>NC_090445.1:544459912-545059912 GCF_031143425.1 Pleurodeles waltl | reverse complement strand
GCGTAGGCCTCATCTCTCTGCTCTCGCCCAGCAATCTCAGGCTCAAACTGTCAGCCGGAGCGCCAGGAAATGGGACTGCATGTCGTTTGCCACATCCCCCCGACGGAACACAGTACTCGGGCAAGACACCCCTGGCATACTGCTTAATTAGGCAGGGAGAATCGGTGCCGGGGATAGAGGGACTGAAAAACGTGTCTCATCTGTCCGCCATCTTAGCCAAGCCCCAATTTCTACACTTATAAACACGTGTTCCGTATTTCACTGACAGCAGTGCCTCCAGGGCAGGCACGTGTTACCGGCTGTCCTGTGGGCAGCGCATGAATTGTAACAGAGTGCACTGTTCCTGTTTGTGACCAGTGCACCTTTTTAAAGGTGAGCAGTGACTCAATAAGGGCATTGCTCCCCATCTGTAATACAGGCCCTGTTGTTTTTTGAAAACTCTCTTGTAAACTCAGCCGTACATAAGTTTGCTGTGAACTCCATCTCATGTGCTAAAATGGTCAAATTCTGTTTCCGCTCGCTGTGTGACTGAAAGGTGTAAGGACAGAAGTTAGTGTTGAAAAGGAGCTCTCACAGGCTGCAGTTGCAATTCCTGTAACAACTGTAGATACATAGGGGGTCATTACAACATTGGCGGTAAAAGCCGCTTACCGCCGTGCAGAAGACCGACAACACACCGCCACGGCCGCGGAATTCCGCCACAGCTATTATGACCCACATCTCGAAATCCAACAAAATTCAGACACCCACACAAGTCCGCCACACCAAAGGTCAGTGATAAACTGGCTAAAACAAAACCTCCACCGTCACGCCAACAGAAATATGCCCACGCTATCACGACCCACGAATCCACGCGGCGGTCTTTCAACCGCGGTATTCCATTGGCGGTACACACCGCCACGCTCAAAATACACACACACATACAAAACACCGCCACATTGGACAATTCGAAATACACACACCTGATACACATACACACACCACACCCACACACCCAATACAATATAAAACACACACCCACATCACCCACAAATCCCTACGACCAAAAATTCAGAAAGAAAGCCAGAGAGAGACACCACCATCCACAAACTAGCAGCCACAGGCACTCAATGCCATCACCCACACAACTTCCACACACAAAACACCACACACCCCTACATATCACCACACTTATCACCACACACACAACCCCACACATCACCCACACCACCCCATGGCACGGCAAAGACACCCCAGGTTCTCAGAGGAGGAGCTCATGGTCATGGTGGAGGAAATTGTCCAGGCAGAGCCACAGCTATTTGGATCCCAGGTGCAGCACACCTCCATAGCTAGGAAGATGGAGCTATGGCGAAGAATAGTCAACAGGGTCAACGCAGTGGGACAGCACCCAAGAAATAGGGACGACATCAGGAAGAGGTGGAACGACATACGGGGGAAGGTGCGTTCCGTGGTCTCAAGACACCACATCGCGGTACAGCGGACTGACGGCGGACCCCCACCTCCTCCCCCACAACTAACAACATGGGAGGAGCAGGTCTTGGTGATTCTGCATCCTGAGGGCCTCGCAGGAGTCGGTGGAGGAATGGACTCTGGTAAGTCAAAGCTTTACTATTACATCCCCCACCCTACCTGCATGCTATCACAGACCCCCACCCTTGCCCCCTCCCCTATCACTCCAACTCCTCACAAATTTACTAATAACACAAACCACACATCCCAACACCAAGCCCTGCATGACACAACAAAGCATGGACACCCATCACTAAAGCATGCCCACTGCACATACCCATAACACCCTCCTCAACCATCATCACACAAGCCCCCACACAGGAATGCTAGCACTGGGGTACACGGTCACCCACCCATTGCACACCATGACACACACAGATGCAATAATCATGCTTTTACACCCCTGCAGGACCACTACCCAACGTCACCAGACAGGAGGGTCCAGACATCTCCACCCCACCCACAGAAGAGGCCCACAGTGATGACAGCAGCTCTGTCCAACTGGATCTAGATGACCAGCCCGGACCATCGTGGGCCTCGGGACAGTCGGTTCCCCTCACACAGGCACAGCCCACCACAGACCTTCCACCCTCTGGTAACACCAGCACAGCACCCACCCAGCGGGCCCATACCTCCATCCCCAGGACACGTCAATCAGCTGTGTGTCCACCACTACAGGGAACCCAGGATAACCCACCACCCCAACAACAACAGGGACCTGGGGGCAGTGGGCACACGGTCCAGGGGACGGAGGCACAGGAACACAGGGGAACTGGGAGGGCTGCCGTGCGACAGGGGGCGGACAGGCCAAGGGAACCCACTCTCCACGAGGCCCTCTCCTCCATCATGGGAGCATACCACCACTCCCAGGAGACGATGGCAACGGTCCTGGCCAAGTTTCAGGAGACTCAGCGCATGCAGGAGGACCAGTATTTGGGGTTCAGGGAGGAACTCAGAACCATCAGCTCTGCCCTGGGCACCATCGTAGGGGTGCTGCAGGAAATACTTAACACCAGGAGGGACACTGTGGCACTACAAGGGGCCACTGACACTAGCATGGACGATGAACTGCCCACCACCTCCACCGGCGCTAGTGGACAGGAGGCACCGCCACATGACCACCACAACAGCACCCCCCCCGGCAGACGGAGAACCACCCCGCAAGTGGTCCCTGAGATCCAGGAACAAGACAGAGCATGATGCCAAGACCCCTGCCAAGAAATGAGGCCACCCTGATTGTCAAACCACTGTCCCACTTTGTAACCCTGTCTATATTGGAACTGCCCCAGCTCCACTTCCTATGCCCATATGGGCAATGCACCTGTGAGACTAATAGACTGGACTCTGCCATGGACATTCCTCCACCATCCCCCCTCACCATTTTACTACCCCCTCCAATATTGAGCACTTCAATAAACACCCTTGAAGCACAAAACAATCTGGAGTCAGTCTGTGATTTCGAAATTGTGTATTAGCAATGACAGTGACAAAATGCTTTTTCAAATGTAATGTCAACATACCTATGTCACACATCTCAAGTCCATGAGGAATCTAAGCAGATGACACACGTTGGAAACCACACCTGTGAAACCGTAAGGGAAAATGACAACTCAGTGACCATACACTGGTTGAAATCGACAGACAGGATAGAGGTAGAAGTGTTAAAGTACTTGTAGTAGGCAGGAATGTTTCCTCACCTGTGTGTCACTGGAAATATTGCTGGATGACTGAGTCCCTGTTGTCAATGTCTTCTTCCTCTGCTTCCTCCTCATCACTGTCCACAGGCTCCACAGCTGCCACAACACCGCCACCTGGACCATCCTCCTGCAGAAAAGGCACCTGTCGTCGCAAAGCCCAGTTGTGAAGCATACAGCAGGCCACGATGATCTGGCACACCTTCTTTGGTGAGTAGAATAGGGAACCACCTGTCATATGGAGGCACCTGAACCTGGCCTTCAGGAGGCCGAAGGTGTGTTCGATCACCCTCCTAGTACGCCCACGGGCCTCATTGTAGCGTTCCTCTGCCCTGGTCCTGGGATTCCTCACTGGGGTCAGTAGCCATGACAGGTTGGGGTAACCAGAGTCCCCTTATAGCCACACCCGGTGCCTCTGGAGTTGACCCATCACATAAGGGATTCTGCTATTCCGCAGGATGTAGGCGTCATGCACAGAGCCAGGGAACATAGCATTTACCTGGGAGATGTACTGGTCTGCCAAACATACCATCTGTACATTCATGGAATGATAACTCTTCCGGTTCCTGTACACCTGTTCACTCCTGTGGTGGGGGACCAAAGCTACATGGGTCCCATCAATGGCACCTCTGATGTTGGGGATATGTCCAAGGGCATAGAAGTCACCTTTCTCTGTAGGCAAGTCCTCCACCTGATGGAAAACGATATAGCTCTGCATGTGTTTCAGAAGGGCAGACAACACCCTGGACAACACATTGGAAAACATAGGCTGGGGTATCCCTGATGCCATGGCCACTGTTGTTTGAAATGACCCACTTGCAAGGAAATGGAGCACTGATAGCACCTGCACTTGAGGGGGGATTCCTGTGGGATGGCAGATTGCTGACATGGGCTCCAACTGGGTACACAGTTCCTGGATTGTGGCACGGTCAAACATGTAGGTGATGATCAAACTTCTTTCCTCTATTGTCGACAGGTCCACCAGCGGTCGGTACACCGGAGGATGCCACCATCTCCTGACACATGTCCCAGCGGACGGTGCCTATGAAGGACAACAGCGACCACAGAGTCAAACAACTCAGAGGTATGTACCCACAGTCTACACAGAACACCATTCATACACAAAATGTGGCCTGTATTTGTGTTGTGAGACAAGGCCGAGGTACGTGTGACGCAGTTGCTATTTAGGCCATGTGGGCCCCTGAAATGGCGGCTCCCTGACCTCTAAACTGGGACAATGGGATGTGAGGTAACTGCTCTGGCGTTGTACACCGTCGTGGTAGGCGGTCGAAGACCGCGGCGCAATGCTGCATTGGTTAACATTGGACCCTATGGGTCCCAGGAGCCAATGACGATGTACGCCGGCGGTGATGGTACGCACCGCCGCGGACGTGACCGCCATTTTCTAGCTGTTGAATCACTCGATACCTGATCTTCGACAGGAGAGGACCTACACTGCAAGTGCTGCTGTGACCTCGGTCTGGAAGAGACAATGGCTTGTGCGTCTGGGGAAAGGGCCCCTGCCTTCACTGCAGAGGAGTTGGAGAAGCTCGTCGACGGGTCCTCCCCCAGTACACGCTACTCTACGGTCCTCCACACCAACAGGTAAGTACACAGGGAGCATGTTGTATGGGCTATGCCTGTGTGGAGAGGGCTGGTTGTAAGAAGGAAGGGGGCACAGTTCTGCGTGCATGAAGGACTCTGAATGCATGTGCCACATGGCAAGGGTAGGGATGTGGGCCACTCACTTTGACGGTGCAGTTGGTGATGACTTCTCTTCTTCCCCTGTACATGTCATGTAGGTCAGCGCCCACCAGAAGAAAGATATTTGGCGTGCCATCGCCAAGGACGTCCGGACCCTGGGGGTCCACCACAGACGGAGCACCCACTGCCGTAAAAGATGGGAGAACATTCGCCGCTGGAGCAAGAAGACTGCGGAGGCTCAGCTGGGGATGGCCTCCCAACGTGGGAGGGGTGCCCGTCGAACCATGACCCCCCTGATGTTCCGGATCCTGGCGGTGGCCTACCGGAGTTGGATTGGCGCTTGAGGGCATCACAGCAGACACAAGGGGGTGAGTATACTATCATTCAGCGGACTTTGCGCGCAGTGAAGGTGTCTGGGTGGGGGAGGAGGGCTGTGGGTTTCCCTAGGCCAGGGAGAGTTCCGTAGGCTAGGCCCCTCCGTAAGGCAGGCCATGTGGCACCCCACCCCACCTCTGTAGAGTGCCAAGTACAGGTATTCATGCCCCTGTGTCATCTATGTGTGCATATGTCGTCCATAGCCTTGTAGGCCATTTCCCAGGAATGGCATCTGTAGAGCACCAACAGCGCAACGTAGTGCAGGGGGCTGCTGTGTCTGTATTGTCCGCCAACGGTAGCGGTAAGCCATGCACTCAACCTGTCTTTCTTCTGTCGTCCCCTCCTTTTTGTGGTCTCCCTGTTCTTGTGTGCATTAGCATCATCAGGCGGAGGTACAGTGGCACCGGAGCACGAAGGAGCTGCATCCCAAATGGCCATGGAGGGCCACACTACAGACTCAGAATACACCAGTGGGACGGAGGGCGAGGGGAGCACCACAGCGGTCACAGGATCTGCGACCAGCGACACGGACTCATCCTCCGATGGGAGCTCCCTTGTGGTGGCGGCAACATCTGTGCCCCCCACTTCTACAGGTACAGCCGCCACCCCCCCTACCAGCATCGCCCTCCCAGCAGCCTCTCAGCCTTCGCCCGTGCCCGCTCACCCAGGAGGGTGGGCATCACCTTCGCCCCAGGCACCTCAGCCCCTGCCCCTGTCACCTCTGCTGCCCTCAGTGAGGAGGCCATTGACCTCCTCAGGTCACTCACTGTTGGGCAGTCTACCATTTTGAATGCCATCCAGGGTGTAGAAAGGGAGTTTCAACACACAAATGCATTCCTGGAGGGCATTCATTCTGGTCAGGCTGCCCTTCATCGAACCCTTCAAACTCTGGCCTCAGCACTGATGGCAGCCATTGTCCCTGTGTCTAGCCTCCCCCCTCCAACTTCCTCCACCCAGACCCTGTACCTCTGCCTATCCCAAGCACACCATCAGACCAGCCTGCACGCACCTCACCACACAAGGGAAGCTCAGGCAAACATAAGCACCACACATCCCGCAGGCACTCACGCAAGTATCACACACATACAGACACACCAACATTCACTGCCTCCACTGTGTCCCCCTCCTCCTCGTCTCCCTCCTCCCTCCCAGTCTCGTCTACACTCACACCTGCATGCACTACCACTACAGCCACTATGTCCCGCACCAGCACACCCACCACCACACCCCGCTCACGTGCACTCACCACCCCCACTACCATTTCCACGTCCCCTGTGTCCTCTCCCAGTGTGTCTGTGACGCCCCCTCCGAAGATACACAAACGCAGGCACACACCCACCCAGCAGCCATCCACCTCACGACAGCCTCCAGCCCATGCACCTGCACCCAAATCCACAAAGGTTACACCTCCTACAACCGCCACCTCTTCCTCCACTCCCAAACCCCCTCCAGCTACCCGTCCCAGTGTCTCCCAAAAACCTTTCCTGTCCACCCTTAACCTATTCCCCCCGTCCAACTCATAGGTCCCGTACTAGCACCTCAGCCAAAAAATCTCCGGGACCAGTGGTGCCTGTTGTTACAAGTATGTGGAGTGCACCGGCCACCAGGCCAGCCAATGTGGCACGGAGCCACAGCACAGCCAGCCCCCCTCGGTGAACCACCAGAAGTTGGACAGTGCCCGGCGGGAGAGGGGGAAGACTCCAGCCAGCAAAGCCGCTCACAGGGGTCCCGGGGGGAGTGTCGACTCAGCTGTGACTCCTCCCAAGGTGGGGAAGGGGCAGAAGAAATCTCCAAACTCTGGGAGGAGCAGCACAGCGGAGAAGACCGCCATCATCCCCGCTGGCCAGGAGGCCTCCGCCAGCCCCATCGTCACTGCCCAGGAGGCCACCGCCAGCCACAACCCAGCTGGCCAGGAGGGCCCCGCAAGCCACAGCCCAGCTGACCCATGAAGGACCGCCAGCCACAGCCTTGCTGGGCAATGAAGGACCGCCTTGGCAAGGACCGCTGAACAGGGCAAAGACCGCCATGGAAAGCACCGCTGAACATGTCTGACACTGGCAACTCAAGCACCGCTGAACAGGCCAAGGACCGCTGAAAAGGGCAAAGACCGCCATGGAAAGCACTGCTGAACAGGTCTGATACTGGCAACTCAAGCACCGCTGAACAGGCCAAGGACCGCTGAACAGGGCAAAGACCGCCATGGAAAGCACTGCTAGCCCATTTGCGGCAGGGCCAGTGACGCAACTGGGACCGTCACGGGGTGTGTGCTGCACTCTGGTCACCAGTCCTCCTCCAGAACCAGTGGGGAACAGCATCCACTCCGTCTGTCCTGCACAGGATGAAGCACTCTGGGCACCAGTCCCCCTCCAGAACCAGTGGAGAACAGCATCCACTCCGTCTGTCCTGCACAGGATGAAGCACTCTGGGCACCATGCCCCCTCCAGAACCAGTGGAGAACAGCACCCACTTGAGAGACTGTGGCTTTGCACTCCCCAGGATGGTACAGTGGGCAACCCACCCACTGTAGAGACTTGTGAGACTGTGGCTTTGCACTCCCCAGGATTGAACAGTGGACAACCCACCCACTGTAGGGACTTGTGAAACTGTGGCTTTGCACTCCCCAGGATTGAACAGTGGGCAACCCACCCACTGTAGAGACTTGAGAGACTGTGGCTTTGCACTCCCCAGGATTGAACAGTGGGCAACCCACCCACTGTAGAGGCTTGAGAGACTGTGGCTTTGCACTCCCCAGGATTGAACAGTGGGCAAGCCACCCACTGTAGAGGCTTGAGAGACTGTGGCTTTGCACTCCCCAGGATTGAACAGTGGGCAACCCATCCACTGTAGAGACTTGAGAGACTGTGGCTTTGCACTCCCCAGGATACATCAATGGGCATGGAGCCCCCTCGTGGATCTGGCGTGGTGCACCCATCCGGCTGAGGTGCCCCACCTTCCCTTCCCCCTGAGGTGCCTGTTGTATTTTGATCTGATGCCCCCGCAGTGTTCTCTCCATTTGGATCGGGCATCTTGTGTGGGCCTCGCCCATGCATTTTGGGCCCAATGGTCCACGGACTATGAATGGTGCAATACCTGCACTACTAATCGTGGTGTATATTTTGTTTATTGTGTATATATATATATGTATATATTTGCTTACTGTATTTTGATATATTACAATGGTTCCACTCATTTCCTTTTGTCTTTGCATTCTTCCAGGGGGTTGGGGGGTGTTACTGTAATGTATAGATATGCATTGGTGTGTGTGTTGTAGTGGGTGAGGGTCGGGGTGGGGGTTGGGGTGTTGAGTGTGTGTGTCCCTGTGTTTTTGCCTCCCCCCTCCCCTATGTCGTAGGTGCAGTACTCACCGTGGTCTTCGTCGCCGGTGTTGATGATCCTCGTAGAGGAGCAGGAAGACTAGCGCTGGCAGGATATGGAGTTCCGGCTCCATGGTGCCCTCCTTCCTCGTTGAGTGTGTAGAGGTGAGCGTTTTCCCTTTGAAATGGCTGTTTCCGCCGTGTTTTTATCCGTGGTGAATCCGCCCCGGGAAAGGTGGCGGATTGGTAGGTTGTGATACTGTGGGCAGTACATTGTCTTCCGCCTGTCTGTTGGCGGTGACTGCCGCGCTGTTAGTTTATACCGCCGTGGCGGTCGGAGTGTTAAAGTGGCTGTCTTTGTTGGCGGTTTCCGCCACGGTCATAATTGCTATTTTTTTACCGTCGGCCTGTTGGCGTTTCTCACCGCCGCTTTAACACCGTCTGCCAGGGTTGTGATGACCACCATAGTGTAGGATCTCCTCTCTTTCTGGCATAGTTACCCCCATATTTTGTCTGATGTCAGTCTGCTTAGACTGTATTCACTGGAACCCTGCTAAACAGGACCTCAGTGATAGTGCTCTCTCCTCCAAATTTAGCTGATATGGTGCTTCTTACACCTCACAATTAGCATACTAGTGTACCCCTGTAAGTCCCTAGTATATGGTACTTAGGTACCCAGGGCATTGGTACACCAGGGGTCCCCCATGGGCTGCAGCATGTATTATGCCACACATAGGAGCCCATGCAAACTGTGTCTGCAGGCCTGCCATTTGCAGCCTGTGTGAAAAGGTGCATGCACCCTTTCACTGCTGGTCACTACACCAGGTCACTCTAAGCCACCAATATGGTAAGCCCTTCCAGCCAAAAGAGCAGGGCTGTGTGTGTGTGGGCACCCCTGCATGAGCAGAGGTGCCCCTACAAACTCCAATTCCAATTCCCTGTACCTCGCAAATGTGGGGAAGCCATTTTAGCTATGTACTATCCAGCTACATAATGGTAACTCCAAACCTAGGCATGTCTGGTATCAAACATGTTTGAATCATACCGCAGTACTGATGCCAGTATTGGTAGCATGATTTCATGCACTCAGGGGGCTCCTTAGAGGACCCCCCAGTACTGCTCTTACCAGTCATTCAGAGTCTGCAGGAGGCACACGCTGCTGCAGACCCTCAGAGAGGATTCTGCCCTTCTGCTGCTTGACCAGCCCAAGCAGGGGATAGCAGAACCAAGGATTTCCTGTGGGAGAGGGAATGCAGCCTCCCCTCCCTTGGAAATAGGTGTTACAGGGCTGGAGGGGGGCAGCCTCCCCATGCCACCAGTTTGCTTTGAAAGGCATATTTGGTGCCTTCCTTGCATAATCTGGTTTGCAACAATCCAGGGACCCCTGGTCCCTGCTCTGGAGCGAAACACGCAAAGGGAAGGGGAGTGACCTCTCCCCTGTCTATCACCACCCCTCGAGAGCTCCTCTAGGTGGCCACTTGACTCTGCCATCTTGGAGACAAGATGTGCAGAGGCCCCTGGAAGCATCTGACTGCTCAGGTTAGGTAGCTGACGTCAGTGACCCCCTCGTATAGGTGGTGACCTCAGAGAGTAACCAAGCCTCTTTTTGGCCTATTTAGGGACTCTCTTGCAGGTGGGTCTCTAGACTCGTTGTGCAAGACTCCACCAAGACCTCTCTGCAAAGACATCTTCTGCTCCTGGCCATCTGAACTGCTGCTGGACACCACAGGAACCGAACAAGACTGCAACACAGGGACGACCGCACACTGCAACATTGTTTCCGCAGCTCCTGGCAGCAACTTTCAACATTTCCACAGCTGTGCATACTCCTGGGTCAGCAAGACTTCAGCTGCACCATAGAAACAAGAAGAAATCTCATTTGGAGTGAAGGAGTCACTGCCCTGCATCCGTGGGCACCTATGGCAACTGCTTCCGGCTGCTGGGATCTGCTGTCCTCTGGATTTGTGAAGATTCTCCAACACAGGTAGTGGTTTTGAGGGATCCTCTCTTTCTTCTGTTCAACTTGGGAGAGGGTGAGCCCTTGCCTTTTCGTCTAAGACAAAACCCCTGCGCACTGTTGTAGGAACCAAGGCTTGTTGACTCCTGTTCCAAGGGATCTTCAGGCTCCAAGTAGCCCCGCCCCACACTCTTCCTCTGCAAGGACAGCATCCTCTCTGCTGCTCCAGCAACGTGGGACTCATCTTCAAGTGTGCTGCCTGGACCTCACTGCAACTTACTGTGCCTGCTGCCAGTGGGTTGGTTGTGGGGGCTTCAACTGCTTCTGCTAGCTCTTCTGTCTTCTGAAGGTCAGCTTGGACTCCCATCCAACGGTTGAGTCCCCAGGACTTTGCTGGTCCTCTTCATGTGTACAAATCTCCAACAGCTCCAGTTGCATTTGCTTGTGCATGTTGGTGGTCCTCCTGACCACTGACCCATCTGTAATCCGGCAACTGACAAAGGATAGCTCCTAGGTGCCTTCAGGGTCTCCTCTGCAGCTCCTGGACCCCGCAGCTAGACTTCATCCATCACTGTCGACCCGCATCTTCACCCACAGAAGGGTGGGTATTGCCTCCTGTCCCACCTGGACACTCCTGCGTGGATTGGACTCTGTACCCATCTTTTGCAGGTCCTCTTCATCAGGAATCTACCACTGGGTTCCACCGGCCTGGTCCTGCTTTTGCAATATTCCATTAAGAGTCCTCATGTTAGTCTATGGGACAACCAGGTAACTTACCTCTTCTCTCCTGGTCTCTCGGGGTCTTCTAGATACTTGCCTCTTGGAGTTCCACTCTCTCCCAGCCCTTGGCTAACTACTTCATATCCTCTGGTGGGGGACCTATTCTCGCATTCTGCTTTTTTAATATATACTTACCTTACTTACCTATACTGTGTGTGTACTTACCTCCAGAAAGTGGTTTGCCTATATTAATCTAGTTTGGTGTTTCTGTAATAAACTATCTTTATTTTAGCAACAGCGTGTGGTTCCTTTCATGTGTGACATGTTACTGTGTGACTACTGTGGTATTGCAAGTGCTTCACACTCCTCCTAGATACGTCTTGGCTACTCACTAGAGCTACCACTAGAGAGCCCTGCCTATCCGGACACTATAACACTATCCAATAAGGGTTGCCTGGACCCACTATAATGTGTAACACCATAGGTGTTCACCACACACTAAGCCAGCCTCCTACATTGGTGGTGCATCAGTTGATAAGACACTTGAAATTGCTTCACTACTCTGTCACCAGTGACTTTCCACAGGAAAGGTCACTACTAGTCCTTAGGATGCACTACACTTGGTAGTAGGGATGTCTAGACGTCTAGTGTAGGTATACTGGGGCTTAGGATAGACCTTTCTCTATACTTTTAGAAAGTCTAGAACCTTAGAATAGGTAGGCGCACCCACAATACTCTAGGTATCATGCCTTCAGCAGAGGACACAACTCAGGCCCCAAAAGCCAAGTATGAGGGCCTCACCTTCCAGGAACTGAGGGAGGTATCTGCCTCTAAGAAGCTGAAGACAGGGAGAAATACCAACAAAACTCTACTCCTAAGATATAAAATCCAATCTGACCTACAACACCCAGAGGGTCAGGAAGAGCAGGACGTAGAGACTGACCCTCAAGGCCTAGAAAGGATAGACTTTGACCCTACCGGGGAGGGTCAGGAGGATACTTGGGAACACCATAGTCTTATTGGGAGCATTCATGGTAGTGAAAAGGGGACACACACAAGTAGGCCCACTTTTTTCCTAAGGAGTTGGTGCAAAGGGTTGCCAGGAGGAGGGATAGATCCTCCTCATCTGTCCACACCCATGTTTCAGCATTGTCGGATAAGACTAATCACTCTAGCTCAGCGGGGGAATCCTTAAATAGGGAATTTAGTAAACTGAGATTGGAAGAGGCTAGACTGAGGCTACAGCAGCAACATTTAGCCCTGGGTAGGGAGGCCTTGGCAGTTGAGTGGGAGAGACAGAATTTGGGGATGATACCCCATGGTGGCAGCAACAGCTATAGAGAGACCAAGGTCAGGGACGATTCCTATGACTCCAGGAACCTTAGCAAGATAGTCCCCCCTTTCAAGGCTGGGGACAACATACACAAGTGGGTCACTGCCTTGGAGAGGGCCTGTAGAGTACAGAAGGATTTGCAAAGGCAGTGGGCAGCCATCCTGTGGCTTTCCTTTACTGACAAACTCCTCACTGTCAAGGAGGAGGATGCAGACAATTATCAGGCACTTAAGCATGCTCTCATTGATGAGTTTGGGTTGACCACAGAAGAATACAGGATAAAATTCTGGTAAATCATAAAGGAGTCCTCCCAGGAGTGGGTAGTTTTAGTGGTTAGCTCTGCCAATGCCCTGGAAGGCGGGTTACATGGCAGTAATGAGCATGGTTATGAGGGCGTGTACAAACTTCATTTGAGAGAGCAATAATTGCCCCTCCGACAAACTGCATTAACATTTGGTGGTCTCGGATCTGACCACAGTGAAGAATTGGGTAACCTGGCAGACAAATGGGTTCACACCAATGTGGGTAGAAAAACTCACACTGGGGGTGACCAGAAGAAGGATTCTTCAAAGAATCAGGAGAAAGGTGGGGCCAAATCAAAAGACAGGAAATAGTTTTCATCAGGCCCACAAAACTCTTCTGGGGGGTGGGTCTAAATCCTCTTCCTCTTCATCTTCCCACAAGAAACCTTGGTGCCACATCTGTGGACAAAAAGGCCATAGGGCAGGTGACAGCACCTGTCCTTAAAAGAACACCAAGTTTGCTACAACCACTCCCACTTCTACCCCTAGTGCCCCTAGCAATAGCACTGGTAGAAGTAGTCAGTCCAAGGATATAGCTGGGTTCACATTGGGAACTGCAGTGAGCTCTGGGTTAGTCAGGGAGACCACTGAAGAACTTTTGGTCTCTGAGGGTGGCATTGACCCTGTCACCCTAGCTGCTTATCCCCTTAATATGGGTAAGTACAGGTAGCACCCCCTTATCAGTAGTATGGAGGCTGGGGCCTACAGAGACACAGGTGCCAATGTCACAGTGGTTACTGAAAAACTGATGACCCCTGAACAACATCTACTTGGTCACATTTACCAAGTCAGTGACACTCAAAACAACACTAAGTACCACCCCATGGCTGTTATTGACCTCAGCTATTACTGGCCCAAAGAACGTTGTAGTAGCCTCTGATCTGCCTGTAGAGTGTTTACTGGGCAAACAATTTGGAGGCTTCAGCCTGGGCTGAATTGGAGTTGGAGGCTCATGCAGCAATGCTGGGCAACCCTGGGCATATTTTGCACTGACAGGAGCACAGGCCAAGAGACAGAGAGCAGGGAGCACTGGAGCCTGGAAAAATGGCACATGGGACTCCCAAAAAGAAAGGCAGGCAGGGTAATAAATTACCCCGTCCAGGCTCCAGATGAGGATCCCACTCCTCAGGGAGAGGAATCCACCCCTTAGGTGGAACCTATACCAAAGGAGCTTGAAGCTGATACAGCTGAGCTCTTGGGTGCAGGAGGACATACCAGGGAGGAACTTAGGCCCTCATTATGAATGTGGCGGTGTGGGCCGCCTTGCCAGTGGTGGCGGGAAATCCCACAATCCGGCATGACGGCCCACACCACCACATAATGAAGGCGAGAAGGGCCGCCATAGGTGGCCCTCATCCACCGCCAGGCTGCCTCCAACAGGCAGCCTGGCGGTGGACGGCATCATTATCCGTCAGGGCAGCGCTGCTGCCCCTTGGATAATGATCCCTTTACCTCCAGCCAAAGCTGGCGAAAGGGGTGCCTTGGCATGGGCAGTGCAGGGGCCCCTGTGCAGTGCCCTGTCGCGCAGGTCACTGTCCGATTTACGGGCAGCGATCTGCACGATAGGTGCAGCTGCACCCGCCGCACAGAGGCATTGACGGCGGCTCCATGTGGAGCCACTGGCAATGTCCCAGCCAGGCATTCCTTTGAGCCGGTGGGCAGAAACAATGTTTCTGCCCATTGGCCCAGAGGAATGTCCATTATACAGCCGGCAGGGTTCCGGGGGGCTGACGGTCACTGGAAAGACCACCAACATGAACACGGCAGTGTAAACCGACGTGTTCATAATGAGGGCCTTAGCCTGGAACAGAAGTCCTGCCCTTCTCTGGAAAGCCTGAGACAGCAAGCTGCTACTCAGGAAGCAGGGGATATCCTGTGGAACCCATGAGGTCTACTGGGACAATGGCATCCTTTATTCTGAGGCAAGGGACCACAAACCTGGTGCCACCAGGAGGTTGGTCATTACTCAAAAGTTTAGGGAGTTCTTATTGACCGTAGCACATGATATTCCACTTGCAGGCCATTTGGGGCAAAGTAAGACTTTGAACAGACTTGTCCCTCACTTTCAATGGCCCCATATGTCTGAGGGCACAAAGGAGTCTTGCCAGAGGCAAGACAGGTGGCACTTCAAACACCCCATTAATTCCACAACCAGTGGTTGGGGTACCCTTTGAGAGTGGGGGTAGACATTGTTGGTCCCTTAGACCCTCCAACTGCATCTGGGAACAAACTTATACTTGTTTCCGCGGCTCCTGCCAGCAACTTGCAACCCTTCCACAGCTGTACATCCTCTAGGGTTGGCAAGACTTCAGCTGCACCAAAGAAGCAAGAAGTAATTTCCTTTGGAGTGAAGGAGTCACTCCCCTGCCCCCCCTGGCACCTGAGGCAACAACGTCTGGCTGCTAGGATCTGCTGTCCTCTGGACTTGCGAAGATTCTCCAAAACAGATTGTGGTTCTGAGGGGTCCTCTGAGTCCTCTCTGCCTTCTCTCCAACTTGAGAGACAGTGAGCCCTTCCCTATTTCTCCAAAACAGAACTCCTGTGCACCGCAACTGTTGCAACAATCAAGGCTTGTTGACTCCTGCTCCAAGGGATCTTCAGGCTCCCAGTAGCCCCGGCCCCCAGAACTCTACCTCTGCAAGGACAGTCTCTTCTCTGCTGCTCCAGCGATGTGGGACTCCTCTTCAGGTGTGCTGCCTGGGCCTTACTGTACCTGCTGCCAGTAGGTTGCTTGTGGGGGCTCTGACTACTTCTGCTGGATCTCCTGTTTTCTGAAGGTCAGCCCAGACTTTCCTCCCAGGGTCGAGCCCCCAGGACCTTGTTGGTCCTTTTCAGCTCTGCAAATCTCCAACAGCTCCAGTTGCATTTGCTTGTGGTCCTCCTGACCACTGACCCATCTGCAGTCCGGTGACCGACAAGGGGCAGATCCTAGGCACCTTCAGGGACTCCTGTGCAGCTCCTGGACCCTACAGCAGCATTTCATCCATCACCGTCGACCCGGATCTTCACCCTCAGAAGGATGGACATTGCCTCATGTCCCACCTGAACACTCCCGCATGAACTGGACTCTGTTCCCTTCGTTTGCAGGTCCTCTTCATCTGGAATTCACCATTGGGTTCCACCGGCCTGGTCCTGCTCTTGCAGTATTCTATTTATGAGTCCCCATATTAGCCTATGGGACGACCAGGTAAATTACCTCTCCTCTCCTGGTTGCTGGGGGTCTTCTAGATACGTACCTCTTGGGGTTCCACTCCCTCCCAGCCCTTGGCTAGCTACTCCATAACCTCTGGTGGGGGACTCATTCTAGCATTCTGCTTTTTTAGTATATGGTTTTGCCCCCCTATAGGGCCCTCGCTATTTTATGCTATTTCCCAATACTTACCTGTGTATATTGTGTGTGTACCTACCTCCAGAAAGGGGTTTGCCTATAGTAATCTAGTTTGTTGTTCCTGTAATAAAGTACCTTTATTTTTGCAACACTGTGTGGTTCCTTTCATGTGTGACAGGTTACTGTGTGACTACAGTGGTATTGCAAGTGCTTCACACTCCTAGATATGTCTTGACTGCTCATCCAGCTACCACTAGAGAACCCTGGCTATCTGGAGACTGTAACACTATCTAATAAGGGCTTCCTGGACCCAGTATAATGTGTAACATCAAAGGTGTGCCAGCCTCCTACACATACATTTCATAAAGTACTGGAAAAGCTTCGGCATAATCATGCACCGGTTCACAAATGTCTGCAACATCTGCACCAGTGTAGCTCCTTGATGTTGTGTTTGCAATCAGTGATCATTCCGAGGTTCTTGGCATGGATGAAGGAAGTGGGAGTAAGTTCTAGTTCTGTTGGCTCCCAGTGTAGTTGCACGGAGAAGAGCTCTCCCCAAAGATCACAACTTCAGTGTTTAATTTCAGACAGTTGTACTTCATTCAGAAGCGCAGACAGCTTGTGGGGCTTGCAGTTTTTGGCCTCCTGTTTGTGAATAGTGAAAGTTTGTGTTTGTGAATCTCTGGTATATGGGATTGTAACCGGGTTGCTACCCACCCGGTTACTCACGCTGATGATGGACCGGCTGAAGGGTGCCCCGGGGGCACCGCTCAGCGCGATCAGGAAATGGAGTGCATGGGATACCCGGATATCTGGGTTTCCACCAAAACAAAAGACGGACGACAGACGCGCGCGACGGAGAAGAGAAAGACGGAAGTTCCCGCGGACGGAGGAGCGCGGTCCAAAGAGCGAGAGGAGGAAGCAACAGAGGGACGCGAAGACGATCCGGACCTGACGTCAAGGGCCTCGGAGGCCCTCAGAGGATCCATCTCCCGCCACATCCCTGGAGGGGCGTGGCTAACGCAGGTACGTTCCTGCTTACAAAGCCAATACCGCACACTCTTCGAGAGGGAGGAGGGAGAAGGCGGTGAAAAGGGGAAGACGGGAACACATACACCAATACCGACCGAGAGTGGAGGGCGAGAGGAAAAACTCTTGCCCTGAAGCGTTCCTTTTTGCTTGTTTGTTTGGTTTTTTTTTTGGAGCCTTGCCTTTGGTTTCTGTAGTTTTTTTTTTCTTCCTGACCCTCATTACTAAAACACCAGGAGTGCTGTGAAGCCAACAGTTCTCCTATCTGTGCCTGATTTTTTTTTTTTTTTCCGGGTGAATAAAAGGGGAGCACGACATTACTGGGTGAAAGCTTGCATTGTGGTAGTGGTTACCCCACACCCCTCCCACCTCACCGCACCTCCCCCTTTCTAATCGTATACAAAGAACCCCAACATATCTGATTTACCTTTCCTTTCTTTTTCCGTTCCCTTCTTTATCCACCTCCAACACCATTGACCTCCACTTCTCCTGAGACGACAGAGACCTCATCATCGGGGAGAGCCACCTGAGAAGAGAACAGAAGAACGGGTGATCGATTAGAAGGAGGGAGCTTTGGGAATCAACTCATCAAACCTGGGAAGAGACTGAGAGTTGAACAAAGTAGACTGAATGAGGAAGACATAAATAAGAGAAATAAAAGTACCAACTTGAAAAACCCCAGTATCTTGACTTGCTTAAGCTCTGTTCGCATAGCGCTATACCCACACCTCCTACAGGGATCTACATATCTACATGTGCACTGTAACTGCATAATATATGTTTGTGCATGCCTGTGGTGTTTTTGCGCATGTGTGTGGCATATGATGTAGGTGTTTCTGTGTGCAGTGTTCATTTGAGCCTGGTGTGAGTGTGCTTATGTGTTCTGTATATAGGTATAAACATGATGTTTATGCATATGGCGGGTGCATGTATGTGGTGTGTTTTGCATTAATTAAACATTGTATGGGTGTGAAAAATGATATTGATAAAATGACACAATAACGTATTTGAGGCAAGGAGACCACGTGTATTTTCTGAATGTGCATGTGATGCAGCTGTGGACCCTAAAGGTCGAAGGACCACACGCTGTGCAGCTTTTGTACATGAATTTGAACAAATTCTGTACTGTGCAACCTCGCACTGTAACAGCGAACCTTAGCACACCTAGTGCCATGCAGCAAAATGTAAAAAGTAACCAAACACTATTTAGGAAATATAACCAAATAGAACAGATTACGTTTTGTCTTAATTGTGCATATTTGGTTTTAACACAGCTGTATAAAGTATATGCTGAAGTGTACCCAGAGACTATCCCTTTCTCTTAAAATCATTCTTTGTTTGTGGCAAAGGTTTAGCAAGAAAAGTTTTACAATACACTTGTGGAATGAATTATTTTGTTCTGAGGTAAGTTTGGATAATTAGCCTTAATGCCACCATGTGTATATAACGCCGCATTGCATAACACTCAGTAGCCCTTTATTGAAATGAATTTTGATTAATATTAGTGTTAGTACATGTGAAGAGTAATAGGACCACTGAAATTATGTGGCAAAGGAGGACCATATTAATGCGCAGCGTTTACTATATTATGCAGCAAGGAAAGACAAATAATGTGGTGTAATGAGGCACATTTTGTGGTAGTATTACTGTCTTTTTATTTTACACTTGTTATCATTTCTGGGCATAGTATTACAGGTTTACCACCCAAGTGGACCAATAAGCAACAGAAAAGAGACCAGACAGCCTTTGTAAAGGACCTTCAACTGTGTGCCAACACATGTTGCAGTAGGTTTTAGCAACTTATGATCCATTTGAGCTAGAAACATTTTTTTAAATTTGTAGATTATGCAAATTACAATTATGCAAAATTGCATAATTCCAGTGCCCCAATTATGATCTGGGAATATACAATGTACTGTGATAAGATATCACAATATGAAATGCGCACATTTGTAACCTTGCCACACTGGTGAGAATAAATCCAACCCAGCACAATTTCTTACTTGAAATAAAACAGTTATTCACTTTACCACAGCATCTGGCAGAGACAAGACAGCACACATATTTTAATAGGCATTGTATTTCCATATTACGGCTGCTCATCCAATGAGGCAAGACCTGCCACTACCTGAAAAACATGATGCATGCCCCATTCCACAGTATATTACTGTTGGAAAATGGGTTATTGGTAGGGCAGGTAGGTACCTACACCTAGCAACAAGCCACTAACCTCCACATAGGTACAGTTAGGTCTCAGTAAATTAATCCCAGCTCAACCCTTGGTAGCTTGGCAACGAGCATCAAGGCTTAACTTAGGAGACAAAGTGTAAAGCATTCAAATATCACAAAACAGTAATTAAATAAAATACAGGAAACAGTTTAAAAATCCAAAACCAATTTATAAAAATAGTTTATATTTTTATCTTTAAAATGACACAAAAACGATTAAAATCGGTTCAGGGGAACCGGAGATATGAATTTTTAAAGAATTATTACTTTTCTAGCGCTTAGAAACAAAAAGCGCCAATCGGGTCATCTGGTTGCACCTCGACCGGGGCAAAGTCAAACTTTCAGGCCGACCGCGATGGAGCCCTGCTCGGCTACAGGTCGCGGGAGGCCTCGGTTAAAAAGTTACCTTCTGACTTAGTCTTTATTTTGAAGTTTTTCTTCACCGGGACGAACCTGCCAGTTGAATCCGACCTCCTGGAGCCCTTGTCCGGATACGCGATGTGGGTTTCCTCGGTGGAGACTTTTACCTTCGGACTTAGTCGTTTTTTCGAGATGAAAATCCTTCGACCGGGGTAAACCTGGATCTTGATCCGACGTCCATGGAGCCCTTCTCGGATACGATGGCTGGGAGGTCCCGGTCAACTTTTTACGTTCGGACTTAGTCTCTTTTTTGGATGTTTTTCTTTACCGGGACGAACCACGAAGTCAGGCCGGGTCGCGGTTGAGGCAAGCCGGCTAGAATTTCCACGGCGAGTCGGTCCCTCTCTGGAGCTTTTTTCCAAAAATTCTCAAATCTTTTCCAAACTTCTGGGGCTTCACCCAGATGTTCTTTTAAGGTTCTTTTGGGGTCCACAGCTCACCCCAAGGGTCCAGAAGTTCTGTGATGGTCCTTGGGGGGTGCGGACTTCAACTCCCAGAATGCACCTGGCGCAAACTCCTTTTTGGCCACTGGACAGTGGTCAGCTGGTCGCTTTCTTCAGGAGTTGGTGCAGGGGACTCTGGTTTAGCAATTTTTCACCTGTAGCAAACAGGGAGTCCCTCCTTGAACCAGTTGAAGCCAGGCAAAGTCCTTCTTGTGGTGAAGCCCAAGTGTGCAGCTGGTGCAGTCCTTCTGAGTGCAGGGTCCAGGTGCAGGCCAGGGGTCCAGCAGGGCAGTCCTTCTTCTTCTTTAGTTCCTTTCTTGTTGAATTCTGGAGGGGATCTGAGGCGTGGGTGCAGGTCTGCCAGTTTTATCCTTGATCCTGGGTGAAAAGCAGGGGGGTCCTGGTCCTCCAATCAGGTACAGGGTCGTCCCCCTGTGACGACCACTTCCTGGGAAGTGTGGCAAAAATCCATCCCAAAAGGCAACAGTCTCCAAAAATCCAACATGGCTGAATCTGATTTTTGGAGGTTACATCTGGCTGAGCCCACCCACTGGTGTGGCTAAAAATCATAAACACACCCCTCTCCTGCCCTCTCCTAATCTAATCAAGGGGGTACCTAGTTGTCTGGGGTTGCAGGATGTGGGGGTGTTGCTGGGTGCTGCAAATGTCCTTCTCTGCCTTTGAAGACCAGTTTGGCAGCCCTCCCCCTTCCTGCCTCACCATCTGCTGAGGGGAGATTCTCTCCCCCAAGCACATTCCTTTGTGTGAAGTCAGGCCACTTCACACCTCATCAAGGTAGCCTGGCAGAAGCTGCTGCAGGCTGGCCAATCAGAGCACAGCAGCAAAAACAATGCAGAGCTGAAATTGGCAACTTTTTAGGTAAAGTCTAAACTTTTTACCTGGACAAGTTATATTAAATCCAACAACTGGAAGTTGTGGGATTTATTACAACAATCAATTTGATACCAAATTCTTGGTATGTAACATTTAAGGAGACTTTAAAATTTAAAATAAAGTCTGCCCATTCTAGCCTATGAAGGCCATTTACTTCAATGAGGGAAAAACTAATTTGGCTGTTTTTACCTCACCAGGGCTTATAAATCTATTTGTATAAAGTCCCTGCTTATAGTTACATGGCACCCAGCCCTAGGGGCACATAGGGCACACCTTAGGGGTGACTTATATGTAAAAATAAGGTAGTTTAAGACTTTGGAAGTACCTTTAATTCCAAAGTCGAATTTGCATATAACTTTAATTTAAAAGCAGCCAGCAAGGCAGGCTTGCTTTTAAAATGACACTGGGCACCTCAGCAATGCACCTAGGTGTGCACCACCTATGCTGTGGTCCCTAAACCTACATGCCCTACCATATACTAGGGACTTATAGGTAGGTTGACTTAGCCAATTATAATTAGCCTAATTTGCATATCCATTTTACACAGAGCACAGGCCCTGGGACTGGTTAGCAGTACCCAGGGCACCATCAGAGTCAGGAAAACACCAGCATAAAGTGGAAAATGGGGGCAAAAAGTTAGGGGGCCTCTGCAATCAGCCCTGTTTTCCCACACAACCCCCCCCCCAGCCCACACGCCCAGGAGACTCAGCCCAACCCTGGGAGAGTCTTCCTGGCTTGTTAGGCGAGGAAGACAGTGAAGAAAACTGGCTGTCCCTTTGCAGGGCCTACTCTGCCTTATATCCTCCTGTCAGGGTCACTCCCTATGGGTAGTGAAGCCATCCCAACAGTAAAAGGACCCAACACAAACTGAAACTGTCCTCTAGGGGGGTCTTCCTCCTTTCTCTCTGCCAACTTGGGTAGTGAGGTGCCCACCTCCCCTACTCCAAACTTTGCTAGGGCAACACCTAGCTTACCCAAAGAGGTCACGCAACACTTGAGCAACCCCACCATGACCAACAGGGTCAGGGGGCCTACTTTGCTATTGGCCCTGGGGTCTGCCTCCCAGGCCAAGTACAGTGCTGCCTGGAAGGCTAGCACCCAGCAGAGGCTACTGACAGCTGTCAATACCCAGAACCACACCCTAAGCTCTCCACTGACAGGTGGCTGAGCTGCTTTAGGAGCATCTTTGGGGTCTTGGCACCCCTCTTGCTGTCTAGAGTGGGGGGCTACCACCTCCTGTGGCAGACACCCTCCTTCCACTCTCTCTTCTGTCAGTGCAGGGGCAACACCTTGCATCTGGACAGCTGCCTGACTACTCAGGACTTCCTTGGGGTCAGGTGAGGCCTCACCAGTGCCAACTCTGGGCTTCCCCCCTACTGGGGCAGAAGGCCTTTGGCTCCCTGGAACTCTCTTTAAGAGTGGCCTACCCTTCCTTTTCTTCTTTCCTTTTCTTGGGGACCCCTGTCTCCTAACTGTAGGGACTGACTCCCCAGGACTTTGGGTTGGGGGGGCGCCCTGGGCGACCACCCCATCTGTGACCAGACTCACCTCTGGGAGGTCATTGCCCAGGATACAATCTAGGGGAAGGTCAGCACTGACTACCACCCTAATCCAGTCAAGAATACCCTCCCTCTCTAGGGGCACTATGGCTACAGGTTTGGAGGTGACCTCCCCTGTGGCTATCCTGACTTTCTTTGTCTTTCCTGGGACATACATGTCTGGGGTCACTAACCGGTCACTCACTATAGTGTGACTGGCACAGGTGTCTCTCAGGCCAGTGGTAGGGATCCCATTCACTTGAATGTGGTGGAAGTGCCTACTCCCACCCTCAGGGATCACCAGCTTACCATCTGGTCCTGTCTCCCAGCACAATGCTAGGAGGACTTCATCATCTGAGGAATCCTCCTCTATGGCTACACTGGACAGCCCAGTGCTAACCACCTTCCTTGGACAGGCTGCATCTCCTCTGAAGTGACCTGTCTGCTGACAGTCAAAGCAAGCCCTACTGTCCAAGAGTTTTTTTAACCCTGGGTCTCCCTGTCTCTGCTTGTCAGAGTGGGAGTGGGATTTACTCTCCTCCTTCTTAGGGTTCTGGGGTACAGAGGGAGTCTCTGTGGTGGGCTTACCACCTCCCTCCTTAGGTTTTTGGGGACCTGTCCCCCCCTTCTTGGAGTCTCCCCCCTGGGACTTGACAACCACCCTGGTTCTCAACCACTCATCAGCTGCCTCCCCTAGCTCTCTAGGGTTGGTCTGCTTAGAGTCCACTAGATGCTGGCGTAACCTTTCTTGGATACAATTGGTCAAGATGTGCTCTCTCATGATCAGATTGTATAACCCCTCATAAGTATCTACTTTGTTACCAATAATCCAGCCCTCTAGTGCCTTTAGTGAAATGTCCACAAAGTCAACCCAAGACTGGGTACTGACCTTCTGGGTGTCCCTGAACTTCATTCTATATTGCTCTGGGGTCAGACCAAACTTCTTGGCTAAGCACCTCTTCATACTAGGGTATGAATCTGCCTCCTCCCCCCCTTAAGGTCAGAAGCCTATCCCTCCCTGAGTTGGGGACCAACTCCCACAAAAGGGAACCCCAGTATTGAGGCCTAACCCTTCTCATTTGGAGTGCCCTCTCAAAGGCCCCCAGCCACTTATCTATGTCATCCCCCTCTACATAAGCAGGAACCACCCCCTTGGGTAATCTGGGGCAAACTCCCCCACCCATGGACACCTCAGCTTCTTTATCGCTGCTTCCATCTCTTTTCTCTTTGTATGCCCACTTTTTCTTTTCTAGGGCCAGCTTCTCTGCTTCCAAAGCTATGTATGCTAGCTGGGCCTCCAGCTCTCTTTCTCTGATGGATGGGTTCTCTCCTCCTGAAAGGACCCCCTTCCCACCACTAGCTTTGGATCTGCCCCTAGTGACTGTATTTACTGAGGACCGTTCTTCCTCATCCTCACTTGGGCTCAGATGCCTTCCCTCCCCTGAGTGGTTAGAGCTTGCATCCTCCCTACTTTCTCCCTCCTCTGGAGCTTCTTCTGACTCTACCTCTTGGGCCTCAGCCCATGCTGTCAGGGATGTGATCAGGATTTGCTTCCTGAGATCAGTGGTTGCAGGCAACCCTCTTTCAATACACAACCCCCTAAGCTGGACTACTGTCAGTGTGGGTAGGCTAGCCAGATCAAGCTCCATGGTTCCCTAGTTTTGTGTCAACAAAAACTTTTTGCAAAAATTGGAAACAAGAATTTAGAAAAATTACAAAAATTAAATAATTGAAATTAATCCAAATTAAAAATTAAAAACAATTTTTGCACTAGGACAATTTAAAGGATTTTTAATTTGTTTTACCTAAAACTGTAACGTGATATTGAACACAAGTACAGGATCCCGTCGCTGCTTCCAATTATGTTGGAAAATGGGTTATTGGTAGGGCAGGTAGGTACCTACACCTAGCAACAAGCCACTAACCTCCACATAGGTACAGTTAGGTCTCAGTAAATTAATCCCAGCTCAACCCTTGGTAGCTTGGCAACGAGCGTCAAGGCTTAACTTAGGAGACAAAGTGTAAAGCATTCAAATATCACAAAACAGTAATTAAATAAAACACAGGAAACAGTTTAAAAATCCAAAACCAATTTACAAAAATAGTTTATATTTTTATCTTTAAAATTACACAAAAACGATTAAAATCGGTTCAGGGGAACCGGGGATATGAATTTTTAAAGAATTATTACTTTTCTAGCGCTTAGAAACAAAAAGCGCCAATCAGGTCATCTGGTTGCACCTCGACCGGGGCAAAGTCAAACTTTCAGGCCGACCGCGATGGAGCCCTGCTCGGCTACAGGTCGCGGGAGGCCTCGGTTAAAAAGTTACCTTCTGACTTAGTCTTTATTTTGAAGTTTTTCTTCAACGGGACGAACCTGCCAGTTGAATCCGACCTCCTGGAGCCCTTGTCCGGATACGCGATGTGGGTTTCCTCGGTGGAGACTTTTACCTTCGGACTTAGTCGTTTTTTCGAGATGAAAATCCTTCGACCGGGGTAAACCTGGATCTTGATCCGACGTCCATGGAGCCCTTCTCGGATATGATGGCTGGGAGGTCCCGGTCAACTTTTTACGTTCGGACTTAGTCTCTTTTTTGGATGTTTTTCTTTTCCGGGACGAACCACGAAGTCAGGCCGGGTCGCGGTTGAGGCAAGCCGGCTAGAATTTCCGCGGCGAGTCGGTCCCTCTCTGGAGCTTTTTTCCAAAAATTCTCAAATCTTTTCCAAACTTCTGGGGCTTCACCCAGATGTTCTTTTAAGGTTCTTTTGGGGTCCACAGCTCACCCCAAGGGTCCAGAAGTTCTGTGATGGTCCTTGGGGGGTGCGGACTTCAACTCCCAGAATGCACCTGGCGCAAACTCCTTTTTGGCCACTGGACAGTGGTCAGCTGGTCGCTTTCTTCAGGAGTTGGTGCAGGGGACTCTGGTTTAGCAATTTTTCACCTGTAGCAAACAGGGAGTCCCTCCTTGAACCAGTTGAAGCCAGGCAAAGTCCTTCTTGTGGTGAAGCCCAAGTGTGCAGCTGGTGCAGTCCTTCTGAGTGCAGGGTCCAGGTGCAGGCCAGGGGTCCAGCAGGGCAGTCCTTCTTCTTCTTTAGTTCCTTTCTTGTTGAATTCTGGAGGGGATCTGAGGCGTGGGTGCAGGTCTGCCAGTTTTATCCTTGCTCCTGGGTGAAAAGCAGGGGGGGTCCTGGTCCTCCAATCAGGTACAGGGTCGTCCCCCTGTGATGACCACTTCCTGGGAAGTGTGGCAAAAATCCATCCCAAAAGGCAACAGTCTCCAAAAATCCAACATGGCTGAATCTGATTTTTGGAGGTTACATCTGGCTGAGCCCACCCACTGGTGTGGCTAAAAATCATAAACACACCCCTCTCCTGCCCTCTCCTAATCTAATCAAGGGGGTACCTAGTTGTCTGGGGTTGCAGGATGTGGGGGTGTTGCTGGGTGCTGCAAATGTCCTTCTCTGCCTTTGAAGACCAGTTTGGCAGCCCTCCCCCTTCCTGCCTCACCATCTGCTGAGGGGAGATTCTCTCCCCAAGCACATTCCTTTGTGTGAAGTCAGGCCACTTCACACCTCATCAAGGTAGCCTGGCAGAAGCTGCTGCAGGCTGGCCAATCAGAGCACAGCAGCAAAAACAATGCAGAGCTGAAATTGGCAACTTTTTAGGTAAAGTCTAAACTTTTTACCCGGACAAGTTATATTAAATCCAACAACTGGAAGTGTTGATACCAAATTCTTGGTATGTAACATTTAAGGAGACTTTAAAATTTAAAATAAAGTCTGCCCATTCTAGCCTATGAAGGCCATTTACTTCAATGAGGGAAAAACGAATTTGGCTGTTTTTACCTCACCAGGGCTTATAAATTTATTTTTATAAAGTCCCTGCTTATAGTTACATGGCACCCAGCCCTAGGGGCACATAGGGCACACCTTAGGGGTGACTTATATGTAAAAATAAGGTAGTTTAAGACTTTGGAAGTACCTTTAATTCCAAAGTCGAATTTGCAAATAACTTTAATTTAAAAGCAGCCAGCAAGGCAGGCTTGCTTTTAAAATGACACTGGGCACCTCAGCAATGCACCTAGGTGTGCACCACCTATGCTGTGGTCCCTAAACCTACATGCCCTACCATATACTAGGGACTTATAGGTAGGTTGACTTAGCCAATTATAATTAGCCTAATTTGCATATCCATTTTACACAGAGCACAGGCCCTGGGACTGGTTAGCAGTACCCAGGGCACCATCAGAGTCAGGAAAACACCAGCATAAAGTGGAAAATGGGGGCAAAAAGTTAGGGGGCCTCTGCAATCAGCCCTGTTTTCCCACAATTACTGTGCGCCTTCTACACAGGCTACACTGTATAACACTCTCAGAACCACCACCCCCACACAGACGTAGCCATAATTGAGGTGCAGAAGCAGTTTATAGCCCTGGGCATCAGTGCCACTGCACCTGCTACATCTTTGGCAGGTAAACCCCTGTCCGCCGCTTTCCCAACACACACCTCCCCATTACAGATTGCCTCAGACATGAGCTAGGGTTGCCACCAGGTTCTTTTCTTTTTACCAACATGATCAGTATTTAAATTTATCTGACAAGGAAAATCATCTAAAGTTGGTATTTTTTCCCCAGTAACAGCTATTATTAAAACAATGCACTTCAAAATGTATTCTAGAGGTTCTATGATCACTCTTGACTGATAATTAAAGTAAACAAATGTTAAAAAAATCACAATGTTTGGCCGTCTTTAACAGATGCTTTCTTTGTGGGCTCTTCTCCTGTGACTGGGAGGGCCAAAGGTCATGTATGGATGGGCCTCCACCACCCGACCCACCTACTAGAACTGGGCCTTGCAACAAATATGGCATTAGAACATATCCTCCACTGGCTTCCAGTGGAATGGTAGGAGGGGGACATCTGACGGGTTGAGGAGGGTAGAGGTCTTGTGGTGAGTGGTCTGCTTTAGGGTCAGGTTAGTGTGGTTCCAGGTGTTGCCAGTACAGCCTATGGCACTGCAGCCTGTTGGGAGACAAAAAAAGACTCCATACAGGTGTATGGAAAATAGAGATTATTTATCTGAGTAGATCAAGACCAAAACCACAAAGTCCAATTAACATTCATTTTAAAAAGATGTCAAGAATAAGCGTGCTTTGTACAGGGCTCGTTTTAGAGCCTTTACGTTATTTTGGAAGAGTATGTGTATCCCTCTGCAAAGAGCACAGCAAAGACTTGTCGGGCGGTTCGGGACCAGCCCCAGTATGGAATTCCAATTCAAAAGGGCGTTCGTCTCTTTACTCCAAGGAACGCAGCGGCAGCTCTAAGACCACTTGGGTCTCTGTTGTCTGGGAATGCATGCCGCATGTTAAAGGCAAGACTGTATTGAAGCAGGGCGGAGCTGTGGTAGGAAGCAGGGTTGTGCCCGAGTGCAGCTCACCAGTAGGGAAAGTGCAAGTGCATGCAGGGCATCTCCATTACCTGGCCACATGGGAGGCAGGCTGCATTGAAGCCACTCCAAAGTGCTGGCAAAGCTTGCAGTATACTGAATGAAGCCACTCCAACGTCCTGGCAAAACGGACGGTAGGTTGAAATGAAGCCTCTTCGAAGTCCTTGCAAAGCAGGCAGCAGACTGAAATCAAGCCACTCAGAAGTTCTAGCAAAGCAGGCGTTTGGCTGAAATGAAACGTCTCCGAAGTCCTTGCAAAGCATGCAGCAGAATGAAATGAAGCTGCTCTGAGGTCTTTGATGTACCGAAAACCCTTAGTAGATCCAGAAGCAAGTCAGCAAGCCCTCGGAGTCATTCTGGTTCTTTATCTGCAGGGCAGAGGTCAGCAAGCAACAGGGCAGTTCAGCAAAGCAGGACAGCCGTTCCTTGAAACTGTTGGGCACAGCAAAGTGGTGATCCTCCGGCACAGCAGCCTTTACTCTAGCAGGGTTCTTGTCAAAGTCACCAGATCCTCGGGGTCTGTGCACGTTTCCAACATTTCCACTACTAGACAGCTCCAATACTCTGATTAGATTTATCACAGAGTCTAAGAGAGTCCAAGCGGGGAAAAGGGGATTAGGAAGGGAACAGCTGGGAAGGAGACCTGTAGGAATCAAGAGGTTAAAACACAACATCAAAATCACATCTCAAGAAATTAGTACCATGCTATAACTCTAAACTTTGTCATTTCTGAAAACATGAAACAACCCTAGAATAATTCTGGAACTGACTAGGATTTTTGATGACCAAATACCTGGGAAGGAGACAAGAAAAGGTTAAATAGAACTTTCAGATTCAAGTACTTTCTTTAGCATGGGAAAAAAAATTACTTGCGCAAATTGCAGGTTTTTATATGTGTACTAAACACCATAAAGTATTGTGCACCATGAAATTACACAATGTATATTCAAGGAAATAAATCACACAACTTGTCAACTCAAAAATGCTACCAAGGAAATGTCTTAGAATGGTAGCGCACAGTAATTTACATCTTTTATACACAAGGAAAGAATTGCGCGACTTGCCGATTCGAATGCCACCATTAAAATGCCTCGGAAATCATAGCGTACAATGAATATCAAAATTCACACTCAAGGAAGGTATCGCGCGTGTTGCCGATTCGAATGCCACCATTAAAATGCCTCGGAAATGATAGCATACAATGAATATCAAAATTCACACTCAAGGAAGGAATCGCGCGTGTTGCCGATTCGAATGCCACCATGAACCTGCCAAGAAATGGTAGCGCACAATGAACAGCATGAAAGGCACACAAGAAAAGAATTGCGCTTCTTGCCGATTCGCATGCCACCATTTAATGCCTCGGAAATGGTAGCGCACAATGAATAACATGGAAAGGCACACAAGAAAAGAATTGCGCTTCTTGCCGATTCGAATGCCACCATTTAATGCCTCGGAAATGGTAGCGCACAGTGAATACCAAGAATTTCACACAAGAGTTGAATTGTGCATGTTGCCGATTCGGATGTCACCATGGAACTGCCAAGAAAATGGTAGCGTACAGTGAATATCAAGAATTACACACCATAAGGGAATCGCGCGCGTTGCCGATTCGAATGCTACCATGAAACTGTCAAGGAATGGTAGCGCACAATGAATAACAGAAATTAATCTCAAGAAAAGAATTGCGCGTCTTGCCGATTCAAAATGAGTGCATACAAATGCCATGAAAAGTTTTAAATGCACAGTTACACTTGCAGGAGCAAAATGTTATTAGCATCCAAAAATTAGGCCCAAGAATTAGAGCGTCAACGGATACAGAGTCGGGGGCCCATCCCAACCTCCGCCTTACCGCCCTGACTAGGAATCACCACTGAAGAATGAAGCACAGAGGCCTGGGAGGTCAAGGTAGGCCACCGGAACAGGAGCTCAGGAAGTTGCTACTGCTCTGCACCGGGACCTCTGAATAGTGAGCACGTGGAGCTGGGCTGACTCCCTTTTATAGAGTTTTGGCCCAGCCCACAGCCACACCCAAGCATGCTGAAGGGAAAGCTTCTAGAAGGCCCTGGAAAGGGACTACACCCTGACTCACTCTGAAATCCTGCAGCAATACATTGCAAATGTACAGTATTTATAAGCACCTTAAAAATGAATCTTTTGGATTGAATTCTGCAATGCAAAAGGTTAAACACTAACATATCATTACAATGCATATATTACATTATCTTGCGAGTGTTTGGTTTTTGCATTCTAGACGCCCATAGAGCGCGCATTGTCCTGGTGTTGACAGTTCTGTCTTAGGTCCAGTAGTGTACTGATTTTAGGGTGTCAGAGACCCAGTACTTTTACCAAGAAGTGCCTTTGATGTGGGGGATGAATTCAAAAGGTTTCTCTGAAGTGCACAGATCCCCCTTTAAACCCAGGCCTGGCTCCAGACCATCAGTGGGAGGTAATCAGACCCTTTGTGTGGGCTCATGCTGCTACTCCTTGAAGTGTAAGTGGGAGCTCTTCCCAACCTCCTCCCTAGGAAGACCCATTAGTATGCAGATGAATGCAGATTCAGTTGAGTATCCTGTGTTGTAGGTGTCTGAAGGGAATACAAGTGTAGCTGTCACCTAGCCCAAGCCAGACATGTACTGGAGACAGGCTGTAGGCACACAGGGTAGTGAGGGCAGAGAAATGCCCCCTTTCTAAAAGTGGCATTTCTGAAATAGTGATAATTAATCTAACTTTACCAGTATAGAGGATTTATCATTGCCATTCCAATGATACTAAACATGATGCAGCTACACCTCTCTGATCAGGAATGACATCTTTAAAGTATTTTAAGGAATTCCCAGTGCTGGCCTGTGAGAGGGGCAGGCTTCAAAGTAACAAAAAACAATGCTGGGAGTTATATGTAAGAAAAGAAGAGTTTAAGCCTTGGCAAGAGTTGTTAAGTGCAAAGTCAAGGTGGCAGTGAAACTGTGCACGCAGGCCCTGCGGTGGCATGCCTGAGACATATTTACAGGGCTACTTAAGTGGGAGGCACAATTAGTGTTGCAGGCCCGATAGTAGTATTTTATTTACAGATTTTAATTCAGAGTGCCAGGTCTAACATGTGCCCCCACCAGCTGAAAGTGGGGAGAGCTAGGGAGTTCTCATAACTAAGGCAGAAAAACATAGAAAGACCCCCAGCAGTGGTGTGGTCTACCCCAGGTCTTTGTTCCACCCTGAAGTCCATACCCTGTAGGGAAATGGACCACCGCAACAGTTTGGGATTTTCACCCCTCATTCTCTTTATCCACCTGAGGTAGTCTGAATCAGGATGTGAGTGCCAAACAGGTATGGCCTCAACTTCTTCTGGGCCCAAACCACAGCAAAAGCTTTTCTTTCTATAGCACTCCACCTCTGTTCCTGGAGAAGTAACCTCCTGGTTATGAAGGTTGCAGGTTGATCCAGGCTTTCTTCTTTGGACTGTGACAAAACCACACCTATGTCATGGTCTGAGGCATCTGTTTGAACAATAAACTCCCTGTAAAAGTCAGAGGCCTTGAGTACGGGAGCTGTCCACATGGCTTGCTTCAGGGAGTTAAATGCTTTTTGGCATACCTCCATCAAAATCACATTCCTGAACTGCTTCTTAGAAGTCAGTTCAGTCAAGGGGTCAACAATGGTGCCATATCATTTGGCAAACCTCCTATAGTACCCAGTGAGGCACAAGAATCATCTGACCTCAGTTTAGGTTTTGTCGGTGTCCAGGCCATGATAGTCTTAATCTTGGCCTGGAGGTGCTGCACCTTATCCCGCCCACCAGGTGTCCCAAGTACACCACTGACCCCTGCCCTATCTGACACTTACTGGCCTTGATAGTCAGGCCTGCTTGTTGCAGGGCCTGAAGCACTTCCTGGAGGTGACAGAGATGATCTTCCCAGCAGCTCCTGAAGACAGCTATGTAAGCAGTAGCGAAGGCCTTAAACCCAGCAAGTACCTTGTTCACCAGTCTCTGGAAGGTGGCAGGGGTGTTCTTTAAGCCAAAGGGCATCACTCTGAATTGGCAGTGGCCCTCTAGGGTCGAGAAGGCTGACCATTCCTCAGCTCTTTCAGCTAGGGCGATCTGCCAGTGCCCTGATGTAAGATCAAAGGTACTTAAGTATTTTGCAGCCCCTAATCTGTCGATCAGCTCATCAGCCCAGGGGATGGGATGAACATCAGTTTTGGTTACATAATTTAGCCGTGTGTAATCCACACAGAACCTCAGTTCAGCTGTGGTGCCCGGTGGGGCAGCTTTTGGTACCAGAACTACAGGACTTGTCTATCACCCCTTAATCCAGAATCTTAGGGACCTTACTATTGCTGCTGGCCCTCACCTTATCTGACAGCCTGTAAGACTGATTCGTGATAGGGAGATTGTCCCCTCTGTCCACATCATAGGTACATGGGTGGGTAATCCCAGGAGTAAGGGAGAAGAGAGAGGAGAACTGTTCCAGCAACTGGTAATAGCCCCTCTGTTGTTCAGGAGTCAGGGTGGGGGAAAGGATTACACCTTCCACAGACCCATCTTTCTCCTTCGAGCCTGAGGTACCTCCCTGTAGGCAAACAACAGACTAGGCAAGAGAATACACCACTTTTTCCTCATGCAGACTTCTGATCATGTCTTTCAGGGTCATGTTGAACCTTTCAACAAGCCCATTAGTTTGGGAGTGTAAGGGGTGTAAGTCACTCCACACATCTTCCACATGGACTGTATGTATACAGACATGAAGCTGGTCCCTCTGTCAGACATCACTTCCTTGGGGAACCCCACCCGGGTAAAAATCCCCTTAGGCCCCTTGCCACTACAGGTGAAGTGGTGGTCCTCAGAGGGCTGGCTTCTGGGTTTCATGTGGCATGATCTACCAGGGCCAGGGTAAACCTGTGACCAGAAGTGGTCAGAGGATCCATAGGACCACCAATGTCGATGCCCACCCTCTCAAAGGGGGTGCTAATGACTGGCAGTGGTTCCTGGGGAGCTTTCAGCTTCTGCCTGTTTTCCCACTGGCCTGGTAGGTCACAGAGGTCCTGCACAGTGTGTCTGAGGAAGTCCTGATCTTAGGCCAATAAAGTGGGGGCAAGCCATGCAGCTCCAGTAGGAAGGCCCTGTAGCGCTTGGGGACCACCAGTGCCCATGTTGTCCCATGCACTGGAGCTTAAGGCTCACTGTAAAAGAGGTTGTCCTTCCAGAAATGTGATAGCTCCCAGAGACATCACCTGCTGCTTGGGCTTCAGCCTGCCGCCTCATATCCTAAAGGGATGAACACTCCCTTTGTGCCCTACAAAACTCCTCTTGGGGGGGCCCTCATTTCACATGCCAGTCAGCAGGTGTAGGCAGGTCACTAAGGGAAGTAGTGCCCTCCTCAATGGACTCCGGGGTGGCCACCGCAGGTGCCCTATCCATCTCACTAGGGCTACACTCAGGGGCTGTTTTACCATGCCCTCTGCCTTTCCCCTTTTAGGCAGCTGGCTTGACCATTGTTCCATGCTCCAGCCCTCCTCGACTCCCCTTTCTTGACAGCCATGGATCTTGTGGTAGCACAGATCCAATCAGGTAATCCCAATATCTCCACATGAGCCTCGAGTTCCACCTCCTTCCAGACAGAGGACGCCAGGTCATTAACTAACAAATAGTCCAAAGGCGTGGCAACCTTCAAAATACCTGAACCCCCCTCCTCTCACTCAAATGGAACAGGGGCCACTGGATAGCGATTCTCCCTGTTGTCAGCTACCACAACATGGTGGAATACATTGGGAATCACCTGCTCTGGGGACACCAGCTGACTCCTAACCATAGTCATACTTTGCCCATTGATGGTGACCCATTGCCTATGTTGGTAATATTTGATGGCACAAGGATCTTAGGAACCATCTGACTAACATCCAGGCCCACTAGGGAACTCCACTGAACTGCCGCCCCAATTAACTGGGACAAGCTCCTCCCCCAGCACTATGCTAGCAACCCCTGTGTTCCTACCTCCAGAGGGAGGGTGTGCTCTTTTGGGGCCCTTGGGGCCCTCCTTGTCGTGTCCATACATGCCACACTCATAGCATTTATGCATTTTGGGGTGATGATTTTTGTCAGGGTAGTTTGTTTTTGGTGGCCAGATTGGGACTGAGAATCAGAACCTTTCCCTGTGAGTTGTTGGGGGACCTTTAGATATCTCCTTTGTTTCATCTACTCCTCTTTCTTCTGGTGGGAACCCTGACCACCTGAGTCCCCCCAGATACCTTTGTGGACACTATGGTGCTGACCTAGATGTGTGCCTCCTCAGCAAGCTTCCTGGGATCAGTCAGCTTGCTATCCACCAGGTTTTGGCATAGCTCTCTAAAACAACTATGAAGCATATGCTCCTTCCAAAGCAAGTTGTACAGCCCATCAAAATCATCAACATGGCTGCCCTTCACCCATTCCTTAAGTGCTTTACAAGCCTTATCCACAGTATCTACCAATGTGTGTGTGTTGAGTTTGCAGCTGGCCCTGAACCTTTGCTGTACTTTTCAGGTGTTAGGCCAAACATCTTGACTAAGATGGCCTTCATAGCAGGGTGTTTGGTCTTTTCTTCCACCTTTAAGGTAAGGAGGGTGTCCCTCCCCACCAGGGTCATGTACCACCAAAGACTACCTCCCCAGAACGCCTCTATGACCCTGTGCATTCTTAAAGCCACTTCGTAGGCTGCCAACCACTTATCCATGTCCTCCCCCACACTGAAACTGGGCACAACATATTTTGGGATGTGGACTTTAGACTCATTTGAACACACTGCTGGTATGCTGCCACCATTTCTACTGCTGGACCCTACATCCAGGGCTCTTATGTCCAGCTCTCTCAATCTGAGTTCATGGGCTAACCTCTTCCACTCAAGAGTCAGTTTATTTTGCTCACAGGCCTGTTCCAATTTAGCAAGCTCCAATATGAGTTTTCTTACCTCCCTTCTGTCTGCGAGCTCCTCTGGGGACAGGTCCAGGAAGATACAGTATTCCCTGGCCAGGAAACCACTCCTGCTCCTGGTAAGCTGTGGTCCCTTTCCACCGGTGGTTCCACCTCCACATGGGAATCCAGAATCAGGTCATCCTCCTCCTCCTCAAGAATTTACTTGCTCATCCTCTCGGATGTTCTTCCCTGCAACCTATGTTTCCACCCAGGCCCTCAAAGCCTTCTGTAGTTCCACCTCCTTGGTGAAACCCCTTGTAGACACTTGAAAGTCTTTGTAGAAATCCTTCAGCTGTTGCACAGTGTAAGATGCTAACCTGGTCATCTAAAATTCAATTACTGCAGATGCAGTTGTTGCCTCCCGAGAGCAAGACATAATTTAACAGAACAAACTCAAAAGGCCAATCAGGGAGAGTTGAAAAAACTTAAAATATACCAATTAGTACAGGACAGACAAACATTTTGCCAATCAGGAGGAATAGATCTGAATTGGTCTCAGTATAGAGTTGTAGTGAACACTTGATTACTATATGGTATTGCACAAACACAAGTCCTATCCTCACTGCTGATCACCAATGTTAGAGATTGGGTCTCTAGTTGGCAGCATATGAACCCTGGTCAACTAGGGACCACAAGCCTAAGGGTAAGTTAAACACAAATCAAAAATTTGCAATCACAATGAAAACACCACAAAAAGACTCCACACAGGTGTAAGGAAAATAGAGATTATTTCTCTGAGTAGATCAAGACCAAAACAACAAAAATCCAATGAACATTCACTTTAAAAAGATGTTAAAAATAAGTGCACTTTGTACAGAGTTGCACCCGAGTGCGGCTCGGCAGCCAGAGAAGTGCAAGCATGTGCAGCACATCTCCGTTACCTGCCAATATGGTCAGCAGGCGTCAATGAAGCTGCTCCAATGCCCTGGCAAAGCGGGCGGTAGGTGTAAATGAAGCCATTCCGAAGTCCTTGCAAAGCGGGCGAAAGGCTGCAATGAAGCCACTCCAAAGGCCTGGCAAAGCGAGCAGTAGGCTGAAATGAAACCACTTAGAAGGCCTTGCACAGCGGGCGGCAGGTTGAAATGATGCAGGTCTGAGATCTTTATGGCTCGGAGACCGTAAGTAGAACCGGAAATAAGTCAGCAAGCTCTTCAAGTCACTCTGGGAACAGTTCTTGGTAGTTTATCTGCATGGTACAAGTCAGCAAGCAGCAGGGCAGCTCAGCAAAGCAGGACAGCAGTTCCTTGAAAGTTTAAGGCATAGCAAAGCGCTGATCCTCGAGAACAGCAGCCTTCACACCAGCAGGGTTCTGTCTTAGGTCCAGACATGTACTGATTTTAGGGAGTCAGAGAGCCAGTACTTATATAAAAAGGTGCCTTTGATGTGGGGGATGACTTCAAACAGTTTCTCTGAAGTGCACAGGTCCCCCTTTCAACCCAGCCTCAGCTCCAGACTATCAGTGGGAGGTAATCAACCCCTTTGTGTGGGCTCAGGCCATTACCTCTTGAACTGTAAGTAGGAGCCCTTTCCAACCTTCTTCCCAGGAAGTCCTATCAGTATGCAGATGAATGCAGATGCAGTTGAGTATCTTGTGTTGCGGGGTGTCTGAAAGGAATGCACAAGTGTAGCTGTCACTTAGCTGAGGCCAGATGTGTATTGGAGACAGGCTGTAGGCACACAGAGCAGTGAAGGCAGAGAAATGCCCACTTTCTAAAAGTGGCATTTCTAGAATAGTAATGATAAATCTGACTACCAGTAAAGAGGATTTATCATTGCCATTCCAATGACACTAAACATGCAGCTACTCCTTTCTGATCAGGAATTACAGCTTTAAAGTATGTTAAGGAATTCCTAGTGGTGGCCTATTAGAGGGCAGGTCTCACAGTAATGAAAAATGACTTTGGGTGTTTTTCATTACCAGGACACTATGGGCCACTTAGGGCCTACTTTAGGGGTGACCTATATGTTAGAAAGGGGGACAATATGGCTTGAAAAGAGGTTTCAAGTGCCAAGTTAAGATGGCAGTGAAACTGCACATGCAGGCCCTGTAGTGGCAGGTCTGAGACATGTTTACAGGGCTACTTAAGTTGGTGTCACAATCAGTACTGCCAGTCCGCTAGTAGCATTTAATTTACAGGCCCTGGGTATATATTATATCACTTTGCAAGGGACTTACAAATAAACTAAATATTCAAATTGGGAAGTCACTGCCATATTTAGGGGAGAAGCACATGCATGTTTGCACTTGTTAGCAGTAATAAAGTGCTCAAAGTCCAAAGGACAACAAAACGATACAAAAACAAATCAGTAGGTAAAAGGTCAAATGTCTGGGGTAAGACCACCCTAATGATGCCGGGTCTAACATATAGGAAAATGTAAACATTTTAATTTAAATCTAAATGCCATCACATTTTATTAAAAATTGATTCTGTGTTAATAGTAAATGAATCTGTCATTTTAAAAGGCTTAGTGATTTCTTAGGCACACAAGCGTATTTTAACATTGATAGAGCATTATCCCACATCAAATAATTCTTCATTCTTGGATCATCAAACCATATTAAATATTTTTTTATCTAAATGACCTTAGACATTTCTTCAGCAGATATTGCCTTAGTTGATTTAAAGGCTTATGTTGAAGAGGGACATTATTTTCAGGCGTCCATTGTGCATTTTTACTCAGAATCAATTTCTTCTTTAGTTTTGAAACATAGGGCCTGATTACGACCTTGGCGGAGAGGATTGTAATCAGGCCCATAGTGTGTTTTTCTATAACTTAGGTATAGATGTTCTACCCGTTCCTGGAAATTAAGGGCTTTCAACCTTTCCGATAATTCACATCTCTTCCAGACCCTCATTATTATAGTATATATTGCCAGGAACTTAAAGTCGTTAGTGGCTAATTTCACAGTTATTAATCAGAATGGCCACAGACGAGTGTGGGAGAGAGTAAAGAAAGATGATGATATGGCTGAATTAAGTTTGGAGGATAAGACGTGGTCCTGGCCCCCAGTGCACTTTCAAGTACTTTTTCTCCCTGATACTATTTGGAAGTTATGTAGTTGGAATGTGTCTTGGCTTCAAGGTCTCGTTACATAGAAAAATGCACTTTTGTTGTTCATTTTGATGGTACATTAATTATTTGTTTACCCAAAACCTGGCTAATTATGGATTATTATATTAGATTATTATTTAGTTTATTGTTGTCCTCCCATTCCATCAGTTAGAGGCCGGCCAATGGGTGGATAGGGAGTTTATCCATTTTGCTTAGATCCTTCTTTAAACAGAATGCCAAGCAGCAGGTAGCCACTTTATAATATCCTGTGGTTGTCTATTGTTCCTATATAGGATTAGATGACATTCTGTGTAAATGTATATTTTGTAATGACTATTGTGGCCCTACTCTTCATTTTGTGCTTTCCTCAGATACCCTACAAATGGGTTTGTTAAAATTGTAGATTAATTTTCAAATTCTGCTTTAATTTTAGCAGGAGATTTTAATACGAGAATCTCATTGCCAGCTTATTGGAAAGCTGGATTTTGAAAGTAGATGCCATCTGGGGTCTCACATCACCCTTCTTTCCAAATAATAAGTGTGGCAATAGTTCCATGTACTTATTAACTTGAGCTTTGGAATTAAACCGTCACCAGCAATGGACCACAATTAACGGGACACTCCAAGTCCAGAGAGGGAAAACAGAGCCTTTGTAGGCAGCCATAAGGAAATAAGGACTTCAAGGGACCTCTGAGAAGCCTAACAGTCCAAGCAGGATGGGTGCATAGAAGGAAGCTGCACCCTGGAAAAAAAACTAGAAGAACGGGAGCTAAACCTGTGACTGCTTCAAGACCACACAGGATACCCAAGTGAGGAGAAGGTCACTGGCAGATTTATCCAGAGGACTGAAATAAATGAGGTTTTGGATCATTTTGGATCATGTCAGGCTTAACATGGCTTTTCCGGATCCGCCATTAATGGTAGTCTGGTGATTATTTTCCTCATTATTATAGAAAGCAGCCTAAATAGCTTCCCCTCCGTAATTCAGGGAAAAGAATGATGTAGACTGAGAGGAAAGAATTTGATACGCATAATTTCCCTTGATTTTTATCCATGAAATACCCATTGCAGGGGTTTGTGAATACTTTCCCATCAGTGCTCAAGGTAGACTCCCTGATGGCTGGGCTGTCTTTACAAGGAACTATAATTTCAGAAGAGGCTTCTCTATTGGATCTGGTGGATAAAAGAGTAAATTTAGCCCTCAAAAGTTCATATGCAGCCTCTAACTTTTCTATTACAACGGCTGCACATGTCAGTTAGCAGTTAAGTTATTGATTAGTGTTAGAAATGGGGGTTGGCAGTCAGGTTACCCTCTGTCCAAGCAAGAACCCTCACTCTAGTCAGGGTGAGTCACACACAATCCAAATTATCCTGTGCCCACCCTCTGGTAGCTTGGCACGAGCAGTCAGGCTTAACTTAGAAGGCAATGTGTAAAGTATTTGTGCAATAAATCATACAATAACAAAATATAGCACCACAAAAATACAACACACAGTGTTTAGAAAAATATATAATATTTATCTGGATAATTGCAGAGCAAAAAAAGATCAAAGGTGCAGTATGAAATTGTAGAGTTACCACTGAAAAGTGATATAAAGGGCCTGATTACAACTTTGGAGGAAGGTGTTAATCCGTCCCAAATGTGACGGATGTACCACCAGCCGTATTACGAGTCCATTATATTGTATGGAACTCGTAATACGGCTGGTGGTATATCCGTCACATTTGGGACGGATTAACACCTCCTCCAAAGTTGTAATCAGGCCCAAAGTGTCTTAAGTCTTTAAAAAGCAAACAAAGTCTCTTTCAAGCACAAAGTACCTGGTTTAAAGTGAAAAATCTCCGCAAAGGGCCGCATAGGAGGAGATACGTGGAAAAATGGTGTGCGCGACGCTTTTGCCCCTTCACACACAGACTTGCGTCGTTATTTTTCACACGGGAAGTCGTGCGCCGTTTTCCAGCACGCGGACAGTCTCCTTCTGTGGTTCGCAGGATTACCAGATGTCCCGGGGTCTGTGCGTGGAATCCTAGGCTTGTTTTCCGGCTGCACGTCGTTCCGGTGGGCTGTGCGTGGAATCTTCTCCCTCACGGCAGGCGTCGTGTCGATTTCCTCTCAGAAGTCGGTCGGCGTTGTCCAGGCGAGCCCGTGCGTCGAAGTTCCGGTCGCACCGCAGGCGTCGCGTCGAGCTGTGTCTTTCCGGATCGGCGTGCGGTGAATTTTTCACTGCGGAGCAAGCTGTGCGTCTAATTTTTCGGCGCACAAGGTGTCTGAATGAAAAAGAGAAGTCTTTTGGGTCCTGAGACTTGAGACTTCAGGGAACAGGAGGCAAGCTCTATCCAAGCCCGTGGAGAGAACTTCAGCAGCAAGGCAAGAGTTCAGCAAGGCAGCAGGGCAACAGCAAGGCAGCAGTCCTTTGTAGAAAGCAGTCAGGTGAGTCCTTTAGGCAGCCAGGCAGTTCTTCTTGGCAGGATGCAGGTTCTGGTTCAGGTTTCTTCTCCAGCAAGTGTCTGATGTGGTAGGGCAGAGGCCCTGTTTTATACCCAAATGTGCCTTTGAAGTGGGGGAGACTTCAAAGAGTGGCTAAGAAGTGCACCAGGTCCCCTTTCAGTTCAATCCTGTCTTCCAGGGTCCCAGTAGGGGGTGTGGCAGTCCTTTGTGTGAGAGCAGGCCCTCCACCCTTCCAGCCCAGGAAGACCCATTCAAAAGGCAGATGTATGCAAGTGAGGCTGAGTACCCTGTGTTTGGGGTGTGTCTGAGTGAATGCACAAGGAGCTGTCAACTGAACCCAGCCAGACGTGGATTGTAAGGCACAGAAAGATTTAAGTGCAAAGAAATGCTCACTTTCTAAAAGTGGTATTTCTAGAATAGTAATATTAAATCCAACTTCACCAGTCAGCAGGATTTTGTATTACCATTCTGGCCATACTAAATATGACCTTCCTACTCCTTTCAGATCAGCAGCTACCACTTCAATAACGCATGAGGGCAGCCCCAATGTTAGCCTATGAAGGGAGCAGGCCTCACAGTAGTGTAAAAACGAATTTAGGAGTTTTACACTACCAGGGCATGTAAGCTACACAGGTACATGACCTGCCTTTCACCCACACCGCACCCTGCTCTAGGGGTTACCTAGGGCACACATTAGAGGTGACTTATATGTAGAGAAAGGGGAGGTTTAGGCTTGGCAAGTACTTTTAAATGCCAAGTCGAGGTGACAGTGAAACTGCCCACACAGGCCATGCAATGGCAGGCCTGAGACAAGGTAAAGGGGCTACTTAAGTGGGTGGCATAATTAGTGCTGCAGGCCCACTAGTAGCATTTATTCTACAGGCCCTGGGCACATATAGTGCACCATACTAGGGACTTATAAGTAGATTAAATAGTCCAATCAGGTATGATCCAAGGTTACCATGTTTAAAGGGAGAGAGCATATGCACTTTAGCACTGGTTAGCAGTGGTAAAGTGTGCAGAGTCTAAAAGCCAGCAAAAACAGTGTCCAAAAAGTGGAGGGAGGCAGGCAAAAAGTTAGGGTTGACTACCCTAAGGCTGTCAGGTCTAACAATTAGGGACTTTCAAAGTCTGGTGAAGAGAATGGATTAAGGGGAGGATGTGTCTCCAGTTTTAGCAATCATGAAGCAACAAGTGAGGTACCTCTCTGATGTCTCTTGTGATTCTCTTTTGGAGGCACGTTCTGCGGCAGAATCATCGATTGCAGCATGACACCAAATATGGATGAGGCCAAGGAAGGTGGGGAATGCACAGAAGAATTTATTGATGAAAATTCCCTTTGCAGGCCTGAAACTGGTGATTAGCTGAAGAATATGATTAAAAAGTCCATAGAGGATAAAAAGTGACTTGCTCCAGTGAAACAGTTAGATTTTCTGGTTGTCACAGGGCAGTTGGTCTACCTTCTCAGCCTAGGGTGGCTGCTCAACCCTTTCCAGATAGGTGGCGTGGCTGGGGATTACCTACCTCTGAAAAGTCCCAGATGCAGCAATCTGGTGGTTCAAGTCAGGATCAGCAGTCCCCTAAGTTGTGTGGAGATGACATTGATGTCTGTCAGAGGGAGACTGACATTTTTCCTGCAGGTATGGGAAGACACAGTTCAGGACAGATAGGTCCTACAAGTCGTCTGAGAAGGGTATTGGATTGAATTTCCTTCCTATTCACTGGAATTTTTCTGTGCAACTCCTCTTTCAAGCAATCCCATAAAAAGACAAGCTTTGCGGATGTCAGTGAACAAGTTGTTGGACAAAGAAGCAAGTATACTACTTCCTCCCAACCACAAAGGAACCTATTCAGTTTTGTTTTTGGTGAGAAAACCACCAGAGGACTTCAGACCGGTTCTGAATCTGAAATTGTAAACTCCTTTTTACCGCATGTAAAATTCAAAATGAGCAGTCTGCATCTAATTGTGCCATACACTAGATTTTTTTGCATCTCTGGATCTTCAAGACGGTTACCTCCATGTACCGGTTCATGTGGCATTGCAAAAGTTCCTGCATTTTTGTATCGGACAGGATCATTCAAAATTTCAGATATTGCCATTTGCTTTGTCTTCTCCACTGTGGGTTTTCACTGAGTTGGTCTGATTTATGCATTCTAAAGATATCCAGGTGTTTCCATACCTGGATGACAGGGCCTCTTTGTTCTTCTTTTTCCAAAACACAGACTCTGGTCGAGCAAGTGTGCAACCTGGTCCAACTTCATAGTTTTCTTCTGAATCAGGAGAAATCTCAGTTAGTTCCTCCTCAGGAAATTCATTTAATTGGGGCAGTCTTCAGAACTGACTTGGGCAAGGTGTTCCTTCCACAAGCGAAGAGGCAAAAGTTGATGATGGAGTTGGCAAGCCTTTGGCAGTTCAATCGGCTCCTGCCAGAAACTGGTTTATCGTACAGAGACTGATGTCCAGGAATTATGAACAGGAGATGACAGTGAATACCTCAATAGTTTAAGAGCTAGATTGGTGGATGAGGGCAGGCAATCTGTTGCAAGGTTCCCCATTCAGGGTTGTTCCAACCAGGGTGGTGATGACAGATGCCAGCCTAGTGGAGTGGGGAGCCTGGTTAGACCAAACTCTAAGTTGAGGGCCAATGGTCGGACCTGGGAGCAGGCGCCTCTTTTAATTGCAGATAACTAAAAGCAGTTCACTTGGTGCTGATCAATTTTTCCCAAGAGATTGTAGGGCACAATGTTCTGATCATTCTGGACAACAGGATAGTCATAGGCTATATCAGTCATTAGGGATGCTGCAGAGTTCACCTCCTGAATCTGCGTGCACAACAGATTTGTCTGTGGCCAGAACAAAATCTAATGTCCCTGAAAGCATTTTACATTCCTGGAAGGGAGAATATGGCAGGAGACTGTCTCAGCAGCGTTTTCCTCAGATGACATCTCACTCTTTAGATACAGACATTTCAACTGCTGGTGATGATATTATGTCTCCCTCAAGAGTCTCTTTTTGCCTCATAGGAGAACGCTCTGCTTCCTAACTTATGCATAATTACTCCCTTTCAGAAAGCTTGGAGGGTGGATGCCATGTCCTTCATATGATCAAATGGACTGCTTTATGTGTTTCTTCCAATTTGCCTCATTGAGAGTCCTGCGGCAGGTGATAAAGGACTAAGCAAAGCGTCTTCTGATAGTCCTGTGTTGGAGGCGGCAACCATAGTCCCCATGTTAGCGACTTCAGTTGTTTTCTTATCACTTGAAACCATCTCGGTTACCCCTTCTAGATCTGCAAAGGCTTCAGCTAGGGGCATGGCTCTTGAGAGGTGGAAATTAGAATCTAAATGTTGTCTTGTGGAGGTGCCAGAGTTGATACAGCAGTCAAGACGTCCTTCCACTTTGAAATCATAATCTTGACATTGGCAGTCTTTTGACTGCCATTGATGTGTCAAGAAAATCTCGTTTGATCGAGCATAAGTAATGTCACTGCTCACAAATAGGACAGAGTGCAGATGTGGAAAAGAATGTTGTTTATTTAGCTGCAGCACTGCAGAGAGCCCGGTACACTTCAGACCAGCAACTCTGCTGAATGAATCATGCACATGATATATATATGCTCAAGACACCATTGGGTATATTTGAAACAAATGAGTCAGGAAACAAAAATATCACAGTGGGTGTAAACAACCTTGAAAGGATGTGGCTATACATGTTCATGACAGATTAACCTCTTAATTGTGGACTTCCTGTCTTTCCCTCATTAGTTTTAAATATAAATTATAAAAGGCCTAAGCAGACACTTTCCACGGTAAAAACCCCCAACTCAGCAGAATTTCCTGTCCTTGGCTGTCCTCTCCTGTCAGGAATCCCCAAGGTGCCTCCTGCGTTATCTGTCAGCATCCCAAGGGATTAGGGTTAAATCATATCTCTGTTCTTGGTTAAACCGTCATGTTTCTAAGTAAACATAATGGGGGTCATTACAACCCTGGCGGATGGTGTTAAAGCGGCGGTAAGACTGCCAACAGGCTGGCGGTCTTTTTTGCAGTATTATGACCATGGCGGTTACCGCCATGGTCATCCGCTGCTTCCCCGTTTCGCCCACCAGGGCGGAGACGACCGCTGGGCTGGAGACCTGGGTCTCCAGCCCGGCGGCCGTAACAATACCGCCGCCGGTATTGTGACCCGGCTCACCACCGTGGATTTCCAGCGGTAGGGACCGCCATGAAATCCATGGCGGTAAGCACTATCAGTGCCAGGGAATTACTTCCCTGGCACTGATAGGGGTCTCCCCCACCCCCCACCCCCACCCCGACTCCCTCCCCTACACCCCCCACCACCCCTGCCACCCCCCAAAGGTGGCCGGGCCCCCCTCCCCACCCGACCCCCGACATTACCGTATACATACACACCTGACACGCACGCAGGCACCACCAACACACATACACGCACACACACCGACATACATGCCAACATGCACACACACAGTCAGACACGCACACCCACATTCAAACATACACGCACACATCCATACAGACATACATACAGACAGACACGCACACATTTCCGAAACACGCAACACCCCTGCAAGCATACACGCACTCACACACACACGCTACATACACATACGCACACCCCCATGCACCCACACAATACACAACACCACCCCACCACCCTCCCATAACGGACGATCGACTTACCTGTTCCGTCGATCCTCCGGGAGGGGACGGGAGCCATGGGGGCAGCTCCGCCAACACCACACCGCCAACAGAACACCGCCGCGCAGAATCACAGGACGTGATTAGCTGGGCGGTGTTCTGTTGGCGTGGAGGTGGAGCAACCTCCACTTCCCCGCCGCCCGCAAGTGTGGCTGTTGGCGGCTCTCCATCGGTAAAACAACGGAGGGCAGCCAACGGTCATAATACGCTGAGCGGCAAACCGCCACTACTGGCGGTGTTCCGCACGGCGGTCCCTCAGCGGTCTTCTTAAAAGACCGCCAAGGTTGTAATGACCCCCAATGTGCTGTGTTACACAATTGGTTTTATCAATGCTTGTTTTACCAATCCTTGTTTGCTAATATGAGCAGGTGTAGACATGTGCTTCTAATTGGGTGTGGTGTAGACATGTGCTTCTAATTGGGTGTGGTGACTCATCCACATGTGGAAACTCAACTGTTTTCCTGATTGGCTATAAATAGCAGAGTGAAGCATGCCTCCCTGCTTGGCTTTGTTTTGCTTCCTGATCTCAGCATCTGATTTGGTAGTCCAGCCCCTGCTGTCATCCTCGTATTCAGGACTTTTGAGGCAATTCTTTTCTTCGTTCCTGTACCAGCTGACACCAGGCATTCTTCCAGCACTCTGGAAAAGACTGCAGCTAAGTAACTAGTATTCTCCAGGGAATTTGTTCTTTGAGCGCCACGCTTTCCTCGAACAGCTGGTGTATTTCAGACCTCGTATTTTGGTAGAGTGCTTATCTTGAAGAGACAAATGCATTTCTGAATATTCTACATTATTATTGTATTTACTTGCTTAAATGTGCTTCAGGAAATCTGCTTGAGCTCAAGTACTACAAAAAGTGACAGTGCAATTTTAAAAGAGTATTTATTTGACTTTTCTTTCTCTAATAGCATAACTCTTGGATTTAAATTGCGTCATTCATGCCTGTGTTTCAGGTTTGAGGAATTTGCTTTTGAAGGTTTTTTCACAAACACAGTGAAACCAAACCAAACAGTGCCACCCTAACTGTTTAAACCTAGAGTGGACATTAGTATTTCTTGGATTGTTTTTGTTCCTTTTAGTTTAACCCTATGCATGCAGGAAGTTTATACGTGATATAAATAATGCCCTTGTTTGTCTTTCTTGTACATGATAAATCAACCACAGTTCTAATTGTAGTGTGCAACAGTGAATCTCTGTGAAGCCAGCCCTAGTGTCGCAGTACTTATTGTTATAGTACTCAGTTTGGGGTTTTGGTAATGCAGTGTTAGTAATTGTGCAAACAGTTATTATTATCCAAGAAAACTGCTGGAGCATCCCAGTGTTCTTCTACCGCTCCCGTGCCCATATCAGAAAGAGAGATTCAGTTTCAAGGAACTTGAGTGCACTAACTCTACTATCACTCTGTCAACAACGACCTGCCCCCCGAAGATACAGGGTGCCTGGCTGGACCGGCAAGACGTGGCAGTGTTTTGTCTCTTTTTCTTCCACTCCCCCTTTCCTTTTGGCACACCTGCTGGGGTTTCTGTGTCCACCAGGAAGTGCCGAGAGGTGTTCCAGGAGGTTGGGGGGCATACCATTGCCCCTGCAGACATCCTGCTTTTCACTTTGAGTATTTATTAATGATGGTTCTGGTGGGTGGAGCTAGTGCTCAATGATGTAAGGACTGTGATGTGGCAAAGTTGGACTCAGAGTAATGAAGTATACCTGTAAGTAACTAGACATTTATTTCCTTTTCCAGAAAAATGAGATGAAGTTTAAGGACAGACAGTCTCAGCCCTTGTTTCTCTCATGGTCATTACTAGGAAGGGATTGGATTGTTGCAAAATAGACTTGCAGTTTTTTCCCATACCACATGACTATGTAATATACTGCTGCCGGTGTTCTATGTTACTATCATACTCTGCTACTTTAATTAAAGAGTGACATAATATCAGATTGTGCCAGTTTTGGGAAACTCCCCTAACTGTATGACTGTAATTATCTTTCTACTAACACATGTTAGTTATTGTCAGCCTACTTTGTTTTACAGGCAGACTGGAGCAATTCCCAAAAGTACACAAGGTACAGAAGAGGAGAAGTAGCAAAACTATTAGCGAAAGGGGTAATGAAGAAATAGAAGTATCAGAATTGCTAGCGCCTGTTTCTAGGTTTCTGGTTCTGAAGGTTTTCTAGCGATTGTAGCGTCTTGCATGATTTAGAAAGGAACCTTTATGGCTCCCCAAGAACTCCGTATCAGTGTGTGACATAATCAATAGAACAGAATGTATGCACACTTGCTTTGAAATGTTGGAGTTCACAGGTACATGCAGAGGAATAAAGATGTGTCATCTATAGTCCTGTGTGTGGCCTAGTCGTTCTGCGGGTGCCAGGCTGAGAAATACACTACAACTGGTGATGAGATAGGGGATAAGTATCCCAAAGAACAGTGCTATCCTGGAGAGCTAGCCGTGGTCCAAGCAACCTGCTCATGCATGCCACGTGTGCCTTCGTCGAAGTGCTGAGTCAAAGGTTGGTGTATGTGGAATTAAAGCACAACCTCAGTCGATGTGAAGTGTGTGTAAAGAAAGAGAGCTTCATGGAAAAGTATAAGCATTTTTGGTCAAGAAACTCACGACCAAGATGCTACAATAAGGTACTGCACTGCCACGCAAAATAAATGTATACAATATACAGAGTGTTAAAGCTAAAGGAGGATTCAACCAGGTTTAGAAAGCACAGTTAAAGACAATTATCAAATATCAAATAGCGCTGAAGGTGGATAAACTGGGTGTAAAACAATACAAACTGAAGTATATAATAAAAAAGTTAAGGACTTACTGAGCCTGCTAAAGAGAATCATTGCATCAGGGCCAACTCTGGGCCCAAGAAGAAGCACAGGTTTGTGTTAAAGGAGCAGTCCATATTTACAGTGGCCAGAAACTCAGCAGAAATCCTGTCTGCTGATGGAGGTCATCAAGGACGACCCCAAGGCCAGCAGATCACAGAGTCAGGGCAGGGACATGAATGAAACTGATTCTGCTTTCCAGTCAGGGAGGCCACGGAGAGCGCTACTTGCAATGTAAGTAAGTTCCACACTGGTTTACAATTCTGCCGCCCTCCTGACAAAAAAAAAAACATTGGCAAAGGATGGACTGCCTGGATAGAGACATTTGAAGATTTCATTGATGCACATGAGGAGACTTATAAGGAGAAAAATATCAAATATCTCAAATATCTTGCTGATGATGGTGTGAAAGAAGTCATACAGAAAATGGCAAGAACTGATGAAGAGGGCACATATTGTCAGTCAAGACTATCAAGGAGTTGGCTATAAAACTGATGAATTAAGACTCGACACACTCATTTAATACTGTAGGTTCAATTAATTTCATGATGAAGAAGCCATGAGGCTTGGAGTGATGGATGGATGCTTGTCCGATTCCTTCACAAGATGAATACTAAGAGAAACTCTTAGTCTGCATTGAGTGTTGATGCCTGCCAGAGCTTAGGAACGTGCTGTTGACATGAAGGCCAGAGGTGCCCACAGTGAGTCAGTCATGACTGTGAAAAGTAATTCAAAACGAAATGACTGAAGGACACAAAGTGATGGCTACACGCAAATAGACGTTGTGTTTCAGATGTGAATTTGCATTTCCACATGAATGAAAGTGTTCTGTCATTGGTCAAATGGCAAAGGCTGGGGTTACCAGAACCATTTTGTGATGATGTGTAGAGTGAAGGAAACAAGTACATGCGTCACAGTGCGAAGACAAAATGGCCACCAAAACGTTCCAGAAGCAATGTTCAACGTGCGCCTACAAGGCCAAGCGGCAACATGAGTTGAGGCAAATAGATTCCAAATGAAGTTGATCGTCATCTAAATCATTGTCAAACAGTTCTTCAGCCTCAATATTAAGTAAAATGATGAAAGTGATTGTGCCTTGTGAATGCTTGCCTAAGAAAAAGGTGCATATGTCAGACTGGTTGCTTGTGAGGAGAAAAGTCAGTCAAAGAAAAGTCGACATGTCAAAATAACAAAATCATAAAAACACTGTCCAAAGATTACAATGGAAATAAATGGATGTTCAAAACCTTTCATTATTGATAGTGGTGCTTCATTAAATATAATACCTGAAGAGAAGTACAATAAACTGTCTCCTTTTTTGTGGCTCATGTCGTCAAAGCCTAGGAAGAGTAAAGGTGCATTGGAGGCTACAGTGAAACACAAGGAAACAAAAGTACAAGCACCAGTCTATGTACTTGAAGGTACATAGGCAGGTGTCTGTTTGCTTAGTTTCAACACAGCTGCTGACATGGGACTGAATTTAGTGAATTACAACATGAATGCTCATCATGAAATAGTAAGTCAATTCCCTTCATTATTTCATGGTTTAGGAAAATTTAAGACTATGAATGGAAAACTGAATATTAATGAGGATGTCTGTTCTGTTGCTCAGAGACAGCGACGAGTTGCTTTTCATTTACAAGAAGCTGCTGAAAAAGAACTTGAATCGTTACCTAAGCATGACATTATTGACCGTTTCACTGGTCCAACACCATGGGTTTCTCCCATAGTAGTAGTGCCTTAAAAGGATGATGAAGGAGCTGTGCGTATATGTGTTGACATGCTTCAAGTGAAGAAAGCGGTTGAACAAGAGCAACATCCAGGGCTGCACATTGCTGACATGATCATGCAATTGAATGGTGCCAAAATCTTATCCCAACTTGTTTAGAATTTAGGTTATCATCAGTTAGAGCTAGCAGAAGACTGCAGATATATTACAACTATTGCCACACCTGTTGGTTTGTTTAGATACAAAAGACTTAGTTTACGTGTGTCATCAGCTACAGAACCTTTTCAAGATGTCATACGAAGCATCATACAACCTGTTGTGAATGCATGTAGTTATAGCACTGTGAAGGCCCAATAGAGCCCTCACAGAAGTATGTAAATAACTCAATGATGCAGGTTTGACTTTAAACACAGACAAGTGTGAGTTCAATAAAATAAAATTGAAATTCCTTCGCCATATCTTTTTTGATGGAGGCATGATACCTGTTTCTGCAAACTTACAAGCTTTGACAAATGCTGAACCCTACAAGATGTTTCAATAGCACATTCTTTTCTTGGAATGGCCAGCTACTGTTCACAATACATAAAGTACTTTGCCACAGTTAGTGCTCCATAGGGGGGCCTCAAGTGATCCCAGGAGGGGTGCCAGACTCTGGTAAAAAGAAGCAATAATCAGATAACAGTGCTTTGTTTTAAGCAGAAATACATTTATTGCATTCTTTTAAAAGGTAACAAAGCTTAACTGCAATGCTTAAATAAGTCTAGACATTTTTAAACATTGCCAACTTAATAGAATAATTGTGAAAAATTCTGAGGGGGCCCCAATGATTATTTTTTTCCCACTTGGGGGGGGGGTGGAAATAAAAAGTTTGAAAACCACTGCTTTAAATGGTCACAAGAATGTGAAAAGAGTTTCAAGCGAATCAAACATGCGATAGAAAATTATAAAGAAAAGGCATACTTCAATACAAAGCTCCACACTGAGATTGTAGTTGACGCTAGCCACATTTGGTTAGGCGTTATACTTGCATAGCATAGTGGACCCCAAAATGCAAGACAACATATTGTGGCCTATGCTAGTAGAAGTTTACTTCAAATAGAACATGATTACTTCCAGCCTCAAAACGAAAGTTTGACTGTAGTATGGGCTTGTAAACATTTCCATTTATGTCTGTGCGGAAAGCCTTTTACCTGGTGACTGATTATCAAGCCTTGCTGATCATCTTCGGCAGTCAAAAAGTCAAGATGCCACATTGAATTGACTGATGGGGATTATGATTGCAAGAGTATGATTATACAATTGTGCATCGCCCAGAAATGGATCAAAATCCTGTTACTTTTTGGGAGTCATTGCACTCCATCCAAAAACGGCTGAGACTTACATCAATTTAATTGCAGAGCAAAGTACACCATCTGCTGTATCGTTAGCCCAGATTGTCAATGCTACAAGTCATGATAGTGACTTGCTCAAGTTAAACGATATAATTACACATCAGTCGTGGAACAAACATGTTTGACCTCTCAGTAATGATGGCGCATATCAAAAGTACAAGCATATCAAACATGAATTGTCCATAAAGCAGAAAGCAGTTATTCTGTGAAGTTTGAGGATCCTGAATCCAGAGAGTCTATGACAAAAGGTGATAGAACTGGTTCACGAAGGACATAGAGGTATTGTCACTACAAAGAGAGCTTTCCGTGACCGATTTTATTTTTCACACCTAGATGAAAGAGTTGAAAAGGAACTCAACGCCTGTCACATATGCAATTGCCTGTCAACTATAGTTACTCAACATACTCTGAACATGTCAGAACTCCCTAAACATGCCGGGGAGAGTACAGCCATTGATTTCTTTTGTCCACATCACAATGCACGTCATTTACTGGTGATTATGGATAAATATTCACGTTTTCCATTGGTCGAAGATCTCTTATCCATGACACACGAGCGAGTAAGCAAAAAACCTGATGGCATATTTGCAACATGGGTTTTGCCAGCCATAGTGAAGTCTGGCAATGGTCCACTCTTCAACAGCAAAGAAATGTAAGAATTTCTGGAGCATCTGAACAGAAAGCATCAAAAGATCACACCTTTGTGGGCACAGGCCAATGGACTTGTTGAGTGTTTAATGATTACACTAAAGAAAGCTGTGTAGCATGCACCTCTTGACAAGCTTGGTCTAAGAACAGTGCAGAACTTTACTTTACAAGCTTATCGGTTGACACCCCACTTGACCACATGTGAAAGTCTGCAACTTTGATGTTCAGGAGAGCACTGGCAACCAAGATACCCCAATGGACCTCAGAAAGAAATAGAAATGAAGACCTAATTTGTACAAGGATCTTGGTTCAGAAACAGAAAATGACAGTGTATGCAGACATGAGGTGGCATGTGAAAGACCTGTAATTAAAAAAATAAGATTTGGTTTTCGCTCGACAACTAAGGAAAAGAAAATCTGATGCGCCTTCTGATGCTGAACCTCTTCAAGTAATGCTACCAAAGGACACATGGTGACTGCCAACGACATTGGAAGTCCCTTACCAGAGACTCGTCTCACTTCGGGCCTGTGATTCATTGATCTTCAACTCAAGATGGTGATAGAAAGACTGATTAGGAAAACTCAATGATTGTTGTTGAGTCCTTACCATCTTAGCAATTTCCTATATTGAAGGTGACAGTTTACAACTTCCAGTAACCATATCGAGTTGACAGATCAAAGCGGCAAGAAGATTATTGAAGAGAAATAGCCCAGCATGTTTCTGCATATGTAGATATGTGTGTATGTCTAATGATTTTCTAAAAATGTGTAATTTTTCATTTAACAGAAGCAGAGATGTATTGTCTTGCATGATTTAGAATGGAACCTTTATGGTTTCCCGAGGATTCCATATCATTGTGTGACGTAATCGCTAGAATAGTGTATGACCCCCTACTTTAGAATGTTGGAGTTCACAGGTACACACTGAATAATAAAGATGTGAGATCTACCGCTCTGTCTGTTTCCTAGTCTTTTGGCGGGTACCAGGCTGGGGAAGATGCTACAGTGATATCAAGGGCAAAAATATAGTTTGGGGGTGGCCCGTGTTGATTTCTAGATGACCATATTAGATGTGAGGGAGTAAATCCCAGAGAAAAGTGAGAGAGCGAATAAAGATGGCCTCAGTGGAGGGAATTTTGTTGAGTTCAGAAATAGCCACACTGGTGGTTGCAAAGAAGTTGATGTAGTATAAACTCTAGCTTGTCATGCCTAGAAATTATAGCTTGTCCTATTCATCTGCAGGGAAAAGCATTCTCTTGATAGACATCACCTTTCTTTGGATCTGGCTGTGTACCTTTCTAGACAAAAGGTGACCAAAGAATTTCAGTTAATTTGATGTAGCATACACTCTAGCTTGTGCTGGCACACTGGGGGCTGGGAAGAATTTCTCCCGCTCCAGGTTCAATAACCACCAATGCGCAGGTGAGACACCATCACTATTCTCACCTATTGAGGTCGACTGAATCTTTGGAACTGGTGAAGAGTGTAGTAGTTAGAATCATTTAATCACAAATCAATTACATTATACCATAAACAATTCTAAACACCATGAACAATTCATCATGGAATCAAATTCTAAAGTGAATAAAGTTTCAAAGCTTTAGTACAATCTCAAAATCAATGTCACATATATGGTGCGCAAAACTAAATTATAAACATACATGAAAATCATATGTTGACCAAAGCGTCTGAAAAGATTTAACCTACTAGACATCATCACTGTTAAACACTCCAAAAGAATAATGTAAATTAACAACACAATATGCACATTATTGTTAGAGTTCAAAGCAGATAATGGTGACATTGGTAAATCAAAATACAGCGTAACATTAAATTTCAGATTCAAATTTCAGAGCTGGGCTATTCCTAACACTAACACACATTTAGGGGGTCATTCCGACCCCGGCGGGCGGCGGGCGCCGCCCGCCGGGCGGAAACCGCCCAAACACCGCCCGCGGTCAAATGACTGCGGGGGACATTCCGACTTTCCCGCTGGGCCGGCGGGCGATCTGCAAAAGATCGCCCGCCGGCCCAGCGGGAAAGCCCCAGCAAAGATGAAGCTGGCTCCGAATGGAGCCGGCGGATTTGCTGCGGTGCGACGGGTGCAGTGGCACCCGTCGCGATTTTCAGTGTCTGCCAAGCAGACACTGAAAATCTTTATGGGGCCCTCTTAGGGGGCCCCTGCACTGCCCATGCCAGTGGCATGGGCAGTGCAGGGGCCCCCAGGGGCCCCACGACACCCGTTCCCGCCAGCCTCTTCCTGGCGGTGTAAACCGCCAAGAACAGGCTGGCGGGAAGGGGGTCGGAATCACCATGGCGGCACTGCTTGCAGCGCCGCCATGGAGGATTCCTTTGGCCAGGGGAAAACCGGCGGGAAACCGCCGGTTCCCCTTTTCTGACCGCGGCTTTACCGCCGCGGTCAGAATTGGCCAGGAAGCACCGCCAGCCTGTTGGCGGTGCTTCCACGGTCCCCGGCCCTGGCGGTCATGGACCGCCAGGGTCGGAATGACCCCCTTAGACTTGCATGTGTGCACTGGCTTACATATGCGGGCAAAGCAAAAATAAAAGAAAGACAAAAATATTTTGGAAAAACATCTAACCAGGGCAACTCACTATAAAAATAAGCTGGTGTAGGTACCTAACTGAAAAGGAAACAAGAAACCACATTTAGTTATACCTCTCCCAATGGGACAGCATACAGCGATGATTCAACAAGCAGGACGGTCACCGTCTTCCGGAGTCAGTTGACAGCAGCATCAGGACAGTGCAGAACACAGGCTGCATATAGGACAAATCAGCAGTTCAGAATTAGTGGCCTCATTAGTACTGAACCATATAACAAGATAGGGCAAGTAAGACTAAGATGAGAAAGCTCATCTGGGGACTTTAAGAAATAGAGGGCCTCATTCTGACCCTGGCGGTCCTAAACCGCCAGGGCCGCGGCAACGGAAGCACTGCCAACAGGCTGGCGGTGCTTCAGTGCCCATTCTGACCGCAGCAGTAAAGCCGCGGTCAGAAAAGGGTATCCGGCGGTTTCCCGCCGGAATGCCCCTGGCAGGGCTGAACCTCCATGGCGGCGCTGCCTACAATAGGACATTCAACATCACATTAACAACCTAGGAAAAAGAATTCAGGTCAGAGGGGACAGAATAAACAAGTGATTTTCCATTACTGCTGCAAAATGAATCTTTCAGGCCTAGTCAAGCTAAGAAGCCTTACTACACATTAATACATTAATAAAACTATTGTGCACCTTACAATTCAAATATGCAAAGCAAAATATTTATATGCAAACATTATTTACAACATGCCAGAACAAATTTAAACATGCATTTAGGTTTCTGCACACATATAACTCGTGTTAATAAAATCATTGAATTCAATATAAATACGATTACTTCATATTCATTTAATTCATTCAATAACACCCTCAATATTATTTCACATTGATACTTCATTTTATATAAATGCACACTCTCATTTTAAAACGTGGTGCATTGAATGGTGGCCACATGGTTCACCATAATTCAAATGCACACATTTTAGAACTCATGTTATTTTCTCTGTTAGGCTTTAAACGCAGGTTAATTCATCACTGTCTGCTAACTTCTATGCCACTAATATATTTGATCTCTCTCACTTGTCATGGTTAGAAATGATTTCATATCATCTGCAGGTACGAGCATACTTTTGGTAGACATCACTTTTTTTAAATCTGGCTACCTACATTTTTAGAGCAAATGTGGCCAATTTCAGTTCACTTTTGTCAAACACAAACTTTTGCTGATTTAACATGAACCCTACATGTTCCAGCACTTTCTTGCATGGCACGGCAATGGACTTCTCTAGTCTGGCCAGATCATAGGATGCTGTCACAGTTGTTGAACAAGTTTGCTTTAGGTCAAATTGTACTGACTACTTCCTGAAATATTTCCGCTGCAGATTTCAAGCTTTTTTTATGATAGAGTCCTTGGTGAGTCAAATATGTAGTCATAAAATGTGACTGAGGGTCAATCTCTGGCTAACTGTAGCGAAAAGGCAATAGAAAGTTGTGAGTTGATGCACGTTTATTGGAGAGCAAGTAGCAACATCTGCAGTAATGTCTTGTACAAAATGCCTTTCCAACCTCTTGCATTCTAGAACATCTCTCTCTATGAATAATTTGTTCGTACATTGTCTACACCATACTAACAAAGGAAAAAAAAAAACAATATAACATTACCCAGTATGGATATAAAAACATATATAACTGCAGAAATAGATGACACATATAGATATATCATCTTAAAGATTACGCATAATTATCATAATTCAGTTACCCCACAACAAAATCTTAAAATTTTGCAGGAAAGGTACTTGCTCTTTCAGACTGCGTGGTGGCAGCCCATGTTATAGCCGTTGTCAAATCAACTGATTTCTTTGATACCTTAGCTGTTCCCACAGAATCAAAATTGCTAGCATTGTCATCCCTGGGTTGGAGATGCGTTGCCTCCTGGTTAACTTGGGGCTCCAATTCAACTTCTTCCTTCCACAACCATGACTTGGATCTTGCAGTTTTCACACACTCTCCCATTAATTTATCCCTAGAGATAATCTTATTACACCTTGATAATTTGCTGAAATGATAAACTTTCCCATCACTCAATTTAGCTGAACATTTATACACTTCCTTCTCTTGAAATGGGTGAGAAAAGTTACTATTTCTCTTCTTAGCCTTCTTGTCCAACTTCACATGTACCCAGCCAACACATCTCAGAGCAAACTCTTTCACAACATGTTTCTTGCCGTAATACTCCTTCTAAGTCTTCTGTACTTCCTCTAAGTTGTCTCTAACTACCTCAGGAGACCCCTTTTTTGATGCTTTGGAGACAGCCATGCACTGATGTCTTTAATGGTTCCTGTCTCTTTCAAATCTTGAACAGACTATACCCTATAACAGTTTGTGTAATCCTATAAACCCAAATCGGTTTATGCAATTCTTTCTCCCACTCTTTACCAGCATTGATGGCAGATTGAACACTTCCCATGATGATTCTATTTAATCGTTCCACAGTGCCATTCCCAGCGGGCTGGTACACTGCCATTTTGTTTGATTGCATACCATTACTAGAGAGGAGCTCATCAACTTTTCTGCTGTGAATTGCACACTATTGTAGGGGAAGAGCAGCACAAATATCACTTGTGATATTGTGAAATTCATTTTACAATATGTCATTCCATTCAAATCTTTGGGGCACCTTTAACAACTGTCTCAGTTTGAACTGTTTCTCTGCAAATGACCTCACAAATTTAGAGTAAAATTCTGCTAGACCTAAGAATGACTTGACATCATCCTTACAAGTGGGAGTAGGTGTCACTTGGATTGACTCAGCCATTTCTTTTTTTGATGAAATCCCACTTTCACTCACTTCATGTTCTAAATATGTTACGGACTGCCAATTAAACTTACATTTTTTAATTCAGCTGTCAACCCATAGGTCTTCAGTTTTTCTAACACAATCTGCAACACAGTCATGTTCCTTCCTCGTTCTCCCCATTATCAAGATGTTGCCCTGCAAGTAAATTACACCAGTAAGTTCTCCTAACAATTTATGCGTCATCCTTTGAAATACAGCCCAACTGACTCTAACGCAAATGGCATATGAATGAATCTATAGGAGTTATAAATGCCGTAAAACTTTTACTGTTCAGATGAAGGCTTATTTAATGATATGCAGATTTAGAATCCATTGTTGAGACCACTTGATCCCTTTAGACTTGGTTATCAATATGCCAGTCCTGGGTAAGGGATAGTTTATAACCACAATATTCTTATTCAGGTCCCATAAATCAAAGCATAATCTTATTAGTCCATCAGCCTTCCTAGCAAATACTAAGGGTGCAAGCCATTCTGCACACTCCAACTGTTTGATAATATCCTTTCTTTCCAATTCTAACAATTGTTTTGCAATTTCATCTCTGACAGTTAAGAGAATATTCCAAACGTTGTGGTGTACAGGACTGGCATCATCGGTGAGCATAATACTGGGTACCAACCCTTTCAATTTACCAACAGGACCCAAAAATACAACAGGGAAATGTAAGGAAATGCCTCCTTGGCATGGTTGCCCCCTGACTTTTTGCCTTTGCTGATGCTATGTTTACAATTGAAAGTGTGCTGAGGCCTGCTAACCAGGCCCCAGCACCAGTGTTCTTTCCCTAACCTGTACTTTTGTATCCACAATTGGCAGACCCTGGCATCCAGATAAGTCCCTTGTAACTGGTACTTCTAGTACCAAGGGCCCTGATGCCAAGGAAGGTCTCTAAGGGCTGCAGCATGTCTTATGCCACCCTGGAGACCTCTCACTCAGCACAGACACACTGCTTGCCAGCTTGTGTGTGCTAGTGAGGACAAAACGAGTAAGTCGACATGGCACTCCCCTCAGGGTGCCATGCCAGCCTCTCACTGCCTATGCAGTATAGGTAAGGCACCCCTCTAGCAGGCCTTACAGCCCTAAGGCAGGGTGCACTATACCATAGGTGAGGGTACCAGTGCATGAGCATGGTACCCCTACAGTGTCTAAACAAAACCTTAGACATTGTAAGTGCAGGGTAACCATAAGAGTATATGGTCTGGGAGTCTGTCAAACACGAACTCCACAGCACCATAATGGCTACACTGAAAACTGGGAAGTTTGGTATCAAACTTCTCAGCACAATAAATGCACACTGATGCCAGTGTACATTTTATTGTAAAATACACCACAGAGGGCACCTTAGAGGTGCCCCCTGAAACTTAACCGACTGTCTGTGTAGGCTGACTAGTTCCAGCAGCCTGCCACACCAGAGACATGTTGCTGGCCCCATGGGGAGAGTGCCTTTGTCACTCTGAGGCCAGTAACAAAGCCTGCACTGGGTGGAGATGCTAACACCTCCCCCAGGCAGGAGCTGTGACACCTGGCGGTGAGCCTCAAAGGCTCACCCCTTTGTCACAGCCCAGCAGGGCACTCCAGCTTAGTGGAGTTGCCCGCCCCCTCCGGCCACGGCCCCCACTTTTGGCGGCAAGGCTGGAGGGAACAAAGAAAGCAACAAGGAGGAGTCACTGGCCAGTCAGGACAGCCCCTAAGGTGTCCTGAGCTGAGGTGACTCTGACTTTTAGAAATCCTCCATCTTGCAGATGGAGGATTCCCCCAATAGGGTTAGGATTGTGACCCCCTCCCCTTGGGAGAAGGCACAAAGAGGGTGTACCCACCCTCAGGGCTAGTAGCCATTGGCTACTAACCCCCCAGACCTAAACACGCCCTTAAATTTAGTATTTAAGGGCTACCCTGAACCCTAGAAAATTAGATTCCTGCAACTACAAGAAGAAGGACTGCCTAGCTGAAAACCCCTGCAGAGGAAGACCAGAAGACGACAACTGCCTTGGCTCCAGAAACTCACCGGCCTGTCTCCTGCCTTCCAAAGATCCTGCTCCAGCGACGCCTTCCAAAGGGACCAGCGACCTCGACATCCTCTGAGGACTGCCCCTGCTTCGAAAAGACAAGAAACTCCCGAGGACAGCGGACCTGCTCCAAGAAAGGCTGCAACTTTGTTTCCAGCAGCCTTGAAAGAACCCTGCAAGCTCCCCGCAAGAAGCGTGAGACTTGCAACACTGCACCCGGCGACCCCGACTCGGCTGGTGGAGATCCAACACCTCAGGAGGGACCCCAGGACTACTCTGATACTGTGAGTACCAAAACCTGTCCCCCCTGAGCCCCCACAGCGCCGCCTGCAGAGGGAATCCCGAGGCTTCCCCTGACCGCGACTCTTTGAATCCAAAGTCCCGACGCCGGGGAGAGACCCTGCACCCGCAGCCCCCAGGACCTGAAGGACCGGACTTTCACTGGAGAAGTGACCCCCAGGAGTCCCTCTCCCTTGCCCAAGTGGAGGTTTCCCCGAGGAACCCCCCCCTTGCCTGCCTGCAGCGCTGAAGAGATCCCGAGATCTCTCATAGACTAACCTTGCGAACCCGACGCCTGTTTCTACACTGCACCCGGCCGCCCCCGCGCTGCTGAGGGTGAAATTTCTGTGTGGGCTTGTGTCCCCCCCGGTGCCCTACAAAACCCCCCTGGTCTGCCCTCCGAAGACGCGGGTACTTACCTGCAAGCAGACCGGAACCGGGGCACCCCCTTCTCTCCATTCTAGCCTATGTGTTTTGGGCACCACTTTGAACTCTGCACCTGACCGGCCCTGAGCTGCTGGTGTGGTGACTTTGGGGTTTCTCTGAACCCCCAACGGTGGGCTACCTTGGACCAAGAACTGAACCCTGTAAGTGTCTTACTTACCTGGGGAAACTAACCAAAACTTACCTCCCCTAGGAACTGTGAAAATTGCACTGTGTCCACTTTTAAAATAGCTATTTGTCAATAACTTGAAAAGTATACATGCAATTTTGATGATTTGAAGTTCCTAAAGTACTTACCTGCAATACCTTTCGAATGAGATATTACATGTAGAATTTGAACCTGTGGTTCTTAAAATAAACTAAGAAAAGATATTTTTCTATAACAAAACCTATTGGCTGGATTTGTCTCTGAGTGTGTGTACCTCATTTATTGTCTATGTGTATGTGCAACAAATGCTTAACACTACTCCTTGGATAAGCCTACTGCTCGACCACACTACCACAAAATAGAGCATTAGTATTATCTCTTTTTGCCACTATCTTACCTCTAAGGGGAACCCTTGGACTCTGTGCATACTATTCCTTACTTTGAAATAGTGCATACAGAGCCAACTTCCTACATTGGTGGATCAGCGGTGGGGTACAAGACTTTGCATTTGCTGGACTACTCAGCTAATACCTGATCACACGACAAATTCCAAAATTGTCATTAGAAATTCATTTTTGCAATTTGAAATTTTTCTAAATTCTTAAAAGTCCTGCTAGGGCCTTGTGTGTTAAGTCCCTGTTTAGCATTGTCTTTTTAGAGTTTAAAAGTTTGTTAAAAGTTTGAATTAGATTCTAGAAACAGTTTTAGATTCTTAAAAAAGTATTCCAACTCTTAGCAGAATAATGTCTGATACAGAGATGCAGGTGGTGGAACTCGACACCACACCTTACCTCCATCTTAAGATGAGGGAGCTAAGGTCTCTCTGTAATATCAAAAAAATAACCATTGGCTCCAGACCTACCAAAATTCAGCTCCAGGAGCTGTTGGCAGAGTTTGAAAAAGCCAACCCCTCTGATGATGACCTCACAGAGGAAGAAATTAGTGACTTGGAGGCCAATGTCCCTCCTCCAGTCCTAAATAGGGAGAACAGGACCCCTCAAGTCCTGTCTCCAACTGTGTTAGTCAGAAATAGTGAGTCCCTCACAGGAGGGTCCCACATTTCTGAAATCACTGAGGATGCTCTCAGTGAAGATGACCTCCTGTTAGCCAGGATGGCCAAAAGATTGGCTTTAGAGAGACAGCTCCTAGCCATAGAAAGGGAAAGACAAGAGATGGGCCTAGGACCCATCAATGGTGGCAGCAATATAAATAGGGTCAGAGATTCTCCTGACATGTTAAAAATCCCCAAAGGGATTGTGACAAAATATGAAGATGGTGATGACATCACCAAATGGTTCACAGCTTTTGAGAGGGCTTGTGTAACCAGAAAAGTGAACAGATCTCACTGGGGTGCTCTCCTTTGGGAAATGTTCACTGGAAAGTGTAGGGATAGACTCCTCACACTCTCTGGAAAAGATGCAGAATCTTATGACCTCATGAAGGGTACCCTGATTGAGGGCTTTGGATTCTCCACTGAGGAGTACAGGATTAGGTTCAGGGGGGCTCAAAAATCCTCGAGCCAGACCTGGGTTGACTTTGTTGACTACTCAGTGAAAACACTAGATGGTTGGATTCAAGGCAGTGGTGTAAGTAATTATGATGGGCTGTACAATTTATTTGTGAAAGAACACCTATTGAGTAATTGTTTCAATGATAAACTGCATCAGCATCTGGTAGACCTAGGACCAATTTCTCCCCAAGAATTGGGAAAGAAGGCGGACCATTGGGTCAAGACAAGGGTGTCCAAGACTTCAACAGGGGGTGACCAAAAGAAAGGGGTCACAAAGACTCCCCAGGGGAAGGGTGATGAGACAACCAAAACTAAAAATAGTAAAGAGTCTTCTACAGGCCCCCAAAAACCTGCACAGGAGGGTGGGCCCAGAGCCTCTTCACAAAACAATGGGTACAAGGGTAAAAACTTTGATCCCAAAAAGGCCTGGTGTCATAGCTGTAAACAGCATGGACACCAAACTGGAGACAAGGCCTGTCCCAAGAAAGGTTCCACTCCAAACTCCCATCCAGGTAACACTGGTATGGCTAGTCTCCAAGTGGGATCAACAGTGTGCCCAGAGCAAATCAGGGTCCACACTGAAGCTACTCTAGTTTCTGAGGGTGGGGTGGATTTAGCCACACTAGCTGTCTGGCCGCCTAACATGCAAAAATACAGACAGCAACTCTTAATTAATGGGACTAGAATAGAGGGCCTGAGGGATACAGGTGCCAGTGTCACCATGGTGACAGAGAAACTGGTTTCCCCTGGCCAATACCTGACTGGAAAAACTTACACAGTCACCAACGCTGACAATCAGAAAAAAGTACATCCCATGGCAATGGTTACTTTAGAATGGGGAGGGGTCAATGGCCTGAAACAGGTGGTGGTCTCCTCAAATATCCCAGTGGACTGTCTGCTTGGAAATGACCTGGAGTCCTCAGCATGGGCTGAGGTAGAACTAAAAACCCATGCAGCAATGCTGGGTATCCCTGAACTGGTGTGTGTGAAAACAAGAGCACAGTGCAAGGCACAGGGTGAACAAGTAGAGCTGGAGTCTGGAAGAATGGCCCAGCCTACCAAGAGGAAAGGAAAGTCAGTTGGGAAACCAACTGCAACACAGCAAAAGAAAGGGAACCTCTCTTCTCAGGAAGAAGTTCTGCCCTCTGAGGGAACTGAGCCTTTGGAGCTTGAACCTTACCAGGTTGAGCTCTTAGGCCCAGGGGGACCCTCAAGGGAGGAGCTGTGTAAGGGACAAGAAACCTGTCCCTCTCTTGAAGGCCTTAGGCAGCAAGCTGCTGAAGAGTCCAAAGGCAAGAAAAATGGAACGCATAGGGTCTATTGGGAAGATGGACTCCTGTACACTGAGGCCAGAGACCCCAAACCTGGTGCCACTAGGAGAGTGGTAGTGCCTCAGCTGTTCAGAGAGTTCATCCTAACATTGGCCCATGACATTCCCCTTGCTGGACATTTGGGACAAACCAAGACGTGGGAGAGGTTAGTCAACCACTTCTACTGGCCCAATATGTCCAACATGGTTAAGGAGTTTTGCCTCTCCTGCCCCACCTGTCAAGCCAGTGGTAAGACAGGTGGGCATCCAAAGGCCCCCCTCATTCCACTTCCAGTGGTGGGGGTTCCCTTTGAAAGAGTGGGTGTGGACATAGTTGGTCCACTAGAACCTCCCACAGCCTCAGGAAATATGTACATCCTGGTAGTAGTGGATCATGCTACCAGGTATCCTGAAGCTATTCCCCTTAGGTCGACTACTGCCCCTGCAGTAGCCAAGGCCCTCATTGGTATCTTTACCAGAGTGGGTTTCCCTAAGGAGGTGGTGTCTGACAGAGGTGCCAACTTCATGTCAGCATACCTGAAACATATGTGGAATGAGTGTGGAGTGACTTATAAATTCACTACACCATACCATCCACAAACTAATGGCTTGGTTGAGAGATTCAACAAGACATTAAAAGGCATGATCATGGGGCTCCCAGAAAAACTCAAAAGGAGATGGGATGTCCTCTTGCCATGTCTGCTTTTCGCTTACAGAGAGGTGCCACAGAAGGGAGTAGGATTCTCACCCTTTGAACTTCTGTTTGGACATCCTGTAAGGGGACCACTTGCCCTTGTTAAAGAAGGCTGGGAGAGACCTCTCCATGAGCCTAAACAGGACATAGTGGACTATGTACTTGGCCTTCGCTCTAGGATGGCAGAGTACATGGAAAAGGCAACCAAAAACCTTGAGGCCAGCCAACAGCTCCAGAAGTTTTGGTATGACCAAAAGGCTGCACTGGTTGAGTTCCAACCAGGGCAGAAAGTCTGGGTTCTGGAGCCTGTGGCTCCCAGGGCACTCCAGGACAAATGGAGTGGCCCTTACCCAGTGCTAGAAAGGAAGAGTCAGGTCACCTACCTGGTGGACCTGGGCACAAGCAGGAGCCCCAAGAGGGTGATCCATGTGAACCGCCTTAAGCTCTTCCATGACAGGGCTGATGTGAATCTGTTGATGGTAACAGATGAGGATCAGGAGGCAGAGAGTGAACCTCTCCCTGATCTTCTGTCATCAGACCCAAAAGATGGCACAGTAGATGGAGTGATCTACTCAGACACCCTCTCTGGCCAACAGCAAGCTGATTGTAGGAGAGACCTACAACAGTTTCCTGAACTCTTCTCCTTAACCCCTGGTCAGACACACCTGTGTACCCATGATGTGGACACAGGAGACAGCATGCCTGTCAAAAACAAAATCTTTAGACAGTCTGACCATGTTAAGGAAAGCATCAAGGTGGAAGTCCACAAGATGCTGGAATTGGGAGTAATTGAGCGCTCTGACAGCCCCTGGGCTAGCCCAGTGGTCTTAGTCCCCAAACCTCACACCAAAGATGGAAAGAAAGAGATGAGGTTTTGTGTGGACTACAGAGGGCTCAATTCTGTCACCAAGACAGATGCTCATCCAATTCCAAGAGCTGATGAGCTCATAGATAAATTAGGTGCTGCCAAATTCTTAAGTACCTTTGACTTGACAGCAGGGTACTGGCAAATAAAAATGGCACCTGGAGCAAAAGAGAAAACAGCATTCTCCACACCTGATGGGCATTATCAGTTTACTGTTATGCCCTTTGGTTTAAAGAATGCCCCTGCCACCTTCCAAAGGTTGGTGAATCAAGTCCTTGCTGGCTTGGAGTCCTTTAGCACAGCTTATCTTGATGATATTGCTGTCTTTAGCTCCACCTGGCAGGATCACCTGGTCCACCTGAAGAAGGTTTTGAAGGCTCTGCAATCTGCAGGCCTCTCTATCAAGGCATCCAAATGCCAGATAGGGCAGGGAACTGTGGTTTACTTGGGCCACCTTGTAGGTGGAGGCCAAGTTCAGCCACTCCAACCCAAGATCCAGACTATTCTGGACTGGGTAGCTCCAAAAACCCAGACTCAAGTCAGGGCATTCCTTGGCTTGACTGGGTATTACAGGAGGTTTGTGAAGGGATATGGATCCATTGTGACAGCCCTCACTGAACTCACCTCCAAGAAAATGCCCAAGAAAGTGAACTGGACTGTGGAATGCCAACAGGCCTTTGACACCCTGAAACAAGCAATGTGCTCAGCACCAGTTCTAAAAGCTCCAGATTATTCTAAGCAGTTCATTGTGCAGACTGATGCCTCTGAACATGGGATAGGGGCAGTTTTGTCCCAAACAAATGATGATGGCCTTGACCAGCCTGTTGCTTTCATTAGCAGGAGGTTACTCCCCAGGGAGCAGCGTTGGAGTGCCATTGAGAGGGAGGCCTTTGCTGTGGTTTGGTCCCTGAAGAAGCTGAGACCATACCTCTTTGGGACTCACTTCCTAGTTCAAACTGACCACAGACCTCTCAAATGGCTGATGCAAATGAAAGGTGAAAATCCTAAACTGTTGAGGTGGTCCATCTCCCTACAGGGAATGGACTTTATAGTGGAACACAGACCTGGGACTGCCCATGCCAATGCAGATGGCCTTTCCAGGTTCTTCCACTTAGAAAATGAAGACTCTCTTGGGAAAGGTTAGTCTCATCCTCTTTCGTTTGGGGGGGGGTTGTGTAAGGAAATGCCTCCTTGGCATGGTTGCCCCCTGACTTTTTGCCTTTGCTGATGCTATGTTTACAATTGAAAGTGTGCTGAGGCCTGCTAACCAGGCCCCAGCACCAGTGTTCTTTCCCTAACCTGTACTTTTGTATCCACAATTGGCAGACCCTGGCATCCAGATAAGTCCCTTGTAACTGGTACTTCTAGTACCAAGGGCCCTGATGCCAAGGAAGGTCTCTAAGGGCTGCAGCATGTCTTATGCCACCCTGGAGACCTCTCACTCAGCACAGACACACTGCTTGCCAGCTTGTGTGTGCTAGTGAGGACAAAACGAGTAAGTCGACATGGCACTCCCCTCAGGGTGCCATGCCAGCCTCTCACTGCCTATGCAGTATAGGTAAGACACCCCTCTAGCAGGCCTTACAGCCCTAAGGCAGGGTGCACTATACCATAGGTGAGGGTACCAGTGCATGAGCATGGTACCCCTACAGTGTCTAAACAAAACCTTAGACATTGTAAGTGCAGGGTAACCATAAGAGTATATGGTCTGGGAGTCTGTCAAACACGAACTCCACAGCACCATAATGGCTACACTGAAAACTGGGAAGTTTGGTATCAAACTTCTCAGCACAATAAATGCACACTGATGCCAGTGTACATTTTATTGTAAAATACACCACAGAGGGCACCTTAGAGGTGCCCCCTGAAACTTAACCGACTGTCTGTGTAGGCTGACTAGTTCCAGCAGCCTGCCACACCAGAGACATGTTGCTGGCCCCATGGGGAGAGTGCCTTTGTCACTCTGAGGCCAGTAACAAAGCCTGCACTGGGTGGAGATGCTAACACCTCCCCCAGGCAGGAGCTGTGACACCTGGCGGTGAGCCTCAAAGGCTCACCCCTTTGTCACAGCCCAGCAGGGCACTCCAGCTTAGTGGAGTTGCCCGCCCCCTCCGGCCACGGCCCCCACTTTTGGCGGCAAGGCTGGAGGGAACAAAGAAAGCAACAAGGAGGAGTCACTGGCCAGTCAGGACAGCCCCTAAGGTGTCCTGAGCTGAGGTGACTCTGACTTTTAGAAATCCTCCATCTTGCAGATGGAGGATTCCCCCAATAGGGTTAGGATTGTGACCCCCTCCCCTTGGGAGGAGGCACAAAGAGGGTGTACCCACCCTCAGGGCTAGTAGCCATTGGCTACTAACCCCCCAGACCTAAACACGCCCTTAAATTTAGTATTTAAGGGCTACCCTGAACCCTAGAAAATTAGATTCCTGCAACTACAAGAAGAAGGACTGCCTAGCTGAAAACCCCTGCAGAGGAAGACCAGAAGACGACAACTGCCTTGGCTCCAGAAACTCACCGGCCTGTCTCCTGCCTTCCAAAGATCCTGCTCCAGCGACGCCTTCCAAAGGGACCAGCGACCTCGACATCCTCTGAGGACTGCCCCTGCTTCGAAAAGACAAGAAACTCCCGAGGACAGCGGACCTGCTCCAAGAAAGGCTGCAACTTTGTTTCCAGCAGCCTTGAAAGAACCCTGCAAGCTCCCCGCAAGAAGCGTGAGACTTGCAACACTGCACCCGGCGACCCCGACTCGGCTGGTGGAGATCCAACACCTCAGGAGGGACCCCAGGACTACTCTGATACTGTGAGTACCAAAACCTGTCCCCCCTGAGCCCCCACAGCGCCGCCTGCAGAGGGAATCCCGAGGCTTCCCCTGACCGCGACTCTTTGAATCCAAAGTCCCGACGCCGGGGAGAGACCCTGCACCTGCAGCCCCCAGGACCTGAAGGACCGGACTTTCACTGGAGAAGTGACCCCCAGGAGTCCCTCTCCCTTGCCCAAGTGGAGGTTTCCCCGAGGAACCCCCCCCTTGCCTGCCTGCAGCGCTGAAGAGATCCCGAGATCTCTCATAGACTAACCTTGCGAACCCGACGCCTGTTTCTACACTGCACCCGGCCGCCCCCGCGCTGCTGAGGGTGAAATTTCTGTGTGGGCTTGTGTCCCCCCCGGTGCCCTACAAAACCCCCCTGGTCTGCCCTCCGAAGACGCGGGTACTTACCTGCAAGCAGACCGGAACCGGGGCACCCCCTTCTCTCCATTCTAGCCTATGTGTTTTGGGCACCACTTTGAACTCTGCACCTGACCGGCCCTGAGCTGCTGGTGTGGTGACTTTGGGGTTGCTCTGAACCCCCAACGGTGGGCTACCTTGGACCAAGAACTGAACCCTGTAAGTGTCTTACTTACCTGGGGAAACGAACCAAAACTTACCTCCCCTAGGAACTGTGAAAATTGCACTGTGTCCACTTTTAAAATAGCTATTTGTCAATAACTTGAAAAGTATACATGCAATTTTGATGATTTGAAGTTCCTAAAGTACTTACCTGCAATACCTTTCGAATGAGATATTACATGTAGAATTTGAACCTGTGGTTCTTAAAATAAACTAAGAAAAGATATTTTTCTATAACAAAACCTATTGGCTGGATTTGTCTCTGAGTGTGTGTACCTCATTTATTGTCTATGTGTATGTGCAACAAATGCTTAACACTACTCCTTGGATAAGCCTACTGCTCGACCACACTACCACAAAATAGAGCATTAGTATTATCTCTTTTTGCCACTATCTTACCTCTAAGGGGAACCCTTGGACTCTGTGCATACTATTCCTTACTTTGAAATAGTGCATACAGAGCCAACTTCCTACAGGAAATCTTTCCTATGTTTCTCCAGTTATCTAACAACAACACTTGATCTTTACTATTGGGATCTAGCTTGATGCCTAAAACTCTTTGATCCATCCAGCTAAGAACCAACTCTCCCACCACTGCTACGTACAATTGTCCAACAATGTTTCTGCCTTTCAATTGAAAACTCAAAGTTCTGTAACCTAAATTGGGAATTTTTTCTCCTGTGAATGTCACTGGATGTATGTCTGTTTCCTCTAAACCATTGCCCATTTCTTTGAGGAACTTCTCTTCTCACACAGTTGTATGTAGTATGGTATAAGGTGATTTAGTGGCAGCCACAATAACTATCTTAATGGCTCCAATTTCCATAGCACAGTTAGGTTTTTTCCTAGATGTGACATCAAGACTTAAGAGTGGACTACAAATACACAACACTCCTTCCGATTCACTCAAATTTTCTTCATTGGAGTGCTCTGATTCAGATGTCTCTGATACCAACTTAACCATTTGACATTTCCCTCTGGTTTGATTTCCTGCATACTTTGGCAAAATGCCCAATTACTCCACAATAAGAGCACTTAGCTTTGACAGGAGGACAGTTCTTGTCTGTAGCTAAATGATCCTTACTATCACATCTAAAGTAACTGAGACATTTGTCTTTTAATAATCCTCTACCATTGCTTTTACCACAGCCAGCTCCTTTTGACCCAAGTTCACATTGGAAATCTTACAAACAGATACATTTATTTTACTCTAACACTTGAAGATAATGTTGCTGCTTTGGCACATCTTTTAGAAAGCTAATTTTTCTTTACAATTGCCATAATATTCTTAAAGGAAGCATCTCCACTGACCCAAATCCTATCTTGCAAATTGGAATCATTAGTGTGCATAATGATTTCATAACCGATAAATTCAACATGGAATGAACCAAACTTCCAGGATACCTCTAATTGTTTAAGCACAGCTGCATAGTTCTCTACCAGATCAGACTTGCCGTGTTTGCATTGAAAGAAATTATATCTGTCAATGGGTACAAAAACAGCCAGATGATAATAATTGTCAGGATCCTCTAAGGCATGAGAAAAAATATCCACTTCATTATCCATTCTAAGGTTTCTTCTCCATCTGATTATTCACATGCAAGTCTTCAAGACCAAGAATGTGCAAAAGAATCTTCTTTTTCAGAGATGCTGAAAATTCTTCTGAACCCTCTTCTTCTATGAGCTCAATGTAATTGAGAAAGTACTCCTTCCTTTCTGGCCATTTCATCTGGGATTCCCCAGGAAATGGTAGAAATTATAACGGAGGAGTTAGGGAGAATGTTTGAGGACGCATAGTTCAATGTGTCTCTTAAAAGAGGAAGGCAGTTGGAAGGCTGTCTGACACACTGCACATTAAGTATGTGTGTTACTATATAGAAACAAATGTACTGATCCACTGTGAATACAATCATTTAGATGTGCGTGTCACCGCATAATAAGGAAGCAGGACAACATGCTTAGTTTCAGGTGTGAGTGTCATCATATGCAGACTGACCCGCTGTGAACACAATACATGTGTGCATGTAACCACATAATAAGGAGGCAGGACAACATACTTAGCTTCGGATGTGCTTATCACTGTATGCTAGGAATGTTGCTGACACGCTATGACCGGCCTTCCTATTTAACCTTGAGTGCTCCTGTCCTGAAAAAAAATAGGTTAGCCCTCTTTGGACACTATCCTTTAGGTGTGTGTGTGTCACTGCATAAAAAGCAAGCAGGATACACACTTTGCTTCAGACGTGCTTGTTGATACGCTGTGAATGGACTTCCAATGTAAGCTTCTGTGCATATGTTCAAATCTAAAATAGCCATAAATAACCAGCAGAGCATTGAAAGTAAAAAAAAAACAAAATGAGAATTTCAACATCATATAACAGTCATTCAGGCAACCTTTCACCCAATAGAATTAAGGCATTGGCACTGTGGTAACCCGCACAGCCAATAGGGATTATTGAATCTACAATTAGACTTATGCGCTAAGCTACGCACTCTCCCTGCGCTTCAGTGCTGTAGGCTCGCACACGTAATTTTCCAATGACCACTTGCACAGCCAACCAAAAGTTATAAAGTAAAGAAATGTAATCCTCATGGATCCATTGCACAGTAAGGTGTCACTGCTGCACGACTGCTGCACAACTTGGTTGATGGCAAGCATGCAAACCAAATTATAATGTGGAAGCTGCACACATTGGCTATTCCATGTTCGCAGTGAAGGTCTACCACTGTCCAGGTTCCACTCTACATCACCAATTTGTAGAGGAAGATGCAATACAAATCTGTGTGTAAATGTAGGTTTATTGGAGAGCAAGCAGCAACGTCGACAGTAATATCCTCCTCTTGTACAAAATGCCTTTCCAACCTCCTTCATTCTAGAACATCTCTCTCCATGACAACTGCTATGTAGACAATGAGTTAACCTAGATACCACACTAACTTGGAGAAGGTCTTGGCTCCATTCAGACAACTTATCAACCTATCATACTGTTGATGTGTGGACTCTTAAGTCTTAATTGCAATGTTGTGGCCTCATATCTCCACTCAGATCCAAATTATATTTGTGTTTTCTTTTGGAACCGCCCATTGGGTGAAACTCATGGAAGTAGGCTTGTGATTTCTTTCCCCATTTGCTGATGTAGGTGGATAGGTATCCTGAGTTGATTCTGTGCTACTAAGCACACTTTGGCGGTCATTCTGACCACGGCGGGCGGCGGTAGCCGCCCGCCATGCGGTTACCGCCATTTGGCCGCTCCGCGGTCAAAAGACCGCGGCGGCCATTCTGGCTTTCCCGCTGGGCCGGCGGGCGCCCGCCAAAGGAGCGCCCGCCTGCCCAGCGGGAAAGGCCCTGCAACACAGAGGCCGGCTCCGAATGGAGCCGGCGGTGTTGCAGGGGTGCGACGGGTGCAGTGGCATCCATCGCGATTTTCACTGTCTGCAAAGCAGACAGTGAAAATCTGTATGGGGCCCTGTTAGGGGGCCCCTGCACTGCCCATGCCAGTGGCATGGGCAGTGCAGCGGCCCCCAGGGGCCCCATGACACCCGTTCCCGCCATCCTGGTTCTGGCGGTGAAAACCGCCAGAAACAGGCTGGCGGGAAGGGGGTCGGAATCCCCATGGCGGTGCTGCAAGCAGCGCCGCCATGGAGGATTCCCTGGGCCAGGGGAAAACCGTCGGGAAACCGCTGGTTCCCCTTTTCTGACCGTGGCTTTACCGCCGCGGTCAGAATAGCCCTGGAAGCACCGCCAGCCTGTTGGCGGTGCTTCCACTGCCCTCCGCCCTGGCGGTCAGAGACCGCCAGGGTTGGAATGAGGGCCTTTGTGTGTTCCGTACCCCCCCTTCATTTTCCTTCTCCCAGAACTAGTGTGATAACTTCCTCAATGTCTGATTTTACAAGTGACTGTTGAACTTCATGAGGAACAGGTTAATAAGGTGTGCAGTTGCATAGCTGAGGAGACATTCTAATGCACTCATGCTAATGGACACGTAATTGCACATGACTCCTCTGTCAAGTGTGAATATAGCGGTGTTGCCCAAAACATTGTTTTTCTTCTTGGTATAATTTGAGTCTTCTTACAAGTTGTTATAATTTGTCTTAGAAATCAGGCTGCTGCAAGTGGACATACATCACACCAGCCTTCATATTAGTTGACTTCTTTATATTGCGATGAGTGGAAGAATGTGGTCTGAGGACGTCTTGCACAGACATCAATAAGACATTTCAAAGGAGCACCACAAGCAGTAAACACAAATAGATGTTACTACTTTGAGGAGAGTGTGTCTTCTCGTATGTTATGGGCCAGGTGATTATAGGTGTAGATGTTGGTGACTGGAACAAGACAAGGGCACTGTACTGGATGAGCGCATCGTGTAAACAGGGTATGATATTTTGGGGGTCATTACAACATCGGCGGTAAAAGCCGCTTACTGCCGTGCAGAAGACCGCCAATACACCGCCGCGGCTGCGGAATTCCGCCACAGCTATTATGACCCACATCTCGGAATCCGGCGAAATTCAGACACCCACACAAGTCCGCCACACCAAAGGTCAGTGATAAACTGGCGAAAACAAATCCTCCACCGTCACGCCAACAGAAACACGCCCATGCTATTAAGACCCACGAATCCACGCGGCGGTCTTTCAACCGCGGTATTCCATTGGCGGTACACACCGCCGCGCACAAAATACACACACATCTCCAAAACACCGCCACATTGGACAATTCAAAATACACACACCTACTACACATACAAACACCACTCCCACATACCCAACACAATATAAAACACACACCCACATCACCCACAAACCCCTACGACCAAAAAATAGAGACGAAGGCGACAGAGAGAGCACAGCAATAGACAACCCCACCACACAGAGGCACACAACACCATCACCCACACAACATCCACGCACAAAACACCACACACCATTACACATCACACACTCATCACCAAATACACCACCCCACACATCACCTACACAACCTCATGGCGCGCCAAAGACACCCCAGGTTTTCGGAGGAGGAGCTCAGGGTCATGGTGGAGGAAATCGTACAGGTGGAGCCACAGCTATTTGGCTCACAGGTGCAGCACACCTCTATAGCTAGGAAGATGGAGCTATGGCGAAGAATAGTCGACAGGGTCAACGCAGTGGGACAGCACCCAAGAAATCGGGAGGACATGAGGAAGAGGTGGAATGACCTACGGGGGAAGGTGTGTTCTATGGTCTCCAGGCACAACATCGCGATTCAGCGGACTGGCGGCGGTCCCCCACCTCCTCCCCCACAACTAACAACATGGGAGGAGCAGGTCTTGACCATTATGCATCCAGAGGGCCTCGGAGGAGTCGGTGGAGGAATGGACACTGGTAAGTCAAATCTTAACTATCATATCCCCCGCCCTACCTGCATGCTATCACCCCCCCCCACCCTCACCCCCTCCCCTATCACTCAAACTCCTCACTAATGTACTAATAACACAAACCACACATCCCAACACCAAGCCCTGCATGACACAACAAAGCATGGACACCCATCACTAAAGCATGCCCACTGCACATACCCATAACAACCCCTAACCATCATCACACAAGCCCCCACACAGGAAAGCTAGCACTGGGGTACATGGTCACCCACCCATTGCACACCATGACACACACAGATGCAATAATCATGCTTTTATACCCCTGCAGGACCACTACCTAAAGTCACCAGACAGGAGGGTCCAGACATCTCTACCCCACCCACAGAAGAGGCCCACAGTGATGACAGAAGCTCTGGCCAACTGGTCAAGATGACCAGCCCGGACCATCTTGGGCCTCGGGACAGTCGGTTCCCCTCGCACAAGCACAGCCCAACACTGAACATCCACCCTCTGGTAACATCAGCACAGCACCCACCCAGCGGGCCCATACCTCCGTTCCCAGGACACGTCAATCAGCTGTGTGTCCACCACTACAGGGAACCCAGGATAACCCACCACCCCAACAACAACAGGGACCTGGGGGCAGTGGCAGTAGGCACACGGTCCAGGGGACGGAAGCCCAGGAACACAGGGGAACTGTGAGGGCTGCTGTGCAACAGGGGGCGGACAGGCCTAGGGAACCCACTCTCCACCCTCTCCTCCATCATGGGAGCATACCACCACTCCCAGGAGACGATGGCGACGGTCCTGGCCAAGTTTCAGGAGACCCAGCGCATGCAGGACGAACTGTATTTGGGGTTCAGGGAGGAGTCCAGAACCATCAGCTCCGCCCTGGGCACCATAGTAGGGGTGCTGAAGGATATACAGAAGACCATGAGGGACACCGTGGCACCCCAAGGGGCCCCTGACACTAGCCTGGACGATGAACTGCCCACCACCTCCACTGGCGCTAGTGGACAGGACGCCCCGCCACAGGACCACCACACCAGCACCCCACCCCCTGCAGACGGAGAACCGCTCCGCAAGCTGTCCCTGAGATCCAGGAACAGGACAGAGCAAGATGGCAAGACCCCCGCCAGGAAATGAGACCACCCTGATTGTCATCCCACTGTCCCACTTTGTGACCCTGTCCAGATTGGAACTGTTCCAGCTCCACTTCCTATGCCCATATGGGCAGTGCAGCTGTGAGACTAATAGACTGGACTCTGCCATGGACATTCCTCCACCATCACCCATCACCATTTTGCCACCACCTCCAATAATTAGCACTTCAATAAACACCCTTGAACCACAAAACAATCTGGAGTCAGTCTGTGATTATGAAAATGTGTATTATCTATGACAATGACAAAATCTGTTTGAAAATGTAATGTCAACATACCTATGTCACACATCACAAGCCCATGAAGGATGCAAGCATATGACAGATGTTGGTAACCACACCTGTGAAACCGTAATGGAAATGTACCACTCAGTTAGCATATACTGCTTCAAATTGGCAGACAGGATAGAGGTAGAAGTGTAAAAGTAAATGTAATAGTAAAAAAAAATGTTCTCACCTGTGTGTCACTGGAAATATTGCTGTATGACAGAGTCCCTGTTATCAATGTCTTCTTCCTCTGCTTCCTCCTCATCACTGTCCACAGGCTCCACAGCTGGCACAACACCGTCATCTGGACCATCCTCCTGCAGAAAAGGCACCTGGCATCGCAAAGCAAGATTGTGAAGCAAAGAGCAGGCGATGATGATCTGGCACACCTTCTTTGGTGAGTAGAATAGGGAACCACCTGTCATATGGAGGCACCTGAACCTGGCCTTCAGGAGGCCGAAGGTGCGTTCGATCACCCTCCTAGTCCACCCATGGGCCTCATTGTAGCGTTCCTCTGCCCTGGTCCTGGGATTCCTCACTGGGGTCAATAGCCATGACAGGTTGGGGTAACCAGAGTCCCCTAATAGCCACACACGGTGCCTCTGGAGTTGACCCATCACATACGGGATGCTGCTATTCCGCAGGATGGTGGCGTCATGCACTGACCAGGGAACATAGCATTTACCTGCGAGATGTACTGGTCTGCCAGACATACCATCTGTACATTCATCGAATGATAACTCTTCCGGTTCCTGTACACCTGTTCACTCCTGTGGGGGGGACCAAGGCCACATGGGTCCCATCAATGGCACCTATGATGTTAGGGATATGTCCCAGGGCATAGAAGTCACCTTTAACAGTAGCTTAATCCTCCACCTGAGGGAAAACGATGTAGCTCCTCACGTGTTTCAGCAGGGCAGACAACACTCTGTTTGAGAACATAGGCTGGGACATCCCTGATGCTATGGCCACTGTTGTTTTAAAAGACCCACTTGCCAGGAAATGGAGTACTGACAGGACCTGCACTAGAGGAGGGATTCCTGTGGGATGGCGGATAGCTGACATCAGGTCTGGCTCCAACTGGGCACACAGATCCTGGATTGTGGCACGGTCAAACCTGTAGGTGACAATTACATGCCACTCTTCCATTGTTGAATGGTCCACCAGCGGTCTGTACTCTGGAGGATACCGCCATCTCATCACCTGCCCCAGCGGACGTGCTCTATGGATGAAATGACCCACTTGCAAGGAAATGGAGTACTGACAGCACCTGCACTTGAGGGGGGATTCCTGTGGGATGGCGGATTGGTGATATCAGATCTGGCTCCAACTGGGTACACAGTTCTTGGATTGTGGCACGGTCAAACCTGTAGGTGATGATTAAATGTCGCTCCTCCATTGTCAACAGCTCCACCAGCGGTCGGTACACCGGAGGATTCCGCCATCTCCTCACATGTCCCAGCTCACGGTGCCTAGGAAGGACAACAGCGACCACAGAGTCAAGCAACTCAGAGGTGTGTACCCACAGCTACACAGTACACGAAACATAATCCAAAAAGTTGTCTGTAAGTGTGTTGAGTCCAGGCCTAGGTATGTGTGACGCAGTTGTAAATGAAGCCATGTGGGCCCCTGAAATGGCGGCTGCCTGACCTCTAAAGTGGGACAATTGGATGTGAGGTAACTGCGCTGGCGTTGTACACCGTCGCGGTAGGCGGTCGAAGACCGCGGCGCAATGCTGCATTGGTTAACATTGGACCCTATGGGTCCCAGGAGCCAATGTGAAGTGCGCCGGCGGTGATGATACACACCGCCGCGGACGTCACCGCCGCGGACGTGATGGCCATTTTCTATCTGTTCAATCACTTGATACCTGATCTTCGACAGGAGAGGACCTACACTACAAGTGCTGCTATGACCTCGGTCTGGAAGAGACAATGGCATGTGCGTCTGGGGATAGGGCACCTGCCTTCACTGCACAGGAGTTGGAGAAGCTCGTGGACGGGGTCCTTCCCCAGTACACGCTACTCTACGGTCCTCCAGACCAACAGGTGAGTACATAGGGTGCAAGTTGTATGGCCTATGCCTGGGTGGAGAGGGCTGGATGTAAGTAGGAAGGGGGCAGACTTATGCGAGCATGAAGGAGTGTGAATGCATGCGCCACATGGCAAGAGCAGGGATGTGGGCCACTCACTTCGACAGTGCTGTTGCTAATGACTTCTCTTCTTCCCCTGTACATGTCATGTAGGTCAGCGCCCACCAGAAGAAGGATATTTGGCGTGCCATCGCCAAGTCCGGACCCTGGGGGTCCACCAGAGACGGAGCACCCACTGCAGTAAAAGATGGAAGGACATTCGAGCTGGAGCAAGAAGACAGTGGAGGCTCAGCTGGGGATGGCCTCCCAACGTGGGAGGGGTGCCTGTCGCACCATGACCCCCCTGATGTTCCGGATCCTGGCGGTGGCCTACCCTGAGTTGGATGGGCGCTTGAGGGCATCACAGCAGACACAAGGGGGTGAGTACACTCACATTCTGATGACTTTGCGAGCAGTGGAGGGGTCTGGGTGGGGGAGGAGGGCTGTGGGTTTCCCTAGGCCAGGGCGAGTTCCGTAGGCTAGGCCCCTCCAGAATGCAGGCCATGTGCCACTCCACCCCACCTCTGCAGAGTGCCAAGTACAGGTATACATGCCCCTGTGTCATCTATGTGGACAGATGACACTCATAGCCATGTAGGCCATGTCCCAGGAACTGCATCTGTATAAGCCAAGAGCACGGCGTAGTGCAGGGGGCTGCTGTGTCTGTATTGTCCGCCAACAGTAGCGGTAAGCCATGCACTCAACCTGTCTTTCTTCTGTTTCCCCACCCCTTTTTGTGCTCTCCCTGTTCTTGTGTGCATCAGCATCATCAGGCGGAGGTACAGTGGCACCGGAGCACGAGGGAGCTGCATCCCACATGGCCATGGAGGGCTACACCATGGACTCCGAATACACCAGTGGGACGGAGGGCGAGGGGAGCTTCACGTCGGTCACCGGATCAGCAAACAGCGCCACCCCCACTACCAGCACTGCCCTCCCAGCAGCCCCTCAGCCTTCGCTCAGTGCCCGCTCACCCAGGAGGGTGGGCATCACCTTAGCCCCAGGCACCTCAGCCCCTGCCCCTGTCACCCCTGCTGCCCTCAGTGAGGAGGCCATTGACCTCCTCAGGTCACTCACTGTTGGGCAGTCTACCATTGTGAATGCCATCCAGGGTGTAGAAAGGGAGTTGCAACACAGTAATGCATTCCTGGAGGGCATTCATTCTGGCCAGGCTGCCCTTCATCGAACCCTGCAATCTCTGGCCTCAGCACTGATGGCAGCCATTGTCCCTGTGTCTAGCTTCCCCCCTCCAACTTCCTCCACCCAGACCCAATCCCCTGTACCCCAGCCTATCCCAAGCACACCATCAGACCAGCACACACCTCAACACACAAAAGTGGCTCTGGCAAACATAGGCACCACACATCCCACAGGCACTCACACAAGCATCACCCACATACAGACACAGCAACATCCACTGCCTCTACTGTGTCCCCCTCGTCGTCGTCTCCCTCCTCCCTCCCAGTGTCGTCTACACTCTGACCTGCATGCACTACATCTACAGCCACTAGGACTCGCACCAGAACACCCAGCACCACACCCCGCTCACCTGCACTCACCACCCCACTACAATTTACACGTCCCCTGTGTCCTCTCCCAGTGTGTCTGTGACGCCCCCTCCCAAAGTACACAAACGCGGGCACCCACACACCCAACATCCATCCACCTCACGACAGCCTCCAGAACATGCACCTGCACCCAAATCATCTAAAGTTACACCTCCTACAACCACCTCCTCTTCCTCCACTCCCAGACCCCTCCAGCTACCCGTCCCAGTGTTCGTCAGAAACTTTTCCTGAGCATCCTTGACCTCTTTCCCACCACCCCCGTCCAATTCATAGGTCCCGTACTAGCACCTCAGCCAAAAAAAGTCCGGTTCCAGTGGTGCGTGTTAGAGGTGTATGGAGTGCACTGGGCACCAGGCCATCCAGTGGAACACGGAGCCAAAGCACTGCCAGTCCACCCCCTGTAAAGCACCAGAAGGTGGACAGTGCCGGACGGGAGAGGATGAAGACTCCTGCTGGCAAAGCCGCTCACAAGGGTCCCGGGGGTAGTGCCGAGTCAGCTGTGACTCCTCCCAAGGTGGTGAAGGGGCAGAAGAAGTCTCCAAAGTCTGGTAAGAGCAGCACGGCGGAGAAGGCCGCCATCCTCCCCGCTGGCCAGGACACCACCGCCAGCCCCATCGTCACTGGTCCGGAGACCACCGCCAGAGTCAGTGCCCAGGAGGGCAGCACTATCGTCACCGGACCACCGCCAGAGTCAGTGCCCAGGAGGGCAGCACTATCGTCACTGGTCCGGAGACCACTGCCAGAGTCAGTGCCCTGGAGGGCCCCGGCAGCCACAGTCCCGCTGGGCACTGAGGGACCGTCATGCCATACACCACTGCACAGGTCAGAGACAGCAAAGTCAAGCACCGCTGAACAGGGCAAAGACCGCCATGGCTAAGCACCGCTGAACAGGGCAAAGACCGCCATGGCAAGCACCGCTGAACAGGTCAGAATCTGCAAAGTCAAGCACCGCTGAACAGGGCAAAGACCGCCATGGCTAAGCACCGCCGAACAGGGTAAAGACCGCCAACTCAAGCATCGTTAGCCCATGTGCAGCTGGGACAGTGACGGAACTGGGACCGTCACGGCAAGCGTGATGCACTCTGGGCACCAGTCCCCCTCCAGAACCAGTGGAGAACTGCATCCACTACCTGAATCCTTCACAGGATGAAGCTCTCTGGGCACCAGTCCCCCTCCAGAACCAGTGGAGAACTGCATCCACTACCTGAATCCTTCACAGGATGAAGCACTCTGGGCACAAAGCCCCCTCCAGAACCTGTGGAGACTGTTATCCACTTGAGAGACTGTGGCTTTGCACTCCCCAGGATGGTACAGTGGACAAACCAAGCACTGTAGAGACTTGAGAGACTGTGGCTTTGCACTCCCCAGGATGGTATAGTGGGCAACCCACCCACTGTAGAGATTTGAGAGACTGTGGCTTTGCACTCCCCAGGATAGTACAGTGGGCAAACCAACACTGTAGAGACTTGAGAGACTGTGGCTTTGCACTCCCCAGGATGGTACAGTGGGCAACCCACCCACTGTAGAGACTTGAGAGACTGTGGCTTTGCACTCCCCAGGATGGTACAGTGGGCAAGCCAACCACTGCAGAGACTTGAGGGACTGTGGCTTTGCACTCCCCAGGATGGTACAGTGGGCAACCCACCCACTGTAGAGACTTGAGAGACTGTGGCTTTGCACTCCCCAGGATGGTACAGTGGGCAAACCAACCACTGCAGAGACTTGAGAGACTGTGGCTTTGCACTCCCCAGGATGGTACAGTGGGCAACCCACCCACTGTAGAGACTTGAAAGACTGTGGCTTTGCTCTCCCCAGGATACATCAATGGGCATGGGGCCCGTCGTGGATTTGGCGTGGTGCACTCATCCGGCTGAGTTGCCCCCCTTCCCCCTGAGCTGCCTGTTGTATTTCTATCTGATGCCCCTGCAGTGTTCTCTCCGTTTGTGGACAGGTATCTAGTGTGGGCCTCGCCCATGCATTGTGGGCCCAGTGGTCCACGGACATTGAAATGTGCATACCTGCACTACGAATCGTGATGTATATATTTGGAATGTGTATATATTTCTGTATATATGAGCTTACTGTATTTGGATGCATTACAATGGTTCAAGTAATTTGGTTTTGTCTTTGCATTCTTCCGGGGGGGTTGTGGGTTGTTACTGTGATGTTTGGAAATGCATTGGTGTGTGTGTTGTAGTGTGCGAGGGTCAGGTTGAGGGTGGGGGTGTTGTGTGTGTGTGTCCCTGACTTTTGCCTCCCCCTCCCCTATGTCGTAGGTGCAGTACTCACGTTGTCTTCGGCGCCGCCATTGCTGGTGTTCGTAGAGGAGCAGGAAGACAAGCGCAGGGAGTATTTGGAGCTCCGGCTCAATGGTGCCCTCCTTCCTCGTGGAGTGTGTTAAGGTGAGCGTTTTCCCATTGCAAAAGCTGTTTCCGCCGTGTTTTTATCCACGGTGAATCCGCCCCGGAAAAGGTGGCGGATTGGTGGGTTGTAATACTGTGGGCGGTACTTTGTCTTCCGCCTGTCTGTTGGCGGTGACCGCCGCGCTGCTTGTCTGTACCGCCGTGGCGGTCGGAGTGTTAAAGTGGCTGTCTATGTTGGCGGTTTCCACCACGGTCATAATTCCCTTTTTATTTTCCGCCGACCTGTTTGCGGTATTACCGCAGCTTTAACACCGTCCGCCAGGGTTGTAATGACCCCCTTTGTCTTTCCCTCTAAAGTGCCCTTGCATAACATGAAACTAACCACACTGCAAGCTCACAATCGGACTTTGTGTATATGGGAATGCGGGCTGCAAAGGGATCTTAATTTGATATCTGAAACTGTCACAAGCTGGGTAGTGTCCTACTGGTATATTGTTAAAAGAAATATTGGGTCTGTGTGGCACATATAAGGAAGTAGTATCACCATCATAAAGATGTTATAATTGTCAAACACACTACAGTTGTTGAAAGTCAAGTCTCTGAGGGTGAGAAGTAGCAAACCTTATTGATTTAGACCTCCAGTGAGAGGAACACAGTATCAAAACATAATACAAACCAAATTTGACGGGAAAATCAATACAAAGTCAAGAAACATTTAAGCATTTAAAAATACTATAGCAAACTTGCTAATTTTAAGGAATCTGCCTAAAAGTTAAGACTTCATTTGATGACTTTATATTGTATTTTTAAAACAAAAGGACATAGGCAAGATTGAGGCTCCATTTTCAAAGCAGATCAAAGACAGTGTGATTAACATCCTACAATCTGCTCTTTCAGAGGGGGCTTGAACAGTTTACTACAGAAATGATTGCCTAAGTCCCCATCCCCCATAGCAGCACTTAAAGGAAGACTACTTTAATTTAACAGGTTAATTACTCTCCGTACCCTATGCTGAAGAGAAAATTCTAGCTGAGGTTGCATTTTATTGACTGTGGCCAATTTCACCACCACTCAATACTTTGATAACGTAGAGTAATGTTCTCTATCCAGGTCAAAACTTTCTCCAGATACTAAAATGTTTAAGAGTGTTTTTAATTGTCCATCAGACAGTGTTGAGTTAGACCAAAGAGTTTCAGAGTACAGAAAACATTTTTGTGGCAGTAACTGTATGTGTCTTGTCTTAGTAGCCCATGAAATGAACCTTCTGTGGAGTGAAGCAAATGATAGCCCCATCATATCCTGTAGCCAGGGCCATGGCGATCCCAACCATCATTCTCTTTCAACATACAGAGTTCCATGTTAGAAACCCATCAACCAAATGTAAGGCTGTGACAATACCCTTGCTCATAAACACCACTATTTAACTTATTTGCACATTAATCATTATGAATGAGTAGAGACGTGAGCATATAGGCAAAAATGAAGTCCCTTTGGCTTTAAATCAATTAAGATCATATAGATGGCCTCCTACATTAAGGTATGAAGGGGATGTGACCATAACTAATGTAAAAACTGCTATTTTAGCACTTGTTCTGATAAGATCATGTAAGTACTGCAAAAAAGAAGTGGACGAAGTGGAGCTAATAATAACCAGCCCTAAAACAACCAACTCAGTTCTGGTCTATTTTGAGGCTTTGTCCTTGGAGACAAACCTCTGTCGCTACACTCAGAAGAAAAAGCCTCAGAGGATTGATTTGTGCAGGAAGGTACTCCTTCTTGCACAAAAACAATCCTGCCTGCAAAGCAGGCACTATTGCACCGTGACGCAAGGGTGTCTACATTGGTGCTAGGCAGCCAAAAGTGTGCCAGCGCAAGGAGAGGACAGAAGTGCTCCATATAATATTAAATAAGGCTCATTTCTCCCATCACCCTTTCACACAGTGCAGTGTAGTAAGATGTCTTGCTGTGTGGCGTGAAATACTGCTAAATCTGCTCCTGAATTTTGTCATTGCACAAAACACTAATCCACTACTAAGTTAACCTCCAAATTCAGGTAAGTCCTTTCTGAAATGGGATATATACATAAGCAGTGTATGGCGGTGGCACAAGTTACAGCTAGCGCTGCTAAATATAACTGGAGAACATCTGTGTTTATTTTATTACAAATTCACCTCATTATAATGCTACTTTAACCTTTGTTTTTTTAGTGAATTTCTATTTTTTTTTTTAACATAAAGTAATATTTAATTAGCATACAGAAAGGCAACCCAGCACCAGGCCCTGCAGCCAACATCCCCCCTTACAGCCAAACCCACATAGCACACAGCCTTTGGCTGTACGTAATGTGGGGTTGGCCATAGGGCCTGGCCCTGGGGAACCCATCCCTCAGATCTGTTTTTTTTAGTTAAGGGGGACGTGTGGCTCCCCTCATCTGAGATAATATCAGCCCCAGGGACTCCATCCTCTGGGGCTACCTATTTAAATAAAGTGGGTAGGGGGGCAAGTGGCCTCCTCAATCGGCCAATTTTGGCTCCGGGTACCCCATCACCAGGGGTCCAGCAATATTTGTTGGGGGTTGCATGCGGCCCCCCCTACCTTGGGCCAATTGTGACCGCGAGGACTCATCCCCCAAGGCCCGGCACCTTTTTCAAGTGTGAGGGGTGCACCTGGACAATTTTGGCCCTGATGACCCCTTCCCTGGGGCCCGGCACATCAAAATATGGGGGCCCAGTCCCCAGCCAGAGCATCCATCATGGTACTGTAGAGTACTGCGGGGGGAGCCCCAGTCCCTTGTGGCCCCAATCGGCTCCAAGCATTCAGCAAGAGCCAGCATTACTCCTGCCTGCAGGAAGAAGTTAATAATGCAGCTCCCTGCAGGCAGGAGCAATGTTTAGCACCTCTGCGGGCAGGGAAACAGATCGGAAGTCTGCTCCCAGTGGGTGGGAAAATTTTTGAGGCTTCCGTCAGTGGGAAGTGGACTTGGTGTTTGATCTCGCTTGATGGGAGATTTAAAATTGCTCCTACCAAGCGAGAGCAAGCACAGGTTTCCCTGCCTATGTTGCTGGAGGCAGGGTAATCGCTATGTCCCTGGTGGGGGCTACCCAGTACATAGCTTGTGGGCTGGGGCCAGGCGATGGAGCCCCTCAGGCCCTTAATGCTTTAGGAACAGAGACCACGTGACCCCTCTCCGTTAAAGGAATCGGTCCCAAGTGGTGGACTCACTGGGGTCTCCTTTCTGGCTCGAGGATGGGGGCTGCATGGCCCCTCCTACATTTTGGCCCTGGAGCTGGGCTCTCCAGGGCCTTCTGAGGCTTGGGGAGGGGAAACACACACCCCACTCCCTATTTTATGAAGTTGTGATCTGGGGTGGGCTCTCCGGGGCCTTAAGAGGCTTGGGTAGGGAGGCTGCAAAGACTCTTCCCATTCATAAAAACAGTACCAGGATGGATCCCCGGGGCATAATGTCATTAAATGCAGCCCGGCCGTCAATTCGCTTTGTTTTCTTTTTTTTATCCTGTGATAGTCTTTCAGGATTGCAAACATTTTTGGTGATTTGTTTTCTCTTTTGGTCCAGAGGGGAGTCACGCCGAGACCCCCTTATGGGGCCTATGGGATCAGGGTATCCCTACCCTGCCCCCTTATATTATTTTAATAACTTCAGGACAGGGGACTAAGTCCTCGAGTCCTGTGATGGCTGCCAACAACATTTTTATCATGTTGCTGGCAGCTGATCAGAACGCTTGGATTCAGGGGCGTCTGACTCCGCAGGAGAGAATGTGGCCTGAGGGAACTAAAGCTCTCTGGACCAATCAGAATGCTTTGTTTTGAAACTGGTGCTCCCACAAGAGTGTCGGAGACTCTCAGGAGCCCAACTGCCAAAATCTATAATTATTTTTGACCCTTAATTTCTTAAAAACTGAACGGATTTACCCCAAATCACTAAAAAGCACAATCTGTTGTCCTGATGAATTTGGTATAATTCTGTTCAGCAGTTTTTGCTGTAGCCCGTCTTAAAGAAGTCTATGAAAAATGCATGGGTATTTTGCATTTTGGGGCCCTCCTTTTTTCTCAGCCCCTGCCAGACAGATCATATATAAATATATATTCACTTAAAAAACCAAAGGCTACAGGGATGTTATAGTTAGGCTCACATTTTAAACATACAAAACCATAGAAATTCACCTGTTATAGCGACAGTTATCTCAAGCACTATAACTCGTGCCATAAGGTATTTATAACTCGCTTCCCCACATGCACAGTTTTTTCATCCAAAGTTTTACTGCAAATATTACATTGATATTATCAATCATGTTAATAAAGAAGCCATGAGTTCCGTAATTTGTGAGGAAATTAGCAGTGCATGGCGAAGGCGCGAGTTATAGGTACCTTAGGGCAAAAGCTATATATATATAAGTCCCTGTAACCTTTGGTTTTTTAATTGAATTTCTATGTTTTTTCAAATTCTATTCCTAACTATAACGTCCCTGTAACCTTTGTTTTTTTCAATGAATTTCCACAGTTTTTTTAACGTAAAGTAATGTTCATTGCTATACATTAATCCAGCTACCACTGAGCACAGTCTTTGGACATGCACGGGGCGGTTAACCGTAGAACCCCTATAACCACCCAAACTTGCACCACACACGGCTAAAGGTCATGCACAGTGGGGCTGGCCTGTGGCCAGTCCCTGTGGCCAACACCCCTAATCAACCAACCCCATGCGGCACACAGCCTTTGACAATGTACAGTCGGAGCTGCTCACAGGTCTGCGTAGCCCCCCTCCCCAGGCCGATTTCAGCCCTGGGGACCCTATCCCCCTTGGCCTGTCATTAATATAATTATTTCTTTGGGTGAGGGGGGCTGAGTGACCCCTCCTAGGGCTGATCTTCCTGGGATCCCATCCCTTGGGGCTCGGTCTGAATATTAAAAAATTTTTTTTGGGGGGGGAGAAGTGCCACAAGGGTCCCCTCCTCAGGCTGATATCGGCCCGGGGGCCTCATCCCTCATGGCCAGGCCTAAATATATTTTTTATTACAAAGTGGGGCCTCACGGTGATCTCGACCCCAGGGCACCCAGTCAAAATGGTTTTGGACCATGGCGGGACCCTGAAGGCCCCCGCTGTCCCAGCTGCCCCCCCCCTAACTCCTGCGGGAGCCATCATTGCTGTCACAGAGAGGAAGTTGCTAAAGATGCAGCTCCCTCTCTCTGAAAGCACGTGTTTCCTCTGTTTCCCTGTCTGCTTCTTTGTAGAAAGAAAAATAGAAGAAACCTCCACTTCCAGCAAGCGAGAGCTGTTTGACGGAGTGTTTACTCTGACTTGGCAGGAGCTGTCAAAGCTCCCGCCCAGTCAGAGCAAAAAGCTATGTCGCTGGGGTGGGCACCCTGGGACATAGCAGGAGCCGTCACCGAGGGGGTGGTGGTCCCATACGTGGGCCGTGCAGGCCCACCTCCAATGTAAACTAACCCTGGAGAGGTGGTGGTACCTGGGGGACCAAAGAGGGTGCCGGCCCCCCTTAACTATGACTAAAGCCCTGGGGAGATGGCTGTCCCCAGGGCTGCAGGGGGGTGGGTACCCCCGCATTCATTTAGTTTGAAGCCCTTGGGATGTGGAAATACCCAGAGCTGTCGGGGGGGGGGCTCCCGGCTCCACTGCATTAATTTAATTTGAAGCTCCAGGGAGGTGGCAATACCCAGGGCTGCGGGGGCAGGTGGCTCCCGCTTGAATTTAGTTTGAAGCCCCAGGGAGGTGGTGGTCCCCGGGGCTTCCGGGGGCCAGGGGACCCCCTGCATTCATTTAGTTTGAAGCCCCTGGGGAGGTGGCGGCCTCTAGAGCTACAGGGGCGGGCACCCCCGCATTCCTTTAGTTTGAAGCCCTGGGGAAGTGGCAGTCCACTCAGATCTCAGCACGAGATTGGGAGGGTTTGCGGAGCCTTTGCATCCCTATATGTACAAATTATTTTCTTCTTTCATTTCTCAAAAACTACTGAATGGATTTGCACCAAATAACAAGAAGGACACTTTCTAGACCAAGAGCTACATTTCTGCTAAATTTGGTGTAATTCCTTCCAGTAGATCGGGCGCTATTCCTGTTCAAAATCCCTATGGAAAAATGCATGGGGAAAAAGTGTTTTAGGACCCCCCTTTTTCTTGGTCCCCGTTTGATGGATCTTGCCAAAATATTCCAGGCAGATGCTAAAGTGAGCTTCGTAATTCGTTGGAAAATTTCAAAAGATTCATCAAACGGCACCAAAGTTATTAGCAAAACAAAAAATGCTTTTTCTAGAGACACTAGGGGGTTATTACAACTTTGGAGGAGGTGTTAATCCATCCCAAAAGTGACGGATATACCACCAGCCGTATTACGAGTTCCATAGGATATAATGGACTCGTAATACGGCTGGTGGTATATCCGTCACTTTACCATCACTTTTGGGACGGATTAACACCTCCTCCAAAGTTGTAATAACCCCCTAGGTCCTAAATACTGCCAAGAGGTAATATATACATATATTTTTTCTATTGCAATCCCTACAACTATCTCATAGCAGTTGATAGAAAATATTTTCAATCAGGTTGAAATATGCCTCATTATTACATCTACTAGGAAGCAAATATAAAAGTGTGTTTGACTACGTTTTTATTGCACCATCAAACTTGACTGTTGCTGGTATGATGACTTTGCAGATGCTGCGTATTATGTGAAATGTGATTTTGCAGCAGAGATCAACGACACAGATATTACTCAAGATAGCAAATATTTCATCAACCTATAAATACCTAATTTATTTGACTGCACTTAAGGCGCTATTCCAAGTCATGCAATAATACTACAGAGGTATTAATACACCTGGAAGTACAATAGAATTTACAGATTGCATGAATACCTTCTTTTTACAAGAAAATTGCTGAGGAATGGCGAATAGCATCCAGGAATCAATGTTTCTACACTGATCCCACACATCTTTGTCATTTGCAAGCAGTTATTCACCAGAGATTCCACCTGCTTTGAGCAAGTGAAAAACGTGAGTTATAGTACATTCTCCACAATTGTAATCCCAGATGTGGCTGCTAATGAGGACCGTAGAGTTTTGTCTAACAATTGTTAATGTGGTGATATTTGTGGCACGTGGCTGTATTTGTGGCATCTACATTAGAAGCTTAGTTGTGTCAGCATGTCAGATCTTAATATGTAAACTTACAAGGGGGCCGAATAGGTCGATGAACCTTTTGACTTGCATTTAAGATGTTCCCACCATAGATTCAGTACATGCAGATCAATAATCAATAATTAATCACTAACATCAATAATCAATAGGAGTCAGTAATTATCACACACCATGACCCTTCATTCATCAATAACCACACCTTTTAGTGGAAGTTTGAATATTTATTTTGCTATATTAACAATGCTAATGTCACGTAAAAGAATCTTAAAATCAAATGATAAACATACAGAAAAATCACTGGCTGCTCAAAGTGGTGAAAGAAACGTAATTTAATCAGGGCTTGAATAATTACACATTGTAAGGTTACGGTGCAAAGTAATGACAAGAAGAATTGCACAAACGATGTCACATACATTTATATTCAGCAAAGGAAAGACATCAACTATTACTCCCTATAACAGACTTTCATTAGTGAGGATCCTTATCTAACACCAGATTAGCATTACCATGTTGGGTTTCATGCAAAACATTTTAGTCAACACAAATTTAAAAAACATCTAACTATGGCTCCATCTAAATAGTGCCGTTGGTATCTAGAAAGAAAAAGCAAATAGGCATAACAAAACACATGCGTAACAGTATACCTCTCCTCAAGTGGATCGGCAAGGTAAGATAGTCTTCGTCATCAGGACATCAGTTTGGTCAGCAAAGCATTAGGATTCAGCATCAAAGTTCAGGAAACGCAAAGTCTTTAAGCAATTTGAAAGAATGGAGGTAAACCCTCGAGAAGGATGGGAGAATGGCGCATCTTCTCTTGATGCAGTCCTGCTAAGTTAGATTTCCTAAAATTACTTCCCAAGTCCCTATTGGTCAAGGGATAGCATGTTCACACTTTGTCCAATAAAACTAAAATATCAAATCTATAGTTTCTACTAGTACATGATTCACATGTCGCTTACTGGCTTCTCTTGCAATGTCCTCATCATCCAGCTCGACAGGTAAAATATTGTTGCAGCTTGTACTCCAGTCAGTGCGGTTATTGTTCTCCTCCTGAGAAAGTCCGTCTTACACACATTACACTTATAATGTTACATTTGACAAAAACAGCATCTTCTAGCTAGCAGTTCTCATGAGAAAGACCTTTATCTATGAGCACATTTGGTCAGCACAGTGGAATATCACAATTTAATTCTCTAAGCAAACGTTTTATTCTTCGGTTTAGAAATACAGGGGGATATTTATAGTCCCCTTGCGCCACCTTGCGCCACATTAACGTCATTATTTATGATATTAATGTGGCCCAACGAGGCCTAAATCTCGGTGCCGTATTTACAGGGTTGTGTAATGCATGCATTGCGCCACCCTGTAACCCTTTGCGCTACATTATACCTGCACCAAGCATAATGCATGCAAAGGGGGTGTTCCCCCATTAGGGGAGATGAAAAAAATGGTGTAATGAAATCTATGAGATTTCCTTGCGCCATTTTTCACGGCACTTTTAAAGCCTGCTCAAGAGTAGGCGTTAAAAGGGGGCTTCCATTCTTTAGAATGGAGCCCTTGGTAATCTGCAGGAGTAGCGCCAATTTTGTAGCGCTACTCCTGCAGAGTACATCAATAGCGTCATGTGAAATGACGCTATTGCACCCTACCCTTCGCCATGGTGTGCCATATTTTAAATACGGCACACACATGGTGGCAGTAGGGGTGTGCTAAGGGGTGCGGGGAAAGCGGTGCTGCACTCAGTGCAGTGCCACTTTCCATGAATCTGCCCCACAGTTTGATACGAGGCTGTGCAACTAGGCCAAGACGTCCGTTAAGTTAAGGCCTACAATTAATAAACCTAATAAATATTGCATAACCCTTATTATGACATATTACTATGTTAATCAAACATAAGCTCCATATTTCATAATAATAAGCCATTAATAGGTACCCTTAGTGAACATTGGCGGCCACTCACGTGGACACATTTTCAAATGCGTGCATTATGTTTCTCTATATTATTACATTTTCGACGCAAATCCATTACTCAGAATACATGAATATTCTTTAATATTTTTATTAAACACCTGCTTTAGCAGTTGTGGTACAATGAGCCAAAAAAACTCTAGGAAAAATCATTCAGCCACAAAAATCATTTGCTTGTAATAGACATAAATATTGCAAAAAACGTAGAACTATTAAATAATTCAAAGTTCGAAATAAGGAAGCAAGTCATGTTAATGATGTGCACATGTTATCAATAAACAGAATACAGATGTTGCTCCAGAACCCTTCCTGCACAAAAAACAATCCTGCATGGAATGCAGGCACCCTTGCACCATTGTGAAAGGGTGCCTGCGTTGGCACTAGGCTGCTGGAACAGCACCAGTGCAGGCGGAAAGGACAGGAATGCGTCATATGCCATAGATACAGCATACTCCCACCCTTTGATGTGGGGCAGCACAACAACCAAGGTGACTTGCTGCACTACCCTGCACCAAAAGCCCATAAATATGTGCCTAAATTTCTATGGTCTTCAGAATTAGATGAGGCTTTTAGTAAGGTGTTATGCCATTAATTGTGTTTGACCAATGGCTTTGTGTTTCACCACTGCGCATATTAGTTTTTCATTGTTCATCAGGAGCGCATTACATTCTGTATTTAGTTTAGCTGCCTATTGGCTTTAACGTGGCATTAGACATTACATTCTGTATTCAGTTTAGCTGCGTATTGGCTTTAATATGGCATTAGACATTACATTTGGTATTTAGGTTAGCTGCCTATTGGCTTTAACGTGGAGTTAGATATTGCATTTGAGACAATGCAGATGAGCTGTGTTTTTCCACATGGTAGACCAAGCTGTGTTTTTCAAACTGAATTCACACGAACCCTAAAGTGATAAGAGAGCCTATATTTTGTGTTTTCCTTTTTACTCTGCCTTGGGAAGAGGAGAGGCTTAGGAGATCTGGACAATCGCTAATGGCTTGTTTATTTCCCAACTCTGAGGGGAAGGGGCCAAGCTTTTTAACGGTGTCCCTGGGCAGCAGCAAGGGAGAATTTTCCAGGACTTCAGTCAGGAGCGAACGTCAGCTGCCTGGCCTCCCGTTTGGGTGGAAAATCTCTTTCTCGCAGTTGAACAGGAGTCATCAACTTGCTGGCATGAGAAAGATGACAAGCAGTGATAGGCCCTACGGTGCCGACATTTTGACTTGTATTCTTTGCTTTGAAGTTATGCTATAATATAATCACATGTATTTGCTGTGTACATTGCAACTGAGAAGTACTTTGATATATTTTGCTTTCATTGCTGCAACTACTTTTAAACGTGTGCTTCCAACCTACTAATCTCGTCTCTCAGGAACCTTGTGGTGAAGTAATAATAATAAATGTCTTCTTTAAACTAAGAAGTGCATTCCAGAGAAGTTTTGTAAGCTCGGTCATAAGATAAGGAAAGCAAAACATAAGGTTAAGCTTCAACTGAAGAAGCTCCAGCATTTAAACTTTTTATCTCAAGAAATAAATGTATGATCACAGGAGATGCAAGTTTAGTTAGACATGGACCTGTTTTAAGTCAGTGAGTGTCAAACAGGGAACAGACAGTAGTGTTTGCACTGATAATGTTAAAGGTGTCTGAAACACTTCAAACTGTGGAGCATGAAGATCTAGCCTGTACCTGCGCAGTGAAAAAAATTAAAAACTTACATTTGGGGATCTACTTTTGCATTGTATACTGACCATAAATTATTAGCACATATTTTAAATGGTCTTCAGCAAGACTTTTAAGACTGCTTTTGAAACTTCAAGAATATAACTTTCAGGTGAAATATCTTCTAAGCGGCAGGAATCACGGAGCGGATTGCTTGCTGTGCATGCAATTTAACAAGGCTGGGTATGTTGAGTCCCTAGAGGATTCTGAATGTGCTCCCATGGATGCTGTGAATGCGTGTGGCAGCAGCATTTCTGAAGATGATTGGTTGTCAACTTCTGCTAAGGATAAACAGTTATGTTGAGTGAAGACTAAAAGGGAGGTGTTTGACTGGAGATATGAAGAGTTATTTTCAAATATCTGAGGAATGTTCCATCGTCAATGATATGGTTATGAAACATGAACTTTTTTATTCCACCAGAGGTCCTAAGTTAATTTTTCTAGCACATGAAGGGCATTTAGACATTCCGAAACAAATTAATAAGTTGAAGCTATTTTATTGGTGGGCTTCTCTTGATGCTCAAGTTGTTAATGTTGTGAAGAATTGTGCTGAGTGTTTATAGAAAAAACAGTGGCGAATACGGGAAACACCACTGCATCCTAGGCCTCTTCCTGGTGCGCTTTGGGATAAAGTAGCCTTAGATTTCTCTGAGCCTTATAATATATTGCCAGCAAAAAAAAAAAATGTGATTCTTTTAATTGACTATTATTCCAAATTGATGTATTACTTATTTGTTGATGCTCCAAACACTGAATCTGCCATTGAATTTCTGGAAAACGTGTTTAACGTTAAGGGGGCACCAAAAGAAATTGCTACTGATAAAGGTACACATTTTGTGTCAGATCATATGCATACAGTTTTTGGAATCGAATGATGTAACACATTTAAAGGCATCTTTATATAGTCCATCATCAAATGGTTTAGTAGAGTGAGCTAACAGGTTTATCAAAGAAGGGATCCAAACAGATGTAGATTCGAAATTGGATGTTAAAATGATTCTGAAAAAGAAAGTATGAAATTATTTTTTTCACCACACACTACTACAGCTGCTGAACATTTTAGGAAGAGAACCTTGCATGAACCTCTGAAAGTTTAAAGAAGAAAAATGATGTGCATCTGAGTGACAATAAGGATTTGAAAAGATGTTTATCAGGCATTTGTACTAAGCAGGTCACAAATAAGAGTTATTTTGATGAAAAGAACAAATGTAAGAATGATGACATTAAGGTTGGATATTGGGTTTTGATTAGAAAATCTTACAGAACAGTAAAAAGTGTCATAGTTTTCTTCATTGGTAGTGGTGGCGAAGGTTAGCAAAGGGTCTGTTTTGCTTTCTGACAAAGGGTGGTGGAGTAGGAGAAATCTTGTTAGTTTGACAGAGAGCCAAGCCAGGATCATTCTGGAGAGAAAAAGGAGTCCATGTGATGGATGTGATTTGTCAAGGTGGTTGGAAGGCCCTGACAATAAATATAGTGGTCAGCCAACTGATAATCACAATTTGCATAAGTTGATTCCTCAGCAAACAATTTTGTTGTCTGAAGAAGCACATATATATGACACTAGTTCTTCTTTGTCGGTATGGATTAATCCACAACTTTCTTCAAGTTCTTAATTTTGTTTGAATGTTGTAAGTGAATCTTCAGCAAGTTTAACATTTGATGATATGTCCTACAAGACACTAACAAACAACGAGCACAGCAACAAAAGGGCGATTAGAAGATGTTGTATCTTTGGAGAAGCATATCATACACAATCAGTGGTGCTCTTTCATCATAAATATTGAAGTTTGACCCAAATGCCAATGTTTTAGACATTGTTGTAGAATTGGATGTAAGTGCATTCGATTGTGGAAGCTATTGCAGAGTGATTGGCACTGGGGTTGCACAAGCTGTCTGGTCAATCCCAGTGTTTTGCATTTTGCTTCAATCCGCCTCCACTTTGTGTTGCAAGAGATTCTCAGTCACAGTCAGAGGGTTATTGTGCCTGCAGAAGACCACTGCTGGGACGCTTGGAATAAATCTTTCATTATTATGAGGCTCTTCAAATGAAGACTCTAGTGTTTGTTAGTTAACAAAAAAAGAGCCAGATCACTGACAGGCATCTAATACCAGCTGGAGAAAGGGCAAATGGTCTGCATTACAACGTCCTGGATGCTAATGTACCTACTTTCATCAAAAAGAGGCTGCTATTGTATGCCCCTTCCCACCTCAAACAAAGGTCCTTGTTCTTTTCTATACATAGGCTAAGAATGTTCCTTTGATGGAATTATTTTTTCCACCTTTACTCCTGTTGATTGGAGCACCATCCTTTTTAACTTGTGAGCCCTTCGTTCCTTGCACTTATTCCATAAAACACCAAAACACATCTTTTCTATGGCAGCTACTGGTATTAGTACTAATATTCATGTACTGGTATGTACCATTTGTATCCTATGCGCACTTACAGAACAACATAAACATTGGAAAGGTCTTGTATTTAACTATTTATCTAATCTTTCCAATTCATGTTTTCAGGCAACACATTTCCCTCCACTTCAGTGGCAACTTCTTAAGGGCTGTTATCAACATACAAAAAATATACATTACAATCTCAATAAAAAACGATTTGCCGTGATGAAACGTTAAAGTTTAATTAACGTGTTACTAGACCACTGGAAAAAGTCTGATGTCATCCTGTAATCCAGCTATGTTTAACAATATTGGTACGAATATTTTGAAGCTAGTCATATTGTCCCAGATATTATTATGTAGCATTCATTTTGAAGACCAAGGTTATTTTATGTATGAGTATCAGACACCCATATTTAGTATATTCTGCATTATCACAAGCAGTACAACCAAAGCTAAGTATGTTGGCTTACTTGCCCAAATATGAAGTAGAAACCAAAAGCTGAATATCTTCCTGTGGTGGAGGTAATTCAAGCGGTGGATTCTGCAACATGATTAGAGTTTACTCCAGAAACTGGAGGAGATTCAGGACCATATTTATAGGCCCCTAGCGCCTCACTTTTTGTGACGCTCCTGTGACGCTAAGCATTGCGTCGTATTTACAAGGTAGCGTTAAGCCACTTTTTGTGGCTTAACGCCACTTTGTAAATACGGCCCCTTTCCACGCAGCACTGTGCGTGGAGGGGGCGTGCAACGGGTGTTGCTGTGGGTGTGCCACAGCAACACCCATTGGACTTTGATGCTGCCTCAGATTTATGAAATGGTCGTAAACCTGAGGCAGCGCCAAAATCTAACACCTCCCCCAGGGGTGGCGTTAGCAGGGTGCAACAAGAAGGAATATTTTTATTCCTCCTCGTTATTTGCTTTTTCTATGCGTGCTGCAGGATACAGCACGCATAGAAAGAGCAAAATGCCAGAAATTATTGTTTATATACGGGAAGGTGTACCTTCCTGCACATAAACAATCATTTTAACATGACGCATCTAATAGCTCTCTTACAGGTGGGTGGTGGGCCTGCAGTGAACGGTCTATTGTATTTCATGTACCAGTTTGTGTGAACAACCAGGGTCATTGTTTTTCCAACAGTAATTCAGAGGCACCTAATGCAGCGGTGAGGCTGTTTTCTTCTATGGCTCTTATAAGTTTTTTTGAGTGAATATCATACAGTCCAGGATGTAGAAGCGCAGAAAGGTCTTGTTTTTGGAGTGAAGGTTACTGATTAAATAAATAAATATAGGAATTGCACTTACCCTATTCTGTTGCGAGGCAATATGTTTGGAGTAATGTACAACAGAAGAGGGTTATTATATGGTTATTTTGAAAAAAAACGATACAAGGACCTATCATTAGTATTTTCTTTTACAGAGTTGCTTCCCCTGTTTTGATGGTTGTCCTGGAACAGTAATTGAAAGGTTAGTCAGTTTTTAGAACCTGCTTCCAAATAAATCATAAGTGAGATACACGAAATAGTTAAAACAAAATTACCATTGTTTCCATATAGTGTGACAGGAAACCCCCTGTTGGCCGAGGTCTTTTCTGCAGTTATTAAGAAGAAGAGCTTGAGGTTTTTTTTTTTTTAGAATTACATGGATTCTGTGCAGTTGGAGCTGGTCTGGGAAACTTATAAGGCTAATTTACGGGGGTAAGTGACCTTAGTAGATGCCCTGGAGTTCTATTAGAAACAGAAGTGTCTTCTCCAGTCATAAGCCATACTTAATTGCTTGTCAAACCATGAAAATGTTCGTCAATAGAATAGGGCTAAACTGGATTTTAACCTTTTTCTCTTCAAAAACGAATTGATCGATAGGACAACAACTCTACAAAGAGGGGGAACACAGTGGGAAGATCCTGGCGGAGTTTTAAAAAACTAGAGCCATGGCTGCTCTGATCACCAAGATGCATGTCCTGCAGTTGCCAAGCATCACTCAACGCCTAAGCGAATAGAGGAGCAATTTGTGAAGTATTTTGAAGATATCTATACCGAAACATCAGAGCCACCAACCTTAGCCATGGTGGAGTAACTACAGAGATGGCCCCTTCCTCTGCTGCACGCTGAGGAAGCTACAAGTGTGGTTAATCAAATCACGCAAGAACAGTTAGTTGGGATCCCAGGGGAAAGGCAGCGGCCGAAGATGGGTTCTTCTCTGACTGACACCAGATATTTGTGCAACAGCTAAAAGCCCGGATGATACAACTTGTCAGTCATATTTTATCTAGCAGCAATATTCCCCCATCATTTATGAGCAGGAAAAAAATGTTTCCTGGAGAAAGGGAAAGATCAAGCTTATTTGATTTCTTATCGACCTTTGAGGCTCCTCAGTACTGACTATAAAATCTTGGCTAAAGTAATTGCTACAAGTGGCTGCCTGTACAATTGCCCCAAATTATTAATCAAGATCAAAACGGCTTTATTCCTGGATGGCAGCTCTATGGTAACACTCATTTTTTGGCAGAAGCCATTATGTTTGGGCTAATAAAATCCCAGCAGCCTTTGTTTTTATATCTGGGGGAAAAGCATTAGACGTGGTCTGCTGGAGGTTTTTGTTCACTGTATTAACCAAAGTAGGGTTCCCAGCTCAGCTAGTTACACTGCCTCTTCCTGTGAAGGGTGGTCTAGCCAAATTAATATCATAAACATCATGACCTTTATTTGTGAACATAGGATTAAAATCTTGCAACATAGAGTTTAGTTTATCACCCTGAAAAGTGTGTTCTAGATGTACAGTGTTCCTACAGTAATTAGGAAAATATAAATTGAGCCTTTGCAGCTTTCCACACAGGGGTGAAAGTTAAAATCACCCTGGACAACCAAGTGTGTATATAAATACTGATTCTCCCTCACTTGCTCAAGAAACTCCCTATGGACTCCATATGCTCCAAGTGGTTCTTATGGGAATTAGGTTTCTAAAAAATCAACAACCTCTTATTTTTGGAAGTCACAACAAAGCTGTTCCCAAATAATGGGAGGAGGCAGATAACTGAGTCATCCTACAGTTAAGCGACAGTACAACAAAGGTAATAAGCTGTCCCCTCCCCCTGGTCCTAACAGAAAATGATTGGGTCACTGGATAAAAAAGGAACTAAAACCATCTCGAAAGAATGCATTCTTGAGCTCCTGCGGCTCCTGTAACCAAATTATATTGAACTATTTAACAAAATGTACCCATAATGATTCATCCTGCATTGACCCCAGTCCTGTGACGTTCCAACTCAAAACCTCAAAGAATGCAGAAGCTCTAATGTAGTGCAATAATCCTGCTCTACCACCCCAACGTGGCTGTGGACTGCCCAATTTCCATTTGACCAAGTCAATGAACCTGCTCCAAGGGAACGTGTTGTACAAGGACACATTAAACGTGTCACCTAAGGCAGGGCCATGTTTCATGGTGGAGTAAGGGGGCCGTGGAAGCCATCTGATGCATGGGGAGTGGATGGTAAAATTAGCCCAGTGGTGGTACCTGAATCTCCAAAGGGCAACGTATGAAAGAGAGTAGCCGAGATAAGATGTTGCCAGCCAAACCCTTATGATGAAAATTTACCACAATACAGTAATTGGTGTGTCTTCCAGATTTTATTCTGCCAACTAAAGCATACAGAATGGGGCAGTGGGTTAGCCCACTTTAGCCAACGGCTAACTTCCCTGTGCTCTTTCACAAGGAATACATCTGTATGCAAAGTAGTTCTCATCAGTGCCAGGGACTGCTATGGCAACTTATGCCTTTTGAGACTAAGAATTGTTTTTGGTTTTAACCAATTTTTTAAAAATATATATTGGTGAGTGCCCGGCAGCTTCCCCAATAATGAAGTTTTGCGAAAACCATGATAAAATAAAAGAGGCATTGATAAAGTCAGTGACTTAACAGTGACGCCACTGGCCCCTGTGCTAGCAAGGAACAAGGGCCCCATAAACACTGATTTTGTGGTTAAATACATTAACAGCCATGGGTCAGTGGGCCCCTAAAACATTTGGGCCCAAGTGTCACTGCACCTGCTACATCATACAAAGCTACGTCTCTGGATAAATACAAAAGACTGGCAGACAATGCCTGACCTATTTGCTTTGCTAAATGCTTGTTCTGTAAGTAGGATGTCAATCTAAAGTACTGCAATTATATCCACATAAGTCTGCATCAGTTCCTTCAGTACAAGAACATTTAACTGATCTTTAGAGAATCCAAAGTCTGCACAAAAAGTCTTTAGAGAAAGCCAAGGCTATGTATAAGTTTTTTGCTGATAAGACAATCGCAGTCCCTAGATATACTGTAGGTGACAAAACCTGGTTATTGACTACGAATTTGCATTTGAAAAAAGCTTACAAGTTACCAAGCTGCAACTCATGTTTGTGCGTCCGGTTATCACTGAATGCATTGTAAACTTTGTAATTGTGCTATTTAAATTGTCATCAGATTTTTCATGCATCTTTAATAAATCCTTATTCCGCGAAGACGTCTTGCTCCACATCCTGCTTTTATTCTGCCAAACGCCGAAAATGAATATGAAATATATAAGATCTTAGATGTACAAATGGTTAGAAGGCATTTGCAATATTTAGTGGATTGTAAGGAGTACAACAGCCATGAGTAGTGATCATGGAAGCTGGTTTCTTATCTGCGTTCTCAACGCTTAATACAATAGTTTTATGGAGATCTTCCCAACGAACCTGGAGCCATTCTGCCGGGACATCAGCCCTAGGGGGAAAAGAGTATTTGGTGTTGGGGTGGGAGGGTTACTTCCATGAATTGTGGCCTGCACTCAACTAAATATATATGATAGGTGTGGAGATGTGCTCCTTTCCATCATCAGTGGTGTCCCAGTCTCCCCCTGCAGTGGAGGTCAGCGATACATGTCAAGTGGTGCACACTTGGCGCGAGGCTTTGAGATATTTTCACTATGTGAAACAGGCAAAGGGAGTCAAGGTAATTTACATTTCCTAAAGTGCCAAAAGACCCTGTTGAGACTTACAATAGTTGTGTCCAGCTTTCATCCTTTGAGTATAAGTTTCTTGTGGTTCAGAGTATTCCTTTTCTTACTAGGCAACCATGATGCTAAGTTGCTGCATCTGTAATCTTCTTGCCAGGAGATAGAATTCATTGTGCTTTTATCAAGAGCTGAGAAAAACCTCACTCTCAGAGAAGTACTCTAGATAAACATGTGACCAGAGATTAAGATTTTGATTTTCACTTTAGTACTGGAATCATCTTTTCAAGGATTTCTAACTCTATACACCTTATTCTTTCTAGGATTCCAAACTATTGCACACATTCATAGGAGGAGCTAGTAGGTCTTCTATAGCTGATGCACTATGTGTAATGACAGATCACAGACTTGATTTCTAACTAAATGAAGTTAGGTACAGGTGTAAGAATGTGTCATACAGTTTATCTCATACATTATTCACAAAGGTAATGTATATCTTTCAACTATAGGAAGGTACAGAGTTATCAGCAGTCCTGGAGAGTGGGTTATGCAGCAATTGCGACAACGTGTATTAGAAATAGTGAACTAGACCATACAGATCTCTGCTGCCAAACCCACACTCAGACTACCCATTCCACACCCACATCATTATGTACCTCAAAGACCTTCCCTGGCTCTCCACCCACAAATGGTCTCTCTTCAAACTCTTCACACACACATACAAAACCTTATACAACATCAGCCCCACATACCCCAACTGTTGCATTAACTTCCACAAACCTTCGAGACACCTCCACTCAGCTGGAATTCTACACGTATGTTTTAACAAAATGTTCCCAGCGTGATTATTGGGAAATCTGACCCCCCTTCCCACACACTTCAGTCATACTGACCAAGTTATGTCCCCTGCATGTGCTGAACCCCATCCTGTGGTCATGCCTTCTCCTGCTTCGCTCTCAAAGTCTGTAACAAACTGATTCTGCATGCCAGAGCCCCCTCCTCAGTTCTGCAAGAAACAGCTCAGGCTTGGCCCAAGCTACTCATGATTTCAGCACCAGAACACTCTCCCGGGTGAGATGTGCACTGAATAGTAAAATACTTATTTCTTGTTGTAGGTTTCAAGGCCTCTGCAGTAAAGATTGAGTCTGGCAATAAAAACAAGTGAGGTAAAAATATCCAATGTCTTCCTTTATCTCTCTTCTGTCCTATTCTCATTTTCCCCCATTATACTCCTGACAAGCATAAAAAGTAATTGCACAGTTGTCAGTAGGTTCACGGAAGTGTGGGTACTAGCATCATTCCTGTTGGGTCTGTATTGGCAAGTTAGTGCAACCATGACAGGAAATAGCAGTGCTTCCATTTCAAACTCTGAATGAGGGCTTAGTGTTCATGGTTCAGGTGAAAGAAACAGATGAGCTAAAAACAAATGTGCCCCCATGTGAATTTAGGAATTGTGATCAATACCCCTGGTGCAAATATGTGGGTAGGTGTGCCCCACCCAATGGACAAAGAATACCTACAGAGAGAATCGCCTGGATATATTGGCACAGCTCTGACCAGGGGGAGCTGCAGTGAGTAACATAAGCATTCCAGCTGCATAAGTTGACGAATACAACTCTAAATTAAAAAACACCCCTATTTATTTTTTCATCGTTAATGAGAAAAGCTGGTTTAGGAGTATACTATTGCTTAAGACAGGGGAGACTGATGGTGTTAAAGTGTGGGTGTTGAAGTAATGAGGTTGTCTCTATAAGACAGATGACTGTGCAGACAAATGGGTCTGTGACCCCATGGAGAACTAGGCCATCCAGCCCTCTGCACTGATGAAAAAGGCTTGGAGTGACAGCGTAACAGTCTGGGTGATGGACCTAACCCACAGACTGACAGCTAGGTCCACCCTGCCAGTCTCTGAGGGGAAGGGAATGCATAAATCACTGGACATTGTGGCTACCTAGAAGAGCACCCACCCACTCTTTTGCTGTCAGTGTCATGCCACCCCCACCACCTGATGTAGAGAACCACTGGAGGTTTTGAATATGTTCATGAGGTATATCCATGTGTATCCCTTTCTAATGCAAACCTGAAGGCAGGAAATAAATCAGAGAGAAGCTTGCTTGGCCTGCCAGGCTGCAGAGGTCTGCCTTCCAGGTAACAGAAGCTCATCTAGGCTCTTTCAGACCCTTCCAAGCATCTGCTCTGTTAGGAAGCTGTGGGATAAATGAAATAGATTGTGCCCCCAAACTGCTTAGACTAGGGGGCATTAATTGCTTCCTGTCTGAGGGTGGGCCCTAATGCCTCTGCCCACATTTCTCAGGGCTGGGTGGGTATGGTGATGCTTTGGATGGTATGTCCCGGGCTGCCCTAAAGCAAACTGGTGCCTCTCATGCAGCAAAGCAATGAGTCTTGTGTGACAACTTGTGCACTGCTCAGCATGTGGCCTGGAAGTCTGGGTGCCCGCCGGCCCCATCCATGGCAGAAACTGGGTAATGCATAAGACTTAACTATACAGGAGAAAAATTTCTGTATGCATCCATCTGTATAGTGCTTTGACTAAAGTATATTTGGAGCTCTCAAAAGAGAAGACCAGAGGGTGGGAAAAGCCTCATTGGACCAGGGCACTAGGCAGTAGGTGACGCAGGAGGTTGCAGTGTTCCCTCCTACAGTGCAGTTAAAGCCATGCTTGTAGAAGGATTCTTACACAGTTGACATAAATATATATGAAGTAGGTAACCAACATTTACTAATCTGCTCTTACTTGTTTGATCTACTACTGAATACAGTACACTTGCTGGAACGCCATTGAGTAGTTGCCATTTCATATTTGTTCTTTTTGTGTCAGGATCATAATTATTTACACCACTGGGCAAAATAGTCCATATGGGTTGCTTCGCACTATTGGAGCAGTTTGTCTCCCACCTTAAAGTATTAAAAAGATCGGATCAACAGTTGCACACATGCAGGGCTCTGGTAAGTATAGCTAAACGTTAATATAGGTATGCGAGTCATACCAATAACTCATAAATACAGGCTACAATATGGGCTACTTGCAGTAATGGGCAGGCAGCAAGTGGGGGTATGGGATAAATTGCAATGTGAGGGTTGATTATGAGATCGTCTAGGGGTATGCCCAGGAGCAGGTATGTAATGTTGGTGGGCATGGTTTTTCATCTTGGGCTGCTTCTGATATCACATGAATCTTACAAAATGTGAAGCTATACAATGAATGTTTCTAAATCAATATTTGTGCAAATGAAGTAAGCAAAAGTCAATTAGAACCCCATACTCATGAATACCCCATAGACCAAAGCAGAATGAAAAAAGCATGTTTGATATGAAAATCAATCCAGATGATGCCAAGGTAGTGTGTCAACAAACTATGCTATATGTGCATTAGTGCTTGATGTAACATGGTGTAGGTCATGTATTGACAATAGCTGAAGTGTAATCACCCCCCTTGCAGGTGAAACTGTGCAGGAGGATTTTGGTGTGCAGGAGAGTCCTCTACCAGCAAGGCATAAAGGTCAACCAGAGATACCAGGAGCAGTGCAGCAGCGATAAGCAGAGCTACCAGGAGCAATGCAGCAACAACATACCAAACTCTTGTACCCAACCAGTACTCTGGGCCCTGCTACTACCACTGCAGTTCCTACAGTCATCTTATCTCTGCAGCTGCTGCTGCCACCACTGAAGTTTCCTCTGCAGTTGACACCTCTGTGGCATCTGTTGCTGCATCTACTTATGTGGCTCCTCTCTTTCACAATCCTACCAGGTGTCTCCATCCTGGCAAGGTAGGAGAGCAGCACTTGCTACTGCTTGACACTTGCGGGTGACGAAGATTGCTCCAAGAAGAACATATAAGGTCAGAATATATTTACATCGTTGGTGGCAAGGGGTGTTTTGGTTATGGTGGATGGGTGGACAAAGCAGCCTTGAGACAGGATGGTTGGGATTCAGGTGGAAGGTGGAGTAGAGCAGCCAGACCTCAAAGGGGGCTGAGGTTAGGTTGGGTGGTAGGATTGTGAAGCTAATGTACGTTATAGAAATGTATCGAATGCAACTGTTCTGCTGGCACTAAGGGTGAAACATAAATATATGCATGGACCATCTGTATGTTGATGTTCTGCAGAATATTTGCAGTTGGCAAGCCTCAGTTACATTGAATCTTGCTTTGCCATTAGTAACTGTATGCAAGTCTTTGGGGTGGACTGGGCCACTAAAATGAAAAGCACTCAAGTCCTGTTTTAGAATCTGTCCAATTGTAGGCTGTGACATGCCTTTCACCAGTCCTTCCTTGGGTGGTATGAACCAGTGGGATGGGAAAAAAAAAGAAACCAAGAAGTACTTTTATTAGGAGAGACATGGCAGTCAGTATACCAATGTTTGACTCTAATGCATCCCCAGTGTAAGCATTATGTGCTGAATGGTGATTATGGCCAAGTTCTGAGATACCATTATGTTCAAAGGGATCATCCTTAGATTGAAAATCCTGAGCATTCTCCTTTATGTTTGGACTGGCAGTGGGGCTATGGCACTGGACAGCATGGTCCTCTTCCACCAGCAGCTTTACATGCCAGATTTGCAGTGATACCTGGTGAAGCCCACGGAAGTCATTGACATAAGGGCATTCATGGTAGTGCTTGTAATTATCAATGTGGTCAGCAGTTATAGGCATCTGCACTCTATTGGACATACCTATGTGTTAGTTGTGTTCAGGTGTTCCTGAATGTGGTCCCTAAGGCAGTGCTGTACATTGATTTATTATGTGAGATGTTTTCTTTTACAGTTTTGGGTTTACACTGTTATTAGCTGTGTTGTTTACATTATATTTCCATTAACCTAATCAGACTCTGGTTTGTGATAAAAACCTTGCAGTCATTTGCAAATCATAGCTAGACCTCTGAAAGCGCTGGGATGTCATACTAATGCCACATTGGGTACTATAATAAAGTGCAACATAACAATGAGCACTAGAGATACTGCTGCCATCACTTTCATTAACACAGTGGTTTGAGTATCTCTCTTTAGTGATTATTGATCAAGTAGAGACACAGTTGCTGACAAAGTTTGTATCCTTGGGCCTGTCAGAATTAACATAGGAAATGCAGGATACTTTCATCAGCTGCAGCTACCATTTTGACACCAAATCATGCCCTTAATTTTTAGATTTCTTTATTTTCTAACAATCAAAACTATCAAGATACAAATAACCACTCAAGTCCTGGAGTACCTCTGGGTTTTCTGTAATTATGCTAGGGGAGTTCAAAGTTTAAATTCAACTTACTTATCTCCTACACAGGGCCTGAGCTAGAGTTTGGAGGTCAGGCTACTCCATCACAAACATGACAGAGTACCCTATCTGCTAAACCCTTTGTCCACCCACCCTATTTAGACTCTGACAAACTATCAGCTTCCCCCTTTGGAGCAAGGGCATCATACAGCCTGCCCTATTTAGGGCTCAGGGCCTGATATCATTTTCTTCTGTCACTAACTATCAGAGAAGCCTGGCAGTGATGAACAGAAAAATCAAATAATGGCCCAGGGAAAAACTCCACGGATGTGGGGATCATTTGTTATTTGTTTTGCAAAATCAAAGTCCCACTTTGGGAGTTAATGTTTGAAAAACAAAATGTTTGCTGAACATTCATCAAAATTGACAGTGGCCAACCACCTAGCTTTTGGTATCTGCAGAGGAACCACAGTTACAGACTTTCTTCTTTCGTCGCTGATCCAGCAGTGATCTCTAAATAAGGCGTTTTTCTGTTCATCATGGTGGGGGGGACATACTGTACTTTGCCACCTTGACAGACTGAGTAAAGACTGTCATACCTTAAATCAGGCCTTCAATGTTGGTTCTGTGCTCCCAATGTCAATGTTCTGGGTTAATGGGCCTCTGTAAAAATGTAATGTAGGTGGAAGTCTTACATTAGAGCAATGGAATGATGAGAACTCCATTGAAGACAATGCAGCTCCAGAGATCTGTATTCACTGGTAAAGGCCCTCTCAGTTGAGTGTTCTAAACTCCACAAGCTGACACTAGCAATCCATTCTACGGTTTTAAGTGCAGCTAACCCAACAGTCAGAACCAAGTGAAGAGCTCAGCAGAAGCTATGGCAAATCCTCCAAGGAATGTTCTGTTTTTTTAAAAAGCCTCAACACATTTCTTTCAATTTATTTGGACACATTTCCAATGATAAATAAATCATTTAAATAAATCATATGGAGTACTAAAAGAGATGCCTGGAAAACGCTACCAAAACTTTGCTGTACATGAACTGGATGTACATGAAGAGCAGAGGGCTGACAGTAAGACTAGAACAGCAACAACATGGGTATCTCAAATATTCAGAGATTGGTTGGTAGAAAATGTGCATGCACCTGATTATGAGATGCAACCACTGCCTGAACTCTGCAGCCTTCTGAGACATTTTTATGCAGAGGTAAGAAATGCTAAAGGGGAATGCTATAGTAATCAAAGTCTAATATCAATATGAGCTGGACTAAATAGACAAATTAATAATCCTCCTTTAAGCATAGCTGTTATCATCATGCATGATGCTGTGTTTGAACCCGCTAACGATGTGTTAGTAGCAATTTTTAAAAAACAACGTAGAGAAGGCAAAGATGTCAGTATTAGAAAATAATTTATATCAGCACAGCACTTGTCAATGATAAAACACTCTGGTATCTTGAACGGTATTTCATTGCAGTACAAACTTCACCTTGCAAGACGCGTCAGGGAAGGATTGCAAGAGTTACCTAAAAATGCTTTCACTTTCCTAGTAGATGAACACAACTGAAAGTATGCAATGTTAACCTTTAATGAACAAACAAAAAATCATAAGGAAGTAAATGAGAAACTTAGGTATCAAAACAGAGGGCACATTTATGTCCAACTAGACAGTGCAATGTGTCCTGTGAAATCTTTGAAACTGTATATTTCCAAATTGCCCAGAGAATGCAGTTGCTTCTATGTACAACCAATGAAACTTACTGTGGTGGATGCTGCAAGTGCCTCTGTTTGGTATTTCAATAAGCCTCTTGGGGAAAATACAATTGGAGGACTAATGAAAGAAATCAGCAGCAAAGCAGGATTAAGCCGCATTTACACAAACCATTGTCTGCGCGCTACAGCTGTGCAATTGCTTGCAGATAATGGTTTTGAAGCACATTAGATAATGGCAGTCAGTGGCCACGAAACCAAAATCAGTGTGCAAAGTTACTGGAAAGCCTCATCTGAAGATAGAACTGGTTGGTCCACTGTACTAACAAATGCTGGTGACAGTATCAAGAAAGATGGATCTGAAAAATACATAAAATGAGTACAACCCTGTGTAGAAATAGAAGACAATTCTTCATTTAAGGTACCAGGGAGCAGCACAGATCACAATATGCAAAACATTGTTTCAGATATTTTATCACACTGTACCATCACATTTAACAACAATGTACAATTTTTACTGAAATGAAATCTTACTGGTACAGATGTTTCTTGACGGTTTTAATGCATTGCAATGCTTGTTTTTCTTCAAACACATTAGTGTGCATGTTTAACTTGTAAATGTAAAACTTTTTATTTCATGATTTTAGTTCTTTTACTGTAGAATGAAGTTCATGGCAGTGTTAGTAATATAATAAATAATGTTTTGCCATGCACATAGATGCCTTTTGTTTCTGTTTTTATTCTCTGTGTATGTGTACATTTTCCTGTTATGATCTGTGATTTAGAAATTGTGTTCAGGATTACAAATAACTATCTTATCCACAGCTGCATTAATTCCCCTTTAGTACAATTTTCTTTAAATATAAGGGAAAATCAATTCAGCTTATATTCCTCAATTGTTGCATATGTTCCAACTGCTAAGTTAAGAAAACAAGGACAGAAAGAGCAACATTTAAATACCTTTTCACTATGTTTATTTAATTTCCATTTAATTTATGTTTCCAGTTGGTTGCTGATATTTAAAATATGTTAAAGCGTCAGACCTTTTATGGTGCTTCTTTTGATTCTTCCAATTATTTAGTCATGTTTTCAAAATGAAACTGACATTTTATGTCGGGAAAACTATTGCTAGCGTTGTTAAGTTCTTCCCTCAGCAAAAAGGTTCCCCTTTTCCTTGTAACCACGTTGGTTGCAGCGGCGTTCTCACTCCTGGTGGCTCTTGCAGAGGCTGTTCAGAACTAGCTTCTTCAGGTTTAACTGCTACTCAAGATGGTGGCTACAAATCCTTATGAGGTCAGCGCTCTAGTGTTTCTAGCTTAGTCTTATGCTGAAGCTTCCCTCCAGCTGTTTCTCTCTGGGAGCCCTGCACTTCAACTGTCATGCTGAGGAGAATGAGCAGTGTTCCTGAGGTGCTTCGTTTCATAGAGAATTCTTCCAGTTTAGAGTAATTAATTATTTTTCTTGTTACAGTGTGCACACCAGCTATTGTATACCTTTTGAAGTAGCTGATTTTTTTCCTTATTCCAACAACTGGCTATAGGATATCTGAGGAGAATTTGTTTTGGCTTAACAGAACTTCAAGCAACTGCAGTATGGAATCCTTTTGTACGATTTCCAGACTTGCCAATATATATATATGTACATATATATTCAAGAATTCTTAGCATTGCAGACTTCTCAGTCTTAGAGACAAACCTCATTGCTCAGACTAAATCCTAGAGACTGTAAATGAGAAAACTGAATTTTGAGAAGGAGTTTTCGTTTCTTGTAAAAGACATTAGTAGTTTGTATGTTTGTGAACTTTTGGACTGTTCTCCAGAGAACCTTGCAAACCCCTGACTCCTGGAAAAAAGAAGATATTAAGTTGACATTGTTCTCTTAGAGAGAGGCTAGTCACTCAAAAGATCCAGGTTAGGAGAACGACAGAATTGGGTGAATGTGAATGGCTGAACAGTTGAATGCACACTAGGAATGTACTTATCTATGCTCTTATCACCCGACTCCAGGCCTTTCCTTTAAAGAAATCCCAATATGAAGAAAGGTGCAGGTTTTCAGAGACACACACTGAATATCCTATCTTCAAGTGGGAAACACTGACTGGAACTGGATCTGGAGGCGGTCTCTCTTTTTCTATTCCCATTCCCCTTTCCCTCTAGCGGATGCAGGGTTCAGATAATGAATTAAAGTCTGAGCACGTATTTGTTGGAGGGAGTTGCGTAAAAGGCATCTGCTCCTCTGGAAGTTTGATTTAATGGGTAATCTTCTGACATTTTACAAGCCTTGTTATTCTTTGTCGAAGTGTACCTCACACACCTCATTTCTGGTAAAAACTGTACAGCTTTCTAGGTTGCGTAGAGAATGAACATGGCGGGTGGGCTCGTCCTTATTTTCTAAATCTCCACTTCCCTTCTCAGAAGCGCATGCCCAGCAAAAGGACCCAATCTCTTTATTGAAATAGAAAACAGATGCTTGTCATCCCAGTACGGTCTGGTGAACTGTGGACATTATTTAAGTAAATTGAAAAATGAACTCTGCAACACCTCTTCCAATTCAAGTTAGAGTGCGTGAAAAGAGCCGTTACACTTAACGGCAGCTGCCATTGTTCTGCAAGAGATGAAGGTATATGTACGAAAATGTTTATTTGTGGAATGTATCTGCCAAGGTTTTTAAAATCGGTGTATGCGCTTTACAAAAAGGTAAATTAGAGAGCCAGAAACATGTAAAAATATATTTTGTTAGACATGTCCTGGTTGCGCAACGTGTGCAGCCTGAGCTGCAACGGTATTCTTTATTGTGTGTTTTGAAAAGCCTCATGCTTTTTCAAAACATAAAGCAATTGACCTTTGTGTGCAGCAAACATCTACCCACATTTCTCTGTCCCAGAGCCGTACATTCTTTTTTTATTATTTTAACGTGAGTTCTGTCTTTATTTCAACTTCAAGTTTTTTGTTTATTTTCCTGAAACGTGAAACTGCAGAGAGTAGTGTTATGTTTCAGGAAAATACGTGAAAACCTCAAAGTTGAAATGAAGACAGAACTCAAGTTAAGATAATAAAAAAAAAAGAATGAATGGCATTGGGACTGAGAAATATGGCTCAGACTATGACGCCTTCATGATGTTCTCTTGACACGTTTCAAGAGTTCAGCTCGGGCCTTTAATGCGGGAGCGGGCCTTTAATGTCCGGTAGAGCCCGCTACGGAGGGTTCTAAGGCTATATTAGTCATTTGAAGTTTTGTTTGTGACTGAGTAGTGTTTTAAGTTAATTTCTATTGTGTTTAAATTGGGAAGTGAGCTTTAACAACTGCTCTGTGTATTCACCCCATTGTAATATTGGCCCTGCGCAGCCGCGGTATGAGGATTTTTTTAAAATAATGGTAAAAGAGGCTTTGGCTTCACCAGTCTGATCAACATCATCTTATTCAGGATCATTCGTATATCAGCTTGACAGCTGGTATGTATGTGGTACTTGCATAGTCTGAATCTATTTAAAACGGCATCTGAGCACTGTACATGGTCAAAGGCAAGCCTACAATCAATGATTGACAAAAGAGGTACATGATAACTGGATTTAAACAACATTATGATGTACTGTTCTTTTTAGAAGTGTGGCTTCAACTCTTTACCTTTGTGACATCAAGGTGCTCTTCGAGGTATGTACCGTTGCATTATTTAACCAAACCATTAACTATGCGGGAAAATGATAATATGTATTAGCAGTGGATGGCATATCATGCATCTCCACTTTAAGTCATAAATATGAATGTATTCCTGCACATTTATTTTCATTTATCTTAGCCATTTATCTAACATTTCAACAAGGCTAGACAGAGTGGAAACATTTCCCAAAAATTTGTTTGGTTAACAGTCATGGCACCAAGAGGATCGGCTTGCACAGTATCAATTAACCCTCTTCTCAAATTTGATGTTCCATAATAATATATTTTTCAGAATTATTGTGGGGCACACATATTGGGGGTCATTACAACATTGGCGGTTAAAGGTGCTTACCGCCGTGCAGAAGACCGCCAATACACCGCCGCGGCCGCAGAATTCCACCACAGCTATTATGACCCACATCTCGGAATCCGCCGAAATTCAGACACCCACAGAAGTCCGCCACACCAAAGGTCAGTAACAATCTGGCAAAAACAAAACCTCCACTGTCACGCCAACAGAAACACACCCATGCTATCATGACACTCGAATCCACGCAGCAGTCTTTCAACTGCGGTATTCCATTGGCGGTACACACCGCTGCGCTCAAAATACACACACATCTCCAAAACACCGCCACATTGGACAATTCCAAATACACACACCTGATACACATACAAACACCACTCCCACACACCCAACACAATATAAAACACACCCCCACATCACTCACAAACCCCTATGACAAAAAACTGAAGACAAAGGCGACAGAGACTACAGCAATAGACAACCCCACCACACAGAGGCACACAACACCATCACCCATACAACATCCACGCTCAAAACACCCCACACCACCACACAACACCACACTCATCAACACATACACCACCCCACACATCACCTACACCACCCCATGTCACGCCAAAGACACCCCAGGTTTTCTGAGGAGGCTATTTGGAGCACAGGTGCAGCACACCTCCATAGCCAGGAAGATGGAGCTATGGCGAAGAATCGTCGACAGGGTCAACGCTGTGGGACAGCATCCAAGAAATCGGGAGGACATCAGGAAGAGGTGGAACGACCTACGGGGGAAGGCGTGTTCCGTGGTCTCCAGGCACAACATCGTGGTTCAGCGGACTGGCGGCGGATCCCCACCTCCTCCCCCACAACTAACAATATGGGAGGAGCAAGTCTTGACCATCATGCATCCAGAGGGCCTCGGAGGAGTCGGTGGAGGAATGGACACTGGTAAGTCAAATCTTAACTATCATATGCCCCACCCTACCTGCATGCTATCACACACCCCCACCCTCACCCCCTCCCCTATCACTCCAACTCCTCACTAATGTACTAATTACACAAACCACACATCCCAACAACAAGCCCTGCATGACACAACTAAGCATGGACACCCATCACTAAAGCATGCCCACTGCACATACCCATAACAACCCCCCAACCATCATCACACAAGCCCCCACACAGGAATGCTTGCACTTGGGTACATGCACACCCACCCATTGCACACCATGACACACACACATGCAATAATCATGCTCTTATACCCCTGCAGGACCACTACTTAACGTCACCAGACAGGAGGGTCCAGACATCTCCACTCCACCCACAGAAGAGGCCCACAGTGACGACAGCAGCTCTGGCAAACTGGATCCAGATGACCAGCCCGGACCATCGTGGGCCTCGGGACAGTCGGTTCGCCTCGCACAGGCAAAGCCCAACACTGACCTTCCACCCTCTGGTAACACCAGCACAGCACCCATCCAGCGGGCCCATACCTCCGTACCCAGGACACGTCAATCAGCTGTGTGTCCACCACTACAGGGAACCCAGGATAACCCACCACCCCAACAACAACAGGGACCTGGGGGCAGTGGTAGTGGGCACACGGTCCAGGGGATGGAGGCACAGGGACGCAGGGGAACTGGGAGGGCTGCTGTGCGACAGGGGGCGGACAGGCCAAGGGAACCCACTCTCCACGAGGCCCTGTCCTCCATCATGGGAGCATACCACCACTCCCAGGAGACGATGGCTACGGTCCTGGCCAAGTTTCAGGAGACCCAGCGCCTGCAGGACGAACAGTATTTGGGCTTCAGGGAGGAGCTCAGAACCATCAGCTCCGCCCCGGGCACCATTGTAGGGGTGCTGAAGGACATACAAAAGACCATGAGGGACACTGTGGCACTCCAAGGGGCCCCTGACACTAGCCTAGACGATGAACTGCCCACCACCTCCACCGGCGCTAGTGGACAGAACGCCCCACCACAGGACCACCACACCAGCACCCCACACCCTGCAGACGGAGAACCACCCCGCAAGCGGTCCCTGAGATCCAGGAACAGGACAGAGCGCGATGGCAAGACCCCGCCAGGAAATGAGACCACCCTGATTGTCATCCCACTGTCTCACTTTGTTACCCTGTTCAGATTGGAACTGCCCCAGCTCCACTTCCTATGCCCATATGGGCAGTGCACCTGTGAGACTAATAGACTGGACTCTGCCATGGACATTCCTCCTCCATCACCCATCACCATTTTGCCACCCCCTCCAATAATTAGCACTTCAATAAACACCCTTGAACCACAAAACAATCTGGAGTCAGTCTGTGATTTTTAAAATGTGTATTACCAATTACAGTGACAAAATGCGTTTTCAATGTAATGCCAACATACCTATGTCACACATCACAAGTCCATGAAGGATGCAAGCAGATGACACACGTTGGTAACCACACCTGTGAAACCGTAATGGAAATGTACAACTCAGTTACCAAATACTGCTTCTAATTGACAGACAGGATAGAGGTAGAAGTGTGAAAGTGAATGTAATAGTAAAAAAATTGTTCACACCTGTGTGTCACTGGAAATATTGCTGTATGACTGACTCCCTGTTGTCTATGTCTTCTTCCTCCGCTTCCTCCTCATCACTGTCCACAGGCTCAACATCTGCCACAACACCGTCATCTGGACCATCCTCCTGCAGAAAAGGCACCTGGCGTTGCAAAGCAAGATTGTGAAGCATCGAGCAGGCGATGATGATCTGGCACACCTTCCTTGGTGAGTCGAATAGGGAACCACCGGTCATATGGAGGCACCTGAACCTGGCCTTCAGGAGGCCGAAGGTGCTTTCAATCACCCTCCTAGTCCGCCCATGGGCCTCATTGTAGCGTTCCCCTGCCCTGGTCCTGGGATTCATCACTGGGGTCAATAGCCAGGACAGGTTGGGGTAACCAGAGTCCCCTAATAGCCACACACGGTGCCTCTGGAGTTGACCCATCACATAAGGGATGCTGCTATTCCGCAGGATGTAGGCGTCATGCACAGAGCCAGGGAACATAGCATTAACCTGGGAGATGTACTGGTCTGCCAAACATACCATCTGTACGTTCATGGAATGATAACTCTTCCGGTTCCTGTACACCTGTTCACTCCTGCGTGGGGGGACCAGAGCTACATGGGTCCCATCAATGGCACCTATGATGTTAGGGATATGTCCCAGGGCATAGAAGTCACCTTTAACTGTAGCCAAATCCTCCACCTGAGGGAAAACGATGTAGCTCCTAACGTGTTTCAGCAGGGCAGACAACACTCTGGACAACATGTTGGAAAACATAGGCTGGGACATCCCTGATGCCATGGCCACTGTAGTTTGAATGATCCACTTGCAAGGAATGGAGCACTGATAGCACCTGCACTTCAGGGGGCATTCCTGTGGGATGGTGGATTGGTGAGATCAGGTCTGGCTCCAACTGGGTACACAGTTCCTGGATTGTGGCACAGTCAAACCTGTAGGTGATGATCAAATGTCGCTCCTCCATTGTTAACAGGTCCACCAGCGGTCGGTACACCGGAGGATTCCGCCATCTCCTCAAATGTCCCAGCTGACGGTGCCTAAGAAGGACAACAGCGAGCACAGAGTCAACAAATTCTCAGGTATATACCCACAGCTACATAGAACACGACACCAAATACAAAACTCTTCCTGTATGTGTGTTGAGTGTAGGCCTAGGTATGTGTGACGCAGTAGTAAATTAAGCCATGTGGGCCCCTGAAATGGCGGCTGCCTGACCTCTAAACTGGGACAATGGGATGTGAGGTAACTGTGCTGGCATTGTTCACCGTCGCGGTAGGCGGTCGTAGACCGCGGCACAATGCTGCATTGGTTAACATTGGACCCTATGGGTCCCAGGAGCCAATGATGAAGTGCGCCAGCGGTGATGATACGCACCGCCGCGGACATCACCGCCGTGGACGTGACCGCCATTTTCTATCTGTTCAATCACTCAATACCTGATCTTCGACAGGAGAGGACCTACACTGCAAGTGCTGCTGTGACCTCGGTCTGCAAGAGACAATGGCTGCTGCGTCTGGGCATGGGCCCCTGCCTTCACTGCTCAGGAGTTGGAGAAGCTCGTGGACGGGGTCCTCCCCCAGTACACGCTAATTTACGGTCCTCCAGACCAACAGGTAAGTACACAGGGAGCACGTTGTATGGGCTATGCTGGGTGGAGAGGGCTGGATGTCAGTAGGAAGGGGGCAGAGTTCTGCGACCATGAAGGACTGTGAATGCATGTGCCACATGGCAAGGGTAGGGATAGGGGCCACTCACTTCGACGGTGTAGTTGCTTATGACTTCTCTTCTTCCCCTGTACATGTCATGTAGGTCAGCGACCACCAGAAGAAGGACATTTGGCCTGCCATCGACAAGGACGTCCGGACCCTGGGGGTCCACCAGAGACGGGGCACCCACTGCCGTAAAAGATGGAAGGACATTCGCCGCTGGAGCAAGAAGACGGCGGAGGCTCAGCTGGGGATGGCCTCCCAACGTGGGAGGGGTGCCTGTCGCACCATGACCCCCCTGATGTTCCGGATCCTGGCAGTGGCCTACCCTGAATTGGATGGGCGCTTGAGGGCATCACAGCAGACACAAGGGGGTGAGTACACTCTCATTCCCATGACTTTGCACGCAGTGGAGGGGTCTGGGTGGGGGAGGAGGGCTGTGGGTTTCCCTAGGCCAGGGCGAGTTACGTAAGCTAGGCCCCTTCGTAAGGCATGGCCCTGTGGCCCTCCACCCCACCTCTGTAGAGTGCCAAGTACAGTTATACATACCCCTGTGTCATCTATGTGGATAGATGAGACTCATAGCCATGTAGGCCATATCCCAGGAATTGCATCTGTAGAGGCCAAGAGCACGGCGTAGTGCAGGGGGCTGCTGTGTCTGTATTGCCCACCAACGGTAGCGGTAAGCCCTGCACAAACCTGTCTTTCTTCTGTCGTCGTCCCCCCCCTTTTTGTGCTCTCCCTGTTCGTTTGTGCATCAGCATCATCAGGCGGAGGTACAGTGGCACCGGACCACGAGGGAGCTGCATCCCACATGGCCATGGAGGGCCACACCACAGACTCTGAATACACCAGTGGGACGGGGGCAAAGGGAGCTTCACGTCAGTCACCGGATCAGCAAACAGCGACACGGACTCGTCCACTGATGGGAGCTCCCTTGTGGTGGCGGCACCATCTGTGCCCCCCACTTCTACAGGTACAGCCGCCACCCCCCCTACCAGCACCACCCTCCCAGCAGCCCCTCAGCCTTCGCTCCGTGCCCGCTCACCCAGGAGGGTGGGCATCACCTTCGCCCCAGGCACCTCAGCCCCTGCCCCTGTCACCTCTGCTGCCCTCAGTGAGGAGGCCACTGACCTTCTCAGGTCACTCACTGTTGGGCAGTCTACCATTGTGAATGCCATACAGGGTGTAGAAAGGGAGTTGCAACACACTAATGCATTCCTGGAGGGCATTCATTCTGGTCAGGCTGCCCATCATCGAACCCTGCAATCTCTGGTCTCAGCACTGATGGCAGCCATTGTCCCTGTGTCTAGCCTCCCCCCTCCAACTTCCTCCACCCAGACCCAATCCCCTGTAACCCAGCCTATCCCAACCACACCATCAGACAAGCATGCACACACCGCAACACACAAAAGTAGCTCAGGCAAACATAGGCACCACACATCCCACAGGCACTCACACAAGCATCACCCACATACAGACACAGCAACATCCACTGCCTCCACTCTGTCCCCCTCCTCGTCGTCTCCCTCCTCCCTCCCAGTCTCATCTACACTCTCACCTGCATGCACTACATCTACAGGCACTAGGACTCGCACCAGAACACCCAGCACCACACCCCGCTCACCTGCACTCACCACCCCCACTACCATTTACACGTCCCCTGTGTCCACTCCCAGTGTGTCTGTGACGCCCCCTCCCAAAGTACACAAACGCGGGCACCCACACACCCAACATCCATCCACCTCACGACAGCCTCCAGTACCTGCACCTGCACCCAAATCACCTAAAGTTACACCTCCTACAACCACCTCCTCTTCCTCCACTCCCAGACCCCCTCCAGCTACCCGTCCCAGTGTTCGTCAGAAACTCTTCCTCAGCAATGTAGACCTCTTTCTCACCACCCCCACCCCTCCAATTCATAGGTCCCGTAGTAGCACCTCAGCCAAAAAAAGTCAGGTACCAGTGGTGCGTGTTAAAGGTGTGTGGAGTGCACCGGCCACCAGGGCATCCAGTGTGACACGGAACCAAAGCACTGCCAGTCCACCCCCTGTATAGCACCTTAAGTTGGAAAGTGGCCAACGGGAGAGGGTGAAGACTCCTGCTGGCGACACAGCTCACAAGGGTCCCGGGGGCAGTGCCGAGTCAGCTGTGACTCCTCCCAAGGTGGTGAAGTGGCAGAAGAAGTCTCCAAAGTCTGGTAAGAGCAGCACGGCGGAGAAGGCTGCCATCCTCCCCGCCGGCCGAGACGCCACCGCCAGCTCTGTCGTCACTGGTCCGGAGACCACCGCCAGAGTCAGTGCCCTGGAGGGCAGCAGTATCGTCACTGGTCCGGAGACCACCGCCAGAGTCAGTGCCATGGAGGGCAGCAGTATCGTCACTGGTCCGGAGACCACCGCCAGAGTCAGTGCCCTGGAGGGCAGCACTGTCGTCACTGATCCGGAGACCACCGCCAGAGTCATTGCCCTGGAGGGCAGCACTGTCGTCACTGGTCCGGAGACCACCGCCAGAGTCAGTGCCCTGGAGGGCAGCGCTGTCGTCACTGGTCTGGAGACCACCGCCAGAGTCAGTGATCTGGAGGGCCCCGGCAGCCACAGCCCCGCTAGGCACTGAGGGACCGTCATGCCACACACCGCTGAACAGGTCAGACACAGCAAAGGCAAGCACCGCTGAACAGGGCAAAGACCGCCATGGTGAAGACCGCTGAACAGGGCAAAGACCGCCATGGCAAGGCACCGCTGAACAGGTCAGACACAGCAAAGGCAAGCACCGCTGAACAGGTCAGACAAAGCAAAGGCAAGCACCGCTGACCAGGGCAAAGACCGCCATGGCAAAGCACCGCTCAACAGGTCAGACACAGCAAAGGCTAGCACCGCTGAACAGGGCAAAGACCGCCATGGTGAAGACCTCTGAACAGGTCAGACACAGCAAAGGCAAGCACCGCTCAACAGGTCAGACACTGCAAAGGCAAGCACCGCTGAACAGGGCAAAGACCGCCATGGTCAAGACCGCAGAACAGGGCAAAGACCGCCAAATCAAGTATCGTTAGCCCATGTGCAGCTGGGACAGTGACGGAACTGGGACCGTCACGGGGAGCGTGATGCATTCTGGGCACCATTCCCCCTCCAGAACCAGTGGAGACCTGCATCCACTCTGTCTGTCCTTCAAAGGATGAAGCACTCTGGGCACCAGTCCCCCTCCAGAACCAGTGGAGACCTGCATCCACTCTGTCTGTCCTTCACAGGATGAAGCACTCTGGGCACCAGTCCCCCTCCAGAACCAGTGGAGACCTGCATCCACTCTGTCTGTCCCACTCTGTCTGTCCTTCACAGGATGAAGCACTCTGGGCACCAGTCCCCCTCCAGAAGCAGTGGAGACCGGCATCCACTCTGTCTGTCCTTCACAGGATGAAGCACTCTGGGCACCAGTCCCCCTCCAGAACCAGTGGAGACCGGCATCCCCTCTGTCTTTCCTTCACAGGATGAAGCACTCTGGGCACCAGTCCCCCTCCAGAACCAGTGGAGACTGTTATCCACTTGAGAGACTGTGGCTTTGCACTCCCCAGGATAAAGCAGTGGGCAACCCACCCACTGTAGAGACTTGAGAGACTGTGGCTTTGCACTCCCCAGGATAAAGCAGTGGGCAACCCACCCACTGTAGAGACTTGAGAGACTGTGGCTTTGCACTCCCCAGGATGGTACAGTGGGCAACCCACCCACTGTAGAGACTTGAGAGACTGTGGCTTTGCACTCCACAGGATACATCAATGGGCATGGAGCCCCGTCGTGGATCTGGCGTGGTGCTGTAATCTGGCTGAGGTGCCCCCCTTCCCTTCCCCCTGAGGTGCCTGTTGTATTTCTATCTGATGCCCCTGCAGTGTTCTCTCCGTTTGTGGACAGGTATCTAGTGTGGGCCTCGCCCATGCATTGTGGGCCCAGTGGTCCACTGACATTGATATGTGCATACCTGCAGTTCTAATCTTGATGTATCATTTTCAATTGTTTTTATACATCTGTATATATTTGGTTACTGTATTTTGATACATTACAATGGTTGAACTCATTTCCTTTTGTCTTTGCATTCTTCCGGGGGGGATGGTGGATGTTACTGTGCTGTTTGGAAATGTATTGGTGTGTGTGTTGTAGTGGGTGAGGGTCGGGGTGAGGGTGTTGCGTGTGTGTCCCCCTGACTTTTGCCTTCCCCCTCCCCTATGTCGTAGGTGCAGTACTCACCGTTGTCTTCGGCGCCTACGTTGCTGGTGTTCGTAGAGGAGCAGGAAGACAAGCGCAGGGAGGATTTGTAGTTCGGGCTCCATGGTGGCCTCCTTCCTCGTGGAGTATGTTGAGGTGAGTGTTTTCCCATTGCAAAAGCTGTTTCCACCGTGTTTTTATCCACAGTGAATCCGCCCTGGAAAAGGTGGCGGATTGGCGGGTTGTGATACTGTGGGCGGTACCTTGTCTTCTGCCTGTCTGTTGGCGGTGACCGCCGCGCAGCTTGTCTGTACCGCCGTGGCGATTGGAGTGTTAAAGTGGCTGTGTATGTTGGCAGTTTCCGCCACGGTCATAATTCCCGTTTTTTGTCCGCCGGCCTGTTTGCGGTATTACCGCAGCTTTAACACCGTCCGCCAGGGTTGTAATGACCACCATTGTGTCTCAAATGCTGTGATGTGCAGAACATCGTAGGATAGAATATCACATGTAAGAATATAGTTTTTTTCAAACTTTATTTACTTTTTATTTTGAAACATAATACAAACATCCAATTCAATAGAAAAGTGTGTGAAGGGCCATTGTGACATATACAGTATAGTAAGACGTTGAAAATCTATTAAGTAACAAAAAACATACAAGGGAGAATGGCATGACAATTCTGAAAAGCAAAACTAGGGCAGCAATGTAATCTGGTTGGATCGAGTTTGGTAAGTGCCTGCGGAGCTGTGATACTTGTAGTGTAGCAATTTATGCTGGTGATTACCAGAGACAAGTTTGGTCTGTGTACAACAGTAGTACTAGTTATTGCCTGCTAGGGAGACTCCAAGTGCTTCCAGGATGCCCTCTCTGTACCAGTGGGCCTTAACTGTAAGGAATCATGGTACAATTTTAAAATAATGTGACAGATATCTGAGGAGGTGATTACCAGTGTGAGTTGGGGAGAATCCTTAGGTTTGTTCGGGTAATCAGGTAGTGTCGCATGTATTAGTGTACTATGTAAATGACAGAGTATGAAAACACCCATGAGTGTGGAGTCTGTACCTCCATCTGCAGCCGTGCGGGGCTTCAGTACCCCATTGGCAAACAGGTCCGCAGTGACCCGCAACCCACACACATGTAGGGTACTCTAAACAATGTGCTCCTGCATAAGTGGGAACTATGGGTTGTTTACGAGTGGAATATGTGAAAAATAAGGGATTTCTCCCCCCAGATAACTCAGTAGTTGGAACCAAGCACAACTAGATGTAGGAAGAGTTTGTATTTTGGTTTAGATACATGGGAGGCCATGTGGTAGAATAGTGGATAATGGTATATGTGGAATATGTGCCCTCTCTGGCTGCTTAATAAAGGGCAGTCTGGCATCAGAATGATACCAGTGATAGGCATAGTGGGCCTGTGCTATGAAGTAGTACAATTGCAGATCTGGGACTCCGATAGCACCTCGCTCACATAGAAGTGTAAGGGTGTGTTGCGTGTACGACGACCTGCCCATATGAGTCGTGCAAGTAACAACGTAATGTAGCGAAAAAACTTCCAGTTAGTACAATGGGCATATTTAAAAACAAATAAAGGAACTCTGGTAGAACAACCCTTTTAATAATGGCAATGCGCCCAGCCATTCCCAACAGGAGTTTAATCCACCTCTCTACCTGTCTCTCAAGTCTGTCTATGGCAGGGCAATAGTTACGCCTAACTACCTCGGCTCGGTCTTTATGGATATAGATACCCAGATACTTGACGGTGTCTGTGCACCACTGTAACGAGAATTTGAGATTGCATGTCACCATAGCATCCGTGACCAGGAATATTTCAGATTTTCTCCAGTTAATATGTAGCTCAGGAAAAATGCCAAACCGTTGCACCTCTTGAATGGTGGAGAGATCCCTTACAAACAGTAGGAAGTCATCTGCATACAGTGGAAGCCAACAGTGTTCCAGGGGGAAGCGAGACCACTTTGGGAATGTCTTTCCTGCATGTGCGGATGAGCCGGTCCATAGCGATGATAAATTAGAGAGGGGAGAGCGGGCAGCCCTGTTGAGTGCCTCGCGTCAATGGGAAAGTCTCAGATTGCGTACCATTTAACTGCAGGCGAGCTAATGGATTTGTATTCAGTAGTCGGACCAGGCTTCTAAAACCATTAGGTATGTAAAATTTCATTAGAATGGCATGTAGGAAAGCCCATTCAAGGGAATCAAACCTTTCTCAGAGTCTAAGAAAACAGCCGCCACCGGGATAACCAGGGAAGTTTGGTTGATCACTGCAAAAAAGGTGCATAAGTTAATGGAGGTGGAACAGTGTGGCACAAAGCTGGACTGCATGGGAGGGATTATGCGGTCCATCAGCAAGGAGAGGTGGACCGCAAGAACTTTGGCTAAGATTTTGTTGTTGTGGTTCATGAGTGACAAGGGAAGGTAACATATACACAGGTGGGAGGTTTATTGGGTTTGAGAAGTAACGTGATCACGGCTTCCCTCAATGTGGGAGGGAGTGTACTCTGGTCTAGAGACCCAGTGTAAACCTCTAACAAATGGGGGATCAGCAGCGTTTTATAAGCTTTGTAAAAATCACCTGTAAATCCATCTAGTCCAGGAGTCTTAGAGCCACTCAGGGCATCTATGGCCTCCGATATTTCCTTGCACAAGATGGGAGCAGGTAGGAATTGTTGTTGTCCAGGCTCAAGCCACACCATGGCTATTTCTGATAAGTAATCAGCAAGTGCTGATGAACTAACTCTCAAGCTTGATTTATAGAAGGATTTATAATATGACGTGAAGTCCACCAGGATGTACCATGTGCACCCCAGGTAGTGGCATAAGTGCAGGTTGGTCTGGGGGTGAGATGGGTCTCTTGGAGGAAGGCCATGTTCACCGCATGTCTAGCAAGATAAGTTAGTACCTGCTTCCCTTTCCTCAGGTTATTTAGTACGCCAATGATCCATGTCATGCAAGTGAGTTTGTATTTTGATCCTCTATTTAAAGGTGCTGGAATTGATGCCAGTGTATGAACCGTATACGTAAGACAAAAACAGCTGCCTGGCATGTCACGACATAGGGTAACACAAACGATTCAGCAGTGGAGAATGCATCCCCATAAACATTCCACCCCCCCCACCTACTCCAGTAATATAAAAAACGAGAGATACCATAACACACATATAACAATTAGGAGCAAATACATAATGGTATACACCTTGTGGAGACTACGCTCCATGACACAAGCCTGAAACATAAAAAATGCAATCTGGAGCAATAAAAGATTATCGGATTGATTGGTCATTTGTCTCCACTCGTAGCCGCACAGGGTACAACATCCCATATTTGAGGCCTTGGGTTGGGAGGATATGTTTAACATCAATAAATTTGCGGCGGGCCTCCTGGACTATTGGTGTGTAATCAGGGTAGAGGTAAGCCACAGAGCCTTGGTATTGCAGGGGACCTTTATCTCTGGCAAGATGCAAGTCCACATCTCAATCTCTGAAATTTAGGAGCCTAGCAATAATCTGTTGTGATGGTGCGTCAGGGACTGGGTGTGGGCCAAGGGAACGATGCACCCTTTCAACCACGAAGGTGTCAAGGAAAGATTTCCTAGCCAATAGTTCCACCCGTATTTGCTGTATGAACATATCCGTACACTCTATGTTACTGGACTCAGCAATTCCAGAGATACGGATGTTATTACACCAGGATCGCGCCTCCTCCAGATCTTTATTTTTGGCAGCAGTGGTTTTGAATATCCATTCTACTTGCTCAAGGCATTTCAGCACATTGACGGTCCCATCTTCGAGGTGAGGCCTAGTAGGCCGTGGTAGCAGTGTTGCATGGGATGTTGCATGTCCACGCGATTCCCAGCTGTCTCCAGCACCCCGTACCTCGGTCTGGAGGGCTGTAGCTAGAACCATCAGCAGATGGGTCCAAACAAAGAAAGGGGACGGGGGCCCCCAGCGCCGGTCATCCAACGGATGCCCCCAATCCATACACCCACCCAGCTGCTGCTGGGCACGGGTCACAGCTGGTAAACTGATGCGCCCTGCCAGCAGGCAGAGTGCAGAGTCAGCACAAATGGAGAGCCGAGGAAGTTCAGATTGCAGGCCTGTGGCAAGCCGTGCAACAGCCCCTCGCTCAGGCTCACCAGCGGGCTCTATCCCCGCAGGGGCTCCAAGGACTGCGTCAGGCCACCTAGTTTCCTACAATATTGTTTATGAAGTATTTTTAAAATTATCATTGTTTTTAATATTTTTGTTATGTGTATCATTGTTTTATGTGTATTTAGTATATGTTTTTCTCTCTTTTTTTGTACATTTTACATTATATTTTATAATACATTTTTGGAATAGGATTTTAGGTATGCAGCATGTTGCTTGTAATTTTGATTGTTTCGTTTTTATTTTTCTTTATTTTTAATATTTTTTTGTGCATAAAATGAAATGTTTTAGTCATATTTTAAAACACTGCATACATATTTTACAATATTAACATTTTTATGAAAATCATTTTCTGGGTTTACTTCAAGATAATTAAAATATAGGTATGTTGCTATTGATAATATGTACAGATAGATACATACATAGCTAGATATTTTCAAATTTGTACTTTTAAATTTAAAGTTCGTTTAGGTTTTAGTTAATTAATAGTAGATATTATAATTTCATTGATTATTTTATTTTGTTAACGTTTTTTACATTTGTTAACACAATATTTTTGATTTTTAACATAATGAGAAATAGAAATGTGATTTAAAATAGTAATATTTAATTTTAGAATTTTCTACATGCTTTAGTTTATTTGTGAATTTGTTTATAGTTGACGTTTTCATTTAAATATATTTTTTAATTATTATTTTTTAATAAGCAGCTATATTTTGTATTTGTTTTATTGTACTCTATTTCTGTGGCTTTATTTGTATTTTTGTCTATTTTATTGTACGTTTTAAGTTGAATACCTTATTTTAAAATATATAATAGCACATGTAATACAATAGAATGCAATTTTACATAAATACTTCATTTTCAGTTTTAGTTATTTAATTTGTAATTTTGTTTTAGGTTGTTGAATTTGGATTGGGAATAGTAAACCTTACCCTGACAAAGCTCAATTAGTTCCCGAATGTGTATAAGTTGGGCGTGCGAATAGTAAATATGACACCACTCTGGTCCCCCCCCCCCACAACATATAATTATGTTCCCAATGTGGTAAAGTCTGGAGTGTGAGTAGTACATCTGACCTTCCCAAAGTTCAACACTTTCCCCAATGTGGGTAAATTCGAAGTGGGAATAGTAAATCTGACCTCCCCAAAGTCCAATATGTTGCACTATGTGGCTTAGTTTAGAGTGGTAATTGTAAATCTATGTCCTCAGAGTACAACATTTATCCCCATGTGGCTACGTATGGAGTGGAAATAGTAAATCTGTGCTCCATCAAACTTAATATTTTTCCTGTGTGGCTAAGTTTGGAATAGTATGTCCCACTATCTCAAGTTCTAATATTTCCCCCAGTGTGGCTTAATTTGGGTGGAAAAATTAAATCCCACCACCACAAAGTGTTATCATTTCCTAATATTTTTAAGTTTGTAGTTCTTATCCACACAAAACAATAGTTTGTTTTAGTGCAAAAAATAAAATTTTACATGTAATGGGATTTTAGTGTGCATAGAATTTATTTAAGCATGGTTTACAATATTGTTTTTGCTCGAATGTAGGTTTTTCACATTAGTGTTGTTTTTTAATACATGTTGTATAGTAAAAGATACTGTACAAAAATTATTAGCATTTGCTATTCACTGTTTTTTTAACATATACATTTATTTTACACTTGTACTTTTTATCCATCAAACAATACATTGTGATATTTTGCCATGTTTTCTATTAATTTATTTAATAATAAACACTTTTCCATTGTTTTCTACTGGATGTATGTCTTCTTTTTTGTGTTCATTTTTATGTTTTTTTTTTACCATTTACTTGCTTCTGTATTTTGTCCTTTGGGCTGCTCATGGACTATGCAGTGATGGTTTTCTGACCTTGCTTTTCGGTGTAGGTAAGAGTATTTTAGAGTTACTTTCTAAGGGTTTAGTGTAAGGGGAAAGAAGTTAAGAGTAAATTAGTGTAGCATTTGTTAGTTTTTGTTATTTTACTATGTTCTTTGTTAGTGTAATCTATATTAGCCGTTTTATGCTAGAGCGGTAAGCGTTATTGAAAGTTATCATATTTTTATGAATTTTGTATGTGTTTTATATGAATGTTTGTTTGTCATGATTTTTGCAATGCTGTGATTTATGTGTGACTTGTAAATATTGTTTGGTTGGGTTCATATGTTTTTGCTTTGCAAGTGGTTATTTCATATAATTCATATATTGGAGATTATTTTAATCTGGATTTATTTTTTCAAAGAAATAATTGATGGTTATTTAAAAAAAATCTTTTATTTTTATTTGTTTTCCTTGATGTTTTATTATTTTTTTAACCTGCTTTTTGTGTTTTTAATAGAATCCCTAGATTAATGAAGTTGTATTGGATGTTTTCTTTTTTTGTGGTTCATTTTTGCATTTGTTTTAGGATCCTTTACAGGGATAGTGTAGGAACCTGGCTCTTTATATAATAAACCAAAATGAGGTATACTGTGTAAAGAGTCTAGGGGTTCCCTTACTAGTGGACAGGGGCTTGTGGTGCTCTTTTTATGAGGCAGTATGGTCGAGCAGCCCTAGGTTCATCAGACAGGAGTGTTAGACATCTGCAAATGCCCACAAACAGTAAATGAGACACATGACTCAAGAAGGAGATCCTCACCAATTTACAAAAATAACAAGTATCTTTATATATGTTTAGGCACCAGAACCAATACGATCAGGTAAGTACACAAGAAAAATCTATAGTTTTGGAAAGTTGACACAGTGCAATATTTGGAAGCTCCAATGTTATCCTAGGGAGAGAAAAACAAGTACTGCATTCAGGTATAGTACAGCAACTTATAGGACCAGTTTCCTAGACTTAAGGTGAGTATGGGACAAGGTCCAAGGCAGCACCAACAGGTCACCTCGGGTGGCACTGCATTCGGGAACTTCACAGCAACTTACGGAACCAATCTCCTGGTAAATATGCGGCAAGGTCCAAGGCAGTACCAATAGGTCACCTCGGGCAGCACTGAGCCGTCCGGGTGCAGAGGTGCTTTACAGCGTTGGGTGCCCAATGTTAGTCAAAGGGGATTGGTCCAGGTCAAAAGAGGCTGCAGGTTTGGACAGGGAGTCCAGTCGAGGAGAACCAACAGGTGAGTTCAAGTCTTGAGATGCTTGAGGACATGGGGACACCTTGGGTTCTCTTCTCCATGAACCGGGGGGATGGATGCAGAGGAGTACTGAGGCATTTGGGTTTTCTCCACCGGGAGTACTCGCGGTTGAGGGGGCTTGCAGGCAGAGGCTGCAAGCAGTGTCAGGGGGTCCCCAGTGGGCATGGGACCATGTTGGCACTGCTGACTCACTTCAACTGGGGCTAGGCAGCACGGGTGCACTGGTGCTTATTGGTGTTGGTTTTTTGAAGTCCGGCGTCCTCTTGGGTCTCTTGGCATGCCTGCAAGATGCAGAGAAGCAGCTCTGCTGCTCCACTGGAGTTCCTGGGACTTTGTTGAAGACACGCAGTCCTCTCATGCTTTTGGAGGCACAACCGCTTGCAGAATGGGTCGACTTTGGTGCAAATCGGCAGGAACAGTAGACAGGCTGACAGGGCTGGGGCCAAGTCAGATGCTTCTTGCTCGGACTTCGCTTTTGCGGCTCTTGAGTGTCCTTCTTCGTAGGTCAGCAAGAATCTGATTTCCTGGTGCAAAGGGCTCCCCTAAATACTGAATTGAGGGGTATTTAGGGGAGTGTAGGGTTGTAGCCAATGGGCTTCTTACTCCTGGGGTCACTACAACCCCTATATGACCACTTTCTGTGGGAAGTGGGCATAACCCTGTCTCAGAGTTCCTAATTCTGCAAACAACAAGATGGCAGATTTCTAAATGTGGTGTACGTAATAGGCAGCTCACCTTAGGGGTGGGACTTCCCTAAATACAGAATTTCCCAGCTGCACATTGCCAAATGGGTCCTGGGACATGGGGGTCAGCATCTCTTCTTTGAGTGAAGCCAGATCTCCATACCAAGGGTGGTGGGCTTCTTTGAAGCCCCCTGCCTTGCATTGCAGATTCACAGGTTGCCTTGTTGAGTGGGGTGTGTAAACATTTCTCTCAGAGCAGGCTTTGTTTCTGACCTCCCAAGAGCAAAGGCGCTCACCCTCGGGGGTCAGAATCATGTCTGGTGGTGGCAGGCTGGCTAAAACTAGTCAGTCTGCACACTGGTAATTGGTAAGTTTTCAGGGGCACCTCTAAGGTGCCCTCTGGGTGCATATAATAATAAATCCATCACTGACATCAGTGAGGGTTTATTAATAAGAGATGTTTGATACCAAACATCCCTATTTTTGGTGAAGCCATCATGAAGCTTGGGAACTCGTATAAACCAGTGGCCAGCACATGTACTTAAAATGGCTTCTCTGTCCACTCACTATGTCTGGGAATCGACAAAGCCATAGCAGGTGGTATGTTTTCACTATAGTGGAAATCATTGTGTGTTCCAAATCAGTGCTGATTTTCTGAGGGTTATGGTTGACAGCTTGTTGTTTTAAATGTGTTAACATTTGTTTTTAGGTAACAGTGAATATACAATGGGATATTTTTTTATTTCGGTCCTGGCCATGTATTGTGTATATTTAATTGAATGGTGGAGGCATGACTTAATTGTGCGATCCGTCATCCATGTTTTACATTGTGTTAAGGTTAGTAAATTGTTGTTAGTAGCATGAAGTATAATTCTTCTGTTGTTATTGCAGTTGTATAATAAAAAGGGGTCTGCATATGTGTGGTTAGCAAATATAGGGGTATGTCTACTTCTTATTATATTCTATATGCTACTGGTGTTTGCCTAGATGTTCTGAGTGTTCTGGCAAATATTATTTTTAGTATTTGGTATGCTGTGGAGTTGACCTGTTGCCTGTTCATAAACATTTGCAATAATATTTTTAAGTGTTGTTCCTGTTGGCTCTTAGGAAGTTGTACTGACCTCTCGCAGATGCTGTGGGGCATTCGTCACTGATGATTAGAGTCCTCATTATGAGTTTGGCGGTCAGACCAAATGCCGTATTACAAGTTACACAGGCAGGCCAGCCAAAAGCCAGCCAAAAACCCAACCCCGCCAGGACTCTGGATCGCAGGAAACAGGCGGTCCGACCACTGGCACCCCCAGCCTGTCAACCAAGCACCAAACCTAATATAAGTCGAAAATCGCAATGGCGGTCTTGCCATGGCAGTTTTCCAATTGCGGTGTGAACCGAAGTGGTCAGCGGTCACCACAGTAATACACAGCACCACACTGGATGTATTTAAAAACCACACAGCTGACACACATTCCCACACTCGACACACTTGCAAAGCACACTATAAAACACACCCCTTGACACACCACAATCCTTTGGAACTTCCACGCAAAATACACTGTCCAGAGCCCTCACCAATACTACACTTCCATTTAAGTAGGCATCCCTCCATCTCCCACTCAGCACACATTCCACACCCTCGCACTCTCCACTGTACGTACTCCCTGTCACCTGTTTAGCATCCAGCACCCACCCTTTGTTTTTTCCATCACCACAATGTCACCCCAGAAAAATCCCTGTTTCACAGATGACGAGTTAAGAGTCATGGTGGATGAAATTATCAGAGTAGAGCCACAAATATTTGCAGCCCAAGTCCAGCAAAGAACTATAGCTAGGAAAATAGAAATTTGACAAAGGATAGTCAACACAATGAATTCTGTAGGCAGCTCCCCACGCAGAAGGGATGACATCAGGAAGAAGAGGAATGACCTCAGGGGGAAGCTCCGTTCCAAGGCATCCAGGCACCAGGTGCGGTTTTAAAGACTGGTGGTGGTCCCCCACCTCCTGCCCTACAGCTCACATCTTCGGAGGAGAATGTCTTGGACATCCTGCATCCCGAGGGCTTGACAGGAATACCTGGGGGAGTGGAGCCAGGTAAGTCACAACCACAAAAAGGGCACATAAATATATTGTCATGCATGCTCACTTTCACCCCACCCACCAGCCCAGTCAAAACCTGTCCAAAGACCACTGTCTGCCACCTCACATGGGAACTAGACCCACATGGAGGAACCACGTCTCCATATACAGTGTGTAGCACAGGGAAATGACTGCACCACAATTCCCTATAGGCACTGTACTACCATTAGGAAGACCAGAACTGTGAACCACACTTAAGATTACCATGTCCTGCAATTCCCTAGTGAATGCTACTCACCTGAGAGGAGGACAATTCTACAGTGTGTGGGAGTAGGGCAGACACTGGCAGGAATGCCAAGGCCAGGGGGCAAATGTAGTGTTAACCAGCCCCAGCTATACAGATTACCCTCATACAAAACACCCTTCCCCCCTACCCACCCATTGAACTGTACTCACCTGACAGGATGACAGCTGCACAGTGTGTGGGATACAGGGAAGAAATGGTAACTACTCATAGGAAGATACCTTACTGACACTCCAAACAACAGTACACTGTACACCTGCCAAAATACCTTTACTTAGGAACACACACATGACGTACACATCCCTGAGAGTGTCAAATTGAAAATCTGCATGTGGGACAAGGAGTCACATGACTGCTGAGGCCGGGAGTCTCTGTCTACCCAATCCAATTACCCGAACCTACTGTGCATATGGTCAAATATCCCTGTTGATATACATGCTATGACTGTCCACTCACCTCAGAGGTCGGACAATGTGAACTGTAAGTTGTGATAGGAGTAACATCTGAATAAATACAAGAATTACCAGGCCAATGGATCCCAAACACCAGGCCACTGTCCATATCACATTGTGCCACACTCCCTGAACCTACTAATGAACGTGGCACACCTTGGAGGGACAAGGATTCAGGTACTGATACACCCTGTGATGTGGCAACACACCCAGATCTATCTAGAGCTGCTATGCCAATATGAAAATAGTATAGACAGGAAGAACAGCTCAAACTGTCTGGAAAGAACTTCCTGAACATATCAAAGGCCCCAAATTGTGTCTGCTGTATGGCATTGGCAGCAGTCACATCCTCAAGGCACTGATTATAGGATGACAACTATCACATATCATCCAAGGTTCTGACAATGCCTGCATGACAAACAAATAGCTTTCAAGATGACTCAAACAACATCCTGCCAAGCCAATGTCCTGCCTGCACTGCTGGCAAGATATTAGCCTATTACCATCCCTCCAACAGCTAAGGATTCAGGACAGTCTGAGGCTAGGTCACTAGACAGGAATTGGTATGTGACAACAGTGTCAGCTCACTACAAATGACAATATGTGTGCCTGTCACATAAGGGAAATCAGCAAATACAATGTTAACAGGGCCCTAGCCCAATGTCAGTCAACTATTATAGGTACAATACAATACAATCACTAACATTGTCTCTCCACATCAACAGGTTGTGCTGCCACTACAATTGCTACTGCTACTACCAACACCACAGAGGAGACTGCCACTACCCCCCATGGACGAAGCCCTCAGTGAGGAGAACACTGCTTGACCTCTGGACATTTAGGATGGTTCTGGTCCATCTGGGCAACCTGGACAGACGACACCGGTCAGCCTCAACCCAACCACATCGACTCCTTCTGGCCCGTGGCCTCTACATCACAGGCAGCCAATCACCCCCAGACCTGCATCCCTACAACAGTCAGCAACATCTTGTGCCCCCTAGTCCAGGTTCCTGAGTCACAACCTGTCAACCATGACAATGATGGACCTGGAACCAGTGGAAGGGGGGTAGGCTGCATCAAGGGTGCAGGCATGTGGGGGTAGGGTGCGTGGGAGGGATGGTGTGGTACAGCGGCAAGAGGCTGCTGGTGATGCCCTTGGCCAGGATACCATCAGCCAGGTCTTGCGAGTCTAACAACAGCCCCAAGGCGTGATGGGCCAGGTAATGACCGTACTCAGAGAAATCAAGGAGCTAAAGAGGGATTTCCATTGTGAGATGTGGGAACAGTGGGAGGCCCACAATTCCAACATGGCCTCCCTAACCGGGATACGGAGGGACATTAATAGTACCCTGCGCAGGGATAGGCAACAACATCTCACCCCTTCTTTTGGTACATCCACACCAGGCCCTTCATCTGTTAAAGCTACTGGAAAGGAGGCCATGCCAGGGGAATCACCCACCTCAGGCACCCTTGCCTTTGTAGTTTCTGACCCTAAGCTCCCGGCAAGTGGGGACGTCCAGCTAAGCATCCAGGATGTGCAGATGGCAAGATACCAACCACTGCCAGCAAGCGACCACATCCTGATGTCACTCCTTTGTGTGCCACAGACTCACTCTGTTGACTGTTTCTTTACCACTTTATTTTTTCCATTGTAGTAGGACACTGGACTCTAGACTTCAAATGTTGTCACCTCTACTCTATTGATTGCATCCACCATGACTGATCCCTTCACCTTATCATTTTTTTCCCATTATCACTATTGAGTTCTGTAGTAATGCAAATAAACACACCCATCGCTAAAACACTGCCTACTACCTATCTTTTTTAACTGTCTGGAATTTTGAATGCTAATCACATGTAATGTACATGATTAAGACATAACAAGGCAATGGATAGAAGGAGATTTCTCACATAGTGTCAAGCTGAGGATGACTAGCAACACAATGTCACAAGTGTCTGTTCACAGCAAATGTTTTATTGTACTGTATTGCACGTAAGGTGTTAAGAATATCTGCAAAGTCATAGCCAAGAACATCCTAGCCATATGGACTCAGGCCAGATATGTAGGAGGCTGGACTGGCTTGTAGTGAGTACCAAGGGGTACTTGCACCTTGCACCAGGCCCAGTTATCCCTTATTAGTGTATAGGGTGTCTAGCAGCTTAGGCTGATAGATAATGGTAGCTTAGCAGAGCAGCTTAGGCTGAACTAGGAGACGTGTGAAGCTACTACAGTACCACTTAGTGTCATATGCACAATATCATAAGAAAACACAATACACAGTTATACTAAAAATAAAGGTATTTTATTTTTATGACAATATGCCAAAGTATCTTAGAGTGTACCCTCAGTGAGAGGATAGGAAATATACACAAGATATATATACACAATAGCAAAAATATGCAGTATAGTCTTAGAAAACAGTGCAAACAATGTCTAGTTACAATAGGATGCAATGGGGAAACATAGGGATAGGGGCAACGCAAACCATATACTCCAAAAGTGAAATGCGAACCACGAATGGACCCCAAACCTATGTGACCTTGTAGAGGGTCGCTGGGACTATTAGAAAATAGTGAGAGTTAGAAAAATAACCCTCCCCAAGACCCTGAAAAGTGAGTGCAAAGTGCACTAAAGTTCCCCTAAGGACAAAGAAGTTGTGTCAGAGGAATAATGCAGGAAAGACACAAACCAGCAATGCAACAACTGTGGATTTCCAATCTAGGGTACCTGTGGAACAAGGGGACCAAGTCCAAAAGTCACAAGCAAGTCGGAGATGGGCAGATGCCCAGGAAATGCCAGCTGCGGGTGCAAAGAAGCTTCTACTGGACAGAAGAAGCTGAGGTTTCTGCAGGAACAAAAAGGGCTAGAGACTTCCCCTTTGGTGGACGGATTTCTCTTGCCTTGGAAAATCGTGCAGAAGTGTTTTCCCGCCGAAAGGACGCTAACAAGCCTTGCTAGCTGCAAATCATGCGGTTAGCATTTTTGGACGCTGTTGGGGCCCAGGAGGGACCAGGAGGTCGCAAATTGAACCGGAAGAGAGAGGGGACGTCGAGCAAGACAAAGAGCCCTCACTGAAGCAGGTAGCACCCGGAGAAGTGCCAGAAACAGGCACTACAAGGATGCGTGAAACAGTGCTCGCCGAAGTTGCACAAAGGAGTCCCACGTCGCCGGAGACCAACTTAGAAAGTCGTGCAATGCAGGTTAGAGTGCCGTGGACCCAGGCTTGGCTGTGCACAAAGGATTTCCGCCGGAAGTGCACAGGGGCCGGAGTAGCTGCAAAGTCGCGGTTCCCAGCAATGCAGCCCAGCGAGGTGAGGCAAGGACTTACCTCCACCAAACTTGGACTGAAGAGTCACTGGACTGTGGGGGTCACTTGGACAGAGTCGCTGGATTCGAGGGACCTCGCTCGTCGTGCTGAGAGGAGACCCAAGGGACCAGTAATGCAGCTTTTTGGTGCCTGCGGTTGCAGGGGGAAGATTCCGTCGACCCACGGGAGATTTCTTCGGAGCTTCTGGTGCAGAGAGGAGGCAGACTACCCCCACAGCATGCACAAGCAGGAAAACAGTCGAGAAGGCGGCAGGATCAGCGTTCCAGAGTTGCAGTAGTCGTCTTTGCTACTATGTTGCAGGTTTGCAGGCTTCCAGCACGGTCAGCAGTCGATTCCTTGGCAGAAGGTGAAGAGAGAGATGCAGAGGAACTCGGATGAGCTCTTGCATTCGTTATCTAAAGTTTCCCCAGAGACAGAGACCCTAAATAGCCAGAAAAGAGGGTTTGGCTACCTAGGAGAGAGGATAGGCTACTAACACCTGAAGGAGCCTATCAGCAGGAGTCTCTGACGTCACCTGGTGGCACTGGCCACTCAGAGCAGTCCAGTGTGCCAGCAGCACCTCTGTTTCCAAGATGGCAGAGGTCTGGAGCACACTGGAGGAGCTCTGGACACCTCCCAGGGGAGGTGCAGGTCAGGGGAGTGGTCACTCCCCTTTCCTTTGTCCAGTTTCGCGCCAGAGCAGGGGCTAAGGGGTCCCTGAACCGGTGTAGACTGGCTTATGCAGAATTGGGCACCTCTGTGCCCAACAAAACATTTCCAGAGGCTGGGGGAGGCTACTCCTCCCCTGCCTTCACACCATTTTCCAAAGGGAGAGGGTGTCACAACCTCTCTCAGAGGAAGTTCTTTGTTCTGCCATCCTGGGCCAGGCCTGGCTGGACCCCAGGAGGGCAGCTGCCTGTCTGAGGGGTTGGCAGCAGCTGCAGTGAAACCCCAGGAAGGGCAGTTTGGCAGTACCAGGGTCTGTGCTACAGACCACTGGGATCATGGGATTGTGCCAACTATGCCAGGATGGCATAGAGGGGGCAATTCCATGATCATAGACATGTTACATGGCCATATTCGGAGTTACCATTGTGAAGCTACATATAGGTAGTGACCTATATGTAGTGCACGCGTGTAATGGTGTCCCCGCACTCACAAAGTTCAGGGAATTGGCTCTGAACAATGTGGGGGCACCTTGGCTAGTGCCAGGGTGCCCTCACACTAAGTAACTTTGCACCTAACCTTTACCAGGTAAAGGTTAGACATATAGGTGACTTATAAGTTACTTAAGTGCAGTGTAAAATGGCTGTGAAATAACGTGGACGTTATTTCACTCAGGCTGCAGTGGCAGGCCTGTGTAAGAATTGTCAGAGCTCCCTATGGGTGGCAAAAGAAATGCTGCAGCCCATAGGGATCTCCTGGAACCCCATTACCCTGGGTACCTCAGTACCATATACTAGGGAATTATAAGGGTGTTCCAGTAAGCCAATGTAAATTGGTAAAAATGGTCACTAGCCTGTCAGTGACAATTTGGAAAGAAATGAGAGAGCATAACCACTGAGGTTCTGATTAGCAGAGCCTCAGTGAGACAGTTAGTCACTACACAGGTAACACATTCAGGCACACTTATGAGCACTGGGGCCCTGGGTTACCAGGGTCCCAGTGACACATACAACTAAAACAACATATATACAGTGAAAAATGGGGGTAACATGCCAGGCAAGATGGTACTTTCCTACACAACCCCCCCCCCCCAAACGAAGGACAATAAGACTAGCCATGACCTGATGAGTCTTCATTGTCTAAGTGGAAATATCTGGAGAGTCCATCTGCATTGGAGTGGCTACTCCCAGGTCTATGTTCCACTGTATAGTCCATTCCCTGTAGGGATATGGACCACCTCAACAATTTAGGATTTTCACCTTTCATTTGTTTTAGCCAAAGTAGAGGTTTGTGGTCTGTCTGAACAATGAAGTGAGTGCCAAACAGGTATGGCCTCAACTTCTTCAGAGCCCAGACCACAGCAAAGGCCTCCCTCTCAATGGCAGACCAACGCTTTTCTCTAGGGGTCAACCTTCTACTAATAAAAGCAACAGGTTGATCCTGGCCCTCAGAATTAAGTTGTGATAGGACTGCCCCTACTCCTAATTCAGATGCATCAGTTTGGACATAGAATTTTTTAGAGTAACAAGGGCTTTTCAGGACAGGTGCAGAGCACATGGCCTGCTTCAGCTCCTCAAAAGCTTTCTGACAGTTTGCTGTCCATAATACCTTTTTAGGCATTTTCTTGGATGTGAGGTCATTAAGAGGGGCTGCAATGGAGCCATAGTTCTTAATGAACCTCCTGTAATACCCAGTGAGGCCTAGGAAGGCTCTCACCTGAGTCTGAGTGGTAGGGGGAACCCAATCAATAATAGTTTGGATTTTCCCCTGAAGTGGTGCAATCTGTTCCCCACCAACAAGGTGTCCCAGATAAACCACCTTACCCTGCCCTATCTGGCACTTTGAAGCCTTGATAGTGAGGCCTGCCTTTTGCAGGGCCTCCAAAACTTTCCATAGGTGGACCAGGTGATCATCCCAGCTGGAGCTAAAGACAGCTATATCGTCCAGATATGCTGCACTGAAAGCTTCCAGCCCTTGCAGGACTGTGTTCACCAACCTCTGAAAAGTGGCAGGTGCATTTTTCAAACCAAAAGGCATTACAGTGAACTGGCAATGTCCTCCAATGGTAGAAAATGCAGTCTTAGGTTTAGCATCTTCTGACAATTTGATCTGCCAATACCCTGCAGTCAAATCAAAAGTGCTTAGATACTTGGCAGATGCCAGTGTATCTATGAGCTCATCTGCCCTGGGTATAGGGTGAGCATCAGTTTTGGTTACCAAGTTGAGACCTCTATAGTCTACACAAAACCGCATTTCCTTCTTTCCATCTTTGGAATGGGGTTTTGGTACCAGTACCACAGGAGAAGCCCATGGACTGTCAGAGTGCTCAACCACTCCTAGTTCTAACATTTTCTGGACCTCTTGCTTTATGCAGTCCCTGACATGGTCAGGCTGCCTATAGATCTTACTTTTGACAGGTAAACTGTCTCCAGTATCTATAGTGTGCTCACACCAAGAAGTGGTACCTGGCACAGTAGAGAAGAGTTCAGAGAATTGATCTAGGAGATTTATGCAATTATCTTTCTGCTCAGCAGTAAGACAATCAGCCAAAACTACACCTTCCACAAGAGCATCTTGTTCTGTGGAAGAGAAGAGATCAGGTAGAGGATCACTGTCTTCTTCCTGTCCCTCATCAGTTGCCATGAGCAGGGTGAGATCAGCCCTGTCATACTAGGGTTTCAGGCGGTTGACATGGAGCACCCTAAGGGGACTCCTGGCAGTGCCTAAGTCAACTAAATAGGTGACTTCTCCCTTCTTTTCAACAATTGTGTGGGGACCACTCCATTTATCTTGGAGTGCTCTTGGGGCCACAGGCTCCAAGACCCACACTTTCTGCCCTGGTTGGTACTGAACCAAAACAGCCTTCTGATCATGCCATTGCTTCTGGAGCTCTTGGCTGGCCTGAAGGTTTTTACTGGCCTTTTTCATGTACTCAGCCATCCTTGATCTGAGGCCAAGTACATAATCCACAATATCCTGCTTAGGAGCTTTTAAAGGTTGTTCCCAACCCTCCTTTACAAGTGTGAGTGGACCCCTAACAGGGTGTCCAAAAAGAAGTTCAAAGGGGCTGAAGCCCACTCCTTTCTGGGGTACCTCCCTGTAGGCAAAAAGGAGGCATGGTAGAAGGATATCCCATCTCCTGCGGAGTTTTTCAGGGAGACCCATAATCATGCCTTTGAGAGTTTTATTAAATCTCTCCACCAGTCCATTTGTTTGTGGATGATAGGGTGTTGTGAACTTGTACGTTACACCACACTCCTTCCACATGGCCTTTAAGTATGCAGACATGAAATTGCTTCCCCTGTCTGATACCACTTCCTTTGGGAAGCCCACCCTGGAAAATATTCCCAGGAGGGCCTTTGCCACTGCAGGTGCTGTAGTGGTCCTTAAAGGAATAGCTTCAGGATATCTTGTGGCATGGTCCACTACCACTAAGATAAACCTATTGCCTGAAGCAGTAGGAGGGTCAAGGGGGCCAACTATGTCAACCCCTACCCTTTCAAAGGGAACCCCAACCACAGGCAGTGGGGTGCCACCTGTCTTGCCACTGGCTTGACAGGTTTCACAGGACTTACAAAATTCCTTTGTGTCCTCAGACATCCTAGGCCAATGAAACAATGGAACCAATCTGTCCCAAGTTTTCATTTGACCCAGGTGTCCAGCTAGGGGAATGTCATGTGCCAGTGTTAGGAGGAACTTTCTGTACTCCTGAGGAATCACTAATCTCCTGGCAGCTCCAGGTTTAGGATCCCTATGCTCAGTGTACAAGAGGTTGTCCTCCCAGTAAACTCTGTGAGAGTCACTGACATCCCCATTAGCCTGTTTGACAGCTTGCTGTCTGAGACCCTCTAATGTGGGACAGGTTTGCTGTGCCACACTCAGCTCCTCTCTGGCAGGCCCCCCTTCACCCAAAAGCTCAGCAGTGTCTGCTTCCAACTCCTCTGGTGTAGGTTCTGCACAGGGAGGGAATTCTTCTTCCTCAGAAGTAGAATCCACTGTAGAGGGAGGGATAGTAGGAAGTGGTTTGCTTCTACTACCCCTAGCTTTAGGGAGCACTTGGTCCATTGTTCCAGGATCCAAGCTTCCCTGTCCTTTTTGCTTTTTGGCCTGAGCCCTTGTCAAAGCAAAAATATGCCCTGGGATGCCCAGCATTGCTGCATGGGCCTCCAACTCCACATCTGACCAAGCTGATGTCTCCAAATCATTCCCTAATAGACAGTCTACAGGTAAATCCGAAGCTACCACAACTTTCTTTGGACCAGTTACCCCCCCCAGTTGAGATTTACAACAGCCATGGGGTGGCTTTGTGTTATGTTGTGAGCATCGGTTACTTGGTACTGGTGTCCAAGTATGTGTTGTTCAGGGTGCACCAGTTTCTCAATCACCATTGTGACACTGGCACCTGTGTCCCTATAGGCCTGGACCTCAACACCATTTATTAGGGTTAGTTGCTTGTACTTCTCCAAGTTATGGGGGCAAGCAACCAAAGTGGCTAAATCAATAGCCCCTTCAGAGACTAAAGTAGCCTCTGTGGTCTCCCTAATCAGACCAACCCCAACTAAGTTACCAAAAGTGAGCCCAGCTACTCCCTTGGATTGGCTATTAGTAGGTTTGCTCCCACCACCACTGCTATTAGTAGGGACACTAGGTGTAGCAGTAGGGGTTGTAGTGGTAGGAGCAGTGGTGCCTTTCTTTGGACAACTGGGATCTATTGTCCAATGGCCTTTTATTTTACATAAATAGCACCATGGTTTCTTTTCCTTGTTCTGATTAAAGGAGGATTTGGACCCACCACCCCCACCAGAGTGTTTTTGTGGGCCTGATGAAGACTCATTTTTAGATTTGTCCCCACCCTTGTCTGAAGACTTACCATCCTTCTTTTTGTTGCCATCTTTGTCACCCCCTGTATGAACTTTTCTGTTCACTCTTGTTCTGACCCATTTGTCTGCCTTCTTTCCCAATTCTTGGGGAGAGGTCAGATCAGAGTCCACCAAGTACTGGTGCAACAAATCAGACACACAATTATTAAGAATATGCTCTCTCAGGATTAAGTTATACAGGCTGTCATAATCAGTAACTTTACTGCCATGTAACCACCCCTCCAAGGCCTTCACTGAATGGTCAATGAAATCAACCCAGTCTTGTGAAGACTCCTTTTTGGTCTCTCTGAACTTTATCCTGTACTGTTCAGTGGTTAAGCCATAACCATCCAGGAGTGCATTCTTAAGAACTTGGAAATTATTAGCATCATTTTCTTTTACAGTCAGGAGCCTATCCCTACCTTTTCCACTAAATGATAGCCATAGGATAGCAGCCCACTGCCTTTGAGGGACATCCTGTACAACACAGGCCCTCTCAAGTGCAGCAAACCACTTGTTAATGTCATCCCCCTCCTTATAAGGGGGAACTATCTTGTGTAGATTCCTGGAATCATGCTCTTTTGCAGGATGACTATGGGGAATACTGCTGCTGCCACCATGGGTATCTAAACCCAACTTCTGTCTTTCCTTCTCTAATTCAAAAGACTGTCTATCCAAATCCAGCTGTTGCTTTTTAAGCTTCAGTCTGGTTTGTTCCACTCTCAACTTATTGAGTTCCCTCTCTAACATTCTGTCATCAGGGTTGGTGGGAGGGACATTCCTAGAAACAGAGCTATGATGGGAATGAACAGAAGGAGACCTGTCCCTTACAGAAGCCACCCTAACAGCTTGGTTAACAGAAACATTACTACCAGTATGGTGAGAATAAATGCTTTTGCTATGATGTGAGACAACACTATTTATATGGTGTGGCTCATCATCATTACCAACTATGCTAGACTGTCTAGTAATGGGCAGGCTAGGAAGTTTCTTTCCTGAATCTTTTCCTGGGGGGGTCCCTGAATCAGATTGGGAACTATTAGGTACTTTTTCAACAGATGAGGCACCTATGGCCTTATCCTGTTCTCTAAGCATGTTAAGTAACAGTTCCAAGGAAGGATTCTTCCCTGCACTCAAACCTCTCTCTATACAGAGACTCCTTGCTCTTTTCCAGCTAAGGTTGTCATATGCAAGTTTGGACAGATCAACATTTTGGCCTGTGCCAGACATTTTTTAGAGAGAGTTAAAGTGATAGAAAAAGAGAAAAAAGTTTTCAGAACTTTTTGGAAAGACAGAAAAAAACTTTTTAAACTTTTAAGAACTTTTTGAAAGTTTAGAAGTACTTTTCAGCACTTAGAAAAGAGTGAAAAGAGGAAATGCAAAACTTTTTGGCTATGTGTATATACACTGACCTTGTTTTATATATTTTTCTCTTATGAAAAGTACAATGACAAGAGTGGTAAGTAGTCTCAAGCACTTATCCCACCACTGCACAACCAATGTAGGAGGCTGGACTGGCTTGTAGTGAGTACCAAGGGGTACTTGCACCTTGCACCAGGCCCAGTTATCCCTTATTAGTGTATAGGGTGTCTAGCAGCTTAGGCTGATAGATAATGGTAGCTTAGCAGAGCAGCTTAGGCTGAACTAGGAGACGTGTGAAGCTACTACAGTACCACTTAGTGTCATATGCACAATATCATAAGAAAACACAATACACAGTTATACTAAAAATAAAGGTACTTTATTTTTATGACAATATGCCAAAGTATCTTAGAGTGTACCCTCAGTGAGAGGATAGGAAATATACACAAGATATATATACACAATAGCAAAAATATGCAGTATAGTCTTAGAAAACAGTGCAAACAATGTCTAGTTACAATAGGATGCAATGGGGAAACATAGGGATAGGGGCAACGCAAACCATATACTCCAAAAGTGGAATGCGAACCACGAATGGACCCCAAACCTATGTGACCTTGTAGAGGGTCGCTGGGACTATTAGAAAATAGTGAGAGTTAGAAAAATAACCCTCCCCAAGACCCTGAAAAGTGAGTGCAAATTGCACTAAAGTTCCCCTAAGGACAAAGAAGTTGTGTCAGAGGAATAATGCAGGAAAGACACAAACCAGCAATGCAACAACTGTGGATTTCCAATCTAGGGTACCTGTGGAACAAGGGGACCAAGTCCAAAAGTCACAAGCAAGTCGGAGATGGGCAGATGCCCAGGAAATGCCAGCTGCGGGTGCAAAGAAGCTTCTACTTGACAGAAGAAGCTGAGGTTTCTGCAGGAACGAAAAGGGCTAGAGACTTCCCCTTTGGTGGACGGATTCCTCTTGCCTTGGAAAGTCGTGCAGAAGTGTCTTCCCGCCGAGAGGATGCTAACAAGCCTTGCTAGCTGCAAATCGTGCGGTTAGCATTTTTGGATGCTGCTGGGGCCCAGGAGGGACCAGGAGGTCGCAAATTGGACCTGAAGAGAGAGGGGACGTCGGGCAAGACAAAGAGCCCTCACTGAAGCAGGTAGCACCCGGAGAAGTGCCAGAAACAGGCACTACTAGGATGCGTGAAATGGTGCTCGCCGAAGTTGCACAAAGGAGTCCCACGTCGCCGGAGACCAACTTAGAAAGTCGTGCAATGCAGGTTAGAGTGCCGTGGACCCAGGCTTGGCTGTGCACAAAGGATTTCCGCCAGAAGTGCACAGGGGCCAGAGTAGCTGCAAAGTCGCGGTTCCCAGCAATGCAGCCCAGCGAGGTGAGGCAAGGACTTACCTCCACCAAACTTGGACTGAAGAGTCACTGGACTGTGAGGGTCACTTGGACAGAGTCGCTGGATTCGAGGGACCTCGCTCGTCGTGCTGAGAGGAGACCCAAGGGACCGGTAATGCAGCTTTTTGGTGCCTGCGGTTGCAGGGGGAAGATTCCGTCGACCCACGGGAGATTTCTTCGGAGCTTCTGGTGCAGAGAGGAGGCAGACTACCCCCACAGCATGCACAAGCAGGAAAACAGTCGAGAAGGCGGCAGGATCAGCGTTACAGAGTTGCAGTAGTCGTCTTTGCTACTATGTTGCAGGTTTGCAGGCTTCCAGCGCGGTCAGCAGTCGATTCCTTGGCAGAAGGTGAAGAGAGAGATGCAGAGGAACTCGGATGAGCTCTTGCATTCGTTATCTAAAGTTTCCCCAGAGACAGAGACCCTAAATAGCCAGAAAAGAGGGTTTGGCTACCTAGGAGAGAGGATAGGCTACTAACACCTGAAGGAGCCTATCAGCAGGAGTCTCTGACGTCACCTGGTGGCACTGGCCACTCAGAGCAGTCCAGTGTGCCAGCAGCACCTCTGTTTCCAAGATGGCAGAGGTCTGGAGCACACTGGAGGAGCTCTGGACACCTCCCAGGGGAGGTGCAGGTCAGGGGAGTGGTCACTCCCCTTTCCTTTGTCCAGTTTCGCGCCAGAGCAGGGGCTAAGGGGTCCCTGAACCGGTGTAGACTGGCTTATGCAGAATTGGGCACCTCTGTGCCCAACAAAGCATTTCCAGAGGCTGGAGGAGGCTACTCCTCCCCTGCCTTCACACCATTTTCCAAAGGGAGAGGGTGTCACACCCTCTCTCAGAGGAAGTTCTTTGTTCTGCCATCCTGGGCCAGGCCTGGCTGGACCCCAGGAGGGCAGCTGCCTGTCTGAGGGGTTGGCAGCAGCAGCAGCTGCAGTAAAACCCCAGGAAGGGCAGTTTGGCAGTACCAGGGTCTGTGCTACAGACCACTGGGATCATGGGATTGTGCCAACTATGCCAGGATGGAATAGAGGGGGCAATTCCATGATCATAGACATGTTACATGGCCATATTCGGAGTTACCATTGTGAAGCTACATATAGGTAGTGACCTATATGTAGTGCACGCGTGTAATGGTGTCCCCGCACTCACAAAGTTCAGGGAATTGGCTCTGAACAATGTGGGGGCACCTTGGCTAGTGCCAGGGTGCCCTCACACTAAGTAACTTTGCACCTAACCTTTACCAGGTAAAGGTTAGACATATAGGTGACTTATAAGTTACTTAAGTGCAGTGTAAAATGGCTGTGAAATAACGTGGACGTTATTTTACTCAGGCTGCAGTGGCAGGCCTGTGTAAGAATTGTCAGAGCTCCCTATGGGTGGCAAAAGAAATGCTGCAGCCCATAGGGATCTCCTGGAACCCCAATACCCTGGGTACCTCAGTACCATATACTAGGGAATTATAAGGGTGTTCCAGTAAGCCAATGTAAATTGGTAAAAATGGTCACTAGCCTGTCAGTGACAATTTGGAAAGAAATGAGAGAGCATAACCACTGAGGTTCTGATTAGCAGAGCCTCAGTGAGACAGTTAGTCACTACACAGGTAACACATTCAGGCACACTTATGAGCACTGGGGCCCTGGGTTACCAGGGTCCCAGTGACACATACAACTAAAACAACATATATACAGTGAAAAATGGGGGTAACATGCCAGGCAAGATGGTACTTTCCTACAAGATATCCTATAACTACTGTGCCCCTGACCACACCAGAAAGAGCTTGTAAGACCTTGCCCCATAGAAAAGGTTAACAGAGTATGGGATGTTGTCTCCAGTTTGAGCCTTATCACATACCAAATCCAGGCCTGCCAACTTAACATAACAATGAGCAGGCATTTGATGTAATGTCACAAACATGTTTCAGTGTTGTGGCACAGGCAAACTGGCCTGCAATGAGGAAACACATTGACAGCCACTAGCAGGTCACAGAGGATCAATTTCAACACAATGTGAAGGTAGAAGGAAAAGATTACACAGGATGACATTTTACAAGGCCACATGATCACACACATGAGACCATTGGACCAACACACCACAGCAAACAGGTCTATTGTGTAGCTCAGATTCCTACTCTCTCACAGTCCAGGCAGCCTGGACATAGAACTCATGCACCCCAAATCTGCAGCCAACATTACCTGGATCAGTCCATGTCCACTCCACATGTCATACCAGCACCAGCCACCTGCCAATGATACAACTCTGAAATGCCACATGAGGATGGCATGGCGAAGGCACTGGGAAAGAAAAAGTGACTTGCAAGGAATTTAGGCAGGTAAATGCATTCAAAGGACACTAACCTCATTTCAAACTTCAGTTGTTTCACTGACAGTGCAATGTGACTGCCCCAAACAAAGGAGATTATCAAGTGAGTCACATCTTCAACTCGGATATATGATGCATAGCATGAGATGCCCTGTGTCACGGTGACAGAGATACCCTTCTCAACAAATCCTGACCCCTACATTTCCCTATGCAGTCACAGTAATCACAGAACATCACATACCTACACTCAAGTGAAGTAGTGATTGATTAGATCTGCTCGCATATCTCCACCTTCATCCTCATCACTGTCATCCTCACTTGGCATTTCCAGAGGCTCACCCGGTGGCACTGCCACCTCCCCCTCATCAGGGATGTATGGAAAGTTTCTCCTCAGGGTAAGGTTGTTGAGCATGCAGCAGGCTACAATGATCTTACACACTTTTCCGGGTGAGTAGAGGAGAGCTCCACCAGTCTTGTCAATGCACCGTAATCTTTCTTTTTGGAGCCCAAAAGCCCGCTCCACGGCACACCAGGTCCTTCCATGTGCCTCGTTGAAGTGGACTTCCCCTGGCGTAGCTGGGTTCCTCCCCGGGGTCAACAACTATGGACGGTTTGGGTATTCAGAGTCCCCTGCAAGGGAATGTGACATGTGTGCAACCATAAGTCCAAAGCGTTGACTCACTGGCAGCAGAAATAGCTTACAAACATACAAGAGATGTGTTACTTACCAACCAGCCAAGCCCTCTCTGGGTACAGTTGTGTCATCAGCTGGTGAATATCGCTGTTCCGCATGATGAAGGCATCATGGACTGAACCTGGGTATTGGGCACATAAATGGGAAATGTAGAGGCAGATTACTTGGACATTGATGGAATGGGAGTTCTTCCTGTTCCAATAGACCTGTTCATTGCCATGAGGTGGAGCCAAGACTACATGGGTACCATCAATGGCTCCCATTACATATGGGATGTGTGCCAAACCATAGAACTCAGCCTTCATATGGGCAAAATCCTCACTTTGAGGAAACCGGATGTAGCTGTCCAGGTGTTTCAACATTGCTGAGAGGATATCCTTCAAGACCAGACTGAACAGAGGCTGGGACATCCCAGCAGTTAGGGCCATTGTAGTTTGGAAGGACCCTTTGGCCAAGAAAAGCAATGGGTGGTATGCTATAAGGATGACTGATGGCTGGCATCAGATCTGGCTCCAATTGACGACAAGAATCCACGATTGTCTGCCTATCCAGATGGTATATCTGGATTCCATGTTTGTCCTCCATGGCCTGCAGATATGCCAGTGGACGGTACACAGGAGGTTGTCTAATCCTTCTCCTCCCAGGGTAACTATGTGGGAAAAAGGAGACTATGGCTGTCATTCATTGTGTCCCTTGTGCACATGACAAGGCCAGGTGTCATGACAGTCATCCCCTGGCAATTCATGCCAGAAGATGCTATCAATGTGTGGTCACATGTAATTGCTTGACAGCAGTTTGGGTGAATGCATGTTGTATGTGTCTGTCGATCGCTATTTGACCTCAGTTTATGTTGGCACAGTAATCTCAGGCCACATCTGGCCTTGTTGGACTGTTGTTTGGAAGCCAGATAATGACTCACTATTCTCCTCAGCTCTGCACATAGACATCCAATAGCAATTGGCTGTATGCTACATGATGTACTGTGCTACATGTGATTGTCGGATATGGTGTTTTGTGTAGGTCTGTCAGTTCAGCCTGCAGAGACTGGGGCCTGTCTATTGTTACTCACAGTATCAGTTGACATCTGGGCTGGTATTGATTCCTTTTTGCAATGAAAGTGTGACATTGTGCCCACACCCTGTATCCCTGCACAGCATGTGATGGTGTCAAATCATGCCTCAGTGCCAATATGAAGCTTGTTGAGCCTCTGTCCACCGATTAGCATGGGAATTGCATTGGGGGCAGGGAGGTGGTCTGTGAATAATGTGCTCTCATTATGTTTGACAATGTGTGTTACATAGCCGTGACAGGTCCCTTTATCCCACAGCCCTTTTGTCTCTTTCATCCAGCTCTAATGTGTCCTGTGCATGGTGCTTGCATTTTGGTCACTGCATATCTGCAAACAGTATTTTGTTAACTGGTGTGCCATGATATTAGACTCTGTTGTTTCGGCATATAGCGGGACATGCACAATGCATAGCCAGGTTTCTCTTAAGGTACTCTAGGTTTAGTGAACACACATGTGTGGAAGTGTGTATTGTAATGCTGATGTGACACACAGACCCCCAACCCCTAAAGTAGCAGGTGCCTGCATCTGTACCTGCGCATGCCCACACATGGACAGGCTTGAATTTTGTGTGCTAAACATGTCACTCCCTTTATTGTGGTCCAAGCTTGATGGGTCATTCTGTAGCCTTGCTGTGATCTGTATGAACTGTATGCAGCGGGTGACATTCAGAGGTACTGAATGTTTGTGTGCAATTTTTGCTGGGTGGTTTACCTGTCACTTGCCACTTTGTGTGATGTGTTCCATAGTGCTCCTCGTCAGTGTCATGTTGCTAGCTCATGTCCCACAAAAGTCACAGTTGGCCTACCTAGTCAGTGCGGGGCCTGAGCTGGGGTGTGTGTAGGGCACCCTATTGGGGAGTGTTTGTAGTCCTGTCCCTGTGTCCAGTGACTGCTATGTGTCACAGGTGGACAGGGTGGTCAAGGCACGGTATTATTAGCTTTGCGCACAGACATGTAAGTGACTCAGCCATTTTGTATGGGACTTGTGGACATAATATCCTGTCTTGTATTTTTAAACCATGCACGTCAACGCCCTTCAGTTGCGGACCGCCCGCTATTGGAAGAGGTGGAAGGACCTGAGATGCAGGGCCTGGTAGATCACAGAGGCCCAGCTGGGGCTGTCCTGCCAACGAGGACGGGGTGCCCATCAGACAATGACCCCCCAAATGACCCGCATTTTGGCTGTGGCCTACAGGGACTTGGATGGGCGTTTGAGGGCAGCACAGCAGCCACAAGGGGGTGAGTACAAGGCAATTTCATGCTTGACCCTTTGCATGAGGGACTGACTGCTCCCCCTGAAAATGTGGGATGTGTCATGTGTCACAGATCATCTGGGATCAAATTGGTGTAGACAGGCCATTTATTTCCAACTGGTGTGCTCATCCTTTTGGAGCTGGGACCAAGGACTAAACTGGGGAACCCCCAGCCCAATTGCACAGCAGGGAGCACATATGGATGTGTTTAGTATACAAATATACTGCTTTACCTACTCTGGTGAGTGTTAGTTTTCACCAATAGATCACTCCTCCAAAATGTTACATTACAAAGGTAGGTAGGATGTGGCTCACTGTCTTTTGCCATGTGTCTGGGGATATGTGTAGGCAGTCATCTGCCACCCAGAGGCAAGCTTTCTTTCATTGTATGTTGGGTTCTGGTTCCCTCACAGCAGTCTGTGATGTTTGAATGTTCATCATACATGTGACTTGTGTTACATGGCTAAACCTTGACAGCTGTAGCAAACTACTTTCCCTTGGTAAGTGAGGAATGTGCATTGCCATGGGTGATGTGTCATCACCGTAGCCAACATTCCTAATGCCTACGTGTCTGCATGTGCGCCTTTCCCATTATGATACATATCTATGCATTAGATGTAGGCATGTGCTAGCCATGCGGATGGGATGATGTATGGAATCTCTCACATAAATGTGCATGGTGTCCTGTTATAATGGTACATCTGCAATGGTTGTCCATTTACTGTGATGCCCCAGACAGGACTGTGTCACCATCATATATCTTCTGACAGATACATTCATGCCTCATAGTATGTCATTAGTTATGTGTAACTGCAGTAGATATGAGGGACATGACAGGTAGGGCCAGGATGTGGATCCACTTCATGATCATTTGTACCCTTGATGTGGAATGATGGTTGTAGGTGCACAGCACCTGTATGATGATTAGGGATTGTGTCCTGACTGTTGGGATGCATCGTGACTTGACTTCCAGTGATGTTTGCATCACATGTTTGGGGTCAGGGATTCATCCACAGAAAGATGCCATGCTTTCCATGTCAAAGAATGGGGTACTGATGTTGCTTCTCATTGGACAACAAGTTAGGGTCCTTCTGTTAGTGTTTGCAAGGTCTGTGTCACTCCTTCCTGCACGGTACAGTTGTCTATTACAAACACACTCAGATGTAAACATGGGAATGGGTGTTAGACATTGGTGGGGGGTATCCTGGACCTTACAGGATCATTCTTGTGTGTACTATGGAGACATCTCTCCATGAGGTTTAGGACCTGACTTCATAGTTGTACCTTGCAACACCACATGTGGAGCATGTCTGAGAAACCTTACTACTACCTCCTTGTCTCACTTTGGGCAGGAGTCACTTGAGGAGCTGTACATTGTTGGGATGTGTCCATAGTGACATGGGTGTTTCCATGTCGCCTAATCCAGGTATGGCACATTTGTACCAGTGTTGTCTGCATTTCCTTAGCAAGATTAATGTTTGTTGGTATATTACGTCAGTGCATTTCAGATGTGTGCATAGGCATGTGTCTGTGTAATAGGTAGGGTACCTTACAATGGGATCCAATTGTTGACTACTGGTGCACTGGCGTGTACTGCATGTGGCACAGGTTTGGGGTGGAGTGGTCACCTAGTTGTGGTATGGTTAGTGTGGTAGCCAGACGTCTTCCATGCAACAGTAGTTGTGTGAGACCAAGATTTGATCTTGTGTTACTTTTGTAATTCCAGATGGCATGCATGGTTTTGTGTTGGCACATGATGGTGCTACTTTGCTGGCACTTCATGCAGTGGGCCACTTGACATGATGGTATGTTTTGTCTTTCAGAGTGCTTTCATATTGATGTTCTATCACCGCCCTCCCTGTTGCTCCCCACCCAGTTGGCGTGCCCCCTCACCCAAGAGAGTGAACATCTCCTTTGCCGCAGGCACCTCTTCCCCGGCCCCTGTTACCCCTGCTGCCCTCAGTGAGGAGGTTATTGACCTCCTGAGGTCGATCTCTGTGGGTCAGTCTGCCATCGTGAATGCCATCAGGGGACTGTCAAGCCAAGTCCAGCAGAACACTGGGTTCCTGGAGAACATTTACAGTGCAATGGCTGGTCTACAGAGATATTTTCAGGCTCTGGCAGCCAGTCACCCCTTGTCTTCCGTCCCCCCTCCACCTTCCTCTTCCCAGTCCAAATTACCCCTATCCAAAGCACACAGACAGACTTGCATGCCACCTCAACAGATAAGGGTAGTGCACACAAACACAAGCACCACAAGACACACCGGCACGCACATAAAAAACATCCACCTGCAGACACAGCAACAGTCACAACTTGCCCTGATACCCCGCATCCCCAGCCTCACACATCCAATATCTGGCATACCTACAGACACCACCACAACAGTTACTGATCCAGCTAGTACACCCAGCCTACCCGCAGACACCACTCCAGCAGACCCTCAGGCATCCACACCAGTCACCACACACGCAGACACCACAACCACAGACACACCTACATGCAGCACATCCACCATACCTGCAGTCACCACCCCAACAGAAAATGACCCACCCACCATGGCATCCCCCCGCACTGCCACCCTCACTCAGCCCAAAACACATGAACTCTCTCACTCACCCACCCAACAGAAACCCACCACACACAAGCATGCCTCCCACAAGCACACACCCAAGACATCCACTTCTACACGTCAGACAGCCACTCCCTCAACCTCCAAATCCCAACCCCCTTCTGATTCCTGTCTCCGTGTGTCTAAGAAACATTTCCTTGTGACCTTAACCTTGCCCCTGTTCGCTCCACCGTAACACACCCAAGATGACCTCGACACTCTCCAAGGCCATCCCTTCCACCTCCAAGGCCTGCCCTGCCCCCCTGCAATCACCCATGCCCGTCTCCCCTCCAAGAAGAAGCCCACCCCTCCCAAGAAGGATCCCCCCTCCTAATCCCAAATCCAAACCCTGCTCACCCCCTAATAATCCCTGAGGTGCCTGCCCGCTTGATGTCTCTACCTGTGGAGGTTACATGGCACTCAGGAGTCAGGTAGGGGCCCAACCCTGTGCCTTTTGGGCAACATTTTTGGACTGGCGATAAGGCCTTGGACTTTATTTCAAAAATTACATTTCAATAAACACAACCAGTTATTGGTTTGTTGGGTACACCTTTGTCCTGCATTTTCGTCCCTAGCTTTCTGTTGTTCCTGGCTGACATTGGTTGTGTGCCTGTAGTTGTGTGTGTTTGGCCTGCTTGCTGCTCCATTTGGTGTTTTTGCAGTATGTGAGTTTGTGTGCAGTGCTGTTGTTCCCAAGGGAAGGCTGTCTGTTGTGTGATGGCTCTATGGGCCTCATTCTGACCCTGGCGGCCGGTGACCGCCAGGGTCACCGGCCACGGGAGCACCGCCGACAGGCTGGCGGTGCTCCGAAGGGCATTCTGACCGCGGCGGTTCACCCTCGGTCAGCTCCGCCGCCATGGGGATTCAGACACTCCCTACCGCCATCCTGTTCATGGCGGGAAACCCGCCATGAACAGGATGGCGGTAGGGGGTGCTGCGGGGCCCCTGGGGGCCCCTGCAGTGCCCATGCCAATGGCATGGGCACTGCAGGGGCCCCTGTAAGAGGGCCCCGCAAAGTATTTCAGTGTCTGCTATGCAGACACTGAAATACGCGACGGGTGCCACTGCACCCGTCGCACCTTCCCACTACGCCGGCTCAATTCTGAGCCGGCGTCCTCGTGGGAAGGTTGATATGCCCTGGGCTGGCGGGCGGCCTTTTGGCGGCCGCCCGCCAGCCCAGGGCAAATCTCAGAATCACCGCAGCGGTCTTTCGACCGCGGTGCGGTGTTCTGACGGGGTTACTTTGGCGGGCGGCCTCTGCCGCCCGCCAAAGTAAGAATGACCCCCTAAGTGTTTAGATGCAATGTTGGTGTCATGGCATTGTGTTGTGTTTGTTGTGGTGGTATGTGATTCTTTTTGTGCTTGCGATGTGGGCATGTATGGTGTAGGACTTGTCCCCCTGATATGGCTATTGTCTACATATGGTGTGTATGTTCTTGAGTTCTGTCAGTGCAGACATTGAATGCGTTGAGTTGTGATAGTCTGCTTTGCAATTGAGTGTACATATATCCACTTAGGTGTGGGTCCCTTGCATCTGGTTGGTGTAGGGGTATGTCCTATGGACTATGAGTTATGTTTGCTTTGTTGACTTTCCCTTCCCCATTGTGTGGTTGTGCATGACAATTTGTTTTGGTATTGCTTGTCCCTGAGATCCAATTAGGGCCAATTCCTGTGCCCATGTTGTTTGAGGCCCTGTTCAACATGCTATGTGTCCCAGTGCAGCTTCCTTCCATGTATGGTCCTGATGCTCCCATCTCAGCTGTGCAGGTATTGTTGTTGTGGTGCACTTTGTCTCTTTTGCCTATTTGTCTCTCTGTGAATTGTGCATGGCATTGTGCTTCCATTGTGTTATGTGTGTCCATTGCAGGGTTGTTTGATGGTGGTATTGTGTGTGTGCCAAGGCACATGGATGTATATGTGTGTTGTATGTGTGGACAGTACTTGGCCAGTGTTGGGTGTGAGTGTGTGGAATGTATTTGTTTATGTGCAGTAGTTCTGTTGTTATTGCTGTGTGTGTGAATGTTGTATGGCCTTCAGTGTCCCTGAGCTTGTGCTGCATAGCCATGTGTAAATGGAAATGTTACTATGCAGTGTGTGTCTGCTGGCTGAATTGTGCGTGTTGTGAATGTGTGGGTGTCTGTGTTGCAGTATGTGAGTGTCTGTGTGTTGAATGATAGGTGTACCTGCTGCTCACGGCGTCGCTCCTACCATGATGTGCCTTGTGGCATGGCATCCTATTTTTAAAGGGATGATGTTGCAGGTAGGTGTGTGTACTTACGATTGCTGTCGTCGGCATTGCTTTTGTTGTCTTTCGGTGAGCAGGAACAGTGGCTTGATGACTGCGAAGGGATCCATGGCGGCTCCAGAAGTGTATGGCTGTCTGCAGGTGAGTGTCTCCATTTATACTGTCTGTTTCCACCTTCTGGGATGTGGTGGTTGGACCGCCACAGTCAGACTGGCGGTGTGCAACCTCGTAAAAGGTCTGCTGGAAGCTTGGTCTCCACTGGCCTGTTTGTGCTTCCAGGAGACTGCGGCGGTCTGTGCTGCTTGGTGGTGGACCGCTGGCAGTCTTCTATTTGTTCGACCGCCAGACTCGTAATACTGTGGTCCGCTCTGCTAGCCTGTTGGCAGATGGCCCGCCACCACCAACATGGCAGTCCTTTGACGGACAAACTTGTATTCGGCCCCTATGTTTCCTGACATTTTCTTCAAAGTAATTCTAGTGATAGTCTGTCATAGCATGCATTTGAATGATACTTGGTGCATTTCTAGTGTGTTATGTCACTGGTGATGCTCCCCTTAGTATAAGTATATCCCCTATAACTTAGGGCCTGATTAGGACCACCACACTCTGTGCAGACAGTGAGAATTGCGGGGATGCTGGTGCCCCATGCGGGTGGCAGTATTGCCGCCGGCTCGTAATAGACAATGCTGCCGCCACTTGGCTTCTGCCTGTCAGCCCAGTGGCAGCCTCCCCGTCCGAAGTTCGGCAGATGGGTCATCCCGCCTGCTGAACTCGTAATCAGGTCCTTAGTAACAACCTCCATTTTGGGGATTTTTAAATATGTTGCTGTTTCCGTCATTTATTGGTGGGTTTTGGAATATAAAAATTGCATATTAACTATTGTAAAATATATTATGTGTTGTAATGTTTTTTTTATGCAGTTCTATATTATAGATGCATATTTATACTTACATTTTATATGTTTTCTATACTTTGATGCTACTATAGATTTTTGTTTTGCAGGGGTGTTTGCTTCTGGTTTTGGTGATAGCTGGCATTTGTTTTAGTCTGTTGAAAGGAAGTGATGTATAAGTGAGTTTAATATGTACAATATTTTCTATTTTGAGTTTATAAATTTTAGTTTAATTTTTAAATATGTTTATACATTATTTTAAATTTTAATGTTCATTTCCTGGTTTAGTTTTAATACTTAACTTTTGGGTTTATGTTTCTTGGACTTATGATTTTCAAATGTATTGGGCTTGATTTTCTATTTCCTTGTCTTAGTATAGTGGAGAAATCTGTGTTTTGGAGATATAAACATATAGTATAGTTACATTATTTATATAAGCTTTCTTTGTCATTTGAATTTAGAAGTCCTTTGATGTGTGGTTATCTTTGTATGTTGAGCTTCAGTCAGACAGAGTGACACTGCCCTGCTGTGGTTGTTTTTTAGGATGCATTTTGTTGTACATTTTTGTGTCCTTTATAAACAGTTTTTATTGGGAAAGTGTTTGTATTTTCTAACTATTTTTATGTTTCATTTCATAGGTTGTTTGGAGAGTAGTTAGATTTTTTTCTTTACCATTTGTGGTAAATGCTAATTAGCATTTTCAGTTTAAATGTAATATATATTTATTTTGTTTATAAATGTATATATATATATATATATATATATATATATATATATGTATATATATATATATATAACCTACTGGCGGTTGCCAGTAGGTAGTTATAGTTAAGACCATGTTCCCATAGAAAAAGCATTTTTGACTTGCCTATATCTTTGGCACTGTTTGACGAATCTTCACAAAATTTTCCTAAAAGAATGTGGTGGTGATTCCTGTTGCGCGCGGAACGTTACAGGGTGATCCGTCAAGTGGAGGCCAAGAAAAAAAGGGGGGAGGGTCAAAAACATGCGTTTCCCATGGTAATTCCCATAGGAGATTTGAACACAACTACAACCTGAACCACTGGACAGAATTACACCACCAGTATGCAGATTAGGCTTTTGGTTATGTGGTGTAAATCTGTTCAGTAGTTTTCGAGAAATTTGTATATCTCTGGCTGTGATGACTTCACGGATATTGAAGAAATAATGCAGGGAAATGCAGATCTCTGATTGATTGCCAACACTTCAAACCAGGAGATGTTAGCTGCCATCTTGGGAATTGGCTTCAGACGGGTACCAGGATAAAAAGATAAAAAATAAGAAAGATGACAAGGTAGAGTCACCCTAACCCCTTAGCCCCGGTGCTGGGGTCCCAGAGGTCCTGTTCCAAAAAATATTTGTTCACAAATTTGCAGTAAATAAAAAAATAAAAAACAACCATGATCACCAATGCTTGCTTTTTTAAAGCCTGCGGGTGGGCAAGATTCCTGAGGCATATTTAAAAAAAGGCGCATGGGGCCCCCCTCCTGACCTTATTACTGCACTGGGGACTGCCACCTCCCCAGGGCTTATGATTTGTGAAATGCAGGGAGGCCCTGTGGCCCTCCTCGCCTTGGGGACACCACTTGCCTAGGGTAAAATGTAGTATTTTAAGTAGGTGGGGTCTGTGCCCCGGGGATTGCCACCTTCCTGGGGCTAACATAATACTAAGTGTGGGGGGACCTGGCACCCCCTGCAGCCCTGGGGACCGCCACCTCTGAGGGCTGAATTTAAATAAGATAGGGGTCCGTTGCAGACCCCCTGCCCAGGGGACCGCCACCTCCCCGGGGCAAAATTGAATGTTGGAGAGGGGCCGTGCCATAGAAGGCCCTGGGGACCACCAGCTCCAGGGCCGGCTCCTGATATGTCCCCGGATGCCCACCCCGTGGCATAGATGTTTGCTCTGACTTGGCAGCAGCTTTGACAGCTGCTGCCAAGTCAGAGCACACACACAGCTCGTGGCGTGGGAGAGCTGTCAAACAGCTCTCCCTCATTGCGAGCGGAGGTTGCCTCTGTTTCCCTGCCCACAAGCGGGAAACAGAGGAAACAAATGCTTTTGCACACAGGGAGCTGCATCTTTAGCAGCTCACTGTGTGCAAAAGCAATGCCAGCTCCCACAGTCCCCCCCTCCTCCAAATAAATATAAAAAAAAATAAAAGGCCGGGCCTTGGGGGATGGGGTCCCTGGGGACGAAAATTCGCCAGGGGATGGGGACTATGCAGTTCCTCCACAAATGATTTTTATAAAAGGCTACTAATTTTTGATTTCTTCGTTTTTGTTGTCGATAAGTGTGTTTTTCTTGTATCAGTATAAGGTTGCGATACTTAGGTTGTGGATATTTTTTGGCGACAATTTTGTGTTTTGATGTTTTTTATTGATACAGTGTCAAACAACACTAAAATGTGGTGGTAACAAAAAATGTTTCCTCCCAGTGCCAACCAATTTTCCAGTAACAACTCCATAGCAAGCTTGCAAATTGACTGCAAATCATGGTGTCAGTTTCTTCCAGTGGCACTACAATACAAAATGAACTGACAACCAACATCAATATCTCAGTTCATTTTACCTTCAACTTATTATCATGCAAAGTGGCACAAACATTGTCAGATATCAGTGGCATACTAATGAAGATCCATTCAATGACTGTCATATTTCTGGAACTCCTATTTATAAGCACATCTTTGGATCTAATAAAGACATTTCACCCTAATGCCTTTCTTTGTATCCACAGTCCTGCAGTCTTCCTGCTATTCTTTTAAATCTAACAGAAATGTCTCATCTGCCATCAGTACTTGTGTTTACGGTCTGTAAACTGTCTTTAGCACAGAAGTCAGTTCTCTTTCAAGTGGACAAAACCGAGCTACTGTTTCAGCTCATGGAAGTGGTTCACCCTTTCTAACCACATTGTGTATCTCTGCAGGCTTTGGTATGTTCGATGTAAATGCAACAGCACACTCATTCGCACTCATTTTTGCTAAGCCTTCTCCAGACTTTTCTGCAAGAGCCTCAGTAGTGACATTGCATTCTTTACACATTCAAAAAGGATGTAACAAGTGCAAAATGACCAGGAACATAGGCGCTGCCTGGAAAGCACTAACAGTTGAGTAACGGAACTGGGTAAGCTGTGAATAACAGAGGGTCCTTTTTAAGTGTTTCCAGGAGACTTCACAGTTTTGGTATTGTATGTATTTAGGCCGCTAAGATGTTATATGGTACTGGCAGGGGATCTCAAATTAAGAGTCCTAGGTGCAGTCATATAAATGCACCGTACTATAAATAATACAGAAACTGCAACCAAACAACATGAACAATATACACAGAACACACACTCTTATTCACCAACTTTAGGAAAAAGGCAGTTGTTAGTTCCAGCAGATAATGCCAGGGAGGTTTAGGCCTCTTTGGATGCATTTGAAGCCCTTGGTGAAGGGGACGGTTCCTTGGGATGGAGTTTCTTATCACATTGTCTATGCAGAGTTGGACTGTCATTCATACAGTGGTTAAGAAGGTACACAACATATTGGAGTATACTTGGAGTAGTTGTCGATAACTACCAGAATGCACCTCCTGTCTGGTAGACTGTAGAAATCTGCACTAGCCTGAATCCATGGCAAATGAGGTATAGCTTCCAGGATGATTGGTGCAGGTAAGTTGGAGGGGGCCTACTTCCTGACAGTTTGCACTTTCTCTCACCATTATTTCTGCTCACTCGTCAATTAGTGGAAAGCATACTTTGAGGTGGAATCTAGCTTTTGTTTAAACCATGTCGTAGTGGTCGATATGTGCCAGTTTCAACATTCTCTCCAGTAGGCTTCTCGCAATTACCAGTCTATTTTCTCAGAGCAAACTGCCATCGTGTTTCAGCAAGCTTAAATCTTAAATGATGAAGTGATGTAGGTATGTAGTGGGCACCCTCTGTACTTCTGGAATAGTTTTGCAGGGATGGTTTCAGATTTTCATATTTCCAACCTGTATTGCTGGTTGTAAGAATTCATCATTTTGAGAAGTCTCAGTGAGTCTCTCAAGGAGACCAAGAGTGGTTTAGATCTTTCATCTACCATATGAACATGTTCTTCAGAAGCATCTGGATGTTTTATAAGATAGTTGGTGTGAATTAATTTCCTTGAATTTGGAGGATCAATTTTTAAATCCTTGGTGGTGGTTTGGAGGCTGATCTTTGGAAGAGGGATAGAAGTAATGTATGATCATTTATCATTTGGAAGGATTTTCTAAAGAAGTATGAATGGAACTGAATGCCCCCTAGAGGTAGTAAAATGGCATCCTTTTTTATATGAATAACTCTGCTCTGTAGAGGTGAGAGCCCAGCTTGCATTGGCTAATGGTGTCCATTTTGATGGATACGTCTAACCGCCTATTCTCCACCTGGTGAATAATTAACCAGATGTCAGACTGAATCGGAAAACTCAAAAGCAGTACTCTTGGGCAGATGTGAGCAGCCGGGTCACATTTAGACACCATCTAAGCACACCTAACATTAGTGCCTTTGTTTCCGGTCCTCTAGATGCAGATTCAGAGCTATACTCCACAAGTTCTTTCATCAAATTTTCTTTTTTTCCAGTGTGCAAGGGAAATATCTCACCTCCTCAAAACAACAGGGTTTAAAATTTGTAAGGACTGATCCCCATGAGTATACCTCTGGTGCCTGAGGCAGGTATACCTGCCCCCAGGATCTGCAACGGCTGTGCCAAGATAAACCTGAAGGCCATATGGGACTGTGAAGCAAAACTATCCACTGTCACACATTGGAAGACGTTGCGCTGTGACTAGTCAAAGTCACAAAGAAGATCCTGTTCCTGTTCCTGAAGTTGTTCCAATGGCATGTCTTGGTTGTGGTTGAAGTCTTGGGTAAGTTGAAAAAGAAGCATAAGAGGTCAAAGTGTAAAAATAACCATTTCCGCTACTCTGGAACTCCAGAAAGGGTGCAAGGGAATTAATGCGCTCACAAACTCCAGGCCTTGGTCTTAATGCCACTTGAATTTCTGGCTCTTAGCAACATAGCAACAAATAGAGGCCTTTAGGAAGGCCATGCTGTGCATATTTCACATGCTTCTAAAGCCTTCAGATGTCAAGGATCTACAAAGGCCTGTAAACTGGCAGGTTTGCCCTCAACGCCTTCTGTGCCTCTGAACCCACTTTGACTTCTGCACTGGCTCTTGTGCCGACTTTGGTCCTGGGGCCACTCCTTGCATCAGTTCCACCCATATCAATGCTGGTAATGACACTGCCTGCACCAGAAAAAGAACCCCCAACCTATAGTAGTTTCCGAATGAGCTGGCTTCATCTCTACTGAAGCCCTGCTCCGATACCATTGGAGCACGACCTATAGCCAACCCCTCTGACTCCAGTACCTTACCTTTATCTCAAGGGAGAGTGCATACTTAACATCAGCTAGTTAGATCAGATTCTGATAATAACGACTATGGCGAAAGGGTTGAATTTGCCCCATCATACGACGAGGACAGCTGGTATGCCTAATTATAGAATGACAGTGGTCTGGACATTTGCCCAGACATTGAACTTGTCTCTCCACCTGGTCCTGCCATGGAGGAGAGTGGTTCTTTTGCTATGATTATGGGAAGAGCCACAAAAGTATTTGACCTGCAGCCCCTTACAATGGAGGTCAAGACAAACTTTCTGACAGACGTGCTACAGCTTGGCAATGCATTTGCTGAACAGCTCTTGATAATTAGGGCTTAATGGATATCCTCTTGGGCAGAACTGTGCTGTTCACTCCCAGTCAACACGCAAGTACCTCAGCGCCACAGACTTGCACTGGGCGATTGTGACTTCTTGACCCAACACCCTATGCCAGTGGTTCTTAACCTGTTGCCAAGGACCCATGGAGGTCCGAAAAGCCAGCTCAGAAGGTCTGTGACTGCTTAAAAAAGTTAACAAATATTAGCAGATTAATGAAGTTTATATTAAAAGAGAAACAAAATGTACAATTGAAAATGTTAAAGCATTCTGCAAGTGTGAAGAATTTTAAAACTGGAAGCTAAAAATTAAGGTAGTCAGATTGACTCATGGGAGCAGTGCAAGTGCATCAAACTGAATATTATATTGACGATGAGTGGCCTCAATTGAATGTAGAAAAGCTCCAAACTTACCATTCCAGTTTAGATTTTTATAAATTTGTTTGTGAATTAAGTAAAATATTTCATTATTTGTATATTTGTTTGATGGGTGCTTGTTTCTGTATTTTTAATGTATTCATTTGAGGTTCAAATTATCAAAAATGCTCAGGCCATGGCCACTGGCAGTAATTACGCAGTTGAGGTGCTGGGTTCCAATAAGGATACCGAGGGGTTCCTGGTGTCCAGTAATGATTAAGTGGGGGTCCACAGAAGTCAAAATATTAAGAACCACTGCACTATGCCAAAGAGTCTGCTGGCCCAGATGTCCACCAGCAGAGGCAACCCATATACCTTTTCTAGGACTCCTCCTGACCATGAGTCTAAACGCCTAGAAAGTTTTGGGATGTCCATGGTTTTGACTACCAGTCTTGCCTTGCGTTCTGTCAATGCCAGCTGCCTCCCAGGGCACTACAGTCATGCTTTATGGAATGTGCTTGGTTAAATCCTGCCTACCATTCTGGAGGACTTATGGTAGTCTTTAGCCCAAACCATACAGGACAGCCGAGATGTGGCAAAATGTGCCATTAGGTTTGGTCCCAAAAGAAGGATTCCTTGGGCCAGGCAGTGGGCATGAGTGTGGTGCATTAACACCACACTTCATGAGGTCTATGGGCTTCTCCAAGGATGTCCAGACATATTACATGACCTGCAATTTAATGGCTCTCTCATCTTTGCCAAGAAAGCAGACTTGGCTCTGGAACGATTTAAGGTAAGTCATGCCATAGTGCTTTCCCTGGTGGTGTCTGTCCCTTTCAGCCAATTCCTTGAACAGCTTTTCCCTAATCATGGTTACAATAGGGGTTTTCAATACCACCAGTGCCAAATCTCACTGCCAGTACAACAACCTGCTAAACCAGTTTGTGGCTGTACCCGTGACTCCCAGAAACATCATGCAGGGAATCGGGAACAATGTAAAGTTCAGGCTGCCACCCAGCTAGCAGCCACAACCACAGGGTGTGCTGTTCGACACACACACCCTGTAGTAAGCAGGATGAAACATTTTCACTAAGGGTGGTAAGCCATCACTTCAGATGTATGGGTTCTCCAAATTGTCAGAAGGGGCGAACACCTTCCCATTTATTTTGCTCCCCCACTGTAACTTTCACCTCATTAGCTTGGATGATGGAGGAACATGTGTCTCTTTGGCAGTAGGTAGTGCAGGCTCTTTTGGCCAAAGGAACCATAGGGAAAGTTCCATCCTTAGAAGGAGGGGTTGGCGTTACTCCTGCTACTTCCTGGTGCTAAAGAAGGACTGAGACTATTGTCGTATTTTAGATCTTTGCCCTCTCAACGCCTTCCTGTGGGAAGATAAATTCAAGGTGCTCACACTGGCCAAGGTTTGCTTGCCCTCGATCCCAGAGACTGAATGGTGGCGTTGGACCTGCTGAATGAATATTCCCATATTCCTGAACTTATCTGTGGTACACAGTGGGCCAGGAGCATTGTTAATTCCATTTGGCCTCACCAGTGCATCTTGGGAGTTCATGAAAGTGATGGCAGTTGTTGCAGGGCACCTTCAATGGTCAGGTATGCCAGTCTTCCCATACCTCGATGTCTGGCTATCAACATGCTGAAGTCACACCTGACTCCTTCACAGACACTGCTGTTCATCTCAGCCATCCTGGATATGGTGCATATTCGCACCTTTTCCCTAAAGTGGGGACTACAGGACATTCTGCTTATAATCCAGATGTTTCAACCTCCATCCTGGATGTCAGTGAGGATGGCATTAAGGCTTTTGGGACTATGGGCCTCCTTCATCCGGCTAATCAACATTGCCAGATGGCACATGCAGGCTCTGCTGTGGTCAGTTTCGATTCAGGTTTCAGAGGAGACTGCAAAAGTCTGCAGTGATGGCTGCTAGACCACAATTGGGTCAGTGGCAAACCCCCTCTCCTTACCCACCCAGGCATTCATCTGAGGGGAGTGGAGGTCAAATTTCTCTGCCTTCACATAAATTTTTGGAGTTCCTGGCTATCTGTTTGTCACTAAAGGCCTTCCTACCATCCACCAAACGGAGGCTAGTTCATGTTTTCACAGACCACACTATCACTGTGAGGTACTTCAACAAACAGGGGTTCTTGGGTCCTATGCCAGGAGGTTGTGCACCTCTGGAAGTGGCTGGCTCTCCAGGGCATGTCTCTGCTTGTAAACAATCTGGCAGGTTCTTTAAACACCACAGTGGTTGAACATAGTCGCCGACACCTAGCAGATCACAAATAGAATTTACACCAAGAGGGATCACTGGTAATTTTTTAGCAATGGTGTAAATCTTTGCTTGATCTTTTCACTACCGCTTAGAATGCGCAATATCAGAGTTTTTGTACCCTACAGGTCCCAAGAAGGCTCTCTCTCAGAAGCAATCTGCTTAAAGTTGACCGTGGGGCTCCTGTATGTATTTCTGCCTCTACCTATTTTCCCTAGAGTTTTGAAGAAGGTGAAGGCTAACGAAGCCCAGGACTCCTAGGCATGAGCATCAGTTCCAGGACTCCTAGGCATGAGCATCAGTCCTCCAATCAAGCTTCTGCTTTGGGAGAACGTGCTGGGTCCTGCACCCTAGCCTTCCGCCCCCCAAAAGATTTTTCTACCCTAAAGACAGTGAGGCATGATAAACTGAAGCTGCCCATGCCATGTCCCTGAGAAGCACCCAAAACCCTCAGGACAAGGTCAGCCTCCAGTCTCCAAATAAGGCTTCGCAGAGACACAAAGGCTGAGGTCTGCTGCAAAGTGACGTGCAGTATAGATGGAATATCCTGGGTGGAACCCCCTCTAATGGCCTTGGTCTCACAAGGTGTTTTTATAAGGCACATGTTATTATACGTGCAGACATCCTGATGTTGGTATGTACCTAAACGTTAGATTGTGTGCGTAAACTTGTACCTGCAATAGCATAACATATGCCTGACATGTTCACATTCTGTTGTTTGTCAAACATAAAGCAAAAGAACATGATGACAATCTAATATGTACATTTCTGATAATAACGCTTTCATGGAATGGTAACTAATTATGAAATAAAAACATTTCTTCTGAAATGCAAACAATGCTAAAATGAATAATAAAAACAGAGCATGTTATCTAGGTGAAAGAGCACAGGCCTGCACACCAAAGCTAAGCTAAACTCTTGTGCCCAGGCAAGGCTAAAATGGACCTCCAACACCCTCCCTTATTGCTAAAATAGGGATGCTAAGACCAAAGTCTAAAAATGTTCTAAACTAAAAGCCTAATAACAAAGGTATAATCATACATAAGAGCCATAATGTCAAAATTGACAAGCAAAGCAAGTCAGCAGGCAGGCCAAATTTAAAGGCAATTTTGTGTCACATTTTACCTTTTGAAAAAAAGCCAATGGTCAAATCAACAATAATCATGGTCTCCAATGTCATAAATGGAAATTAAGCCCAGAAAGGACTCCACTTCGGCAGGCCACAGATTGATCAAAGGATTAGCAGAGGGATCCAAGTGCAGGAACCTCAAACACAGAATGACTTGCGGAGGTGGCACTGTCCATTGTGCCAGATGTCGTTAGAGCCAGGAAATCCACAAGCGGTGGCTCATAAGATGCCTCGCGAATCAACCTCAGTCTTAAGGGGCAGGTACGTGAATGAACCCCTATTGAGAACATTAACAGATCCTTGTCCAAAAGAGAAACAGGCTAAACGGTAAGACACACTATTGGTGCACATTCGAAGGAGCACCAAATGTAGTGGAAAACTGACTGCACACCTGTTAGGACTGGTCGGAACGTCAATGACCAATCATGCTCTAGCTCTTACAGCAACGAGGCCTCTGAAATACTGCATCATATGATCACAACACAGCTGGACTGGTGGTAGCTCCATCACTCTGCTTTATTGAGGTAGGACAGCCACTGCGTAGCAAAAATAGCAGCAGCAGTGTTCTACCAATTAATGCTAAAGTAATAGGGAATCTGCCAAAGACACTCAAAAAGAGTGAATATATGGCTGAAGTTATGACTCCAAACAGTGTGGAAGGTGGTAACAAACCCAGAACCGACAGCCTTAAAAAAGTGCACAATCCCTCCAGTACTAGAAGCATTGAAAATTCTGCTCGACAAATGTCTGGGAAAATTGGTATTTAATAGGGACTGTATCTCAGCTTATGACCTTGCTTTCTGGAGATTGCATGTCTCTCTGACCGATGTCAAGGCCACTTGTTTTTGAAACAATAGCACCTTTAGTCTGCTCAGCCTGTCAAAATTTACAACGGAAGTACCAATGTGGGGTCACAAGTCTGCTACTCTTATCTCTTGTGTGGGGGAGAATAAAACATGGCCGCAACAAGTTGCCATTTGAGAAACTAAAATGACATATGAAATTCCAGGCTTCATACCAAAGCAGCTTTCATCATTCAGAACCACATAACCTCCATTCAAAAGTATCTGAAAGACTGGATGAATCAAGGGGACGGGAGTACCTTTGAGATGGCATGATAGGTTTGCAACCTCAGCATTGCATAGGCTGTGCAAGGACACCTGCTTATAGATCATAGAATGACTAACAGTAGTCTCACATTTGCTTCCGCTAAGCAAGACCTCAGTTTCGCCATTCAAACATTTGAAATTGAAAGGAAACTTCCACACTTCGTGTGTGTACTGTCTCCTGGCAGGTCATATCTGCCTACAGCAAAATGTTTTAAACAGTTTGTGAAACAAAAGGCAGAAATAGGAAGATTTATAAACCCATGTATTGACCATACTGCTGAGGGAATTTCTGCCACAGTGAATGGGCAACTTTTCTAACTTTTCAATATTAAGCATGGTGTAAATAATGCATTTTTTAGGCATTATCTGTTGTTGCCTGGACAAATTAAAAGTGGTAAATAATTTGCTATTGTTTATGTGTTTCCCGGGCACGGAGCCATTTGTAGAACCTGCAAAGTCCAATCTAACTGCATAATGGAACACAGCTGGCTTTGCTCATGTTGTAAAAAGGGCACATCAATCTAAATGATGCCAATTGCAGATGACACAATATTATTTAAGGTGTAAATTCTGTTGGACAAAGTGTCCACACCGTTATCAACAACGCAAAAGTTTTTTTCCATGTTTTCCTTATCTGTTTGCCTTAAACGTGCAGCAGCTTCCATTTGAGAAAGCTTGCAGAACTCATTATACTTGGCATACAGGAAACATTTTTAGCGTGGCTCCCTAGGTCCTAACAATAAATCTTGTAATTTTATTTCCTCAGACAAGAAACTAAGATGTTTTTTTAACTGCTGCTAAGGAGGAAGAATGTAACCATTGTTGGCACAGTTTGCCCACATTGTATGAAGTGACAATACCCGAGAGCTGGCCCAAGACATAGCGAGTGTCTGGCCGGCTTCCTTTGAAACCCCCAGAGGAATTATCAAACGTGCCTGGCAACCATTTGTGTCCTTCGGCCACAATAACCACCCGCTGGGACTAGAAAGTGAAGAATTAAAGGTACCATTCTGAAACCAAGCCATAAGTTGATCTTTGAAAACGCTTGCAAATTGTCAAATTTACCTAGCGTGGGGATGCTGGGTGCGTTCATCACCTTTATTTTTGCCAACCCCAAGCAAGATGTTTTCTGGACAGTTTCATTTTAAAATACCATTTGTAAAGAAGAAGACATGCTCTAAACAAAGCTACTCCATATCTGACAATCTTTTGTTCCCGTATACTCTTCACAATAATAGTGTTTTTCCAGTACTCATAGCCTTCAACAGCAAGTCGGGAAACAAAGGAATCTGAATAAATCAGTTTTGTGTAAGTTAGCAATATTTTCCTAATTTCGGGCAGTAATTTGAAATAATATGACTCAGCATTTCTAATGTCATGCCCAGTAAAATATTCAAACTTTTCTATATATGTTTTGGAGCTCTCCACAGGTGGAGTCAGCCATGTTCCCATTTTGTGTAATTGAAAACTGATCTGGGTTTACTAGCTCGGTGCAGAAAGTAATGTCTCCAATGGTTATTAAAGAACATTTCCTCATAATTTGCTGTGTCCATATAGACATCTTCACTTTCAAATACAGTGTAGTATTCAAGCTCAGAAAGCATAGGATCAACTGTTTTAACATTCTAGTCATCAGAAACAACACCAGGTGTAAAAGCATCAGTAATTCATATTTTAAAACACATGGAATTTGAATGACCTCAGTAGGACTGTATATATCAATGGGCACTTTATCCCAAACATTCCCATCTTGAATCGAAACTGCTGTATTGTTCACCAGGGAAAAATCTCTTCGAATTTTATGGGAAGATAAGTAAGGTGTTAAAGCCTCATCCACTGGCTTACTGGCAGAGCATTCGGGAAGATAATGAACATTTATCAATAGAAAGAAAACAGTGACAAAACCAATCCAAAGCAGAAAGACAAGCAATGTCAGCAGTATCCACAGGTTATACCATGGGTAAACGAAATAGTTATTTTTCAGCCATGTGTACAGCTTATGTGTCTTTGATACAGTTTCTGTTGCAGAAGCACACGAGTTTGAGGAAAAATCATCAATATTGATGAAATAACCAGAAGAAGTCTGGCCAAGCACAGGAGACGGCGCAGAGCTGGTGGATAAATTCTCTTGTTATGGAGGTTCATAGTGGACAATGCCATCTCTTTGTGTTGAATTAGAGTAGTAAAATTCCACATCTTGGATGTGTCTTGTCAGTGAGGTGGTGACTGGAATCAGCAGAAGCTCATTCTCTGCACGCCCCATGTTCGTGGAGGTTATTGTAGCATTGTTGTACACATTGGTGCTTGCAGAAACGTTTTTTGCTGCTTTTAGAGGTATATTTTCTGTTGGGTCGTGAGCAAGGAGTGGGTACTACCCAAGGGACCTTGTGGTCTAATGTGCAGGATCGGCCACATGGTGCAGTTTGATGTTGGCAATGGGGTCAAATCTGTTCCCTTTGAAACCAGGCAACGGTGGTAGGATGACAGTTCTGGTACCATATATTTACAGGACTGGAACCAGTGCCCTGTAGGATGGGCCAAACTCCTTCTTCACAGCAATCTTTTTACAAACTAGATCCCCAACTTTAGGAATCCAGCCTGTAGATGTTGGCAAATCCCATATTCCCAATGTGGCAGTACAGGCAGATGAATTGCCATCTCGAAATTGTTGTAGCTCCTATAAAACAGTGACACATTCATTCATATCAAATAGTGTGTCTGTCGCCACCATGCCAGGACCATCAAGATCTTGGACGTACATAGGTATCCCAAATAACAGCCCAAAGGGTTGCGATCTCCCAGGTACCTTCTGGGCAGATTATCTAATGCTCTCTGGATCCCATGTAGGTGATGAAGCTAACTACGGCTTGAACCTAATACTCTTGCTGTTGAGGATTGCTTTAAGTCTCGATTCCTCCCATCCACAACCAAATTACCATCAGGATTGTGGGGGAGGAGTAATGGAGCTCAACACCCATTGTCCTCATGGTGTCCCTGAATGCCCTAGAGGTAAAAGCAGGGCCCTAGTCTGAATGGAATGCTGCAACCACATATTTACAGATAGAGACCTGCAAATCTTTAATAAAAGTTCAAGCATCAGCTGACCATTGTGGCCATACCCACAGGAATCTAGAACAGGAATCAACAGTGACTTTGATGTATTTGTATGCACCATCAGGTTATAAGGGACCACAATGGTCAAGGTACACACATTGTAGTAGTCTGTTTGACACTAAGAGGGAGGTCTGTGGTGGGGATTTCAATAGTGGATCATTTTATTTGTTGGCAAATGTCACAACAAAAGACATATTACTTGGTCTTTTTGTTTAGACTTGGCCACCAAAAGTGTTTTTGCAGAAGAAAAATTGTAGCTGCTGCACGTGTGTGAGCAGAAGAGACCTCCTCATGCACTGCTTTGATGAGTCTAATCTCTGGTCTTGTTGGGGATCACACGATCTCCCATCCCTGGAACGGTTGCAAATGCAAAGCCATCAGCCAAAGCTTTCACAGCAGTCAGCATCTCATTATCCAATATCGTATGAGAACAAGTTTTTGCAGCATCAGGAGCCTTAGCTACTACGGATTTGGCAGTTTCATCAGCCAAAGTATTTCCTACAATGTGTATTCATACACACTGTTGTCCCACTGTATGTATTACATGGACCCTTGGTAGTCTGTCCAGTAGGTCAGCTACCCTCCCCCATAATGTTCTGTGTTTAATTGTGTTCTCCTTGGAGTCTGTGAACCCGTTTAAACCCTAGTGAGGATTAAGATAATCATTATAGGACTGGACACAGTAATACAAATTGCATACATTTAGTGTGGGCTGTTCCGGATCCGTATGTTCTAGTGCCAAGATAAGAGCCCTAAGCACTGCCAGCTGTGCAGTGCAGTCCCCTAAGGTCTGAGTGTAGCTCTCTTGAGGGTGGAATGCACCATCTCTTATTACCTCGCTTAAGGTTTTGCAAGAGGTTGAATATTGATGTTTGGTGCCTACACCTGGTTGTACTGAACCACCAGTGTAAATGATAGTCTGATATTGATCCAGGGGTAGTATGTTATTAGGTGCAGGGTACTCCTGCTCATAATGAAGAAATTCTTGTGTTTGTAAGTTTTGGTCAAAAATGTAATCAGTGGCAGTCAGGGAGGCTGCACATCGAATCCAGTGTGGATGTAATGCTTTAGCTTCAAGAACGCTTGCTTTGGTAACAGCCTCTAAGGCTGGTATTGGTGTAACAACAATAATGCATTTCCCTTGGACTAGTGGCCTCTCCTTAAAGACAGCCATATGTATAGCAGTCAGTATCTTTTCTGTGGGTGCAAAACGATGTTCTGCGTTTGAATACAAATTAGATTTTATGCTATGGCTACTGTGTAAACCTCCCTCAAAGTGACATAGGTGAGCCCGATGGCACCAGCAATTATTCTAATGACCAAATTTGTTTTGTTGTTGCTTGTGTGTAGGTGTTTTGCTTCTAGCATTTCCTGCTGAAGCTCTCTGAGAATCCGTGTGTGTTCTGGTGTCCAGTGTTTGGTTGAGAAATCTGTCTGAATTAATAAAAAAAATGGTTTTATGCATTGTGCAATCAGGTATGTATGTTCTGCCAAAATTAAAGAGACACAGTAATGACCATAGTTTCTTGGTGGCATTTGGTGGTTCAAGTTGTGCGCATTTCCCTAGAAAGTGCGGGGCAGGCTCTTGCCTTCATCTTATAACTCATATCCCAGGAATAGCAATTTTTGTCTCCTTGAAATTGAAATTATAGCCTGGGCAGCGAATTCAAGCACAATCCAATCTACCCTGGCAAGATGAATGTCGAGGTTGTCTGTGAGATAAATATCATCCACATAAGAAAGTGCCTCAGGGTCAATATCATGTAATATTGATGTCACACAGGCTGAAAATAACTCTGGGCTGTTCTTATAGTCCTGAGGTAATCGGAAAAAGAGGTGCTGCAAGCCTAATGAGCTAAAAGCGCTTAGATCCTGACTTTCAGGTGCTAGATTTTGGCACAAAAAATATCTAAGGTTGTTTTGTATATTTTGCACACCACATTGTAAATTAGTGCTGTGCTGTGTGTGTTTTGTATTGTATAGGTGCGTGGATGACCGTTTAAGTGTCTGTAATCTAAGACTGTCTATATGAATGGTCAGGTTTGGCAACGGGTAATAATGGGTTACTCGTTGCAGAGACACAGAGTTAAAATACTCCCTGGTACTCAAGTTGTGTGAGAGTCTCTATCACTGGGGCTTTAGCTGCATGTTTAATGGGATATTGAGGTTGAGGCTGGGGTGTGGATATAATAGGTATTACATGGTAGGGGGAATCTTTAAACCACCCTATGTGGTTGCAGCACAGCGCAGAATTCTGCGCTAGAGCCTAATCAGCAGCACACGCTTCCTTTACTGCGTCTGGAACCAGGACTTAGAAAGAAGGCAAAATGCCATCTTCCCCATGTGGGAGCTTGCCAACAAAATCAGGTGGGCAATCTTTTTCTGCCAATAGAATATCACAGTTAAGTGCTTCCTAGATGATTACTTCAATAGGGTGCTCTGTGTCCCTCTGAATTTGGATATTTAATTAGTAAACTCTGTCAGGAGGGGAGATGTGTCTGTCTGCTGTCTCTATGACCAGAAAGACGTTAGTTACTGTTACATCCAGATGATCTATAAGATTCTGGCGACAAATTGTGACCTCTGCTGCGCTGTCTAGCAGAGTCACTGCCCACGTCTTGTTCTTCAACAAGGTTCTCAGCGTTGCTGGCATGTTTACTGAACGTTGCGGCCATTTTTTTCTTTTTAAATTGGGGCTTTTGTTGAGAAGATTTGCCCTCCTTTTTAACATAAGCTTCTGAGGAATGTTGTGAGTCCATCTTCTGCTTTTTGTAGTCAGTGTGATGTTCTGACTGGCCAGTCTCTCACTCTGTTTATCTGGCATGTCCTGAAAGGAACAAGAGGGATGAGTGTCAGTATATTGGTATCTATCTATAAAGTTTCTCTATTTCGGAGATTATGGGGGTCATTCCAACCCTGGCAGTCGGTGTTAAAGCGGCGGCCAACCCGCCAACAGGCAGGCGGTCAAAAAAATGGAATTCTGACCCTGGCGGGAACCGCCAACACAGCCCGCCACTTTAACACTCCGACCGCCACGGACAGGCGGCAGACAATGTATCGCCCACCCTATCACGACCCACCAATCCGCCACCTTTTCCGGTGCGGGAGCCCCGCCGATAAAAACACGGCGGAAACAGACCACGAACGGGAAAACGCTCACCTTTATACACTCCATGAGCAATCTGGACAGAATGGAACCCGAATTAAACATCCTACCAGCGATTGTCTACCTGCTCCTCTACCAGGAGCACGAACGCCGCTGCAGGAGACAACGGTGAGTACTGCACCTACGACACAGGGGAGGGGGGAGGAGAAAAGATTACGGGCACACACATACGCAACACCCCCCCCCCCCCAAATCCCCACACACCAATGCAGAGCAACAAGTCAGATTTACACCCCCCAAACCCCCCGGAATAATTCAAAGACAAAATAAAATTATCATTAAAATAGAAGTATATTAAAGCATATTTGAACTTAAGTGAAATATTAGATTATTAAAACAAATAAATCACAACATGAAGAATATGAACATAGTCCAAAAGTCCGGCACATATTGGCTACATGCCATTGTCCGTGGGCCAATGTGCATAAACACATGGGCAAAGCCCACACACGAAACCCGATTCCATTGGAGAGAACACTGCTGGGGCATCAGATAATAAAACCACAGGCACCTCAGGGGGAAGGGAAGGGGGGGCACCTCAGCCACATGAGTCCACGACGCCAGATCCACGAGGGGCCTCCATGCCCACTGTACCATCCTGGGGAGTGCAAAGCCACAGTCTCACAAGTCTTTTCAGTGGGTGGATTGCCCACTGTACCATCCTGGGGAGTGCAAAGCCACAGTCTCACAAGTCTCTACAGTGGGTGGATTGCCCACTGTACCATCCTGGGGAGTGCAAAGCCACAGTCTCACAAGTCTCTACAGTGGGTGGATTGCCCACTGTACCATCCTGGGGAGTGCAAAGCCACAGTGTCACAAGTCTTTTCAGTGGGTGGATTGCCCACTGTACCATCCTGGGGAGTGCAAAGCCACAGTCCATCTGGTGGATTACAGACCCAACTGGTTATGGAGGAGGCATGGTGCCCAGAGTGCTTCGTGAAGCCCTGCCCGACACAGATCTGGCCCTGCCAATGGGCCAGCGGTGCTTGAGATGAAGGCCCCAGCGGAGCGGTGCTTGAGAGGAAGGGCCCAGCGGAGCGGTGCTTGAGAGGAAGGGCCCAGCGGAGCGGTGCTTGAGAGGAAGAGCCCAGCGGAGCGGTGCAATGACGGCGGGGCCCAGCGGAGCGGTGCTTGAGAGGAAGGGCCCAGCGGAGCGGTGCTTGAGAGGAAGGGCCCAGCGGAGCGGTGCTTAAGATGAAGGGCCCAGCAGAGCGGTGCAGAGACGACGGGGCCCAGTGGAGCGGTGCTTGAGATGAAGGGCCCAGCGGAGCGGTGCTTGAGATGAAGGCCCCAGCGGAGCGGTGCTTGAGAGGAAGGGCCCAGCGGAGCGGTGCTTGAGAGGAAGGGCCCAGCGGAGCGGTGCAGAGACGGCGGGGCCCAGCGGAGCGGTGCTTGAGAGGAAGGGCCCAGCGGAGCGGTGCTTGAGAGGAAGGGCCCAGCGGAGCGGTGCTTGAGAGGAAGGGCCCAGCGGAGCAGTGCAGAGACGGCGGGGCCCAGCGGAGCGGTGCTTGAGAGGAAGGGCCCAGCGGAGCGGTGCTTGAGAGGAAGGGCCCAGCGGAGCGGTGCTTGAGATGAAGGGCCCAGCGGAGCGGTGCCTGACAGGAGACGGCGGGGCCCAGCGAAGCGGTGCTTGAGATGAAGGGCCCTGCGGAGCGGTGCAGAGACGGCGGGGCCCAGCGGAGCGGTGCTTGAGATGAAGGGCCCAGCGGAGCGGTGCAGAGACGGCGGGGCCCAGCGGAGCGGTGCTTGAGATGAAGGGCCCAGCGGAGCAGTGCTTGAGATGAAGGGCCCAGCGGAGCGGTGCAGGGACGGCGGGGCCCAGCGGAGCGGTGCTTGAGATGAAGGGCCCAGCGGAGCGGTGCTTGAGATGAAGGGCCCAGCGGAGCGGTGCAGAGACGGCGGGGCCCAGCGGAGCGGTGCTTGAGATGAAGGGCCCAGCGGAGCGGTGCTTGAGATGAAGGGCCCAGCGGAGCGGTGCAGAGACGGCGGGGCCCAGTGGAGCGGTGCTTGAGATGAAGGGCCCAGCGGAGCAGTGCCTGACAGGAGACGGCGGGGCCCAGCGAAGCGGTGCTTGAGATGAAGGGCCCAGCGGAGCGGTGCAGAGACGGCGGGGCCCAGCGGAGCGGTGCTTGAGATGAAGGGCCCAGCGGAGCGGTGCTTGAGAGGAAGGGCCCAGCGGAGCGGTGCAGAGACGGCGGGGCCCAGCAGAGCGGTGCTTGAGAGGAAGGGCCCAGCGGAGCGGTGCATGAGAGGAAGGGCCCAGCGGAGCGGTGCTTGAGATGAAGGGCCCAGCGGAGCGGTGCCTGACAGGAGACGGCGGGGCCCAGCGGAGCGGTGCTTGAGACGGCGGGGCCCAGCGGAGCGGTGCAGAGACGGCAGGGCCCAGCGGAGTGGTGCTTGAGGTGAAGGGCCCAGCGGAGCGGTGCTTGAGAGGAAGGGCCCAGTGGAGCGGTGCTTGAGATGAAGGGCCCAGCGGAGGGGTGCTTGAGATGAAGGGCCCAGCTGAGCGGTGCAGAGACGGTGGGGCCCAGCGGAGCTGTGCTTGAGATGAAGGGCCCAGCGGAGCGGTGCTTGAGATGAAGGGCCCAGCGGAGCGGTGCAGAGACGGCGGGGCCCTGTTCAGCGGTTCTTCTCACGGCGGGGCCCAGCGGAGCGGTGCTTCTCACGGCGGGGCCCTGTTCAGCGGTTCTTCTCACGGCGGGGCCCTGTTCAGTGGTTCTTCTCACGGCGGGGCCCTGTTCAGCGGTTCTTCTCACGGCGGGGCCCTGTTCAGCGGTGCTTCTCACGGCGGGGCCCTGTTCAGCGGTGCTTGTCTTGTGTTCCTAGGGAACCAGATCTGGGCAATCATTCCCGCTCAGTCGCCATCCGACCTATCGCTTGCGGGGCCCTCCTGTGCTGGACTCCTGGGCCCGTGGGTGTCCTCCGTCACACCCCAAATGGGGCTGGTGGGGCCCTCCTGGGCAGCTCGCCTGCTGCCAGACTTCTTCGCCCTTCTGCCCTTGCCCTCCTTGGACGAATCTCTGGGGCCCTTGCTTCCCTTGGAAGTATCTCTGGGGCCCTTGCCCTCCTTGGACGAATCTCTGGGGCCCTTGCCTCCCTTGGAAGTATCTCTGGGGCCCTTGCCCTCCTTGGATGAATCTCTGGGGCCCTTGCCTCCCTTGGAAGTATCTCTGGGGCCCTTGCCCTCCTTGGAAGAATCTCTGGGGCCCTTGCCTCCCTTGGTGGATGGGCCAGGTGACGGTGCAAGGCTGGTGTCCTTGGGGGCAGCCGTCTCAGGCCTGTGGCGCCAGCCCTTCACTTTTTTGCTTCTTTTCCCAGGGGGTGGGCTGGCTGTCCCCTTGCTGCTGGCCGATGTTCCTGCCCTAGGAGCTGGTGGACTCCAATAGCCCTGAACGATGGTCCTAGTAGGTGCAGGGCTTGTGGTGGCTGAGGTGCTGGTTGGACTCTTACGAGATGGAGGGGGTGGGTCAGTTGTTGGAAAGAGGTCAAGGTTGGAAAGGAAAATCAATTTAGAAAGACAGGGACGGGTAGTTGTAGTGGGTATGGGAGTGGAGGAAGAGGATGTGGTTGTAGGAGAGTCAAGTGTGCTGTCTTTGGGTACAGGTGCTTGTGACGGAGGCTGTCGTGAGGTGGATGGCTGTTGGGTGGGTGGCTGCCTGCGTTTGTGTGGTTTGGAAGAGGGGGTGACAGACACACTGGGAGAGGACACAGGGGACGTGTAAATGGTAGTGGGGGTGGTGACTGCACGTGTGAGGACTGTTCTGGTGGGTGTGGTGGTGATGGACGTACTGGCTGATGGTGGTGTGCATGCATGTGTGAGTGGAGACGTCACAGGGAGGGAGGAGGGAGACGAGGAGGAGGGGGACACAGTGGAGGCAGTGGGTGTTGCTGTGTCTGCATGTGGATGTTGCTTGGGTGAATGCTTGTGTGATCTGTGGTGCTTATGTCTGGATGAGCTGCCCTTGGGTGTTGATGTGTGTGCAGGCTGGTCTGTAGGTGTGTCTGGGATAGGCAGAGGAACAGGGGAGTGGGACTGGGTTGAGGAAGTTGGAGGGGGGAGGCTAGACACAGGGACAATTGCTGCTGTCAGTGCTGAGGCCAGAGCGTTGAACGATCGCTGATGGGCAGCCTGACCCGAATGAATGCCCTCCAGGTATGCATTGCTCCGATGCACCTCCCTTTCCACCCCCTGGATGGCATTCAAAAGGGTAGACTGCCCAACAATGAGCGTCCGGAGGAGGTCAATGACCTCCTCACTGAGGGCAGCAGGGGTAACTGGGGCAGGACCTGAGGTGCCAGGGGCGAAGGAGATGGCCGGCTTCCTGGCCAAGCGGGCACGGGGCGAAAGCTGAGGGGCTGCTGGGAGGGCGGAGCTGGTGCGCTGGGTGGCGGCTGTACCTGTTTTTGCGGTGGGCACGGATGGTGCCGCCACCACAAGGGAGCTCCCTTCCGAGGACGTGTCGGTGTCGCTGACGTCTCCACGGGTCCCCGTTGTGGAGCCCCCCTCGCCCTCCGTCTCACTGGTTAAGTCCGAGTCGGTTGCAGGGCCCTCCAGGCCCATGTGAGATGCAGCTCCCTCGTGCGCCGATGCCACTTCTCCTCCGCCTGATGATGCTAATGCACACATGAGCAGGAAAACCAAAAAAAAGGGGGGAGAGAAGAAAGAAAGACATGTTGAGTGCATGCATTGGTGGCACCGTTGGCGGAGAGGACAGACACAGAAGCCCCCTGCACTACGCCGCGCACTCGGGGTACACTACTCAATTATTGTGACTTGGCCTACAAGTCTATGGACGACAAATGCACATAGGTGAGCCCGGGCCATGGATAGCTGTACTTAGCACCCTACAGAGGTGGGGGGCGGGGGCACAGGGCCATGTCTAACGGAGGGGCCTAGCCTACAGAAACCGCCCTGGCCTAGAGATAGCCACAGCCCTCCTCCCCCACCCAGACGCCTCCACTGTGCGCTAATATAGCAGAATGTGCTGATACTCACCCCCTTGTGTCTGCTGTGATGTCCTCACGCGCCCATCCAAATCGGGGTAGGCCACCGCCAGGATCCGGGACATCAGGGGGGTCAATTGATGACTGGCACCCCTCCTACGTTGGCAGGCCATCCCCAGCAGAGCCTCGGCGGTCTTTCTGCTCCCGCGGCGGATGTCCTCCCACCTCTTGCGGCAGTGGGTGCCCCGTCTGTTGTGAACCCCCAGGGCCCGGACGTCCTTGGCGATGGCACGCCAAATGTCGATCTTCTGATGGGCGCTGACCTATGTGACATGGACAGGGTGGAAAAAGAAATATCATAACTTTTCTGCATGGTCGATGTGAGTGGCCCCCCCTCCCCAAACTTGCCATGTGGCACATGCTCTCATCTGTCGTGCGTTGCTATCCTCATACGCTCCCCTCCCCACCATCTTACATCCACCCCACTCAACACAGGCATAGCCCATACTACGTGCTCCCAGTGTACTTACCTGTTGGTCTGGAGGACCGTAGAGTAGCGCATACTGGGTGAGGACCCCATCAACGAGTTTATCCAATTCCTCAGATGTGAAGGCAGGGGCCCTTTCCCCAGTCGCAGCAGCCATTGTCTCTTCCAGACCGAGTTCACAGCAGCACTTGCAGTATAGGTCCTCTCCTGTGGATTATCAGGTCTCGAGTGATTAAGCAGTTAGAAAATGGCGGTCACGCCCGCAGTAGTGCGTACCGCGGCGGTGCGTACCGCGACCGCCGGCGCACATCGTCATTGGCTCCTGCGACCCATAGGGTTCTATGTTAACCAATGCTGCTTTGCGCCGCGGTCTTCGACCGCCTACCGCCACGGTGTGCCACGCCAGCGCATTGACCTCACATCCCATTGTCACACTTCACAGGTCAGGCAGCCGCCATTTCAAGGGCCCACATGGCTGAATTTCTACGGCGTCACACAGGCCTAGGCCTTGCATTGCCACTCATACAAGCCATTCAATGCATAGCGAATCGTGTACTGTGCAAGCTGTGGTTACGTACCTATGGGTTGCTTGACTCTGTGCTCCATGTTGTCCTTCCTAGGCACCGTCCGCTGGGACTTGCGAGGAGATGGAGGAATCCTCCCGTGTACAGACCACAGGTGGACCTGTCGACAATGGAAGAAAGACATGTCATACTTACATACAGACTTGACCGAGCCACTATACAGGAACTGTGTGCCCAGCTGGAGCCAGACCACAGGGATTCCCCCTCTGGTGCAGGTTCTGTCAGTACTCCATTTTTTGGCAAGTGGATCATTCCAAACAACAGTGGCCATATCATCAGGGATGTCTCAGCCTATGTTTTCTAAGGTTTTGTCCAGAGTGTTGTCTGCCCTGCTGAAACACATGCGGAGCTACATTGTTTTCCCTGAGGTGGCCGATTTGGCTACAGTGAAGGGTGATTTCTATGCCCTTGGACATATCCCCAACATCATTGGTGCCATTGATGGGACACATGTGGCCTTGGTTCCCCCCAGTGGCAGTGAGCAGGTGTACAGGAACAGAAAAAGTTATCATTCTATGAATGTCCAAGTGGTCTGTTTGGCTGACCAGTACATCTCCCATGTAAATGCCAAGTTCCCTGGGTCAGTGCATGACGCGTACATCATGCGAAATAGCAGCATCCCTTATGTGATGGAACAGCTACTGAGACACCGTGTGTGGCTAATAGGTGACTCTGGTTACCCCAACCTGTCGTGGCTACTTACCCCAGTGAGGAATCCCAGGACAAGGGCAGAGGAACGCTACAATGAGGCCCATGGGCGAACTAGGAGGATTATAGAAAGAACCTTCGGCCTCCTGAAGGCCAGGTTTAGGTGCCTGCATATGACAGGGGGATCCCTAATGTACTCACCAAAGAAGGTGTGCCATATCATCGTGGCCTGCTGTATGCTTCACAACCTGGCTTTGCGACGCCAGGTGCCTTTCCTGCAGGAGGATGGTCCAGATGGTGGTGTTGTAGCAGCTGTGGAGCCTGTGGAGAGTGAAGAGGAGGAGGACGACAGGGACGACACAGACAACAGGGACACAGTGATACAACAGTATTTTCAGTAGCACACAGGTACGAATCAACCACGCCATTTTACATTTACTTAAAGTCTCCTGCCTCTCTACTGTCTGAGTTCCCCCCCCAGTTCCTGTTAACTGAGTTGTGACTTGGGGGGCGTGGCTTGGCCACCGGGCAAGATGGCCGTCACCCTGTGAGGCTCTGCCGGGGCCGGGCAATTTATCCGTCAAAATCCATCCTAAATGCGGTGGAGAAGGAGCGGACCCCTGGGGCTTCCCCCCGGGGACTCTGCCGGCGTTATTTGAGCCGGGTTTGGCTGCTGTCGGGGCCCGGGGAGCGGAGGAGCGTCAAGAGGCCTGGCGCCGGCTGCTCTCCGCGCGCGCCGGCTTCTGTGGTGAGCGCGGGGGGAGTGGAGGCGGCGGCCGCCCCCCCTGATCGAGGGGCGCGGGGACAGGAGTGCAAGGGACTTAGGGGGAGCCTGATCGGCGGTCGCTTCGGACCGCGGCTCCCCCTCCCCCCCTCCTTTTCTCTCCGGCGATTGGTTCAGGGTGCGTGCCGCGGCTTGGAGCCCTGGCCTCGCGGACCGCTCCCGCCCCTTGGACGGAGTCTCCCTCGGGGGATCCCGGTTCCCGGACCCACGGCGGAGGAGCGCGGGCCCGGCTGACGGATAGCGCATATCGAGCGCTGGCTGAGTGCGCCGGGACTGGATAAAGTGCGTGCCTGAGACCTGGGCCCGCTTGGGGACCTGTTTGGAGGACTTGGATACTGCCCCCGGCTGCCTGTACATAAACTTTCCTGACGCCCTGCGGACCGCGCTTGGAATCCTGCACTGTGCTGGGAGCATAGAACCAGGTAGGGGGCGGATTGGGGGCGAGGCGGAGGTCGAGGGTCCTGGCTGGCACGGCGCTGCGCTCCCGGTGCCCCCATGGGCTCGAGGAGCTTAAACATCCTGGACTTGTAATTTGGTGGCTGGCTGGCCCCCTCCCCCGCCCCCCCTGTGCTGTGTCGTGCCCCCTGAAGTCGGCGGAGCTAATCTGGGCTCACGTATAGAAAGGAATGGACTTGGGAGCGGCGGAGGCCGCTGGGCGTGCCGGGGGCCATCTGGTAGCTTGGTGGAGTGAGCGAGACAGTCGAACAGTTGTTTTTACCGGCGTTAGAGACTTGTAGTCTCGGACAGGTGCATCTGGACTGCGCCAGTCGCACTATATGGTAATACTGCAAGATGGGCAAGGCAGATAAGCGACAGGCTAAACTCTCCTTCTCCGGAGGAGAAAAACGTGACGCCACCTCCGACCCCCGGCCCGGAGATGCAGACGCTGAGGAGGGGTCTTCAGAGATGTCTGTGAGAGCCATGTTCATGGAACTCAAGACCAGTTTGGCCGGGATAGACGCTAAGCTGGATCATGTAACGGAGCGGCTTGACCGCATTAGAGCCCGGGTGGATGACCACGACGCTAGATTTGAAACTCTGGAGACTCGCACATCTGAGATAGAGGATGCTTGCAGTGGCGATAGAGAACAGATTGCGCAGATGGAACGTCTTCTGGAGGTGATACGAAACAAGAATGAGGACCTGGAAGCCCGGTCCCGTCGTAATAATGTCCGTATCGTGGGGCTGCCGGAGGCAACAGATATGGGTCGCATGGAAGACTTCGTCGAGAACATGCTACAAGAGCTGTTTGCTGGCGAGCTCTCTCGGCTGTTGGTGATTGAGAGGGCACATCGATCCTTGGGCCCTCGGCCTCCGCCTGGCACTCCTCTGCGCCCAATCATTGCAAGACTATTGAATTACAGGGACCGAGACACTGTGCTCCGGCTAGCTAGGGAAAAAAGTCCCCTAATATTTAAGAACTCCGAAATTAACTTCTTTCCTGATTATACTCCAGGTGTACAGGCACAGAGACGGGCTTTTCTGCCGATAATGCGTTTGCTCAGCCAGGCTGGAATAGGATTTGCTCTGTTATACCCGGCTAAATTGAGGGTGCGGCATGAAGGCAAAGTGCTATATTTCACGGATCCAAAGCAGGCGAATAAGTTTGTAAGACGATTGCCTAAACAGCGGGGGCGCCCGGGGGGGTGAGCCCCGAAAACGCCTCACTTAGTGACAATGATTAAGTGTTAGACCTGGGACCTCGTTGCTTCTGGAACTGTGGAGAAGTGCGAGTCCGCTCCGTGATCTGCCCCTGATGTATAGCTGATGTTTGCCCGTGACCCCTCTCTCCCATACCTTCTGGGTGGAGAGCTGAACGGCGGGCTTCTGCCCCCACGGATGATTCCGGTTCTCTTTTGTTACACGCCTGCAGTTTGGGCTCTAGGGATGGTTGGGTGGGGCACTACTAGGGTCCGATTGGGGGGCCTGGGTGGGAGGAGGGAGGAGGGGGCAAATTGGGAAATGATCTTGGTTCTTTTTTTGTTTGGTTTTTGGCAGGTGGAGGGCTGTGTCCAAGTGTGGAGCTGCATGACTGAGGTTCTGGATGGGGGATGATGCTTCTTCTACTGTGAGATGCTTGACATGGAATGTGCGGGGACTTAATGACAACCGAAAAATCCGGCTGGTGATGGCTTATGTTAAACGTCATGGCATTGATATTTGTATGCTCCAAGAAACGCATCTGATGGCGTCGACAGTCGGCAGGCTGAAGGCTGGCTGGGTTGGTGAGGCTCATCATTCGGCATACTCTAGCTACGCCCGGGGGGTTGCAATCATTATCCGTAAGGGGCTGCAGTGGCGCACGCGCGAGATCATTACTGACCCCAATGGTAGATATGTAATGCTGAGCGGAATGTTGTTAGACAGGGCTTGCCGGCTAGTGGCAGTATATGGGCCAAATGTGGATGACTCGGAATTCTTCCTGGAGGTATGGCGCCAAGCAGAGTCGCTGGGAGCTGGGGCTGTGATTTGGGGCGGTGATTTTAATGTTGTGCTGGATGCGTGGCTGGACCGCGAGAGTGTGGCTAGGATGCAACATGTTTCGGCAGCAAGGGCATTGATAGCAGTAATGGATAGTGGCGCGCTGGTAGATTTGTGGAGGCAGAGACACACAGGAGTGCGGGAGGGCACTTGTCTGAATTACTTTCATAACAGCTGGTCCCGTATTGATCGATGGCTGGGCCCTAGAGATGTGGAGGTCTGGACTAGAACAAATCACCATCTCCCCCGTACACTGTCAGACCACTCACCGGTATTATTAGACCTGGCGATGCCTAGTGAGCTACATTCAATGGTGATGTGGCGGCTGCCCAGTGGTGCTCTCCGGGACGACACCTTTCAAGCGGAGATACGAGAGGCTATTCGGCTATTTTTTTAGGAGAACCGAGGGTCGGTGGACTCCTCTGGCAGAGTATGGGAAGCATTTAAAGTGGTGATCCGTGGGGAGTGCCTAGCAAAGCAGCATGGGATAGTGAAGGCACTAAGACGGGAGACGGCAGATATTGAAAGGAGGCTTGAGGACCTGGAGCGGAGACTTGAGGCGACATGGTCAAACGAGGTACTTGCGGAAATCAGACGAGAGGTGTCACTGTATGAAGAGGCCTCGCTTAGAGAGGTTTGCTTCCTTGGGAGACATGCGCGGGCTCGTAGGTATGGAGAGGGCGAGAGAGCTGGGAGGACACTTGCGGGGTTGCTGCGCAGCCCCTGGGCCAGCAATTACGTCTCTGAAGTGTTAGACACCGAGGGTGGCAGGGTGACTGGAACTGGAGGCGTGATGCAGGAATTTACTAAATTTTACTCACAGCTATACGCGCCTCCGGAGGGTCTCAGAGAGGCAGATATGAAGGAGTATTTTGAGAGCATTGCGTTAGTGTGGTTTGAAGAGGCACACAGGATGTATCTGGATGTGCCGTTCACGGTAGAGGAGGTGGTGGCGGCGATCCAGAGCCTACCTGGGGATAAGTCTCCTGGCACTGATGGTTTGTCCCCTGCCTTTTATAAAGAATACGTGGACATCCTTGCCCCCTATCTGCTGGAGGTGTATGAAGAGTCCCTGGCGGTGTGCTCCCTTCCGACCTCCCTCCGGGAGGCCTTAATAATAACCATCTTGAAGCCTGGTAAAGACCCGACGCGTTGCGATTCGTACCGTCCACTCTCCATGATAAACATTGACAATAAGATTCTTGCAAAAATGATAGCGACCCGACTACAGCCACTACTTTCTAGATTGGTGCTCCCAGATCAATCGGGCTTTGTTCCCAGGAGATCCACGAGCCACAATCTACGTACCTTCTTTGCGGTGCTGGGATCACTAGAGACAGACAATGATGTGGCCGCAGTGTTTCTCGATGCGGCTAAGGCCTTTGATTCACTGGCCTGGGAATATATGTTTGCACTCCTGAATCGAGTGGGCCTTAGCGCGCGTTTTGTGAATTGGATCAGGTTGCTGTACACTCTGCCTACTGCCAGGCTTCGCCTCAACGGGGGTATATCAGCCCCATTCCCGGTCTCGCGGGGTACACGACAGGGCTGCCCGCTGTCTCCACTTCTTTTTGCGGCTGCTATGGAACCACTGGCGGCGGGACTGCGTCAGAAGTATAGCAATAGTGGCCTACGGTTCCGGCAACGCCCTGTCTTGATATCTTTATATGCAGATGATATCGCGATATATGTGCGCAATCCCGGGCAAAATCTAGATATCTTATTAGATGAAATTGTTCGCTTTGGGAACTTTTCTGGGGTCACTATTAACTGGTCGAAATCAATGATTCTGCCACTAACCCCTAGTGTAGAGAGATGCGACTCGCGATACCCTTTGGTCTGGGCGGACGGGCCAGTGCGCTATTTAGGTATACACCTATGCCGTGATGTGGAGACGCTTCGACTTGCTAACTACGAAACAGCAATGACATGGCTAGAGGGCAAGGTGGAGGCCTGGAGGGCCCTTCCTCTCTCGCTGACCGGCCGCATTGCTATTGCTAAGATGGTGGTACTCCCTAAATTTCTGTATCTATTCGTAAATCTCCCCCTACCACTTACTAAAGCTTATTTCCGGCGCCTGAGATCTGCGCTTGTGCGGCTGGCCTGGGCGGGGCGTCAGCCCCGCATCGCTTGGGAGAAATTGACGTTGCCATTTGAGCGCGGCGGATTGGCAGCCCCAGACCTGGAGTTATATTATCACAGCGCTCAAGCACATTTCGCGTATTTTTGGTTGAATCCGACCCGATATATGCCACATCTAGCACCAGAGAGTGACTCTGTCTGGCCTGACGGCTTGGTATGTGTGCTCGGCGGGCGGGTTCTCACCCGCCCCAGAGGAATAGATACGGTCTCCTGCACTGCGGGAGCATGGAAGGCGTTGATGCGGCGGGCTGGGTTGTTGGCTCCTTTTGCGCCATCACTACCTGTTATGGCGGTGGCAGATGGCCAGATGTTCCGTGATGGAGGGGTGCGCGGGTTTTTATGGGACGCTGATTTGCTGGTGTTGGGAGACTGGGTGGTGGATGGCCGGCTGTTGGATGTCCCTGACGCACTCTCGAACTGTGACGGCTCTCCGTTGCGGCGCTTTTATGCTCTCCGCGTTCGCTCCATGCTGCGGGATCGGTTCTTTGGAGAGTCGACCGCTCCCTCTGAGTTCCGGGCTTTGGAGGCACTCTGTAGCGCGAAATCCCCCTCCAAGCTGATAACCAAACTGTATAATGCTGCGCAGGAGCAGGGTGGTGGCTTGGTGATGCCCGCCCGGGTTGCATGGGAGAGAGACGTGGGGGAGCCTATCCCGGATGCGATGTGGCGCAGCTGTTGTGCTCATATGAGGACATTGTCCCCGAATTATAGGCTGCGCTTGCTGCACTTCAAGTTTCTACACCGAATATATTATACACCTAGGAAGTTACACTCCATCGGATTGGTGGCGGACACTCGCTGCGTCCGCTGCGGAGCTCCGAATGCGGGCTTCTTTCACCTGGCATGGGAGTGTTCGGAAGTATATAAGTACTGGGAAGAGGTGCGACGAGCGATTGCTGAAATGATAGGGGATGAGATACCCCTCTCTCCTAAGATAGCGCTGTTGGGATATATGGACGAAATGCAGAGCCCGCATAGACGTTTAGTGGGCCTGCTTATGCTGCTGCTGGCCAAGCGAAGAGTAGCAATGTGTTGGGGCAGAGGGAGAGCCCCGCGCAGATCGGACTGGCTACGAGATGCGGCTTTCTGCCATGACCAACTGTTAGTATTTTGGGAACTCATGCCAGAGAGATCTCGTCCCAAAGATATTTGGAGCCCTTTAAATGAATACTTGGCTATGCAGACTGTGAGTGCTGTGTGACTGATGTCCCCCAACTGAGTGTTTCAATCCCCCCCCCGAGTCATGCGAGTTACCCTGATGTGCGATAGCCCTGCGTGACGTGGTTATGCCCTCCACCTGCCTGCTTTTAGAGGTTTTTGCAATTGGTATCTAGTTGCAGTTCTTCCTGTACGACGGTGGTTGATTAATATCATTGGCGTGTTTCTGTCGTTCTCCCTACATGGTGCGGTGGAATGCTGCATCTTTCCGATATGGTGGGCCTTTTTTCTTTATGATTTCCTCTTCTGGAACGGACCCCTGGATACTGGCGGATGGCGAGAGACGCCAGTAGAGTCATACTTGAGATATGTGACACCACTGTAGTTATATGATGTGTAATGACTCTCACATATCCTTATCCACCCGTTTGGAGCTCTGCTGAATTAATGTATGTTTTTTCTTGGTTTGTGCTTAACTGAATAAACAATAAAAAAAAAAAAAAAAAACTGAGTTGTGACTTTCCCTTCCGTTTTCAGAGCTGTGGGCCCCACTGCGTGACCTCTGCTTTGTTTGCCCATGGACTACAGCTGTGTGACAGTGGTATGTTGTCATCACAATGTAACTGAACATTTTGGCACCGTTATGTCTAATACATTTGTTCAAATTACAAGCAGACTCCAGATTTTTTTAGTGCAAAAAGTGATTTAATTCAAGTGCTAAATTTATGGAACATGATTGTAAAACGGGGATGGGTGATGGTGGAGTAATGTCCATGGCAGAGTCCAGTTCTCAGTCGCACAGGTGCATTGTCCATATGCCTGTGGAAGGATGGAGCAGGGGCAGTTCAAGGTTGGACAGGGTGACAATGTGGGACAGTGGGATGACATCAGGGGGTATCGTTTGCTGGCGGGGGTCTTGCAATCCTACTCTGTCTTCTTGTGAGATCTCAGGTTCCGCTTGCGGGGTGGTTCTTCTTCTGCAGGAGGTGGGGTTCTGGTGGCCTGACTAGCGCCGGCGGAGGTGGTAGGCTGTTCCTGGTCCAGGCTAGTGACAGGGGCCCTTTGTGGTGCCACATGGTCCCGCAATGTGGTGACTATCTGGGTTAGGGCCACGACGATGGTCCCCATTGCGGAACTAATGTTCCTCAGTTCCTCTCTGAACCCCATGTACTGTTGCTCCTGCATGACCTGGATCTCCTGGAACCTGGCCAGTACCATAGCCATTGTCTCCTGGGAATGGTGGTATGCTCCCATGATGGAGGAGAGGGCCTCTTGGAGAGTCGGTTCCCTGGGCCTGTCCCCCCCGTCGCACAGCAGCCCTCCCAGTTCCCCTGTTTCCCTGGGCCTCTGTCCCCTGGACGGTGTGCCCACTACCACTGCCCCCAGGTCCCTGTTGTTGTTGGGGTGGTGGGTCAACCTGGGTGCCCTGTAGTGGTGGACACACCGCTGATTGACGTGTCCTGGAGACAGAGGCATGGGCCCGCTGGGTGGGAGCTGTGCTGGTGTTCCCAGAGGGGGTTGGGTCTGGTGTAGCCTGTGGCTGTCTGTGGGGAACTGACTGTCCCGAGGTCCCCGATGGGCCGAGCTGGTCATCAGGGTCCAGGGAGACAGAGCTGCTGTCATCACTGGAGGCCTCTTCTGGGGGTGGGATGGACATCTCTGGACCCTCCGTGGCGGTGGGTGGCCGTGTCCCCCAGTGCTGGCATTCCCTTGTGGGGGCTTTTGTGACGGTGGCTTGTGGGGGTGATAGGTGTGTGTAGTGGGCATGCTTTGGGGATGGGTGTCCATGCTTTGGGGAGGCATGCAGGGCTAGGTTTTGGGATGGGTGGGTTGTGATGGTGAGCCATTAGCAAGGAGTTGGTGTGATGGGGGTGGGGGTATGATTTGGCATGCAGGTGGGGTGGGGGGAATGAAGTAGTGAAGATTTGACTTACCAGAGTCCATTCCTCCGCCTACTTCCTCCTCCCATGCTGTGAATTCTGGGGGAGTAGGTGGGGGTCCGCCACCAATCTTCTGCACCGCAATGTTGTGCCTTGATACCATGGAACGCACCTTCCCCGTAGGTCGTTCCACAGCTTCCTGATGTCGTCCCGATTGCGTTGATGCTGTCCCACAGCGTTGACCCTGTCCACTATTCTGCTCCATCTTCCTGGCAATGGTGGTGTGCTGCACCTGTGCCCCGAAGAGCTGGGGCTCTACACGAACTATTTCCTCCACCATGACCCTGAGTTCTGCGTCAGAGAACCTGGGGTGTCTTTGGGGTGCCATGGGGTGGTGTGGATGAGGTGAGGGGTGGTGTATGTGTTGTAGAGTGTGGTGAGTGTGGTGGTGTATGGTGTTTTGTGCGTGGAAAGTGTGTGGGTGATGTTGTGATTTGCCTCTGTGTGATGGTGTACTCTATGCTGTGCTCTCTCTCTCTGTCCTTCACTCGCAATTGTGGTTGTAGGGGTTTGTGGGTGATGTGGGTGTGTGTTTTATACTGGATTGGGTGTGTGGGAGTGGTGTGTGTATGTGTCTCAGGTGTGTGTATTTTGAATTATCCAATGTGGATGTGTTTTGTAAAGGTGTGTGTATTTTGACCGCGGCGGTGTGTACCGCCAATGGAATACCGCGGTTGAAAGACCGCTGCGGGGATTTGTGGGTCGGAATGGCATGGGCGTATTTCTGTTGGCGTGACGGTGGAGGTTTGGTCATCGCCAGTTTGCCAGTTGCGGGTCAGAATGACCGTGGCGGTTTACCACGGCCGCGGCGGTGTTATGGCAGCCTTCTGGCCGGCGGTAATCGACTTTTACCGCCGAGGTCAGAATGACCCTGTATGTCTTCTTTTAGAGGACTCTGGTAGCAGAGATTCTCCTCTCTGGCTTCTTTTGTCTTTATTGTGTTTTTGTTTAGCCCAGCGTTTTAGAACCCTCTTGTGCTTTTTTAGAACCTTCATTAGGGGTGGGGCTCTGAATTTGTGGTTTAGTTTGTCTGGCCCCCAGACTATCCCAACCTATACTAGTATAAGTTTTGGAACTAATCTTTGGCAGCTTTTGCTCCTGGTTCTGTTGAGGAATCTCCTGGAGCCGTTGGCGAATGGGCGGTGGTGCTGCTTCCCCTTTAATATTTCTTAAGATGATTGATGAGACTGTTGAAATTACACATCAGTTTCATCCCCAAGTCCAGGGCTGGGGCAGCCCTGTGTTCATTTTTAATTTGTTTTAACACGTCTGGCAAATTGGGAAGTGTTGGGGTACCATGTGTGGTAGTGTTTATCGCGGCAAAGACTGCACCCCAAGTGGCGCAGTCCTCCATTGAGGGAACCATTCCAAATGGCAAGCACATTGTGACAATTCTATGTTTATCTTGGGGTCCCGTATGGGGAAACACTGCTTCCAGGAGATTTGTTTTTTGTGCTACCCAGAACAGAATTTTCTCCTGTTCCGTGGGTGCTTTGCCCATTCTTGAGTGTATTGTTTGGGGATTAATTCATGTAGTGGCTAATTGTGGACATATGGAGCAGCCCTCTCTGTGGGGACATTCAAAGTCTGCATTACAAACTGTATTAGTTGTCTATATATTGCTACTAGCTCATTGTAAAGTGTGCGTTTGTCAGTTACTTGCATAGTCTGCACTTTGAGATGGGGTGTACACAAGGCAAACTTGGGCCACGTTGGTCCGTCATTACTTTAAGGACGGGTTGTACTACATATGGAAGGGCGTAATTGAACCAGTTTTGGTGGTCTTGATAAGAAAGTGGTATTTCTAGGTACTGGTATGCTCAGTACCGCTGAGGTACTTGCGCAATTCTGTAGGTGTGAAATGTATTCGAATTGTCATTTACTTCAGGAAAAGTGACCCAAGAATAAAATGTTTCTGTTTGGTATGCTTCATGAGCTTCCACAACAAATGTGACTTCCCTGTCTGTTAAGCCATTGGCTAGAAGAAACTACGTAAGTGCTTGTCTGCAGTTCTCTGGGATGTTTGCAGCGTTTGCCATGTTAAGGAGTGTCGCGTGGGCTCTCATTATCCTAATGAGGCTGCTGGATTCGTGCAGCAGTATCAGCTGAATTGAGGGGAACTGAGTACAATCCCACACCACATGACAACTGTCGGTCTAATCCATTTCCGGCCAGCTAGCAGCGCCTCATCTCCGCCCAAGAGCAGTGATGATTTGTGGCAACCGGGCGCATGGCATAATGACTTCTCAGGGAAATCGGGGTGGATCAGATCTCATCCTTTTCTCTTCAGTTACATTAGTCTCACACATGCAAAGACAACAGAGACAGGAAATGGTTCAATAAGGTTTATTGGATCAGCTGCATCTTAGATAAATGGAATGAAATGCAGCAAAATGGTGACAAGGAAAGTGAAACACAGGAAATGTCCCACCATTCTGTCACTATGCACAGTATATCTGATTCCTACCTAAGCTGTGTTAGAGCACAGCAGGATAAGCCCTAACCTGCCCTTCAGGATCCACCCCCTGGGAAGACATCATCCCTCATACCTGAATATGACAGTAGCAAGGAAGCCTGCTGTCTATAGAGACACCATCCCCAGGTAGGCCAGGGAATTGATAGTCTCAGCAAGCAGCTGTAACAAAGTCAGTCAGCATGTGGTTGTGGTCATATGGCTGGATCCTCCCTCTAACGTGTATGGGACAGGGAAACTGTTTTAAAATAAAACAGGTGATGTTCTGAAAAAATTGTCCCTACAAGAGGATTTGTGTGTTCCTGAGAACGTTATGCCGATAATCCTATCTTGCTGCAGCCTTGAGGAAATCACAGAGTGCAAATAATATTGTGCTAAGAAATGCAATGCTTTCCTAGGTGAAAGAACAACTAAATAAAGAAAATAAAACACCACCACGAATGTGGCTGATTCTGAAATAATGAAATCAAGCAGAGTAAAGTGTTACTAGGCTAATGGGCACAAGCAGCAGGCCTAGTTGCTAAGATAATGAGCCCAGAGACATCACTAAAATGGCTATACAACAGGAGGAGGCATCAGAGTTGGTAACACCAATGGGGAAATAAATCCTGTTTAAGGTTCAACCTTGAACGACCTACAGTCTAGATAGGTACTCCCTATTCAGATGAGGAGGATTGTCCCTAAGACCACGGACGTCTCCATATAATTGTATTTAAGGTACCTTAGTGTTCGTGATACTCAGGAGACTCGTAAATTAGTGCCTACACCATCATTGTTGGTGCCATATTGTAAGGACTTTTGTATGTCAACGAGACTGCTGGATTAGGGGCGGCAGCACTACTGCTTGTAGGCAACTGAGTCACTCCTACACCACTTGGCAGCTGTTGGCCCAATAATTCGGGCTCTCTAGTAGCACCTCACCAAAACCCTACTGTTAAAGGTGATTTCTGGCAGCCTAGCGTGTGGAGTCTGAAAACCTCTCAGGGAAATTGCGGTGGAACAAGTCTTACCCTTTTCTCTTGTTAGCAATAAGTCTCTTACACACACACAGGCAAGAAAGAAGATGCAGGAAATTTTTGATTACATTTATTGAAAAGACTGCAATCTGGGATGAAATATATGAGCTGCAATGATTAAGATAATGACAATTAACAAAATCAGGATTGTGAAAATTAACGATGTTAGTATGAACAACCCCAATATATTGCAATTAAAATGAATTATTCCTCCCTAAAGCTTATTTTCTCCCCTAAAGAAAGCGAGACATGATAAACCTAATCTGCCCATGCCATGTCCATGAGAAGCATCCCAACCCCTGTTAACATAGGACAAGGTTGGCCTCCAGTCTCCAAATCAGGCTTCGTAGTGACACAAACGCTGAGGTCTTCTGCAAAGTGATGTGCAGCATAGATGGAATATCCTGGTTGGAGCTCCCTCTAATAGCCTTGGCCTGACATGGTGTTTTAATAAAAGGCACATGTTATTGTTCGCACAGATATCCTGATGTGGGTATGTACCTAAACATTAGATTGTTTGCGCAAACCTGTATCAGCAATATTATAACAAATGCCTGACATGTTCACATCCTGTTCTTTGTCAAATGTAAAGCAAAAGAACATGATGACAATCTAATATGTACATTACTGATAATGACGCTTTCATGGAATGGCAACTGGTTATGAAATAAAAAAAATTCTTCTAAAAGGCAAGCAGTGCTAAAATGAATAATAAAAACAGAGCATGTTATCTAGGTAAAAGGGCAAAGGACTACATGCCAAAGCTAAGCTAAAGTCCCGTACCCAAGCAAAACTAAAATGGACCCACGACATGGTCGGTCCTGATGGACACAGGGATGTTGTTCCAGATCTTGGATACATAGATGGAAAAGGCCTGTGGTCTTGTTTTACTTTTTTACACTTGTTAGTCTGCAGTCTGATGGTGTCTTGGCTGCAGGTGTGTTGAGAACTGTCAGACATGGCAAGCTTTTTTACAAGGTAAGTGAGAGTGCTGGTTGTGATGGTTTTGTAAATGATACAGCCGATTTTGAAGATGGTGCCAGTCAGCAAGGGGAGCCAATGGGTTCTATCAGGATGGGATAATTTGACCATATTTCTCCAAGCCCTGAATGAGGCATGCTGCAGTGTGTAGGATGACCCTAAGAAGTGCCAATGTGGATTCTGGGAGGCAATGGACTAGGGCATTAGCACCATCCAGATGAAAGAGTACGAAGGTTTGAATAGCAGTTTTGAAATCACTCTCTGGAAAAAATGGTTTGTCTTTCTTTAGAAGAAAGAACTGGTACCAAGCTGACTTTGTTTTTTCAACAATGTGTATCTTGAGAGGGAGGTTGGTATACAGGATGAATCCAAGCATTTGGCATTCAGTGAAAATTGTGTTTCAAGGCCACCAAGGTTCATGTAATTGAGCCAGGTTCGTACTGTATCTTGTTTGTTTTTCTAGATAAATACCAGCTATTCTGTCTTAGTTGGGTTAAGCTTCAGGTAGGCACTGGACATTCAGGTTTGGATGATGTGCAAACAGTGTTCAAGGCGTTGATTGTCTGACAAAGAGGAGACTTTCAAGTACAGTTGTGTATCACAGGCATAATTGAATGGAGATGCAGTCTTCTTCCTGGGTGACAGCTGAATGGAGTAGTGTGTTGTTACTGTAAACAAAGATTCATACATTTTTAAATGCCGGAACCTTAAATAAACTTCATAAGCAGGATTGTTCTTTGAGAGCAAGGTTTATTCAGCTGAATGACATGGGACCTTCTGGAGCTCCAGCATAACATTTGATGAAGGTCGAATATAGCACATTCTTAGGATCTGTCCACACAGTAATCTTATGAATGGCCCCTTTCATGTAATGTCTCCAGCATACAAAGGCTTCTTTGATGAAATTAAATTCTTGGTTGTAGATGGTGTAATTTTGTCTGGAATTAAACAACGTTCTGGCGAAGAACATGACAGGATGCCATGCCTCTCTTGATAGATTTTATTGAGATGGCACTGCTGCTATCGTATATGATGAGGCATCAATCTCAATAATGAAAGAAGGTTTACCTTGAAGGTAAGGTCTTGCTTCTCTTCCAAATCGAATGTTTTCTCCTTATTGGAGAACTGAATAATGGGTGCAATAATTGTTGAAAATGCTGCATAAAATGTGTTTAGAAGTTTGCAAATCAACCAAATCACTATAACTCCTTAATACTAGATGGACTGGACCAATCATTACTGCTTTGAGCTTCATGGTATCCACTTGGATACTCACACCTCAAGTAAGAATTCCTAGGAACTCAATTTTGAGACTTCAGATACATCCTGGACAGCTTCTGCATAAAAAGAATGTTGTCTCAGTCTTCCCAGCAATTCTTGATTTCAGCTCTATATTGTTGAAGAGTATCTGAGAATATCAAGATATCGCCTAAGTAATCTACCATGAAGGTATTTAATAAATAACAGAATATGTTGTTCACAAAATGTTGAAATGTAGCTGGAGCATTACATAGCTTACATAGCCCAGATGGTATCAACAGGTATTGTTAGTGTCAATACCATGTATTGAAAATCTTCTACCTTTCATCACCCTCTTGAATCCACACCACATTTGTGTTCCTCTCAAATCCGATTTTCAAAGGATCTTCATTGTTTTGATCTGGTCTAATTATACAGAGATGTGAGGAAGGGGGTATCTATTGTGAATTGTGATCTTATTCAGTTTACTGTAATCAGTACACAGTCTATGCACCTAATTTGTCTTGATGATGAATAACATTGGAGCCTATAACAGTAAGGTGGAATGCCAAAAAAATATCTTTGCCAGGTTTCCCTTAAGATACTGCTGTAGAACTTCATCTTCTCTTTACGGTCAATGCCCAAATCCTTCCATGACCAACAGCATCCAGAATCAAATTGACCCTACAATCATACTCTAGATGACAATGCAATCCACCTATCCTATTCTTGCAGAACACCTCAATGAAATAACTGTAACCTGCTGGAATACCATCATCTTCACTGAGTTCTTCTTTTGCCATCTGAGTTTGTAATGTATTTTTTACTGTCAAACACATCATGGACTACAACTTATTTATAATAGATCTCAAATTGCAAGGCCATTGACAAAATACTGAAGAGAACGTCAAGGATGGTGTGCATCAATGTATCACTGGATTGTGCAGCTCCAACCAAAACATCCAAGTACAATTGGAATTGCTGCATCAGTGACATTTCTTTGCTATATCAAGTGGCCGTGACCATGAGTAAAGGTAAATTTCCTATTTAACTACACAGAAGTTAGAGAGATCCCATCTGGTCATTATATATCTTCCTTTTCCCCTTCTAGGATCAGTTTCTCTACTTGAAATTCATTATGTACAGAACATTCAGAAGCTGCAGGAAGTACTACCGCCCTTTCTCTAGGGGTAAACAGTCCTCTTACACCTCTGACCTGCACTGGCTCGTCTTCGCTGGAGGGAGGAATGTGTTCTGCAGGGAATAAGGAATACCATGATTTATAAAAATGTCTAGTTTCTGATTTTCATCCTTTGTGCTGTCCATCAGTCTGCAATGGTCAATTGATAAGGGCAGTCACAGTCGCCAATTCACAACTAAGGACGTGGCATCCTTTCTTTCCTCTCAAGGTACCTGATAGAATGTGGCAGCTGCAGCGTCATCCATATATGCCATTTCTGTTACTATCTGCTGAAAGTTACTAATATAGGAAATACATTCATTAGGTCCTTGTTTCAAGATGAGGATACCTGTTTGTAGAGTCTTTTGAGTGCGTCTCTTTCTGAAGATTGTCTTAAATTGTGTCAGGAATTGGTTATATATTGATAACTAGTATAACCCAGGATCTTGGTTGATAACACATGCCATGGCCCTGATAAAAGTGTCTTTTATTAGACATTTAAACATAATACTTATTTTGTTTTTCCCCAAAACATGTAATAGAATGGCATGCAGTTTACATAAGCACATTACAAAATTGAACACTACCTTCGAATTGACAGTTGTGACAAAATTCAATGAATGCATAAGACAACCAACAAAACCAGATAAACCATATCTCACAGACAATTAATCTACAAGTAAAACCAATGAGTATGAAGAACTACAGAACTTGCATACCTTTGTTGGCAGTTAAATGTGTACATTGCGGAAGGAGGCCCGACTGCTACTTCAAGTATAGCACCAAACATGTTAGCATGCAAGTAACTTTCTGCAGGTCGGTTGGCATTATGCACACACCATATGTACCACATTTCTCTCAATTTCCTGGTGAGGCCCCCAACGAACTGACAATATAATAAAACATGTTTTGGCACAGATGAGCAAACATTGGTGTTAATATAGAAAGCAATGCTTTGAGACTAGTGACAATTGAGGGACAAAGAGTTTTAACACAATCCCTCCAAATGTTGCAGGAGAGGCGGATGACAATTCGAGTGTGTTTGAAGAAGTACCCTTCCGTTTAGTGGTAATCTTTCATTACTGAGTTGTAGTCTTTTTCATCACTGTACTTAATTAGTGAGGCCTTAGCCTCACTAATTAGCCTTAATTGGCCTTACTCTCACTAATTTAAGACAGTGGACTCACTTCACAACACAAACTACAACAGTGTTATTCACAATTTGCGAAGACAGTAAACAAGATAAAGGAATGACAAGTAACAACTAATTTAACTGTTGCGGGAATGTTTGGTGACTCCACTTAATAAACTTACATACTCTGTAACAGAGCTGATTGGCATCTCCATTCAAATAAAACGCCCTATCTTGACAAAAAAACCACAGTACAAACTTAGGTCAAATTCAGTAGCACTTTCAGTTAAATGTTGTGCAAACAAGTTTGGAAAGATGCTCAATCAGACTCTTCACTTCAAACATTACACCCACCTCTGTTTTCCCGTCCCAGTCCTTAGTTAAACGCAACCATTTACCATGATCCCTACCTGGGAAACCATTCCTCTCACTATGGAAATAAAGAACGGTCTCTGAAATTAAGACATCCTGTTTCTCTTAGTCTTGCTAAGTCCTGAAGCTCTTCCGGAATGAGAACTTTAGGATTAATATTTATAAACACCACTGCTTTAACCAGCATGTTTATAATTTTAAAAAATGCTTTATTTTATGGGAAAGGGGTCCGGCCCTATGTTCCATTGTTCTCCCCTTCCTCCCTCCTCTCATTTTTGATCTCAGAGTTAGCCAGTAATGTCTTGCAGAAAGGGAGTTCGAGGGGCAGACGGAGGTTAGTTCACTTTATGGATGCCCCAATTGAGTGGCTCTGACGGTAATAAATGCCAGCGGTTTGGTGCAGGGTTGTGCGGGGACTACCCTTCAAAGACAATACTGGAAGCAACCTTCCAGGACTATGCTGAACCATATGATTTCATCTCTTACAGGGGAAACAAGAGGTGCTTCCCTGTGCCAGAGACAAATGCTGCAATGGAGGTTACTAATGGCAGTCGGGGGAGAAACACACTAACAAGAAAAGCCATATTGAAGAAACTCCTGATCTGGTTGGAAATACCAGGATAAACCTTCTGCTTTTCCTTCTCCTCAGGTGATACTGTTGCAGCAGCTTTAAAATATTTTTTGCGCATTATCATAAGCAAGAAATGGACTGTTTAATTTCTCATGCTGCCAATAAAAAGGTCCTCAAAAGGGAATAGAAGGACATTGAAAAAACCCTTTTTCCTCATTGTTTGAACCGGGAATTCACCTCCGAACACTTTCAAGATGAGTGTCCCTCTCTAGTAAATGATTGTGGCGGGCTCTCTTCTCACGGGTGAATCATTTCAGACAATGCAACATCAACTGATATAGTAGATGTAAGGAATTGGGTATTAGCAGGGCCACTGGAATTATGTGATTCAATGGCCACAGCTTTTTTCACAAAAATATGAATTTGCCTCATTTGCCACATAATCCACCATCTGCTGTATAATATGCAGATTTAAACAACAAATTGGTTCCTAGCTCAAATGGGTCAAAAGATAAAAAAAACATTGCAACATGTGTTTGCGTGCAGTGGGAGGACCTTTGCAAAAGTGAACTGATCATCTTTCAGTTGCTTATTTCTGTATTTGGTTGTTAAACTGGTACTAATGAGGTGAAATCTTTTCCCAGACAGTATTACCATGTGAAAAATGTATAAAATAATTAGGTAAAACTATCAAAAAAAGTGCTGCTTTTTTCTGCTGCATCATTTGCCTTTTTGCCACATAATTTAGTAAACTCTGTTGCATAATTTGATGCTCCCTTGCTGTATAATTCCAGTGGCTCTGGGTATTAGATGAGGGGGGAGAGAAATCACCTCAAGTAATAACCACAGCCGTTGTCATGGTGAAGCACTAAAGTCACTAAATTATCCTGAGAAAACTAGAGTAAATTTTAAGAGATAAATGAAACCAAAATGTCAAAAGTCCAATAAGGTTAACCGGATGTAAAGTTTAAATGTGAAAATAGTGCCAAAAAGCCTAAGTCACTAACTGTGGTCATCTGTTTGTGCTTGACCAGAAGACTGCAATGGAACTTGAGTCAAATTCAGAAACCAGGCTTGACCTGGTCTGAAGTTTTATCTTTTGACTTAGGGCCTGATTTAGAGTTTGGCAGATGGGTTACTCCATATCCCACTCTGCTGTATTACGATCCTCAAGGTCCTGCGTTGTAATTGAGGATGCCGTTGATATTGAGCTTATAATGAGAAGAACTGCGTTGAAGATGTGTTTCACAACAGTGGTTCCGAAGAGGCTGCGGGATGCAATATCTTGTGTGAGGATGCATCGCTCAGAGGTCCCACTGCAGAGTTTTGGGAGGTGATTAGTTGCACTGCATTTGTTCTGCTGGGACCACAGCTGGGCTGGCATAGCAACTTCAGGCCTACTTCCAAGGGTCCAGGACTGTGGTGGCCCCACTTAGGAGGGCATACCTCACAGCTTGCAGCTTGCAGAGGCCTGCTGCTGCTGGGTACAAGGTTGTTTGAGGCTGTTCTGTCCCTGAGGGTCTGATCAGAAGGCCAGACAACTAGTCCTCGGAGTCACTCTGGTAGTCTTGGGTTCAAAATGCAGGCCCAGTCCTTCTCACTCAAGAAGGAGGGCAGAAAGGCAGCACAGCAGGGCAGCAGAGAGGCTGTCCTTCTTGCAGCAAAGTAGCACAGCAGTCCTTCTTGAGTGTCTTCTACAGGTGCAGAGGTGTACTGAAGAATTGGGTCTGAGAGTCCATTTATTATACCTGGTGCCCACTTTGAAGTAGGAGTAGGTTCTTGAGGTTTCCACCCTCCTGCTGTGTCAAGCATCCCCTCCCTCCATGCCCTGGCCACAGTTTGTCTGGGGACATAAATAACTAGTGACAAACTCTTTGTGAGTGTGTTCAGGCAGGGCCTGTGTGATGTGCAAGTGTGGTAGGTGACTTATTTATCTCACCCCCTTGCTAAGTCAGAGTGGCACTGTAGGAAGTTGGCTCTGTATGTGCTATTTCAAAGTAAGGAATAGCATGCACAGAGTCCAAGGGTTCCCCTTAGAGGTAAAATAGTGGTAAAAATAGATAATACTAATGCTCTATTTTGTGGTAGTGTGGTCGAGCAGTAGGCTTATCCAAGGAGTAGTGTTAAGCATTTGTTGTACATACACATAGACAATAAATGAGGTACACACACTCAGAGACAAATCCAGCCAATAGGTTTTTGTTATAGAAAAATATCTTTTCTTAGTTTATTTTAAGAACCACAGGTTCAAATTTAACATGTAATATCTTGTTCGAAAGGTATTGCAGGTAAGTACTTTAGGAACTTCAAATCATAAAAATTGCATGTATACTTTTCAAGTTATTGACAAATAGCTGTTTTAAAAGTGGACACTTAGTGCAATTTTCACAGTTCCTGGGGGAGGTAAGTTTTTGTTAGTTTTACCAGGTAAGTAGGACACTTACAGGGTTCAGTTCTTGGTCCAAGGTAGCCCACCGTTGGGGGTTCAGAGCAACCCCAAAGTCACCACACCAGCAGCTCAGGGCCGGTCAGGTGCAGAGTTCAAAGTGGTGCCCAAAACACATAGGCTAGAATGGAGAGAAGGGGGTGCCCCGGTTCCGGTCTGCTTGCAGGTAAGTACCCGCGTCTTCGGAGGGCAGACCAGAGGGGTTTTGTAGGGCACCGGGGGGGACACAAGCCCACACAGAAATTTCACCCTCAGCAGCGCGGGGGCGGCCGGGTGCAGTGTAGAAACCAGCGTCGGGTTCGCAATGTTAGTCTATGAGAGATCTCGGGATCTCTTCAGCGCTGCAGGCAGGCAAGGGGGGGGTTCCTCGGGGAAACCTCCACTTGGGCAAGGGAGAGGGACTCCTGGGGGTCACTTCTCCAGTGAAAGTCCGGTCCTTCAGGTCCTGGGGGCTGCGGGTGCAGGGTCTCTCCCAGGCGTCGGGACTTTGGATTCAAAGAGTCGCGGTCAGGGGAAGCCTCGGGATTCCCTCTGCAGGCGGCGCTGTGGGGGCTCAGGGGGGACAGGTTTTGGTACTCACAGTATCAGAGTAGTCCTGGGGTCCCTCCTGAGGTGTCGGGTCTCCACCAGCCGAGTCAGGGTCGCCGGGTGCAGTGTTGCAAGTCTCACGCTTCTTGCGGGGAGCTTGCAGGGTTCTTTAAAGCTGCTGGAAACAAAGTTGCAGCCTTTCTTGGAGCAGGTCCGCTGTCCTCGGGGGTTTCTTGTCTTTTCGAAGCAGGGGCAGTCCTCAGAGGATGTCGAGGTCGCTGGTCCCTTTGGAAGGCGTCGCTGGAGCAGGATCTTTGGAAGGCAGGAGACAGGCCGGTGAGTTTCTGGAGCCAAGGCAGTTGTCGTCTTCTGGTCTTCCGCTGCAGGGGTTTTCAGCTGGGCAGTCCTTCTTCTTGTAGTTGCAGGAATCTGATTTTCTAGGGTTCAGGGTAGCCCTTAAATACGAAATTTAAGGGCGTGTTTAGGTCTGGGGGGTTAGTAGCCAATGGCTACTAGCCCTGAGGGTGGGTACACCCTCTTTGTGCCTCCTCCCAAGGGGAGGGGGTCACAATCCTAACCCTATTGGGGGAATCCTCCATCTGCAAGATGGAGGATTTCTAAAAGTCAGAGTCACCTCAGCTCAGGACACCTTAGGGGCTGTCCTGACTGGCCAGTGACTCCTCCTTGTTTTTCTCATTATTTTCTCCGGCCTTGCCGCCAAAAGTGGGGCCTGGCCGGAGGGGGCGGGCAACTCCACTAGCTGGAGTGTCCTGCTGGGTTGGCACAAAGGAGGTGAGCCTTTGAGGCTCACCGCCAGGTGTGACAATTCCTGCCTGGGGGAGGTGTTAGCATCTCCACCCAGTGCAGGCTTTGTTACTGGCCTCAGAGTGACAAAGGCACTCTCCCCATGGGGCCAGCAACATGTCTCGGTTTGTGGCAGGCTGCTAAAACTAGTCAGCCTACACAGATAGTCGGTTAAGTTTCAGGGGGCACCTCTAAGGTGCCCTCTGTGGTGTATTTTACAATAAAATGTACACTGGCATCAGTGTGCATTTATTGTGCTGAGAAGTTTGATACCAAACTTCCCAGTTTTCAGTGTAGCCATTATGGTGCTGTGGAGTTCGTGTTTGACAGACTCCCAGACCATATACTCTTATGGCTACCCTGCACTTACAATGTCTAAGGTTTTGTTTAGACACTGTAGGGGTACCATGCTCATGCACTGGTACCCTCACCTATGGTATAGTGCACCCTGCCTTAGGGCTGTAAGGCCTGCTAGAGGGGTGTCTTACCTATACTGCATAGGCAGTGAGAGGCTGGCATGGCACCCTGAGGGGAGTGCCATGTCGACTTACTCATTTTGTTCTCACTAGCACCCACAGGCTTGTAAGCAGTGTGTCTGTGCTGAGTGAGGGGTCTCTAGGGTGGCATAAGACATGCTGCAGCCCTTAGAGACCTTCCCTGGCATCAGGGCCCTTGGTACCAGAGGTACCAGTTACAAGGGACTTATCTGGATGCCAGGGTGTGCCAATTGTGGAAACAATGGTACATTTTAGGTGAAAGAACACTGGTGCTGGGGCCTGGTTAGCAGGGTCCCAGCACACTTCTCAGTCAAGTCAGCATCAGTATCAGGCAAAAAGTGGGGGGTAACTGCAACAGGGAGCCATTTCTCTACAGGCACATTCTGCCAGCACCTATCTTCTCTTTGTTTCACAGTCTGCGAGCAATACGAAAGGACCAACTGCCATCTACACCATGTCAGGTGATCAGGGACAGCCTGCATGCACCAAATGTTTAGGACAAGAAAATGACAACTTTCTAAAAGTGTCTTTTTCAGAACTGTGACTTAAAATGCAACTTTAACATGAATATGGATGTTACATTACTATTGTCTAGGCACCAAACTTGACATTCCTACATGCTCCCAATTGTTGTTTCTAACTTATTAAATGTAACAAGTTAATCCAATGTTATCCTATGGGAGAGGCAGACCTTGCAATAGTGAAAAAGACATTAAAGAGTTTTTCACTTCCAGGATATGTAAAACTTAGAAGTGCATGCCCTACTTTTTAAAGACACTGCACCCTGCTCTATGGATTGATTAGGTTTAGGCCTGGCAAACAGTTTATTTTGCTTGGTGGAAATGGCAGTTTAAAACTGCACACACAGAATGCAATGGCAGGCTTGAGATATGTTTAAAGGCTGCTTAGGTGGGTGGCACAATCAGTGCTGCAGGTCCACTTGTAGCATTCAATTTACAGGCCCTGGGTATATGTAGTATCACTTTACTAGAGGCTTACAAGTAAATTAAATGTGCCAATTGGGTATAAGACAATTCTGGCATGTTTAAAGGAGAGAGTGCAAGGACTTTAGCACTGATTAGTAGTGGTAAAGTGTGCAGAGTCCTAAAAGCCAACAAAACGGGTTCAGAAAACAGAAGTATGAAGGCAAAATGTTTGAGCATGACCCTGCAAAAAGAGCCAAGTACAACACTTCCCAACAACTCCCCGAGACAGAGTCAAAGCGCATGAAAACATTTGTAAAATGCATGTTTTCCTTCGCCATCCTTGCCGTGAGACCAATGATTACATTTTATCTCCTGTCCCGTATTCACACGCACTCTGGGACAAAGTGGCTGACGTTTTGTCAGTTACCTCAAATGACTTCCAAGTCACACTAAAAAGACTAACTCTGGAGGTCAGGATGTTGCGAAATATGCTATCAGGATAAGCCTGGACATGACTGACTATCTGGGTAGGGCATTCAGAACCAGTGTAATGCTAAGGCACCACGCCTGGATGCTCGCCACAGGCTTTTCTTTGGACGTCCAACATCCCTAATGTTCATCCCATTTGACGGTTCTTACCTATTTGGAGTGAAGATGAGCTCAGCCTTTGAATGTTTTAAAGACACCACTCTGTCAGGCGAGTGACTGAACTGATGGCATTAGCTGTGGTACCACTGTGTACTTTGTTCTTCCCACACCAACCAGTCTTCCGGACAAAAGCAGCAATTGCTGCACAAGGTAGTCACGTCCTTTCACATAGTTGTATGTAATTTCATAGAAAAACAATTTCATGGAATACCGTTTCTGAAAAACACTCCACCTAAACAGTTTAATGGAAATTTTCAGAATGAATGGCATTTACCATTGTGTAGAAACCAAATCCTGGAATCTCTTTTTGGTTGAAAATGTCATTTAAATGCTTATTATTTAAGTGTAAATGCAATGATTGTCGGTCTTTCAGAATCAGTTTTGTCTGAGATATTTATTTCAGTGCTTACTTTAGGGGACTTTATTTCACATTTATATCTCATACATTGTCAAGCAATTACTTTGGATGCTTTTAATTTGCTGACCTATAACCACTTGCAAACACCATCATCACTGACCCAGTGGCTTGACATTAGCCCACGCAGCCTCCGCACTCCAGGGGGATCCATATGCCGCATGCAGTGGGCCAACACTGTGCACGGGCTCCTGTCTAGGTCGGAGGGGCTGGGGGGACCTTCATATTCTTTGCAAGCCTTCCCTCAAGTTTCTTTACACCATTGCACTGACCCCTCACAACCCATACTCACATTCAATCTCTGCCCCAAAAACCTCTCACCACACCTCAACTACATTCATCCTTGAAGCCTAAAAGCCCTTTTTACCCCAGACCTCCACGATGCCTGAACCATATATTCCCTCACTACCCCTAACTCCACCCATTCCTGAGCCTTAAAAACACCTTTCTATGCCTGAACCCCACTCATTCCATACCCCTTAAAACACCTCAGCACACCCAAATTCTACCTATCCCTGAAACCTAAAAAGCCCTCACCGCCCTTAAACACCAGCCATCTATGACCCATAAGAACTCCTCATTGCCCTAAACCACCCATCCCTTAATCCTAAAAACCCCTTTCTACATCTAAACTCAACTCCATTATGAACCCTAAAAACTCTTCACCACCTCATCCACTAACCTTAAAAACCCTCACCAGCCATAACCTCTGCCCTTTCATGAACCCTAAAACTACTCAGCATCCTTACACTCTACTCGTTCCTGAAACCTATAAACATCTCTGTTAGAAATGGGGTCTTTGGTTGTCCAAGCAAGGACCCTCACTCTAGTCAGGGTAAAGGACAATCGCCCTCAGCTAACCCCGCTCACCTCCTTGGTAGCTTGGCACGAGCAGGCAGGCTTAACTTCAGAGTGCTAGGTGTAAAGTATTTGTACCAACACAGACACAGTAACTTAATGAAAACACTACAAAATGACACAACACGTGTTTGGAAAAATAGAAAATATTTACGACAAAAATCCAACATACACAATTCAAGCTATTAATAATTAAAAGCAAAAATAGTCTCAAATACTTTTTGTAAACAGGTAAAATACTGTAGCTTTGAAAAGTACCTGGGTAGCGTAAAATTTCTCATTCTCACCTGCAAGCGAGATCGTGCATCGTTTATCCTTCTTCGGTTGGGTCGGCGTGCGTAATTTTTCCTCCCCGCAGTGGAGCAATGCGTCGATCCAGGCAGCGCTTGGGTCCAGGCAGGTAATGCGTCGTTTTTCCGCACCCAGCAAGGTTTGCGTTAGCAAAACCGCGCTGTGGGGGTTGCGATGTTACCAGCCTCCGTTAGCGATGCAGCACGTCGTTTCTCTAGCCGCTTGCGTCGATCTTCCAGTCGCGCTGCAGGTGGTGCGTCTATTTCGGCCGCGGAGTCGGCAGCGTGTCTTTTCTTTAGCTGCTCTTGGAGGTTGCGTCGGAAATTTCTCTGCACGGCGGTCAGTGCGTGGATTTTAAATCTTGGTCTGCCAGCTTCACCTGTCAAGGGAACCACTTGGCAGGGCAGGGGTCTCAGCAGAGAGTCCAGGTGCTGGTAGGCGAAGTCTTTGATGAACCTGAGACTTCAACAGCAGGACACAAGCTCAAGACAAGCCCTTGGAGATTTCTTCACAAGCAGGAATGCACAAACAAGTCCAGTCTTTATCCCCTTTCAACAGGCAGAAGCAGCAACTGCAGGATAGCTCCACAAAGCACAGTCTCAGGCAGGGTAGCACTTCTCCTCAGCTCTTCAGCTCTTCTCCAGGCAGAGGTTCCTCTTGATGTCCAGAAGTGATCTAAAGTCTGTGGTTTTGGGTGCCCTTCTTATACCCATGTTGGGCTTTGGAGTAGGCTTACTTCAAAGGAAAGTCTCTCTTGTTTGTGAAATCCTGCCTTGCCCAGGCTAGGCCCCAGACACACACCAGGGATTTGGAGACTGCATTGTGTGAGGGCAGGCACAGCACTTTCACGTGTGAGTGACCACTCCTCCTTTCCCTCCTAGCACAGATGGCTCACCAGGATATGCAGACTACACTCCAGCTCCCTTTGTGTCACTGTCTAGAGAGAAGTGCAAACAGCTAGACTGTCAAACTGACCCAGACAGGGAATCCACAGAATAGTTTAAGCAAGAAAATGCTCACTCTCTAAAAGTGGCATTTTCAAACACACAATCTTAAAATCAACTTTATTAAAAGATGTATTTTCAAATTGTGAACTCAGGGACCCTAAAATCCACACCTCTGTCCGCTCCCAAAGGGAATCTATGCTTTAATCATATTTAAAGGTAGCCCCCATGTTAACCTATGAGAGGGATAGGCCTTGCAACTGTGAAAAACGAATTTGGCAATATTTCACTGTTAGGACATGTAAAACAAATTAGTATATGTACCACCATAAACACACACTGCACCAGTGGGTACACTTGCCAAGTCGAATTGGCAGTTTAAAACTGCACACACAGACACTGCAGTGACAGGTCTGAGCCATGTTTACAGAGCTACTATTGTGGGTGGCACAACCAGTGCTGCAGGCCCACTAGTAACATTTGATTTACAGGCCCTGGGCACCTCTAGTGCATTGTAATAGGGACTTATCAGTAAATCAAATATGCCAATCGTGGAAATCCAATCAACCATACAATTTATACAGAGCATATGCACTTTAGCACTGGTAAGCAGTGGTAAAGTGCTCAGAGTTCTAAAGCCAATAGTTCAGAAAAAATAGGAGGCAGGAGGCAAAAAGATTGGGGATGACACTGCATAAGGGAAAAAGTCCAACAACCTCACACACTGAAACACCACTCATATATGAACCTTAAAAAAACTCTCACCACCCCTACACTCCACCTCTTTCTGAACCCTAAATAAACCCTTCTATGCCCAAACTCCAATTATTTCTGACCCCTAAAAGCCCCTCATCACCCTAAACAATACCTATCTGTGAACCCAAAAACCCCTCAGTAGTCCTGAACTTCACTCAAGTTTATTGTAACTTTGCATTTTTCCCTAGAATTATCTTTCCTTTTAAGATGTTTCCTTTAATTTTCAATTTCTTTGTATTTCCTTAAATTTGTCTTTAAAATTGTTGTTCTACGATTTGGTTTCCTCCAATATGGTTTCTCAGTTTTCATTTCTCATTAATTCACACACATCACTTTCACAAAGGGGCAATCCATCACCTTGCTGGGTTTTTATGCACTGAATCATCCCTCCAAGTAGAAATACTGGCTCCATCTTTAACCAAAAATATTCCTTAACTTGTACATTGATCATTCATGGGAATACTGACGGGGTGACCAACTGTTGTTGGTTTCTGTGGAGCTAAGAAAGGAAAAATAGTGCACAAGAGACCATCTTCAGATGGAGTGTGCTCTGCATCAAGATCTGCTATGAGCTGACCAGAAAGCAATCCTCTGAAGGGTTGCAGGCTCATTTCACCAGAGCACAGGATGCTACCACAGTGCTGGTTTGCAATGTGCCAGTCTAGGCCTTCTGACAAGCTGCTACCTGGGCATCTTCCATTCCACTATTAATTACTGCCAGGATACCCAGGTCCAGAGGAATGGGCATTGTGTCTGATGTGTCTAGCAGGATTCCGTGATCTGAGCTGTTCCACTGACCCGCCAACTGGGGAGGTGTACTGCTTTGGTATCTATTCATAAAGTGAGAAATCCGCAGTTAGAAGTCTCTATCAGAAGAACCAATTACCTACCTTTGGTAATTCCTTTTCTGGTAGACACTTTATCTACCAGCAGATTCTTCACCTACCCACCATCCTCTCTGGACTGTAAAGTCAAACTATCCAATGATAAGATTCTGTTGAAAATATCTGAATACTGTCACATATTGATTTCTATGGACTCCACATTCGTGGGGGCTGACAGAGTTCAGAAAGAAACTGACATCAGCACACAGAGGTGGCTCATACATTGGGGCCCCAACGTCATATCTGGGGCAAGACGGGTCTATTGCATAGCTGCATGATGCCACCTACTTATTTGTGAGGAAATTGCTGTGAAAGTTTCCAGCTTCGGTCTGACACCTGGGGGAATTCACAAGGCAAGGAATCTGTAGTTAGTTGGAGTCTCTACCAAAAAAAGGCATTACTGAAAGTAAGTAGCTTGTTTTTTTCCATCATTTTTCTTCTTTAACACAATCAATTGTCTTATTTACATAACAAGTTTTCCCAAATGCTGCTCATACAGGCACACTGCTATGCCACTGAATCACTTGGGAGGCTTTTGCTCAGGGGTAGCAAAGGGGTCAAATTTACTTGATATATGTAGGTTTGCAGCGCCTAACTTCGTATCCCCAACTTCTTTGTGGTGGCCCTTAAATTATAGGGCAGGACAATACGCTATCCGTGCTGGTGCAGAAGCCTCTAGAGTTACACCTCTGAAAGGATCATGGACCGCCGATCACGCAAGAGCACTAATGAATTATATACCAAAATAATTAGCTGGATCCAGTGAGCAAACTATGTGCAGGTCCCGCCGATTTAAAATCGTTAAATTTTTCCAAAATGTATAATGCGCCAGAAACATTAAACACCAAAGGGAGAATATGTGCATTTAACCAGCTATTAATCATCATTAAACAAAACACCTTGAAACAGCAATGCATTAGCAAAGCTTTCTTTAAAAACTTTATCAGTATTTTCCAGGGTATAAAAATGTGTTTTCCTTCATTAGGCAAGCTGTTTCAAAGAAATCAGGGACAAATATAGACAGAAATAGAGTAAAACACCCAGGAGAGTTGATACCACACTGAAAAATCCGTAAGAAAATATCCTCAGTTTACTGACTATAAAGCTGACAAGTTGTGCGAACAGAAGCAATGACAAAATGTTGTTTCAATGTATACGGCATAGGGGAAGGAAGGGGTGTTATGCTGCGAGTCCAACGCCACCCGAAACAGGTTTCATAGTACTATACAGTAGGGATTTGCAATGCCATTGTTTGTAATCAGGCTTATGACAGCTAGGAAAGGTAACGAAGAAATAACAAAACAGGCTGAAGAACGTACAGGATATGAGTGCCTCAAGGTCATAAATAGTCACTATTTGCCGTGGTTGCCAATGAGAAGACGCAGGGGCTCAGAAATGACTCAGTCAGAGCTTAAAGCAAAAATACAAAGATACAAGATGAAGGAATTGTGGAAGAGAAGGTGCACTGTCAGGTCTGTAGGTCCCACATGAGGCATTAACTGAGGCCATACTGAGGCAGAGTAAATTATGGATCATATGTACAAAGCATGTATAGTATTTTGCACACCGACTTATGCACTAATAGGTCAGGACGCAAAATACAGATTCCTAGTGGGTTGCAATTCATCCTACCTTATGAATATTATTTAGATAGCTCACAAATTGCGACCCAGTAGGAATAAGTTTTTTTTCTTCATGTACTGTTTACGGTTATAACGGGGGTTGTGGAAGATCAGTTATTGATATGAAAGAAGGTGCTATTTTTCAGCTCTTGGTCCCGCTTACGGTTGTAGCGAGGGTCGTGGAAGATCAGCTGTTGACATAAATGAAGGTGCTTTTTCTTCAGCGTAGGTAAGACATTGTCTAAATGCAACTACTTCCCTGAATATGATGGATTGGAATCGATTCGAATTAAAAAAGCCCTGAAGAAGTCCTGTGTTGAGGATGAAACGCGTTGGCTGTTGCTGTTATGAATGTGTTTTATTTTTAAAAGAAAAGAAGATTGAAGAGAAGATACAAATGAAATATTACTGATGAATTGGACTTTTTATATTTATTGATTGTGGTGCACCATTGAGATTTGAATTTTGTACACTTCCTTCTTTAAAGATTGCACCTTGGCATCAGGTGCTGTGATGTGTGCATGCACAAGTAAGACTTGAGCTTATGACTTTTTTTGATACAAAGTAGGTGATAGGGGTTAAGTGCATGCAGTATAGCCTGCTGCCACCTGCGTTATTAGTGCTGGGACCCCGTAGGAATCGCTGCCATCACAGGCATGGTGGCCCACTGAGGCCAGCAGAGTACCATGTCTGCAATTGCTTTTTGAATAAAACTAATTTTTCATGAAAGAAAAGGATGTGCATTAAAAAAAAAAAAAATGAAAATGGTACTAACATTTTTAGGAGTAAACAGTGGTCCATAGAAATACTGCCTACTCTTAAATTATTTTTTCAACTTTCTCATTCCCATTTGCAAATGGCTTACAACTACATGTTTGCTGTCTTTCTTTTATTTGTTGGTAGTCTCAGCTGGTTCAATGGGAATGACCTCCAGTGTCAGAACTCCATGTTAATCACCTGAGCACGCATAGTGGACACTGGTAAAGTATTAATGTTTTGCAACCTGATTTTGGTTGTAAAACATGAATCCATACCAATCTGTTGCAGTATTTTGAAAAGACGCCCTAAACACAACCCTTCCAAACACCAAATCGGTGGTTGGTCACAAACCTAAATTGCGATTCAGTTATGTGTTACTAAATCGCAATAATGGGCCTGATGTACAAAGATTCCTAATAAGGAATTATATATTTCACCAAATAACGATTTGCAATTTGCGATTTCTTATTAGGAATCTACTAATATGGATTTGGTGGAAGTGGGTGCAATTTGCACACTGACTTCTACCAAACACATTGGTATTTTGTGAACCAACCTATGTATTATTAAGTTTGTTAAAAGAAAATATCAAATTGTAGTGGTTCGCAGTTCAACCTACCTCATTAATACGTAAAATGTAGATCGTAAACTAAGGCTCACTGCGACTGGTTATAGTCACTGGCATGGTGGCCTGCTGGGGTCAGCAGATCACCACATCTGCAACTGCTGTTAAAATGCAGCCCGTTTTTCTAAAAGAAAAACTGGATGGGCTTAAAAAAAGAAAATGAATACTTTAACAAACATTTTTATCAGCAGGAAGTGGTTCTCACAACAAATGTTTTGGTGACATTCACAAAGGGTGGTGGTGCGTTGATCTTTTAGCCGCAAAACAGGTACTGCATCGATTTTTCTCCCGAACAGCTCCTGTGCGTGGATTTCAGTCTTGGTTCCCCCAGCTTCTTGTTTCAAAGGCCCAGGGACTGGATTGGGCACCACTTGGCAAGGTAGGAGTCTCAGCAAGAGAGTCCAAGTGCTGGCAGAGGAAGTTTGTAATAGCCTGAGACTTCAGAACAGGGGGCACACTCAGACCAAGCCCTTGGAGACACTTCACAAGGAGGAAAACACAACAAAGATCAGTCTTTGCCCTCTCAAAGGCCCAAAGGCATAAGCAGCAAATGCAGGCCAACCCAGCACAGCACACTCACAAAGGGGCAGTACTTCTCCAGTTCTTCAGCTCTACTTCTTGGCAGAGGTTCCACTTGATCCAGAAGTAATCTAAAAATCTGGGTTGGGGTTTTGGGTCTACTACTTAATCTCCTTTCTGTCTTTGAAGTAGGTAAACTTCAAAGGACATTTTCTGATGTTCACAAGATCCTGCCTTGCTCTGGCCTGACCCCAGACACACACCTGTGGTTGGAGACTGTATTGTGTGAGGACAGGCACAGCCCTTTCAGGTGTAAGTGTCACCTCCTCCCTTACCACTCTAGCCCAGGAGACTCATCAGGATATTCAGGCTACACCACAGCTCCCTTTTTGTCACTGTCTAGAGAGAATTCACAAACAGCTCCTCCTCTCCCACTCTAGCCCAGGAGACTTATCAGGAAATTCAAGCTACACCCCAGCTCCCTTTGTGTTACTGTCTAGAGAGAATTCACAAAAAGCACCAACTGTTAGTCTGACCGAGACGTGAATTCCACAGGCAGGCAGAGGCACAGAATGGTTAAACAAGAAAATGCTCACTTTCTAAAAGTGGCATTTTCAAACTAACAATCTAAAAAAACAACTTTATCAAAAGATGTATTTTTAAATTGTGAGTTCTAAGATCCCAAACTCCAGATCTCTATCAGCTCCCAATAGAAAACTGCACTTAAAAGATATTTAAAGGCAGTCCCCATGTTAACCTATGAGAGAGATGGGCCTTGCAACAGCAAAAATTGAATTTGGCAGTATTTCACTGTCATGACATGTAAAACACATCAGTGCATGTCCTACCATTAACATACACTGCACCCTGCCCACGAGGCTACCTAGGGCCTGCCTTGGGGGTACCTTATATGTACAAAAAGGGAAGGTTTGGGCCTGGCTCTGGGGTACTTGCCAGGTCGAATTGGCAGTTTAATACTCCACACACAAACATTGCAGTGGCAGGTCTGAGCCATGTCTACATGGCTACTCATGTGGGTGGCACAATCTGTGCTGCAGGCCCACTAGCAGCATTTGATTTCAGACACTGGGCACCTCTTGTGCACTTTACTAGGGACTTACTAGTAAATCAAATATACCAATCATGGAAAAGCCAATTACACACACAGTTTACACAGAGGACACTTGCACTTTAGCACTCGTTAGCAGTGGTAAAGTGCCCAGAGTAACAAAACTAGCAAAAACAAAGTCCAGCACACAGTCAAAAACACAGGAAGCAAAGGCAAAAAGACAGGGGAAACCATGCCAAAGATGCCAGGTCTAACAAGGACTTTCAAAACAGAGGGGAAGAGTGTATGTGTGTTTTTGACTGTGTGAATGCAAAAATCACAAGTGAAATCCGACAAACACCTTACCATTTCTGACGAAAAGCACATGTACTCAACTATTCATCAGAAAATACATTTATTGGAGGGAGGGGGTAACGCCCCAAACACCGCCCTGAAACTATGCTCCTGGTTACAGGAAGGCTTTTTAGCAGCCCCATGTTTGTTAAAGGACCTAAACAACTTATAAGGGAAAAACCCACCTAGTACATATGACCAGGCCAGCTGCTTCCAAAATGCAACCCACAGGTCTGCTTCACGTTGCCTCATTCAGAAACACATGGACTGCATACCATCACACGTACATGCTCAGCATTTGATATTCTGGCGATAAGATTCCGGATTCAACATTACAGCCGCATAACTGTTAGACAGTAGGCTTGCATTCACACAGCACAAGTAAAACGGTCGTCTGATCACTGTAACTATAAAATCACTGTAAACGAAATAAGATATGCTGGCATCACCATGCGACAAGTGTGAATGCCGTGACAGTGACATCCGTCCTTCTGTGATGAGAAGGGCTCGCTTTGTGAACATGTGCATCCATACCTCATGACACGGCTGTAGCATTGCAGGTTTTCCCCCTTTTGTTCATGATGTACAGCATATACAAAAGGCAATGGCCAGGCCGATAGGTCTCAAAGGCAAGACCTATTAGCTTTGCTGATGCTTGCTAGAACAACCATTGGCAGAGCTAATATGAGTGACTGATTCACAAGTTGTTAAGTGTATGGCTAAATGAGTGGGTGACTGAATGAGGTAACGGATGGCTGAATGAGGGATTGAGTGGATGGATGAATGAATGGATGAATCGATGCATGGGAGAGTGACTGAGTTCAAGGTGAACCGTTGACTGTGTAGATGAAATTGTTAGGGAGTACATGGATAAATAAAGGGGTCAGTGAGAGCCTGTATAAATGAATTTGCGAGCAGATGGAGGAGTGATTGCACGGATGAATGGATAAATGAGTGAGTGAGTGGATGAAAGTACATGGATGTATGAGTGAAGGCAGTGGTGGGTAAATAAATGAGTGCATGAATCAAGTACTGAGAGAGTGCATCACTACGTTAGTAGATTAGCAAATACTCTGATGGATAAATACGTGACTGAATGGATGGATGAATGAGGAAAGTGCATGGATGGATGAGAATGAATGGCGAATGAGTATGGTGATGATTGAACACATGGATGGACGAACATAAACAGAAGACAGTGTAACTCTGTACCTCGACAGTTGAAGCCCACTCCGTAGAAGATTTCTTGTGAGCAGCACATACACTAAACTTTGTGAGAGACACAGATGAGGCCATTAGTATTTTGGAATGCACCTCCACATAATATCTGCTGCAGGGCTCCTTCTCGTTTACATCCCCTCACCTGCCTGGCACAGAAAAATATCCTGGAAAACACCATCTTCACTGTGTATCCTCCAACCCACGGTGCTCGCACTTCCCGCAAAGAAACCAATCGCATTCTGTAAACGTCTTGCCTCAAATCTGTGGGTGAAGTCAGGCATTTATGAGCATGATCTCATTAAGGCCAAATGAAAACAAACACTTTTTTGGAAGGTGATACAGGTTTGAAAAGCAGTTGACACCATTAAAGTCTATGGTGGAATTTTGTTTGGCAGGCTGTTGAATAGAAGCAATCATAGACAACCCTGTCCCTTACTCATGGCCAGACCCAGATTCAATGCCTGTGTGGGTGCGATCATGTCATAAGCAGCGGCCTTTTTTTGTTACATGGGCGTCAGTTTTTTATTGAATTAGTGACCAAAGGCTTGCAGCACCAGCAATAGGTGCCAACAAAGAGGTTTGGAAAACATTTTTTTCCAAAACTACCACCAGCAATACAAATGCTACCCGTAAGGAAATGCCTCCTTGGCATGGTTACCCCCTGACTTTTTGCCTTTTGTTGATGCCAGTTATGATTGAAGGTGTGCTGGGACCCTGCTAACCAGGCCCCAGCACCAGTGTTCTTTCCCTAAACTGTACCTTTGTTCCAACAATTGGCACAGCCCTGGCACCCAGATAAGTCCCTTGTAAATGGTACCCCTGATACCAAGGGCCCTGATGCCAGAGAAAGTCTCTAAGGGCTACAGCATGTCTTATGCCACCCTGGGGACTCCTCACTCAGCACATGCACACTGCCTCACAGCTTGTGTGTGCTGGTGGGGAGAAAATGACTATGTCGACATGGCACTCCCCTCAGGGTGCCATGCCCACCTCACACTGCCTGTGGCATAGGTAAGTCACCCCTCTAGCAGGCCTTACAGCCCTAAGGCAGGCTGCACTATGCCACAGGTGAGGGCATATGTGTATGTGCACTATGCCCCTACAGTGTCTAAGCAAAACCTTAGACATTGTAAGTGCAGGGTAGCCATAACGAGTATATGGTGTGGAAGTTTGTCAAACATAAACTCCACAGTTCCATAATGGCTACACTGAAATCTGGGAAGTTTGGTCAAACTTCTCAGCACAATAAATGCACACTGATGCCAGTGTGGAATTTATTGTAAAATGCACCCAGAGGGCATCTTAGAGATGCCCACTGAATACCAGTCCAACTTCCTAGTGTTAGGCTGACCAGTTTCTGCCAGCCTGCCACAACCAGACGGCCACATGTTGAGAGTGCCTTTGTCACTCTGTGGCCAGGAACAAAGCCTGTACTGGGTGGAGGTGCTTCTCACCTCCCCCTGCAGCAACTGTAACACCTGGCGGTGAGCCTCAAAGGCTCATGCCTTTTGTTACAGCACCCCAGGGCATCCCAGCTATTGGAGATGCCCGCCCCTCTGGCCACTGCCCCCACTTTTGGCGACAAGGCTGGAGGAGATAATGAGAAAAACAAGGAGGAGTCACCCACCAGTCAGGACTGCCCCTAACGTGCCCTGAGCTGATGTGACCCCTGCCTTTAGAAATCCTTCATCTTGAGATTGGAGGATTCTCCCAATAGAATTAGGGATGTGCCCCCCTCTTTTCAGGGAGGAGGCACAAAGAGGGTGTAGCCACCCTCCAGGACAGTAGCCATTGGCTACTGCCCTTCTGACCTAAACACACCCCTAAATCTAGTATTGAGGGGCGAAACAGAACCCAGGAAATCAGATTCCTGCAACCTACACAAAGAAGGACTGCTGACCTGAAAGCCTTGCAGATACAACAGAGACGACAACTGACTTGGCCCCAGCCCCACCGGCCTATCTCCAGACTCAAGGAACCTGCACAGCGATGCATTAGACAGGGACCAGAGGCCTCTGAAGCCTCAGAACTGCCCTGAACCGAAGGACCAAGAAACTCCCGGGATCTGAGGCACTGTTCACCTACAGCAACCTACAGCAACATGTTTGCAACTTTGAAGCAACGTTTAAAGAACTCACTCTTCCCGCCGGAAGCGTGAGACTTCACCCTCTGCACCCGACGTCCCCGGCTCGAGTTCCAGAGAACCAACACTGCAGAGAGGACTTCCAGGCGACTGTGACCTCGTGAGTAACCTGAGAAGACCCCCCCAACCCCACAGCGATGCCTGCAGAGAGGATCCAGAGGCTCCCCCTGACTGCGACTGCTTGGAACAAAGAACCCGACGCCTGGACCAAGCACTGCACCCGCATCAAGCCATTGAAGGGCATCATCATGGGGCTCCCTGAAAAACTCAAAGGGAGATGGGATGTCCTCTTGCCATGCCTGCTTTTTGCCGACAGAGAGGTGCTACAGAAGGGAGTAAGGTTTTCCCCCTTTGAGCTTCTGTTTGGCCATCCTGTTAGGGGATCACTGGCACTTGTAAAAGAAGGCTGGGAGAGACCTCTCCATGAGCCTAAACAAGATGTATTGGACTATGTACTATGTACTAGGCCTACATTCAAGGATGGTAGAGTACATGGAAAAGGAAAGCAAAAACCTTGAGGCCAGCCAACAACTCCAGAAGTTGTGATATGACCAAAAGGCTGCTATGGTTGAGTTTCAGCCAGGGCAGAAAGTCTGGGTTCTGGACCCTGTGGCTCCCAGGGCACTTCAGGACAGATGGAGTGGCCCTTACCCAGTTCTTGAGAAAAAGAGTCAGGTCACCCTCCAGTGCAGGAGTGACCACCAGGCGACCCTCTGCCTAGCCCAGTAGGCGGCTGGTCCGAGAAGCCCCCCTGTGCAATGCTTGCCTCGCTAGAGTGACCCCCGCGTCCCTCCATTGATTTCTACAGAAAACCCAACGCCAACTTTGCACACTGAACCCGGCCGCCCCTGTGCCGCTGAGGGTGTGCTTTGTGTGCCTGTTTGTGTCCCCCCCCCCAGTGCACTACAAAACTGCCCTGGTCTGCCCTCCGAATACGCAGGTACTTACATGTTGGCAGACTGGAACCGGAGAGCCCCCATTCTCCATAGGCGCCTATGTGTTTTGGGCCTTCCTTTGACCTCTGTACCTAACCGCCCCTTTGTTGCTGGTGCGGTGACTTTGGGGTTGCCTTGAACCCCCAACGGTGGGCTGCCTATGCCCAGGAAACTGAACTTGTAAGTGCCTTACTTACCTCAGAAACTTAACCTCACTTACCTCCCCCTGGAACTGTTGTTTTTTGCACAGTGTCCACTTTTAAAATAGCTTATTGCCATTTTAACCTATACTGTGTATGTTACTGCTCTAATTCAAAGTTCCTTACTTACCTGTGTTGAGTACCTTGCATTTAATGTACTTACCTCAAATCTTGAATCTTGTGGTTGTAGAATAAATTAAGAAAATATATTTTTCTATATAAAAACTATTGGCCTGGAGTTAAGTCTTTGAGTGTGTGTTCCTCATTTATTGCCTGTGTGTGTACAACAAATGCTTAACACTACCCTCTGATAAGCCTACTGCTCGATCACACTACCAAAAAATAGAGCATTAATATTATCTAATTGTGCCACTCTCAACCTCTAAGGGGAACCCTTGTACTCTGTGCACACTATCTCTCACTTTGAGATAGTATATACAGAGGCAACTTCCTACACTACCAATACCACAGCCACCAATACCGCCAACACCACCTATAACACGATCTCCAATACCACACTACCACAAATAACACCCTACAACAAAACTTCAAATACCAGTACAAATACCAACACCTATACAAATACCATCACCAATGCCACTACCGCAAATGCCATTGCCACAAATACATCCAATACCACTGTCATCAATGCTGATAATACTATGAGTACAATACCAAAACAACCATCAATATCACCAGCACCAATAATACACCACCAGTACCACCAGTACCAGCACCAGCACCACCACCATCCCAAATTCCATCAATACCACTACCTTTAATACCATTACCTTTGATACCACCTATAATACCAGCAATACTGCCAGGAACAATGCCACATCTCCATTACCACACCACCACGACAAACACTTCTAGTACCAGTCCCACGACACAAATCACCACACATACTACACCACCAAACCATATCACAACTCACCACCAATACCTTATCTACCATCAATACTGCCACCACCTCTCAGGCCCATACCCATGTGCATACATAATACATGACTCTACAACCCAGTATGTACAAGGCAGTCGATTTTGGATTTGGGGGCTTTTCTTTAAGGCAGTTAGTGAGACCTCACACAGATAATAACAGAGGCTGCCGTATTCTTTGAATATGTGATTCCAATGTACAAGTGAACAATGTTTGACCCTGATGCAGGATCCTAGGCTTTTGAATAACTGTGCATGCCTCAAGTAAGGAACACTATTCCAAGAACACGCTACACCTGTGCTGGATATGGGCCATTATAAAAGGTGAACTCCAGCCCCACTACAATGTGTTTCTGTGTTTCTAGTTTGGTTCCTCGTTTTTTTGTTCTCTTGGTTCATGCTTTTCCACTGCTCCATAGTTACTTGTGAGTCAGCCTTTATCTTCTGCCTCCTTGGAAACCTTTCTTTTACTATTTGTTTTACACATTAGGCCACTTTTTCCACTTGCTTCAGTCAGGCTGTCTCTTACTCTCCAGCTCCTGTCAGTCTTAGTTCCTTTTTGTTCAGCTTTCCTCAAGACTCTCTGACCCTCTTGCAGAGCTCTTGCTGTAAGAACCAGGTCAACCTCGCTCCCTGAGTCACTTATTCCCATCGTGACTCGTCTTGCATCTCTGAACTGGCTGACCAATACCACCTCCGATACCATCATACTGCAGGCAGACTGCGGATATCCATAGGCTTTGGGAATCCTCCTATTGCCATCAGAGGTTGCACTCAATCTAGGACTGGGGGTCGTCGCACTCTATCACTGTCATCCTGATACTACCAATACCACCGCCAATACAGTCATGGCTAGTAACACACTGTCATCACCAAAAATAATAGCACCACAATACCACCATGATCAATATCACCAAAACCTCCACCACCACTACCTTTATCACCACCACATTCAATATTACCCCAATCAATATCGCCAGGAGCACCACCACCACGCCCTCCACCACTACCAAAATCACCACCAATTCATCCACCAGCACAACCAATACCACCAACATTAAAAACAAAGACCACCACCAGCCCCAAAATCACCACCAATAACACACTGCCAGCAATATCACCTCCAACAATAGCACACCACTATTGATACCAATACCAGCTGTGCCATCACCAACAGTAAATCTACACCACTATTACCACGGCCAATACCAACACCACCATCACCAACCACACCTCCACCAATACTACCAAAACAGTCGTCTCCATCACCACCACTACTACCAAGCATAGACAAAGTAAATTGGCCTGGGATTAATGAATGAATTAATTAATTGATTAACTAATTCATTAATTCATGTATACAGTGCAGCCACATGGGAACACTGTTGTGGTAGGACGGTCTCTCAGAGGAATTAAAAGAGCAAAAGAGATGAGTTTTCAGGCTTTTTTTGCAAAAGCAAATTGTGATTTCCCAAATTGCACATGAGTGTGGCCCGGAGTCGCAAATTGTGACTGTGTCGCCATTTGCGAGCCGGTGCCAATAAAAAGAGAAGAAAACACACTTCCTTGTTCTGAGTAATGACATGAGAACCAGGAAGTACCCTCCATGGAACTGGGAGGAGTCTACCCAGCACAAACAGCAGAGGCACACCCAGCTGAGAAGAGCAACTACAGCCATGTCAACTCAGACCAAGGAGACACCCACTGCAGGGAGGAAGAAAAAACTGAAATTCTCTGATAAGGAGCTGGAGGTCCTGGAGTGCTGCCTGAACCATGAGGTCCTGTTTGGCAAGGCAGCAATGAGTGTCCCTGACACACAGAAGAAGATCTGGCTGACATTCAGAGTAAGATCAATGCGATTGGAGTCGGCCATCGCACCATTGATGAGGTCTGCAAATGGTGGTACGACCTCCAGTCCACGACCAAAGAAAGGGTGGCAGAACGGATGAGGGAGGCGCACGGAACTGGTGGAGGACCATCCACAATACCACCTCCTACAGCCATAGAGAGCATGGTGGAGACCACACTGGAGCCAGAGGCTGTCATAGGAATTGGGGACCTAGACAGTTCAGCACCAGAAACATCCAAAACTAAGTTGCAAACCTCACTTATTTACACCATTCAATGCACCATGTACACAACCATAGTACACAAAAGCATTCATCATCCAAATTTGTTCCATGCCTATATTTCAACCTACAGAACAATGCATTATGGGCAATGTACTACAGTAGTCCAACTTTTGAGGAATATTTATTTTGATACACCACACATCTGAGAGGCACTGACAGTGTATTCCCTGTGTCTCACAGGTCTCCCACAAATACCCACCGATGACCCTAGTGTGCAGGGAGAAGAAGCTGCCACCATCACAGCAGACGAGGCAGCCAGCATATCTGCAGGGGAGTGCATGACCACACCACTTGTCCACCATGCATGTGAGACCACTGAGGAGACAGATGGGGACACCGAGACAGGAAACCTGACACCGGGGCCACAGATGAGTGTGAGTCGGCCACATAGAACAGCTGGGTCTGGACGGAGATGGCGTTGTCAAACACAGTCAGCAGGTGAGGAGGATGTCACCGATGAACAATTCTTAGGACTGGAGGCATCCCTACTGAGCAGTCACCGCCTGAAAAATAAACAAATGTGGTTGATGAACAGGAACCTGCACAGACTGCAACAGACCCTCACAGAGGGATTTTCCAATGTTGACACACAATTTACCAACATGAACAACAACATGGTAAAGCTCACCACCGCCGTCAATGACCTGTGCAGGGAAATGGTAGCGGATCGGGCCAATGCAAGGCGCAGAGAGCGCAATACTGCTGCCCGTTTGGACCGGCTCAGTCAGTTGATTGGCCACCTTGCAACCACAACTTCCTGCCTGTCAAGGCGCACTGTTACGCTACAGGTGGAACTTGGCCATCTTGCTGGAGATGTAGCAAGGGGACTAGGGCACATCAGTCATGCAGTGGACCTCATACAGACCACCCAGGCAGCAAGGGGCACTGGCAATACCCTTCAGGACAGTGAGGACATCTCCAGCGTGAGCAGCGTCTCTGCCCCAGATGCACGCATACTGCGGAGTAGAAGTGCCAGACATCAGGGGACCAACCAGGAACAGGCCATGGTGGGTGTAGTCGCAGGAGGGTGTGATTTAGCTTTTTTGGGATTTGCCTGAGGCACATGATGTAAATGTGTCAGACGTTGTTACATTTTACGTTTTAACTGATAGCTAAACGTCAACAGTTCATTAGTACACTCCTAACATTAAAGGGATATTTTTTGTTGCTCACCCTGTCTGTGTGTGTCTTACATTTGTGAATGCTGTAACGGTTGCCACATACCTGCCAAAGTAGTGAGTTGCAATGTGGTCCCGTCTCCGTCTGCCCTCCTTTGCGATGCTACCATCCCCAGGCTGTCGTTGTGGTGGCTCTTGCTCCTCATCCTCCAAATCTGTGTCATCTAGAGTGAGATGTAGCCCACGTCTGGTTGCTATGTTGTGTAGGATGGTACGTGTCGCCACAATCTTGCATGCAGTCTCTGGGGCATACTGGAGTGCCCCTCCACTTTTGTGCAGGCATGATTTCAACATGCCAAAGGTCCTCTCAATCATGGTTCTGGTTCAACAATGTCCAATGTTGTAGCGCCTCTCATTCTGATTGACAGGTGCTAGGTATGGTGTGAGTATCCATGGCCTCAGAGCATATGCACTGTCACCTGTGTAACAAAACAGCAGATATGAGCATGGCTTCACATGGTTATGCAGTGACATGTATTTGAGACATCGGTGTGTACTACACAGTACCTAATAAATACCCTTCACCCAACTCCTCACGTTCTAGGCGTTGGTGTATCCCACTGTGCCTTAATATGTATGCATCATGTGTGGTCCCTGGATATTTTGCCACTATATCAGTTATTACACTATGGGCATCACATACCAGATGGATGTTGAGTGAGTGAGTACATTTCCTATTGCGGAACACATATTCCAGAATTGCAGGTGGGCAAATGGGTATATGTGTCCCGTCCACACACCCTATTACATGGGGAAAGTTTGCAATTCTGTAGAAGTCCAATTTGGTGTTGTATATTTCCTCCTCATTCCTGGGAAGGTATATGTATCTGAATATGTGTGTGAGTATGGCATCTAAGAACCGTCTAAAGAATCGTGCCAGGGCACTTTAGGACACCCCACCAGCAACAGCAATCACCCCCTGGTAGCTACCCGAGGCCAAGAGGTGCAGTGAGCAGAGCACTTGTACATGTGTGGGGATAGAGCAGCTGTGCAAGGTCTGGCTTTCTATGCGAGGTTTCAGCAGTTCAATAATCTCTAAGATAACTGCGCTGCTCAGTCTGCATTTGTCATATATTTCCTCCTCAGTTTGTTGAAATATGGACTGCCTGGTTCTGTATATCCCTCTCCTGTCTCCGCCTCCTCCTCCTCTGCTGGGCACCCTGGACTCGCCTCCGCCGTGCAATCACGTAGAATGCAGCCATTTTGAGAAACCCTGATGGCTTCTGGGTCTGCTTTTACACTTTGGTTTTGATTACCACCTGTTTGGAATCAGTGCTAATCTGGGTGTGCAAAATGGGCTTTTTGCGACTACTCGCAATTTGCGACTGCCTTGTACATGCGGTTTGCGACTCGCAAATTGAGATTTCTTATTTGCGAGTCGCAATATCAAGTCGCAAATTTTGTGAGTCGGTAATTGGTCGCATCGCTATTTGGGACTCCGAAATGGCATTGGAACATACCATTTTGCTTTTTGCACAACCAATTTGTGACTCGCAAAATGTACGTACATGTAGCCCTAAGAGTCTGTAGAAAGGTATTAGGGAGATCATAGTAGTTAAATGGGGGTTTGGGAAGAGTTAAAGGAGAGAAAAATGAAAGAGAATTTAGGAGGGTTGTTTGGGAGTTCATAGTCGTAAACTGAGGTTTGGGGTGATCCAGGAGGAGTAGAGGAGGGAAGGGTCTAGGAAGGGTTATTTTGGAGATCATACAAGTATAATTGGTTTGGGATGAGTAAGAGAGTGGAGATAGAGCAGGTATCTCCAGCCAGTAGATCTCGAGCTACCAGTAACTCACAGACACCTTCAGAGAAGCTCAGGGCCATGAGTTCATTTTTAAATAAGCACAGGGTCATATTTCTATTTTAAAGTTAAGTGAAGACTGTGTTTATTTTACATTATCATCTTCAGGTTGCAGATAGCAGGGCCTGGTAAAGAGCAGTTCTGGAGTCCGATTTAGACAGTTCGATTTAGGGCACAGAGAAGAAGAACTGAAGTACTGAGATATTTAAATTTGAACTAAAAGTCCTTGTCAACTCAGTATTGGAGCATAAGAACAAAATTATGTTTCAGAATGCTTTCAAAGAGTTAACTCTCATTGGTAGCTGTATCCCATTTCAAAGTGTTTGCATTTACAGACAGCAAACCACCTGCTCCCAGTGGCCAGTCGACACTGTGCCATATTTATATTATAACTTATAAATACTGTCATTTTTTCAAATAGGAGAAATTTAAAGTGAATAAATATATCTAAATGAAACATTGAGCCAATGTTTTTCTCTACTTTCAATTAAACCAATTATGTCTTAATATTTTAAGAAGCATGTTTCTTCACGTTAAATTCCTCCGTTTTACACAAATGACTGTATTTTTCTGTGATAAATATGGCACTGTGTCTAAAGGCCACTGGTTGCAAGATGCCTGCTGTTCGTAATGCAACACTTTGAAATGGGAGAACATTAAATGATGTGTTTAAGGAATTAATGAAACAAAATTAGCTCTTCGGTTTAATTTTCTCCCATTTGAAAGTGTGGCATTTACATACAGCAGGCACAGCAGCTCTCAGTGGCTAGAAAACAAGTTGTCATGTTTAAAACTGAAAAAACGCAGCCATTTATTAAGTGGGAAAAATTTAAAGTGCAGACAAATGTTCCATATTATGAACATTTTTCAAGAAAATTTTTCTGCACTTTAAATTTCTCCTATTAAAAAAGGGGTTGTATCTTTGTGTTCTAAATGTAACAGTGCCACATATGGCGAAAGGTATGTCCTGTGCCACAAGTACATATGACACAGGCTCTCATTCACTAATACACATATATTTCATTCATATGCACACATGTTCATACATCCCCAAAGACCACGCTCTCAATGACACAAATGGAAGCCCTGTTGTAGTGCCCCTACTCAAATAATTTTGTCCAAACCATAGTCTTTGGCTCTTTAGACATTAGACTTAAAGTAAAAAAAGTAAAAAAAACTGGACGTGGGTGTGTCTGGTAACACTGCGGGAGTAGCTTAGTAGCTCAGTGATTTTCACTGATCAGAAATAGTTCTCACTACAGAAAAGTTTGGAGGACCCCGAGATAAAGGTTAGATTGATAGAGGTATAGGGTGATAGTCAGAAAGAGTAAAGCTTTCGCAAGAGTAAATATGTTGTTTTTTGTCTTGTACAGTAGGATTAGAATAGTAAATACATGGATTGGATTTACTACCAGCCGTATTATGAGTTCCATAGGATATAATGGACTCGTAATACGGCTGGTGGTATATCCGTCACTTTACCGTCACTTTTGGGACGGATTAACACCTCCTCCAAAGTTGTAATAACCCCCTATGTCTATATTTTAAGATAAAATAGTTATTATACATATTTGTACAAAGAAATACTCATATCTAGATATATACACATATTCAAATTATAACATGTTTACGTACATGGGGATATGCAGTCCATTGATGTTTGAGTATGGTGGTTATGTAGGAAAGAGCCAACTCTTGAGTAGTCTTCTGAAGATAATATAGTTATCCGTGGAATTTATATTTGGGGGTAATGAATTCCATAGTTTGGCCGCTTAAACAGAGAAAGATGTACCACCTATGGTCTTTTTCTTGTATGGTGATGTTTTGAGGTGGGGTGCCAATCTTGAGCAGAGTAGAGTGCACTGGCATAAAGTGCAGTGGTTAAGATTAGAGTGACATAGAGTACAGTGGCATAGAGTGGAGTAGAGTAAAGGAGATTGGCATAGAGTGCAGTGGCGTAGAGTGTAATGGTGCAGGGTAGAGTGCAGTTGCAAGGAGTGGCATAGAGTAAAGTTGTGTAGAGTGCAGTGGCATAGAGTGCAGTGGTGCAGAGCAGAGTAGATTAGAGTGCCATGCAGAGGATTTTCTTAGAGTTCAGGGGCATATAGTTGGGTGTTACAGAGTAAAGTGCATTGGTGTAGAGTGTACTGGCACAGAGAGCAGTAGTACAGTGTTGCAGAATGGCGTAGAGTACAGTGGAGTAGAGTGGAGTTGTGCAGAGTAGATTAGTGTGGCATAGACTGGAGTGGTGTAGAGTGCAGCGGCGAACAGTGCAGTGGTGTAGACTAGAGTGGCAAAGAATCCATTGGCATGGAGTAGAGTGGTGTAGGGTAGAGCAGAGAGGCGTAGCGTGAAGTGGCATAGAGTGGAGTGGTGCAGAGCAAAGTGGCGCAGAGTGATGTAAAATGGAGTGGTGCAGAGTACAGTGTAGTATTGTGGAGTGGTGCATTCATGGTGTGGTAGCAAATTGTCATTCTCGATACAACATTATTAATTAAAATGATCATTATATTGCACAGACATACAGTTTTACTAATAAGACTATACATTGCACAGACAAAAATGGGTGGAAATTGCATAATCTAGTGTAATGATTTGTTTTGATCGTATTAAAGTATTTGTCTCCAACTCACTTCAGATACAACAAATAATGTGCTTCATTTGTGTTCCTAATTATGATATATTCTGAAATACTTACACAGTTCATTTAAATGTTGTTGTGTGCTTAGCAAAAAACTCTTTCCTACCCCAGTCTCCAGCAAGATTGTCACACAAACCCTCACTTTTAAGTCTTAGAAAGAAAAGTAAACAAGCGCCCTCTGAGGACAGTACCTGCCATTTTACCTCGTCTTTAAATTCACAGAAAATGTGACAGGATAAGAATAAGATTTACAGGCCTGTTTGCAGAAAGGGAGTGCTTGGAAGAATTCTATAAATAAGGTTTGGACAAGGGATGGTACCAACTCAAGCCGAAAACAAATAAAGCCAGCAAATGGAAAGCAAGAAAATGTGAGTTACAAACCACAAAGCCAATGGCAAGCAACAGGTTGAATACATTCCTAGGTCTGTGTAACAGGATGATGGATGGGAGGCCACTACAAAGTAGGTAGATGTGTACTGATCTTCATTTAGGATATGCTTTGTAAGATTCCGATAAGAGGGAACCACCATGTGCTGGGTCATTTTCCTGTTCTCCTTGTCTACTTTTCCTTGGCTTCTGGACTGGCAATGGCACAAAGTACCCTTTGGGATAAAAGGACGTAGGTTTACTACTCAGTCCCCCATTACTCCACTTCAGATCCAACACCACATTTGTAGGAAGCTGGCTCAGTATATACTATATCAAAATGAGATATAGTGTGCACAGAGTTCAGGGGTTCCCCAAGAGGCTTGACAGAGGCAATAATAGATAATACCAATGCTCTATTTGTGGTAGTGCGGTCGAGCAGTTAGGCTTATCAGAGGATAGTTTTAAGCATTTGTTGTACACACACAAGCAATAAGTGAAAACACACACTCAGGGGGTGATTATGACCTTGGCGGACGGCGGAGGCCATCCGCCAAGGTACCGCCGCCAAATGACCGCACCGCGGTCAAAAGACCGCGGCGGCCATTCAGACATTTCCTCTGGCCCGGCGGGCGCTCTCCAAAAGAGCGCCCGCCGGCCCAGAGGAAATGCCCCTGCAACGAGGACGCCGGCTCAGAATTGAGCCGGCGTAGTTGCAGGGGTGCGACGGGTGCAGTTTGCACCCGTCGCGTATTTCAGTGTCTGCATTGCAGACACTGAAATACACAGTGGGGCCCTCTTACGGGGGCCCCTGCAGTGCCCATGCCATTGGCATGGGCACTGCAGGGGCCCCCAGGGGCCCAGCGGCACCCCCTACTGCCATCCTGTTCCTGGCGGGAGACCCGCCAGGAACAGGATGGCGGTAGGGGGTGTTAGAATCCCCATGGCGGCGGAGCGCGCTCCGCCGCCATGGAGGATTCCCCCGAGCAGCGGGAAGTCGGCGGGAGACCGCCGACTTTCCGCTTCTGACCGCGGCTGAACCGCCGCGGTCAGAATGCTCGTGGGAGCACCGCCAGCCTGTTGGCGGTGCTCCCGTGGTCGGTGGCCCTGGCGGCCACCAGCCGCCAGGGTCAGAATGACCCCCTCAGTGACTTAACTCCAGACCAATGGGTTTTTATATAGAAAAATACCTTTTTGTTATTTTATTACTAGAACCACAAGGCTCAGTACAGAAGTAAATTCTGTTGCAGGTAAGTACTTAGCATAGACATCAATGTAACTTTGTTTCACTTTAGTCAAGAAAACAGTTTTTAAGAAAAAGAGAGAATATCTATTTTAAAAGTGGACATTGTATTTTCAGAACAGTTCCTGGAGGAAGAAAATAAAGTACAGTTTTAGAGGTAAGTATATGACTTACAGTTCCAGTCTCCGGGTTATAGGTAGTCCACTATTGGGGGTTCAAGTCAACCCCAAACACCCACTACCAGCAACACGGGCCGGCCAGGTGCAGAGGTCAAAGTTGAGCAATTTTAACGTGGGCTCCTATGAGGACAGGGGGTACTTGGAATTCAGTCTGCCAGCAGGTAAGTACCTGCGGCTCGGAGGGTAGACCAGGGGGGATTAGAGGAGCACTGGAGGGGCCCCAAGTAGGCACCAATCCCACACCTTCAGCGGCATTGGGGCGGCCGGGTGCAGGGTGCAAACACGGCGTCGGGTTTCCAAAGAAACTCTATGAGGGGGCCCGAGGGTCAATCAGGCACTGCATGCAAGGTCCGGAGGGGTGTCTCGGGCAAACCATCAGTCGGACAGGGAAGTGGGCTGTCTGTTGATCGTCGCTGCACCGGGTGTCGATTTCTCCAAGGCCTGGGGGCTGCGGGTGCAGTGGATCCTTTGGAGTCGGTTACCTTAGTCCAGGGCAGTAGCGGTCAGGGGGTCCTCGTGATTCCTTCTGCAGGCGTCGTCGTGGAGAGGTGGTGACTCCTTATTTTTCCTAATTATTCCTCTGGACTTGCCACCAAAAGTGGGGCTTTATCCAGGGGCTGGGCATCTCCACTAGCTGGACTGCCCTGAGGCATTGTAACACGAAGCCTGAGCCTTAGAGGCTTACCGCTAGGTGTTACGGTTCCTGCAGGGGGGGAGGTGTAAAGCACCTCCACCCAGTGCAGGCTTTGTTTCTGGTCCCAGAGAGCACAAAGACTCTCACCCCATAGGGCCAGAAACTTGTCTCTCAGTGGCAGGCAGGCACAGACCAGTTAGTCCTGCACTGAAGGATTGGGTAAAATACAGGGGGCATCTCTAAGATGCCCTCTGTGTGCATTTGTTAATAAATCCAACACTGGCATCAGTGTGGGTTTATTATTCTGAGAAGTTTGATCCCAAACTTACCAGTATTCAGTGTAGCCATTATGGAACTGTGAAGTTCGTTTTGACCAACTTCCAGACCATATACTTAAAATGGCCACACTGTACTTACAATGTCTAAGAAGTGACTTAGACACTGTAGGGGCATATTGCTCATGCAGCTATGCCCTCACCTGTGGTATAGTGCACCCTGCCTTAGGGGCCTGCTAGAGGGGTGACTTACCTATGCCACAGGCAGTATTTTGTGTGCATGGCACCCTTAGGGAAATGCCATGTTGCCTTTGCCTTTTTCTTACCAGCAACCCACATAATCTGCAATGGCTGTGTGCATGTGTTAGGTGAGGGGTCCCTTAGGGTGGCACAACACATGTTGCCGCCCTTAGGGACCTTCCCTGGTCACAGGGCCCTTGGTACCACTGGTACATTTTACAAGGGACTTATCAGTGTGCAAGGGGTGTGCCAATTGTGGAAACAATGGTACATTTTTAGTGAAAGAACACTGGTGCTGGGGCCTGGTAAGCAGGGACCCAGCACACTCTCAGTCTAGTCAGCATCAATAGCAGGCAAAAAGTGTGGGGGGGAACTGCAACAAGGGCCATTCTTTGTGAAGAGAAAACACTTATGTGACAAATCTGTGCTACCACTGAAACACCTGTGTACTTTATGTGCCTAAGCAATATCACAACCTAAATATTGCTTCCTGTACCGCTGCCCACCATTTATCACTCCTTGAACCCCTACGGGTCACATGCATGAGGCCCCGGCTCTGTCTCAGAGTTGCAGCGTCCATGTACTCACCGCCTCTCCTCGGGTAAATCGCCTCCACCTCAGCACAAACTGCTGCTGTTGTCTCCTCTTCACACCACCTGGTCTCCTCCACATGCCATGTTCCTTCTCCTTGCACGCTGCTCTCCTCCTCACACTAAGCTCCCACTCCTCGCATGCTGCTCTCCTCCTCATGTCACTCTTCTTCTCACACGCCGCTCTCCTCTGTCTCCAGGACTTGTCTGCCATTACTTCCTTCTGATAGCCCTTTAACATGATTGACCTCAACATCACCAACCACTAGAATGCTCATTGGGTACTCCCTGGTACCCAGGGGGTCTTGGTGACTACTCATTGTCTTTGGGGTTAAAGATGTTCCTTCACAGTTACCTTTCTGAATGTCCCCAAGATCTCTTTAGCAAGGCTGTGACCTAAAAAAGTGAAGCATGCCCTCATGAATGATGGCGTTGGGATGGGAGTTGAAGCGCAGGACATAAAAGAGTGGACAACCTTTAAAAGGTTTCAGGACATGTGAGATGAAAGATGAGAGACATTACAAAGAAATAAACATGATATAACGTGTATTTGTGAAGCGCATGTTCATCAAGAAAGCTATATTGACACTGAAATAACAGATGTTTATTGTTATCCAGCTCAAAGGTACTCATTTTATCCAAAACAGAAAGATAAAAGGTTTAATCAATGTACCAGGATTTGAACCTGTGACATCAAAAAACGATTCCTGCAGTTGATAGATTAGCCCACTGAGCCACAAGACCCAGCATGAAATCTGAATTTGTGGCGAGCAGCCAAGACTTGTAAGGTCTGTGCTTGGCCATGTAATAAGAATGTGATTCTTGGAGTAATCCTATATCCATTGCCTTTCTGCAAGTCAAGTCGCCAAGCGTACTTTTGTAACGTCAGGCATTAAGCAGCGTCTAGTGGCCAATAGAGAAATATTTTCTGCTAGCCTGTTAAAGTCATCATTGGGTTGGCAGATGGGGCCACAGCATTCTCATCCAAATTGTATAGATGGAAGCAGGAAAAGTCTTCAACACAGAACCGGTCTGAGTTTAATGTGCTATTGCAATAAAATCTATCTGTGCATGACTGTGTTTACATCTGTCCTTACATTAAACCCATATTTATTTGCACTGCTCATGCCTGAGGGTAGAAAACACATTATTGTATACAAGAGGAGAATGTTAGGGGAATGATCATTTTTAGCTGGGCCTAAGGCACGGAAAAGGTCAACTGACACACATAAGTTATTGGTCATCATGCACAAAGTGGTCTGTCTTCGTTCACTTATCTCTTTGCACCCCGCGTCTATCAGTCCGTGGCAGAATTACTCCCATCTGGTTGTATATTGCCCATGGTCTGCATGTGGGTATCAGACATGTCCATGTTTTGCGTGGTTCCTGCCCTTCCCCCATTTCTCGACCTGTGTGAAAGCATTTTGTCAATCATGTCGGCACACCTTTCCAAGTCCTCTTCCAGCTTGTCATCCCTAGGGGATTGTTTCATATGAACTTCCTCAGCCTTCGACCTCTCTGAGACATCCTTATGCCACAATTTAGTAGATGGTGCCGTCTCCCAAGCCACCCCATGGCCACCTGTCTTTTTGCCAGGGTCAGTGCTAATTGTAAGAATTTCCAGAACATTTTCCCATCCGTAGGTCATGTGATCACACCCAGCAAACGCGTTTGCGGATTTGCCCGCCACCCGCCAAACTCGTGATGAGGACTAAAGTGTGTCTACTTCTGAACAAACTTGCTTGCCTTGCCTGGTCGGTTACTGACCTTTCCATTTTTCACAAATAAACAGTGTGGGCTTGTCCAGCCTTATATTTCTTTTGACAATTTATTTATAAGGTGACAAGTATAGAGTAACAATCAATTACCTTTGGAGGTCGACACAAATTTTTGGACTCAGATAGGAGTGTGATAACGTCCTAACAAACAACATTGACAATATCAAATCAATAAACATTACTCTCAATTTTGGAGTCAGTGGGGGAGTGGCCTGACCGCCGGGCAAGATGGCTGTCACTATGTGAGGCTCTGCCTGGCCCGGGCCGTTTATCCGTATATTTCCTCATCTGACGGTGCTGGCGGGCGCGAGCCTAGTGCACCCTGCTAGGAGGAGCCTCTGGGCTGCTTTTGGCGGCTCGGGAGCGGCGGTGCGGCCGGAGCAGCTGTGGAGAGACGCAGACGGGCCTGCTGATGGCCGCGCCCATGCGCGCAAAGCGCAGGGCGGACGAGCGGACGCGGAGGCCCGCGACTGCGTCCGGAGGTGTGTGGCCGGGAGCGGAGCTGTGCAGGACGCGGAGCGGGTGGGTGGATGTGGAGGCCCGTGGCGGCTCCTGGATGTGTGTGGCCGGGTGCGGAGCCGCGCCAGGGGGCTATTCGGCGACGCGGTCGTGTCGCGGCCCTGCGGTGCGCTCGATCACGGCGGCACGGCCGAGGAGGAGGCACCGCTGGGCCCCGTGATTCATCGGGGGCCTGGCGGCTTCAACTGGCAAGGAGGAGGCCCGAACGGAGGAAAGCTACTGAGGTGAAGCCTCTCAGGGGGACACTTGACGTTCGCAGTTGCTCTCCCTTGGCTTCTGAGGAAGAACCGCCCGAAATACTTAGGCAGGCCCCCCTGAGGGCTGCTACTTGAAGACACGAGGAAGTACCCGGTTGAGGGCGGTGAAGGCTGTAATCGCGGGGGCCCAAGGAGGGTGAACGAGCAGCGACTATCCGGCTGGGCAATGTGGGCCGAGCGGGCCTGAGGGAACTGGCAGAAGCTCTGGGGCCCTGTTATTTGATGACTTCGGCTGTTGGTGCTGGCCCTACGGTGAGTTCTGCGCTGGCTGGAGGGGCCCCTGGATTTTGGGCTCCCTAGAGACTGGTTCTAATTGCTTGGTCACGGACGGAGGTGTTGGTGCAGAGTGGAACAATGGGCAAGGCTGATCAGCGCCAGGCCAAACTTACCTTTGAAGGGGGGAAAAAAAAGAATGCTGCTGCCAGCTCCCAGCCCTGTGAGGGGACGAACGGAGAGGATGGCCCTGAGGTATCGGTGAAGTCCATGTTCTTGGACCTTAAGACCAGCCTGGCTGGCATTGACGCCAAGCTGGATCATGTAACTGAACAACTCGACTGCATCAGGGCACGTGTAGACGATCGCGACTCTAGGTTTGAGGTCCTGGAGTCACGCACATCTAAGATAGAGGACGCACGCCAGGGTGACAGGGATCAGATTGCACGAATGGAGCGTATTCTTGAAGTCATACGCAACAAGAACGAGGACTTGGAGGCAAGATCCCGCCGTAATAACATTCGCATTGTGGGGCTGCTAGAGGCGACCGAGATGGGCCGAATGGAAGACTTCATAGAACAGATGCTATCTGATCTGTTCGCTGGTGAGCTCTCCCGGATGTTAGTGGTTGAGAGAGCTCACAGGTCTTTGGGGCCCCGACCCCCGCCGGGGACTCCCCCACGCCCAATTATCGCGCGTCTGCTGAACTACCGAGACCGTGACGCTGTACTCCGTCTGGCAAGGGAGAGACGTTCGTTGCTTTATAAGAACTCCGAAATAAATTTTTTCCCAGATTACACTCTCGGTGTGCTGACCCAGAGACGTGCTTTTCTGCCGGTTAAGCGACTGTTGAATCAAGCGGGAGTAAGCTTTACCCTGCTAAGCTGAGGGTGCGTCATGAGGGTAAGATGCTCTACTTTACGGATCTGAAACAGGCGACCAAAGTCGCTCGACAGTTGCCTAAGAGACGGGAGACTGCGGAGCGCTGGGGCCGTGGTGATGACGACGCTGTTTTAAGTGACAATGACTAATAAGCTCTGATCGCCCTGATATTCATTGCTGGAGCCGCTTGGGTGCGTTGGCTTGCTCCTTGCCTGGATCCGTCCGCCTGATGCCTTGTAGTTGGCCCACGGCCCCCTCTCTCCCGGTGTCAGCTGGACAGAGAGGTACCAGGTCGGTTACAGCCCCTAGGATGAGTCCTGTTATTCACTGTTTTTGTTCTCGAGGAGGGTTTTGGGGTCAAGATGGGTGGGTCACTGGTTGGGTCCGCTTGGGGGGCCTGAGTGGGTGGGGGGTGGGGGGTATCTCACATGTTTGTAGGGTATTGTTCCTTTCTCTCTGTATGGAAGTTTTCTTTGATCCTTTGCTAAATCTATGGCAGGTGGTGGTAGATCTTTGCGTGCAATGCTGGCTGATTGCTGACCGGGCTGAGGGGTGAGGAAGTGTCTGTGGTTAGATGTTTGACTTGGAACATGCAAGGGCTTAATGATAGAAGGAAAGCTCGACTTGTGGCTGCATATGTTAAGAGACACGCAATTGATGTCTGTATGCTTCAGGAGACGCACTTGGTGAAGTCCACAATATGTAGACCAAGAACTGGGTGGGTAGGTGAGATGCACTGCTCCACGTACTCGGGTTATTCCTGTGGAGTTGCAATCCTTCTTCGTAAGGGTCTGCAGTGGCGCACGAAGAAGGTCCTGGTAGACCCAAACGGCAGATACGTACTGATGAGTGGTGTGCTACTAGACAAAGCGTGTCGCCTAGTTGCTGTATATGGGCCGAATGTTGATGACCCAGGTTTCTTCTTGGAGCTGTGGCATTTGGTGGAGTCGCTGGGGCCGGGTGCGGTGCTCTGGGGGTGAGATTTTAATGTAGTGCTAGATGCTAAGATGGATAGCGAGAGCTTGGCCAGGATACAGCATGTTGCGGCGGCTAAAGCCTTGGAAGGCGTGATGCAAGATGGTGCGCTGGTGGACTTGTGGCGACAGCGGCACGGAGAGGCGAGGGAAGGTACATGTTTGAACTATGTACACAGTAGCTGGTCTCGAATTGATCGCTGGCTGGGTACCAGGGATATGTTGGCCTGGACTAGAGAGGTCGACCATCTCCCTCGTACGTTGTCGGATCACTTGCCCGTATGTCTGGAATTGGAGATACCGACTGAATTTGGTAGGTCGGTTATGTGGCGGCTGCCTAGGGGGGCGCTTCGGGATGCGGTCTTCCGAGAGGAATTGCGTGAGGCGATTAAACTTTATTTCGCCGAGAACCAGGGATCGGTTGGGTCCCCAGGTACTCTTTGGGAGGCATTTAAAGTTGTTATCGGAGGGGTCTGTCTCTCGAAACAGCATGGAATAGCTAAAACTCTAAGGCGAGAGATTGCTGAAATTGAGTTGCGGCTTGCTGAGTTGGAAAGGCGACTGGCATCACACTGGTCCAGTGATGTTCTTGCGGAGATTCGTCGAGAGGTATCGCTGTATGAGGAGATCTCCCTTAGGGAAATTTGCTTCCTCAGGAGGGAGGCCCGCGCGCGCCAGTATGGGGAGGGCGAAAGGGCTGGACGTACGCTGGCAGCGTGACTTCGCAAACCTTGGGCCAGTGATTATGTCTCTGAGGTCATGGATGGTGAGGGTGGGAGCGTGTCGGGATCGGGTGGCGTTATGCAGGTGTTTACCGAGTTCTACAAGAGGCTTTATGCGGCTCCGGCGGGCGCCAGCGCGAATGATGCACAGGTGATCTTCGAGGATATTGCGCTGGTATGGTTCGATGAGGTGCACAGAAAAAACTTAGACGAGCCATTCTCAGTAGAAGAGGTGGCTGCGGCCAAACGAGGCCTGCCTGGAGAGAAGTCGCCTGGGGTGGACGGCCTGTCCCCCACGTTCTATAAAGAGTATGTGGATATTTTAGCTCCCCGGCTGTTGGCGGTCTATTCAGAAGCCCTGGAGACTGGGTCACTACCGGCCTCGCTCCGGGAGGCTTTGATAGTGACGATCCTGAAACCTGGTAAGGACCCGACTCGATGCGATTTGTATCGTCTTCTTTCCATGATAAATATTGACAACAAAATCCTAGCAAAAATGATCGCGGCGAGATTGCAACCTCTCCTTCCTAGATTAGTGCTACCGGATCAGTCGGGTTTCGTCCCGGGAAGGTCTACAGGCCACAACTTACGCACCTTTTTCGCGGTGGCCGGTACGCTGGTAGAGGATGATAATGCAGCAGCTGTTTTTCTGGACGCAGCTAAGGCGTTTGATTCCTTGACATGGGACTACATGTTCGCTCTGCTGGGTAGGGTGGGACTTAGCGCGCGCTTCCTTCGCTGGATTATACTACTTTATATGTTGCCCACTGCTAGATTGCGCATTAATGAGAACATGTCGGCTACGTTTCCGATCGCACGCGGCACGCTCCAGAGATGCCCGTTGTCCCCTCTTCTTTTTGCAGCGGCGATGGAACCCTTGGCGGCCCGGCTTCGACAGAAATATAACGATAGAGGATTGCAATTCCGGCAGCGTCCTATCCTGATATCTCTGTACGCTGATGATATTGCATTATATGTACGGAATCCTGACCAAAATCTGGATATGCTGCTAGATGAGATAGTGCGCTTTGGTACCTATTCAGGTATTACTATTAATTGGTCTAAATCTGTGGTGCTGCCTCTGACCCCCGGGGTGTCGCAGTATGACTCTCGATACCCTCTAGTGTGGGCAGATGGCCCGGTGCGGTACTTGGGTGTACAGCTGAGTTGCGCTGTGGAGGAGCTGTGGCAGGCTAACTTTGGGGCTGCCCTGGCGTGGTTGGAGAGGAAGGTTGAGGCCTGGCTGGCCCTTCCGTTATCATTGATAGGGCGTATTGCCATTGCAAAGATGGTGGTCCTACCGAAGTTTTTGTACCTATTTTTTAATCTTCCTCTCCCGCTCCCGAGAGGCTACTTAAAACATCTGCGCTCTGCACTGATCTGTCTGGTATGGGCGGGCCGACGCGCACGCATTTCATGGGAGAGGTTGACGCTTCCATTTGAATTGGGTGGGCTCGCTGCACCAGATATGGAATTAGACTATCTTTGTGCTCAGGCGCATTTTGCGTATTACTGGCTGAATCCTATCCGTTATTTGCTGCACATGGCGCCTGAGAGTGACTCTGTATGGCCGGATGACCTGATGCGGGCATTTGGTAGACGTGTTCCGTCCCGGGTGCGGGGGATTGATACGGTGGCATGCACGATGCGGGCGTGGGGTATGTTGATGTGGCGGTCCAGGGTCGCGGTCCCGTTCGCTCCTTCTCTGCCAGTCATGGCGATAGCCGATGGACAGTTGTACCGCGACGGTGGAGTACGTGGGTTTCTCCGAGATGCCGGTCTGACCGAGATGAAAGATTGGATGGTGGAAGGTCGCCTGCTTGAGGTATCTGAGGTGCTGGCTGATCGTGAGTGCACGGCGCTTCAGCGTATGTATGTTATCTGAGTCCATTCTTTTTTGCAAAATTGCCTGCGTGGTTCGGCGGAGGCACCTGTGGAGTTCCATGCACTGGAGGTTCTTTGCTGTGCGCAGTCGCCTAATAGGCTGGTCACCAAATTATATAACTGTATGCAGGAGCAGAGGAATAATCTCCGAGAACCGTCTAGGCTCGCGTGGGAGGCGGACCTGGGAGAGCCCATCTCGGAGGCCCTGTGGCGTGACTGCTGTGCGCCTATGAGAGCATTGACACCAAATTATAGATTTAGACTGCTACACTTTAAATTTTTGCACAGACTATATTACACCCCAGCGTGGTTGCACTCCTTGGGGTTGCGTGAGGATGCGCGCTGTGTACGCTGTCGGGCGCTGGGAGCTGGTTTTCTACATTTGGCATGGGAGTGTGCGGATGTTTATGCCTTCTGGGTGGCAGTTTTTAATGCAATCTCTGAAATGGTCGGAATAGAGATACCTGCCAATCCTAGAACCGCGCTGCTTGGGTGCGTGGAGGATCTTCGGGTAACACATAGGCGCTTGATGGGCCTGCTATTGCTGCTGGCCAAGCGTAGAGTGGCCATGTGCTGGGGTGGGATGAGAGTGCCGCACTGTTCTGAATGGTTAAGCAATGCTGCTTTTTGTCATGATCAGCTCATGGTCTACTGGAGCTTGATGCCTGAAGGGTCTAGACCCAAAGATATTTGGGCCCCGCTGAATAACTTCTTAGCGGCCCAAGTCGAGTGAGTCAAATAATCGAAGAAGCCCGGACTGTGTTGTTACCCCCCTCTGTCTGCTGGCATTTACGCCAGAAAGGTGAATGATTGCTGATGCCTGGCTGTATGCCCTACCTGCCTCTTTTGTTTGTATCGGCTGCTGTCCCCTTTTTCTGCGGTATGATACTGCCACTACACCACTACTAGAAGCTGCCCTGTGGTAGATTGGTACAGATTCTGTCATCAATAATGGATTGGGTAGTTTAAAAGGGCAAATTAGATTGCAGCGATTAATGTGTGCCTATCTGATTTTTCCCTACGCGACATGTACGCTGATATTGCGGATGATGGCAATTTTCTTTTGTTATGATGCTGTGAAGGGACAGTTGTTTTCTTCTGTATGTTAATAAGATAAAATCAATAAAAAAAAAATAAAAAAAACAGTTTGGAGTCAGTAATTTATACACACCATGACCTATGTGGCCATAAATCACCCCACCAGTTTAATAAAGTTTGAACATTTATTGCCCTTTAGATTAACAATGCTAATGCCACTTTAATCAAATTCAAGACCAAAGGATAAAAATAAAAGAATAACACAAGATGACCAAACCTTCGAAAGAATCTTAGCCTAGACAGAATATTTCTCATTAAACTTTCAAGAACCACTATGAAGAATAACATCAATAGCAAATGAATGATAGACACAGAATACATTTAGTTATCGCAGATGAATTATTTTCAATCAAATTATATGAAACAGTCTAATCTACATTTTGGCATCCTTAACTATTACTCCAATTTGATAAGCATGTTTGGGCTTCATGCCAAAAGAAATGAAGACAAAAATTAATTAGCAAAACATCTAGCTATGATGCTAACCAAAAATAGCGGTTGGGTTTTCTAAAGAGAAAAAACATAAAATATGAAAGAGACAAATGCACATTTGGGTATACCTCTCTTAAATGGATCAGCGAGCAGCGATGTCTTCATCAGTGGAGCATCTTCTGGTCTTCTTCATTTGGGCAATGACATAATAGCAAACAGTTCAGTAATGTTTGGCCTTATTGCATCTGAACTGACAGAATCATAGGCAAAGAGCTACAAAACAAGAACCCATCATTTCACTAGTTGAGAAAAGGAAGATCTGCCCTTACATCACCTAAGTCTTGCTATATTAAATCCCTAGAAAGCAACTAACTAAGCTTCTATCGGCCAGACCATAGGGTGGTTTAGACCAGAACTAATTAAAACTCTTCCATGATTCAGAAGTATCTTTTCTTCATTTTCTGCATTCATGATTGGCTCATCTTCTCTCACCGCAGTCACCAGTTTCCGCAGTAAAATACAATTGTTGCAGGTTATACATGAGCACTGAAGACCATTGTTCCTAGGTACACATTATCTCAACCCAGGAAGACAGACAAAAGTTAGAACATAAGAACATAACTTTTCCACAGTGAACAAGTCACACAGGATACTTAGAGAAATATCATTTACAGAGTTAACACCTTTAAAACATTGCCTCTAGAAAATTACTAAAATGTGAGGCCTTTTTAAAACCAGTGCTAAATATGAAGAATAAAACATTTCATAATGTTTAAACTATTAATCCTTTTAGTACATTTTAATATTTACTTTTCAGTACATTTAATTATGAATAAACAAAATACATTTTCATTAGAAAGTTATTTTCATATTTATACATGTTGTTTATGGTGTCCACCATATCAGCAACACGTTATTTATTAATACAAAATTTCATGTACACCTTATATTATATGTTATTTCATACTATATTTTAATGTCACAGTTTTATTAATAAGGTTTACACTCCAACAACAGCACATGAACCCCAAGACATTACAAACTACACAGCTTCCCCTGGTTAAACATTAGATTTATCATGATTTCAGTGCAGGCATTGGTCTGTGAGGAGCCGCTGCTAAACCTCGTATGATGACGTCTGCTGCAGTTGGATGCTCTCAGATTTTGGTGCCTGATTCTTGGAGGCTGCCCTTTTACCACGGTTGCTGCTCTTCCATTCTGACTTCTGCGGTGTTTTTGGTGCGTTGATACATGAATCTGTATCACCACCACGAGGGGCATCTGTAATTCTAACTTGAAATATTTTCGCGAAATACAACTAATTCCATGGCGCCCAAGAAATGAGGAATAACTTGTGGGAATCGGGAATACTGTGCAAATTTATTCATAAAATTGCCGAATTCGGGGTATTTTTCAGGCATTAATTTCACTGTAGCATTCAATCCAAGGCTTAAGTCTGGGGGGCTTCCTGAATCCTTTTCACAAAATCTGGATTTCTGGATCTTTTTGTACGAAAATTCAATTTATTGCAAAAAATATACCAAGTTTGCCAATTTCCTGCAGCAGCAAGTTTATTAAAGAAGAGGGGAAGAGGGTTTTTCCAAGGGAGAGAATGTTACCAACCCCCACAAATTTGCAAACTCGTGAACATTAACATTGGCCTTTCCCAAACCTTTTGTACATGTAACCTTAAATCCTAAAGAAAGGTTGGATTTAGTGCGCAAATAGGTGTGGAAGTTCCCTGCATACCCCATATTTTCAAAGATTCTACAGGGAAGGCTTTCCTCCACGTGAAAACATGACTTCTGTGTGCAAGGAAAACGCAGTAAAGTTAAATGTGCACATGCACACCTCCACAAAACCTGCAGAGTCCACATCACACTGTGAACAGTTAGCAGGTCTCGTTGCATCTCTCGCCTAGATTAATTCTTTCTGCCTGGGCCTTCTGGATACCTATGATTAAGCTCCAAGGCATTTGAAATGCTCCGGTCAAATGAGTGCTCGCTAAACGCTGCGTTTTCAAGACATTTTTTCAGCTCCATAAATAATTTCAGGGTCAAGCTATGGCCTAGATGCACTTCTTTTTATTCCTTACGGCCTTTTCTTGCCATCTTTTTCTTTAATTCCCACTCGCCATTTTTGCTCTGCCAAGGCAACTCTGCTGGCTACCTTTTACTCAAACACACAAAAGGTGATGAGAGGCATTCTTGCAATTTGTCTAACCACTGGCAGTCACTAGGGGTACCATCCCAACCCACCCTTCTCTTGCTCTCCGTGCCACCTCAGTGTGGACCCAGCTATATGCAAATCAGTCTTGACTCTGTTCCTCATGAGAACAGTCCAGCCCAAACTGCCAGGCCAGGTGTTCCCTGAACCGGAACACCCAGGACCAGTTTCTCTCCATTTAGGGGCTCATGGGGTACAGCTAGGTTCTAGTGGCACAGTGAGCATAGGACCACCGTCTGGGCAGACCCAAGCCACTTAAGGTGGTAGCTTTAAATCAACCAGGTGCGTTCACGGCTGCTAAAGGGTAGAGTATGCTCCATTATCACCGATATCTTTATCTAACCCGTCCTCCTTTGCAAACCTCTTTAAACCTATTTATTTTCTGTTCCTTAGGTCGTTCTCACTCTCTCCATCTGCCCAATGTGTATTGGCGCCAGGGCGCCGTTTATGTTGGCAGTTGTGCGCTTTATAAATCCTCCGCTTGTTGGTTCATTCGTTCATTCTTGCAAATATGAGGAGTAAGTCCTCCTTACGGCTTCTTACATGAAACATGCGCTGGGGAAGTCATAAATGCATCTTTAAAAATTTACAAAAGTAGATTTTACTTCATTTCGTGAAGAATTTGTGCTTTGCGACTTTTATTATGACAAGAACAGGCAGCCGGTGTAGTTTGATCAAACCTCGCTATACGGCTGGATTTGTAGTCAGTGGGGACGTTTCAGGACGGACCTCTCTGGTGACCAAGCCTGGGAAAGTTTATTTAAGTAAGGCAGGGGCTGATTACCGTGTAGTTTGCATGGCAGGAACAAAAGCCTGCGCAGGGAGGGTGTTTAACGAGAGTAGCTCGTCGCCAGGTAACAGAAGGTTTGAAGAACTATAAGACATGTAATGTCTCCCCTTGGCCAGGGGAAGCAATTACATCAAAGGGTGACGTCGAAGGTAACGAACTCTTCAAATAAGACTTAAACTATCGTAATCATGTAGGTACCGAAGTATATGTATTTTTTAACATTTAATTGTATTTACTTATTTTTTATTTATTTATATCGCGCACCAAGCACAGAGGGGTTACCATACAAGAGCCAAAGATGAACGAGGGATTAACAAAGAAGGCAGATCTTCAAGCCTTTGGTGGCAGAAGAGGGTAATTCTCGCCAATTTGCTGTTGCAGCCATGTGTGACATTTACCGTTACCACCTCGCTGTTATTTTACCGGCCTGGCCTGCATTTTTTTTCAAGTCCAGCCGCCAGTCTTGCCATAAAACCCTGACAATTTTAAGTGATTTTGTTTCACTTACCACCTTTCGGCTGTTTCAAAATAGCAAAGTGTTAGAAATGGGGTCTTTGGTTGGCAGTCAGGTTACCCCCTGTCCAAGCAAGGACCCTCACTCTAGTCAGGATAAGTCAAACACAGTCCAAATTATCCTGTGCCCACCCTCTGCTAGCTTGGCACTGAGCAGTCAGGCTGAACTTAGAAGACAATGTGTAAAGTATTTGTGCAATAAATCATGCAATAACACAGTATAACACCACAAAATACACCACACAGTGTTTAGAAAAATATATCATATTTATCTGGTTAAATGCAGGTCAAAACGATCAAGATTTGATAAGTACACTTTGAGTTATCATTGTGGGAAATGATAACAGAAGTATTTAGGGGGTCATTCCAAGTTTGACGGGCGGCGGTCGCCGCCCGCCAAACTTTCGCCGCCACTTGGCCGCTCCCGCCGGCCCAGCGGGAAAGGCCCTGCAACACAGAAGCCGGCTCCAAATGGAGCCGGCGGTGTTGTAGGGGTGCGACGGGTACAGTTGCACCCGTCGCGATTTTCACTGTCTGCTATGCAGACAGTGAAAATCATGCTGGGGCCCTGTTAGGGGGCCCCTGCACTGCCCATGCCAGTGGCATGGGCAGTGCAGGGGCCCCCAGGGGCCCCACGACACCCGTTCCCGCCATCCTGTTCCTGGCGGGAAAAACCACCAGAAACAGGCTGGCGGGAAGGGGGTCGGAATCCCCATGGCGGCGCTGCTTGGAGCGCCGCCATGGAGGTTCAGCCCAGCCAGGGGAAATCCGAATGGGCAATGAAGCACCGCCAGCCTGTTGGCGGTGCTTCCGTTGCCCGCGGCCCTGGTGGTCTTGGTCCGCCAGGGTCAAAATGAGGGCCTTAGTCTTTAAAAAGCAACAAATGTCTCTTGCAAGCACAAAGTATCTGGTTTGCGTTTAAATTGTCCGCAAGGGTCGGCAGAGGAGAAGATGTGTGGAAAACAGGTAGGTGTGTGTTGATTTTTCCGGCGCACACAGATGATGGGTTGTTGAGTTTTCACGCAGGGCAGACTTTGTGTCGATTTGTGGCATGTAGACTGGGATCCTCTTTGGGTTGCAGGGTTTTTGGACGCCCCGGGAACGATGCGTTGAAATCCTGGGCATGCAGGACGAAGTCACAGGAGGTGCATCAATCCAGTGGGCGCTGCGTGGAAATTTCTGCTGCACGGCTGGCGCTTGCGTAGATTTCTCTCAGGAAGTCGGGCTGCATCGTTCCAGCTCAGCTATGCGTTGATTCCATGGGCCAATACGGTAAAAGTTCTGGTTGCAACGCTTGCACTGCTTCGATCTCCACTTCGGGGACTGGGCTGTGTCGTTGCAGTTCAGCGTGCAGTGATTTTCTCACCGTGATGCAGGCTGTGCGTCATTTCCTGCAGGCTGTGCGTCATTTCTTGCAGGCTGTGCGTCAAATTTTTGCCACACAAGGAGTTCCTTGTAGGATGAAGTCTTTTTGGTCCTGAGACTTCAAGGTACTGGAGACAAACTCTATCCAAGCCCTTAGAGAGCACTTCTCAGCAGAGCCAGAGGGCAGGACTGCAGCAGGGCAACAGCAGGGCAGCAGTCCATTGCAGAAAATCAGTCAGGTAAGTCCTTTGGGCAGCCATGCAGTTCCTCTTGGTAGGTTGCAGGTTCTGGTTCAGGGATTCTTCTCCAGTGGTATCTTGTCCAGAAGTGTCTCAGTTGGGAGGGTCAGAGACCCCGCTTTAATACCCAATTGTGCCTTTGAAGTGGGGTAAACTTCAAAGAGTGACTTAGAAGTGCACAAGGCCCCCTTTCAGTTCCATCCTGTCTGCCAGGGTCCCAGTATGGGGTGTGGCAGTCAATTGTGTGAGGGCAGGTTACTGTCCTTTGACATGTAAGTTTCAGTCCCTCTATCCTCCCAGCACAGGAAGACCCATTCAGTATGCAGATGTGTGCAGGTGTGACTGAGTATCCTGTGTTTGGGGTTTGTCTGAGTGGAATGCACAAGGGAGCTGTCAACTAACCCAGAAAGACGTGGATTGTAAGGCACACAATGATTTAAGTGCAGACAAATGCTCTCTTTCTAAAAGTGGCATTTCTAAAATAGTAATAATAAATCCAACTTCAGCAGTCAGCAGGATTTGTATTACCCTTCTGGCCATACTAAATATGACATTGTTACTCCTTTCAGATCAGAATCTACCACTCAAACAGTATAGGAGGGTAGCCCTAATGTTAGCCTATGAAAGGAATAGGCCTCACAGCAGTGTAAAAGAAATATCAGAGTTTTACACTACCAGGACACATAAACTGCACAGGTACATGTCCTGCCTTTTTTCTACATAGCACACTGCCCTATGGGTTACCTAGGACCTACCTTAGGGGTGACATATTTAGAAAAAGGGGAGTTTAAAGCTTGGAAAGTTCTTTTAAATGCCAAGTTGAAGTGGCAGTGAAACTGCACACACAGGCCTTGCAATGGCAGGCCTGAGGCATGGTTAAGAGGCTACTTATGTTGGTGGCACAATCAGTGCTGCAGGCTCACTAGTAGCATTTAATCTACAGGCCCTGGATACATGTAGTGCACTTGACTGGGGTCTTACAAGTAGATTAAATAAGCCAATTGGGTATGAACCAATGTTACCATGTTTTAAGGGAGAGAGCATATGCACTTTAGCACTGATTAGAAGTGGTCATTGCGCAGAGTCCTAAAACCAGCAAAAACAGTGTCCAAAAAGTGAAGGGCAGCATGCCAAAAGTTAGGGGTGACCACCCTAAGGCTGTCAGGTCTAACATGTGTCCCCCCCAGGTGAAAGTGGGGAGAGCTACCCAATCTCCTGGGAGCTCTGAAGAGAACATCAGTGCTGGCGTCGTCAATCCCCGGGTGATGCTCCACCGTAATGTCCGTCCCCTCTAGGGAAATGGACCACCTTAAGAGTTTAGGATTCTCGCCTCTCATCTGCATGAGCCATCTGAGGGGCCTGCGGTCTGTTTGAACCCGGAAGGGAGTCCCATACAGCTTCTTCAATGCCCAGACCACAGCAAATGCTTCTCTCTCAATAGCACTCCACCTCTGTTCCAGTGTTAATAGTCTTCTGCTAATAAAGACTACTGGTTGGTCTAGGCCCTCCTCATTTAGCTGTGCCAGAACTGCCCCTATGCCATGCTCTGAAGCATCCGTCTGCACAATAATTCCTGGGAGTAGTTAGGGGCCTTGAACACGGGCCGTGTACATGGCTTCCTTCAGGGAATCAAAGGCTTTCTGACAAGCCTCTGTCCAATTCACCAACCTAGGTTGCTTTTTGGATGTGAGTTCTGTCAGGGGTGACACAATGTTTCCATAGCCCTTGACGAACCTACGGTAATAACTAGTGAGGCCGAAGAAGGCCCTCACCTCGCATTGGGTTCTAGGTGGTTGCCAGGCCATGATAGTTTCAATCTTGTCCTGGAGGGGCAATCAGTTGTGGCGGAGAACCATTAGGGGGTTTCTAGGGGTCTTGAGGTCCACTAGGTAAGTGGCCTCCCCCTTTCTCTCCTTCACTTCAGTCCAGCGGTCCTGGATAGCTCTAGGCTCTACTGGCTTCATCACCCATACTTTGTCTCCAGGTGAGAATTCTACCAGAGTGGCCTTCTGGTCATACTGCTCCTTCATCACCTTTTGACTGGACTCACGGTTGCTCTTGGCCTGTTTCCAGAAATGATGTGTCTGGTTGCGGAGGGCCAGCATGTAACTGACCACATCCTGGGGAGGTTTCTTGGAAGCTTTCTCCATCCCTCCTTGACTATGCTTAATGGTCCCCTGACAGGGTAACCATAGAGAAGTTCAAAGGGGCTGAGCCCCACCCCTTTCTGGGACACCTCTCTGTAAGCAAAGGGAAGGCATGGCAAGAGGACGTCCCACTTAAGGCTCATGGCCTCAGGTAGGCCAGTAATCATGCCTTTTAGGGTCTTGTTGAATCTCTCAACAATCCTATTTGTTTGAGTACAGTAAGGGGTGGTAAACCGGTAGGTTATCCCACACTCATCCCACATGGACTTCATGTGCGCTGACATGAAGTTTGTCCCTTTGTCAGACACAACCTCCTTTGGGAACCCCACATGGGTAAATAACCTCATCAGAGCTCTGGTCACCACCGGTGCAGTCACTGTCCTTAGAGGGATTGCCTCGGGATAGCAGAACCACTTAAACCAGGATAAACCTGTTGCCTAGGGCAGTTTTGGGGTCCAAGGGACCAATGACGTCGATGCCCACCCTTTCAAAGGGGGTGCCAACGACGGGGAGTGGGATCATGGGGGCCTTAAGCCTTTTCCCTGTCTTCCCACTAGCCTGGCAGGTTGGGCAGGCCCTACAGAAATTATCTGTGGCTACCCGCATTCTAGGCCAATGGAAGTGGGTGTTAAGGCTGGCAAAGATCTTGTCTTGCCCCAAATGTCCTGCCAGGGGGATGTCATGAGCCAGGCCCAGAAGGAAGGCCCAGTAACACTGGGGGACCACCAGCACACGTGCTGCCCCAGTGGCAGTTACCTTAGGCTCACTGTAGAGGAGATCATTCTCCCTATATATGTGGTGATCACCAGAGGCTTCACCTGCTGATTGGGCTGAGGCCTGTTGACTCAGACCCTTAAGAGTGGGGCACTCGTTCTGCGCTTTGCAGAATTCCTCCCTGGTTGGCCCACCCTCCACTTCCCAGCCAGCAAGTTCAGGCAGGTTACCCAGGTCGGCAATATCCTCCCCAGTTGGCTCAGGGGCCTCCTCTTCCTGCACCCCGTCCACCACCATGGGAATATCTGGGGCTGGTTTCCCACGCCCCTTGCCCTTCCTCGGTGCAGCTGTCTGGGCCATTGTTCCAGGTTCCAGACGCCCTTGACTCCCTTCCCGGGCAGCCACGGACCGTGTGGTCATGCAGACCCACCCAGGCAAACCTAAGATCTCCAGGGGGATCTGAGCTCCACCTCCTTCCAGGCAGTGTGCTCAAGACTATTGCCTAACAGACAATCTACAGGCATGACAGGACTCACAGCTACTTTTAGAGTACCAGAGACCCCCCCCACACTCAAAGGGAACCAGAGCTACCAGTAGGTGGTTCTCGCGATTGTCAGTGACTATGACCTGGTGGAATGTATTAGGGATTTTTTGCTTTGCTGACACCAGCTGACCCCTGACAGTAGTCATACTGGCTCCTGTATCACAAAGAGCCTCCACCCTTTGCCCATCAATGGTGACCCACTGCCTATACTTTGAAGTATTGGCAGGCATGTGGGTTTTTGGCACCATTTCCTTATCTCCCAGGGACACTAGTGACACCTCTATCTGTTCCCCCAAGCTAACTGGGACCATATCCCCCCCAGCACTACACTAGCCAACCCAGGTGTCTGCTGTGCCCTCTTGGAAGACTGGGAGTCACCCTTAGAGTGTCCCAACTTGAAGCACTCTCAGCATTTGGGGACGAACTTCTCTTTCTTGTTGTCAAAGAATCCTGGCCTCCACCCCCCCGGGACTGGGACCACCCCCCCGGGAATGGTTTTGTGGGCCTTTCGAGAACTCCTTGTTTTTAAGTTTTTCTCCCCCCTCTTTCTTCTGTTGGGAACCCTGACCACCTTTGTGGGTGTCCCCCCATGTACCTTTTTGGACACTCAGGTGCTAACCCAGCAAGCTTTCTCGGATTAGTCAGCTTAATGTCAACTAGGTTCTGGTGCAACTCTGTGAAGCAAACACTGAACATATGCTCTTTCAGGATGAAATGATATAACCCCTAATAGTCATCTACTTTACTGCCCCGTACCCATCCATTTAGTGCCTTAATGGAGAAATCAAAAAAGTCTACTCAGTTCTGTGTGGAGAGTTTGGTGCTGTCCCTGAACCTCTGACGGTACTTCTCAGGTGTCAGCCCAAACTTGGCAAGCAAAGCAGCTTTCATGGGTGTGTATCTGTTTTTCTCTTTAGGATCCAATGCAAGGAGTGTGTCCCTCCCACTACTGGCACATACCACCACAAGGTCGCCCCCATTGCTCTTCAGACACCCCATGAGCCCTTAGTGCAACTTCATAAGCAGCCAACCACTTGTCAATGTCATCTCCCACCACATAAATTGGCACTACATTTTTGGGTATACAAACCTTTCTTTCCCCAGCAGGTCCTGCATGTATGCCACCCTCACTGCTGGACTCAGACTATCTCACCTTAATATCCAGCTCCTTGAGATTCACTTCATGAGCCAACAAAAGTTTCTTATCAGCCAAAGCTCTCTCAGCTGCAGCCTAAGCTCCCTCAGCTTCAGCTTGCGTGGCTGCTCTCTCAGCCCCTCTCTCTGTGTTCCTACCCTCTGCTTCCAGGTTTAACTTTGCCATTTGTAGTTGAAATTCTCTCTCCTCTCTCCTTTCCTCTGAGGCCAGGCCATGGCTAGAGACACTGCTCCCTGGTTTACTAGGGGGCACAATTCCAGGGGTAACATCCCCCACTACTGGCAAGAAATCCTCTAAGGGGCCATCATCTTGCTCCTCCTCCTCAGCATCCTCCTCTGAATGGGCTTCTGCCCAGGCCCTCAGCACCTTTTGGTACTCCTCCTTCTTGGAGGCACCCTGAGTGGGTACTCCCAACCCCTTGCAGAACCCCTTCAGCTGTTTGACAATGTATGTCTCCAGCTTGGCTAGGTCAAAATCTTCAGCTACTGCTTGAGACCCAGTCAGAGACATGTTGAATGAGGATTTAGTTAAAGTTGCCAGGCAGTAACTGAAATTGCAGAAAAAGATTTAAAAAAATCAAGTTGACCTTCAACTGTGGGTAGGTAGTGTACACTTAGCTATTGGATGTCACTGCACAAATATTAGTCCTATCTTCACCACAGATCACCAATGTTAGAAAGGGGGTCTTTGTTTGGCAGTCAGGCTACCCCCTGTCCAAGCAAGGACCCTCACTCTAGTCAGGGTAAGTCACACACAATCCAAATTATCCTGTGCCCACCCTCTGGTAGCTTGGCACTGAGCAGTCAGGCTTAACGTATAAGGCAATGTTCAAAGTATTTGTGCAATAAATCATGCAATAACACAGTATTACACAACAAAAATACACCACACAGTGTTTAGAAAAATACATAATATTTATCTGATTAAATGCAGGTCAAAAGGATCAAGATTTGATAAGTACACTTTGAGTTATCACTGTAGGTAATGATAAAAGAAGTATTTAGTCTTTAAAAAGCAACAAATGTCCCTTGCAAGTACAAAGTACCTGGTTTGCCTTCATATTCTCTGCAAGGGGCCACAGAGGAGGAGATGTGTGGAAAATGAGGAGGTGTCCGTCAATTTTTCCGGCACACACAGATGATGCGTCATTGAGTTTTCACGCAGGGCAGGCTTTGCATCGATTTGCGGCATGTAGACTGGGATCCTCTTCGGGTTGTGGGGTTTTTGGATGCCCCATGGACAGTGAGTTGAAATCCTGGGCGTGCAGGACAAAGTCACAGGAGCTGCGTCGATCCGGTGGGCGATGTGGGGAAATTTCTGCTGCACAGCTAGCGCTTGCGTCGATTCCTCTCAGGAAGTCGGGCTGTGTCATTCAGGCTCGGCTATGTGTCAATTCCATGGGCCGTGCATCGAAGCTCCAGTCTCAATGCTGGCGCTGTATCGATCTCCACTTCGGGGAGCCAGGCTGCTTTGTTCCAGTTTGGTGGGCAGTGATTTTCTCACCGCGATGAAGGCTGTGTGTCGTTTCTTGCCGGCTGTGCATCTAATTTTCACCGCACAAGGAGTTCCTTGTAGGATGAAGTCTTTTTGGTCCTGATACTTCAAGGAACAGGAGGCAAGCTCTATCCAAGCCCTTAGAGAGCACTTCTCAGCAAAGCCAGATGGCAGCAAGGCAGCAGGGCAACATCAGGGCAGCAGTCCTTTGCAGAAAAGCAGTCAGGTGAGTCCTTTGGGCAGCCAGGCAGTTCCTCTTGGCAGGTTGCAGGTTCTGGTTTAGGGATTCTTCTCCAGTGGAATCTTGTCCAGAAGTGTCTGAGTTGGTAGGGTCAGATACCATGCTTAGATACCCAAATGTGCCTTTGAAGTGCGGGAGACTTCAAAGAGTGGCGTAGAAGTGCACAAGGTCCCCTTTCAGTTCCATCCTGTCTGCCAGAGTCCCAGTAGGGGGTGTGGCAGTCCATTGTGTGAGGGCTGGCTACTGTCCTTTGACATGTAAGTGTCAGGCCCTCCACCTTCCCAGCCCAGGGAGACCCATTCAGTATGCAGATGTGTTTGTCTGAGTGGAATGCACAAGGGAGCTATCAACTAACCCAGCCAGACATGGATTGTGAGGCACAGAAGGATTTAAGTGCAGAGAAATGCTAACTTTCTAAAAGTGGCATTTCTAAAATAGTAATATTAAATCCAACTTCAGCAGTCAGCAGGATTTTGTATTACCATTCTGCCCATACTAAATATGACGTTGTTACTCCTTTCAGATCAGAATCTACCACTCAAACAGTATTAGAAGGTTGCCCTAATGTTAGCCTATGAAAGAAGTAGGCCTCACAGCAGTGTAAAACAAATTTAGGAGTTTTACACTACCACGACATATAAACTGCACAGGTATGTGTCCTGCCTTTTATCTACATAGAACCCTGCCCTATGGGTTACCTAGGTCCTACCTTAGGGGTGACGTATATGTAGAAAAAGAGGAGTTTAAGGCTTGGCAAGTACTTTTAAATGCCAAGTCGAGGTGGCAGTGAAACCGCACACACAGGCCTTGCAATGGCAGGCTTGAGGCATGGTTAAGAGGCTACTTATGTGGGTGGCACAATCAGTGCTGCAGGCCCACTAGTAGCATTTAATCTACAGGCCCGGGCACATGTAGTGCACTTGACTGGGGTCTTACAAGTTGATTAAATAAGCCAATTGGGTATGAACCAATGTTACCATGTTTTAAGGGAGAGAGCAAATGCACTTTAGCACTGGTTAGTAGTGGTAAAGTGTCAGAGTCCTAAAACCAGGAAAAACAGTGTCCAAAAAGTGGAGAGAGGCAGGCAAAAAGTTAGGGGTGACCAACCTAAGGCTGTCAGGTCTAACACAAAGCATAAACAATGACTCCATATGTTTTTCCAAGAACGCTGGTGGTAGGCCCAGTCACATTCATAGTGACACATTACTTCTCAACCTAATCCTATTGAATGCTGTAGACCTCTGAAGGGGTAGGAGAGCGCTATAGCAATACCAATACCATCTCTAAAAAAACGCCAGTAGAAATACCGTTTCTCTTTCAGTGACCCATAATGACATGGTCAGTCTATGGGTAGAGCCCAGAAAATACACTGGCCTCTGATCTCCACTCCAATACACCCCCACACACTTTTTCAGATGTGATTAATAAACCTGCTCGTCTCTAGCTTTTTTTAGTGCATATAAACATGGCAAACTGGGGCTGCGTTTATGAAAACAGTTAAGAAGCACATGGTTTTGGATGAAACCCCCACATACAGTTTCATAACAGGTGAGTTTTAAGCTGCAAACCCCAGTGCCAGCCCCAGCCTATTACAATGGAGACAATCACAGCAGTGAACCTTAAGGATTTTGGAGCTCAGGTAATACATGTTTTGTAGCCTCATGTTTGGACCCACTTTTGACTACATTGTTCATTTTCAGCTGACCATGTCCCATAATGCCAAACAATACTGAACTGTATTTAAAAATTTAGATATGGGGGCACACAAAGATAGCCCTAAAACCAATCTGACTTGGACCAAGATTTTCTTTCTTGAAGCAAAAATATTTACATGGAATTTAGGGTATAACCTGCCAGTTCCTTCCAATGAAGGGAAAACATTTCAAGGGTGATTTAGTCGATGCATTGTGAATGGATGCCTGTTAACAAAATAATACTTGTATAGTGGGTAGGTGATGCACTCCTGGTGTAATATGTCTATGATCAATGTGATCCTCTTGTTTCTCGCTTGTGTGTACGAGTTTCTCACCTTCTGATCAAAGGCATGAATATAATGTACTGCTTGCACTGCTACAACACTGAACAATGTCCTCTCAGTGCACTACTTTGTGTTCTCTTTATAGAGACTTCTCATCTGAATAATATGTGTAGCCCATAAATGTGTGTGTCCATCACTGGTAAGTCAACACTTTTCTCCAGCACTCATGTGTAGTATATCTCTATTTGTGGCGTACAACATGAACACATATTCTTGTATCACTGTTCAGTTCTTAACCCCATTTACTTGAAAACACATTCAACTGTCCCAATGCATTTCAGGCAGTAGCCCTTCTTTAGGGGAACTCATCCTACAAACAAATACACAATGTGCTGTATGAGAAAGGTGCATGGACACCTAATACTGAAATAATCTCTATACTCCCTTCAACGTGGTGAAAACCAAGTGTTAACCGGTCTTTATGTGCTCTGTTGTATGATAAATATGAAACAAGCTGCAAATTTTACCCACTTACCTTCCAGTCAATTTCACTCATTGCCCCACCGAAGGTTGCATAGTTAAAGCTACCAAAAAGAATATATATATGGATGTTAGATGTGATAATCTTGTGAATAGTGCTCAAACGGTGTGAACAGCTAACCAGCAAGAACGTGGTAATCTTGTAAATTCGAGATAAAGTGATATTGACCATTAGACAGACATCAAATTTAATATTGTCAAAATAAACAGCATTCGCTGATGTTTAACCCTGTATTGAAATGCAGGTAAGCAAGTGCCTGTAGTGCAACTGAAAGATATTAAATCTCATTAAGAATGTTCTAATAGCGGCAACAAGCATTAACAGCGATCTTGTGCAAAGTCGTAAAGCCACAACTGCATATGTGCCGATAAAGACTTACAAATCTTTAATAACAGTTCGAGTGTCAGTTGAGCATTGTGGCCAAACTCATAGAAATCTGGAGCATGAGTCAACAGCGACTAAGATGTATTTGTATGCACCATCAGGTGTGAGGGGACCACAATGGTCCAAGTGCATACATTGTAAAGGTTTGTTGGAAATGAAGAGGGTTGTCTGTGGTGAGTGATTGACGGTGGACCCTTTTTTTTTGCTGACAGATGTCACGACAAAGGACATACTTCTTGGTCTGTTTGTATAGACCTGGCCACCAATAACGTGCTTGTAACAATGAAATAGTAGCCGCCACACCAGCATGGACAGAAGCAACATCCTTATGAGCTGCTTTAATCAGTTCTGGTCTTTGATCTTTGTTGGGGATCAACCACCCTGGGTATCGTTACCAGGGCAGTATTGACGCTAGATATGTAATAGGAATGTTTGGCAGAATATGCCTTTGGCATGGGCTTGCCTTCAGCCAAAGCTTTCACGGCAGCCAGTGTTTCATCATCCAACCTCATCTGTGAAAGAGTTATTGCAGCAATAGAAGTATTGGCTATTGCTGACTTGGCCGCTTCATTAGCCAAGGTATTGCCAGTAACGTGCATTCCAACAGGTTGATGACCTAGTGTATGTACTACATGGCCATTGGGTAGCGTTTCCTTCAAATCCTCTGCTTTCATTCATAGGAGTGTTTAATGGTGTTGCCTTTTGAATCTCTGAACCCAATCTGGCCCTAGTAATGCAGATATTCATTGAAGGACTGGACACAGTAATATAAATCACAGATTATTAATGTTAACTGTTCTGGATCTGTGTGTTCCAGTGCCATCACCAGAGCTTTGAGCTCTGCTAACTGTGCAGTGCAGTCCTCTAAGGTCTGTGTGTTGTGGATGGAATTCACCATCTTTCATGTAGCCACTTACGACCGCGCAAGTGGCGGAATATTGATGTTTAGTGCCTACTGCGGGCTGAGCTGAGCTGAGCCACCCGTGTACGTTATTATTTGATATTGTTCAATGGGCAATTTATTTGCTGGAACTGGATTTTCATGTACATACTGTAGGAATTCTTGAGTTTGTAATTTTTGGTCAAAAACATAGTCAACGTCAGTGGCCATCAGAGATGTCGCCCATTGAATCCAACGTGGATGTAGTGCCTTAGCCTTAGGAACACTGGCATTGGTAACCACCTCAAGGGCTAGGATCGAAGATATGACAATAACGAGTGTTCCCTGGCCAGAGGTCTCTCTTTAATGATCAGCAGTCAGAATTTTTTCTGTGGGAGTAAAGCGTTGTTCACCTGGGTGATACGGGTGTGATTTGTATGCAATAGGGAAGGTATCACCTTCATTGAAAGTTACATAGGTGAAACCAATGGCACAATCAATTACTCTGATGCCCAAATGTGTTTTGTTGTCTCTTGTGTATAAGTGTTTAGGTGCAAGCATGTCTTGTTGCAAAGCTCTGAGAATGCGTGTGTGTTTGACTGTCCAATATTTGCTTGAAAAGTCAGGAAGTATTTAGTTGTACAATGGTTTAATGCGTTGTGCATAGTCTGGAATGTATGTTGTGCCAAAGTTTAAAACGCCCAACAGTGACTGGAGCTTTTTGATAGTTTTTGGTGGTTGTAGTTGTGCGCATTTTTCTACAAATTGGGGTGGTAGGCTCTTGCCTTCATCTGATAATTTGTATCCCAAAAACAGGACGCTAAGGAAGGCTATTTTTGTTTTTTTTAAATTGAATTTATAATGGAATTCGGCAAATCTCACAACAATGCAGGCCACCTGTCTTACGTGTTGTACGAGGCCATCATCCGTAAGGTAGATGTCATCTACATAGAACAATGCCTCAGAGTCAATGTTGTGTAAAACGGAAGTAACACAAGCTGAAAACAATTGTGGTCTGTTTTATACCCTTGTGGGAGACGCCAACATTTTCTGAGAGCCTAAGGCGCTAAAACTTGCTAAGCCTTTACTTTCAGGTACTATATTTTGGAGAAAAAAACTGTTGGAAATATCCAGGGTTGGTTTGTGTTTTTTACGCACTATATTGTTAATGAGTGCAGTGTTATGCACATTTTCTATGGAAAATGTGTGTGACTATTTAAATGTCTATGGCCTAAGTCTATTCTATATGAATGGTCTCTGAGGAACAATGGATCGTTCACTGGTGAGACACATGTTTCAATTACGCCCTGGTACTCTAGTTGTGTGAGGATGTCCCTCACAGGTGCTTTTGCCTCATGCTTTATTGGATATTGGGGTTGGGATCTAATTGGTGTTATATGGTAGGGGGAATCTTTATCCCACACTATGTGGTTGCGATATAACATGAATGCCTGTGCCTTAGCCCAATCAATGGCGTAAGCTTTCCTGAGCTCTCTGGGAACAAGGGGCGAGAAAGAGGGTTCAATTACCTCTTTCCCATACGGGAGATTACACACAAGTTCTGGTGGCAAATCCTTTTCGGCCAGCAAAATATCATGAATGGTAACGACGCAATCCCAAAAGATTATGGGCCTGATTACAACTTTGGAGGAAGGTGTTAATCCGTCCCAAATGTGACGGATATACCACCAGCCGTATTATGAGTCCATTATATCCTATGGAACTCGTAATACGGCTAGTGGTATATCCGTCACAGTTGGGACGGATTAACACCTCCTCCAAAGTTTTAATCAGGCCCTATGTCTATTGTGTGCTCAATGTCCCCTTCTAATTGCAATTTTACTTTATACACCCTATTGGGTGTGGAGATGCGCATGTCTGCAGTCTTGACTTGTGAGAAGTCATCAGTTGCTTTCACCTCCATATGTGCTTGAAGATTCCCACAAACTATTGTGACCTCTGTAAGAGTCACCAGATCCTCGGGGTCTGCGCACGTTCCCAACACGTCCACCACTGAACAGCTACAAGACTCTGATAGATAAATCACAGAGGCTAAGAGAGTTCAAGAGGGGAAGAAGGGATTAGGAAGGGGACTGCTGGGAAGGAGACCTGTGGGAAGCAAAAGATGAAACAACACAACATCAAATTCAAAACCACATTTAGATTCCTAAAAACTCTCTGTTGGATCTATGGTTCAATGATACTTGGAACATGAAATAATACTCTATTGAGTCCAGAATTCTATGACACTCGGAACATGAAATAACACTCTGTTGAACCTAAAGTTCAGTGATACTTGAAACATGAAATAAACACACTGTTGAGCCTAGAATTCAGTGATACTCAGAACATGAAATAACTCTCTGTTGAGTCTAGAATTCAGTGATACTTGAAACATGAAATAACACTCTGTTGAGACTAGAGTTCAGTGATACTTGAAACATGAAATAACACCTAAAACTAAGAAAACATGAATGGTCTAGAACTAGACTCTAATTAGACCTTACTAAATCTAGGTACCTGGAAAAGAATCAAAAATGGTTAGTACAATGTTTCATATGGAATTTTCATGAGTTGAAAACATACTGTTCTAGGGATACTAGAACCTTCCTGAAAAATGTCCCAAAACAAACACAGCCTCATTACCTGAGGATAAGGCTCTCCAAACACTCCTTGGAAAATATTAGGAATTGTACTAGAGACCCTACATGCACATAGAATATAATATCCAGAATTCTAACACAATAGATCTTTAGAATGCCAGAACATAAATTGCGCGCATCGCAGATTTCCGCAAGAGTTTTGTAAATGTCATAAAATAGTTACGCGCAATGAATAACATGAATTAAGCACAGGAAACAAATCACGCATCTTACTGATTTGAAGGCAACTTTGTAAATGCCAGAAAATGGTTGCGCGCAATGAATATCTTGATTTATACACAAGTAAAGAATCGTGCCTCTTGCTGATTCTAATGCTACTTTGTAAATGTCAGAAAATGGTTGCGCACAATGAATATCTTGATTTGTACACAAGTAAAGAATTGCGCGTCTTGCCGATTCAAATGCAACCTGGAAAATGTCAGAAAATGGTTGCACACAATGAATATCTTGATTTTTACACAAGTAAAGAATCTCGCTTCTTGCCGATTCGAATGCAACCTTGTAAATGTCAGAAACTGGTTGCACACAATGAATATCTTGAGTTGTACACGAGTAAAGAATCACGCATCTCGCAGATTTGAAAATGTTACCATATAACTGTCAAGGAATGGTATCGCACAATGAATATCAAGGGTTAATCACAAGAAAATGTATTGCGTGTCTTGACGATTTGAAGGCCACCATGTAACTGTCAAAGAATGGTAGCGCACAATGAATATCAAGGGTTAATCACAAGAAAATGAATTGCGCGTCTTGCCGATTCGAAGGCCACCATGTAACTGTCAAAAAATGGTAGCGCACAATGAATAACATGAATTAAACACGGAGAAAGAATTGCGCGTTCTGCCGATTCTAGTAACAGCATGCAAATGCCACGAAACGTCCAAGCGCACATTCACATGCGCAAGAGTAAATTGTTTATCATGCAAGAATTAGGCCTGAGAATTCGAGCGTCCTCTATAACGGGGTCGGGGGACCAGCCCAACCACGGTCTTACCGCCCTGATTAAGGATCACCAATGTAGTATGAAGGGCAGAGGCCTGGAAGATTAAAGTAGGCCACCGGAACAGGAGCTCAGGAAGTTGCTGCTGCTCTGCACCGGGACCTCTGAATAGTGAGCATGTGGAGCTGGGCTGGCTCCCTTTTATAGAGTGTTGGCCCAGCCCACAACCACACCCAGGCATGCTGCAGGGAAAGCTTCTAGAAGGCCCTGGAAAGGGACCACACCCTGACACACTCTGAAAGTCTGCAGTAATACATTGCAAATGAACAGTATTTATAAGCACCTTAAAAATAAGTGTTCAGGATTGATCTCTGCAATGCAAAAGGTTAAACAACAGCATATCTACATAATGCATGATTTACATAATCTCACACGTGCTGGGTTTTTGCTTTCCAGTCGCCCGTAGAGCGCGCACTGCCCAGATGTTGACAACCTCTACCACACTGTCTAGTAGTGTCAGTGCCCACTTCCTGTTCTTTAGTAAAGCTCTCATCCTGAGTGGCATTTCGTATATAGAAATCACTGCCACTTTTTTCTTTTTGAATTGTGGTTTTTGTTGCAGAAGTTTCTCTTCTTTTTTAACAGAAACTTCTGATGAGCGTTGTGAGTCATTTCTCAGTTTCATGTACTCTGTTCGTTACTCTGAGCACCCACCTCTCTAATTGCGTTTTTCTGGTGAGTCCTGGAAGGAATGAGATTGGCGTGAATCAGTATATTGATATCTATCAGGCATTTTTATATTATCTCTATTTCTAAGATTATAGTGACTGTGAGGGGTCTCCGGATGCGGAGTTTCTCCCCTTTCTTTTTTAGGTGTTTGTTTTTGTTTATCCCAGCATTTTTTAGAACCCTCAGATGCTTGCTTGGTAGAATCCTTATTGGATTTACCCAGTAAATGTGGTTTAGTAGATCTGGCCCCCAGAATATCTTGACCAATGCTAGAATAGGTATCAGCGAGAATAATTGGCAGCTCGTGTTCTTGATCCTGTGCAGGAACATTCTGTCGCCGCATATGCACTGCTAGTGCAACTGATTCCCCTTGTAGGTTACTTAATATAACTGAAGATACTGTGCAAAATTGCCCATTAATTGCATCCCCATATCCAGGGCTGAGCAGCCCCACATTCATCTTGAATGTGTTTTAACACGTCTGGAAGAGTGTCAAGTGTTGGTGTACCATTCACGGTAGTTTAGAGTATGGCAAATACAATATTCCAAGTATTGCAGTTATCTACTGTGGGAACCATGCTAAATGGCAAGCACATAGTGAGTATTATATGTTTATCCAGAGGTCCCATATGAGGAAAGACTGCTTCCAGCACATTTATGTTTTGAGCTAACCAAATTGGAATCTCCTCCCGTTTGGAGAGTACTTTATCCATGATTGAATGTACAGTTGAAGGACTGCATGTGGTTGCGCTGGGGAAGCATGTGCTGTGTTAGTGTTTAATGTCTGCATTATGAACTGTACTAATAGTCTGTATATTGATGTAAGCTCACCATATACGCGGTGAACCACAGCTACCGCCAAGGTTGCTGCATCAGGATGCGGTGTATATGTGGCTAATAAGGGCCAGTTAGGACCAACATTGCTCAGAGGACCTTACCTAACATGGAGTATTATGTGTGGTAGGGTGCCATCAAGCCAGTTATTACATAACCTGAATGTCACCTATAGTGAATGGGGAATAACCACTATTAGTGAAAGGGGAGTGGGAGTCACGGACCAGCCTATGAAACAGTAGAGCCCAGACCTCAGAGGATTGTGTGTATTGTTTGTGAATGTCACATTTTGCTTTGTCAAATACTCCTTTTTTCATAAAAGCAAGTATTTTACTGAGCAATCATTTATTACTGCTGTTGAGCTCATTTTGAGTTTTGAGTCTATGTTCACCTCCTGTGTCTACCCCACCTCAATCCCTCAATGTCCTCCAAGAAGGCTCAGACTGCTTGACCTGCGCTACCACAGAGAGTCAACAGCTGAAAGGGTACTTGGCGCAGTTCCTCAGGATCCGTAGTAGGTCTGGGCCCAGGACATCCTAGTAAAAGGCCTCAACCCCAAAAGTTGGGCCCAATAGTTCCTGCATGCCCTGGGCCCTCTAAACAGGGTTCTGACACTTGTTTAAAGAACATTGAGTTTATTGCCCCCACCTTGGGAGCCTCTGTGATCAGAACCATTTTGAATTTTAGATTGGATTATGGCAAAGTCCTTTATCTTGGTATAGCAAAAAAGAGTATTTTAAAGCCACACATGGCTCATATGTATCAAAAGACTGCTTAGAAAATTAAATAATCTTAACAGATTAGGTCCCCAGCTTTAAGTAATGATTCATTGGGGGGGGGGAGGGGGTCCCTGGATTCCAATAATGATTCAGTGGGGGTCTCTGTGTTTCAGTAATGATAAAGTGGGGGGTCCACAGAAGTCAAAAGGTCAGGAACCACTGTTCTAAATGACTAAATGTAAGGGACAATAAGTCAAGCACAACAAAAGAAGGCCAGGGAGAATTATAGACCTACATGTGTTTTCTCCCAATTCTATAACACTCATTCACAAACAAACATCTGGGTCTTAAGCAAGAAAAGGAAAACAATGAAAGATAACCTAACTTGAAGGGGATATTCATTTTTAAGGACGATTTTCTCACCCACCGAAGGTGGAATGCTTTATCATTGGGAATCTCCCTGCAAGGTGACAGCTGATCACGGTGCGGGCTACAACTCCTTCACTGAGAAGGAGGAGCTCTGCAGATGTTTTAAGAGAGATGGTGGGTACCCTGTGGTGAGTTATGGGATGGTGAGGTGTACAGAGCATGCAAAAAGTGAAATAGTGATTAAAACTGACTGCAGGAGTGTGGCTAACTTTATTCTTTATTCATGCGCGCCTGGGTCAGGGTTAAAACAAAGGACACTACAGGAGTCAATTAACCCTGTTTTAATGTGTCACAAAAATAGGTCAACATGTTTCTTTTTTTGGGGGGGGAAATGTTTTTATTAAACAACTAAACAGCCATTGTACAATAAAGAAAGCAACAATTAGACTGCCCATCGATTAGCCGCCACCCAGAGACCCACCTCTGTGAATAGCAAGTTGCAAGGGTTCACACACACCGCTCAAGCGACTCCCCACTCCTATAGTCCGGTGCTGTCAAGGTCCTGAAAACACCCCCCCGCCCACACATAGCCCACCCAAAGTCATCCCGTGGATCTGTGGGCCCCCCACCCACCCCAGATCTTCTCCCACTTCTTGGGGCAGCCCCTAATCTCATATATTTCTTTTTCAGCGCTGCAGCACCAGTCCGGGTCAGTCTCCCAGTCATGTATTGTGGGCGGAGACTCAGTACCCCATGTTCGCGCTATGTTGCATTTGGCTATTATCGCTGTAATGGCTAGCCATAATGCTTGCTACTTCGACCAGTGTTCCTCCCCTGTCACATTCAGGAGGAGCAGCTTAGGGTCCAGCAGGACCTCCCTCCCCAACACTCGGGCTGCTACCCCGGTAACCACCCTCCTAATAGGTCTTTATCACAGGGCAGGTCCATAGAATGTGATAAAAGGCACCCTCCAGCCCTCATCGCCGCAGGCACAGTGTGGTCTGCGCCATGCCCATCTTGTGCAATACCACCCTAGAGAAATATGCCCTATGTAGAATCCTTAGCTAGATCAATCAGAGATGTGCCGTGATCGCCACCACTCTGGGACCCTGTCTGGCCTCCCCCCAGTCCTCATCATTCAGTGCTCCCATGTCCGCCTTCCACTTGATGTGCAGGGTGGTCATCCGGTTGGGGTAATTGTTCAATCATTTCTTGTACAGTAACTAGATGGCCTTCGCCACCAGAGGCTCCATCAGAAGGTGATCCTCCAGGGGGGGGGCCACCTCCAGCAGCTGTTTCCCCACCAGGACATAGCGACCCAGTGCATTCCGCAGTTGCAGATACCTAAACTGTTCTGTTCCAGCCATGGCATATTCCCCCTGCAGGACCTCAAACGTCACCATTGCCTGATCCCTCCAGATGTCTCTAAAATGCTCAATGTCCAGAAGAGACCACCTGCGGAACCCACCCAGGGACTTCAAGTCTCCCAACAGATCACAGGCGAGTTCTGACCGTCAAAGTAGTTCCCCACCCAAGGAATCGGGTGGCATCCCACCACGCCCTCACCACGGACGCGGTGTGCGCCAGCAGCGGCCGCACGCTCGCTGGGGCGTATAGCACCAGCTCATATCACCCTTTGCCCATCGTCTGCCTGTCCACCCAGTACGCCGGGTCCTCCTGGTCAGCAAAGGCCCAGTCATTGACCGTCACCAACTGCATCGCCCAGTAGTAATGACTAGGATCTGGAATCGCCAGACCTCCCTCATACCCCCAAGTTCCAATTTCTCGAATACCACCCAGGAGCAGCCACCATCCCAGAGCAGTGATCTGATGTCCCTGTCGAGGTGCTGGAACACCTTCGCCGGAATACTGTAGGGAGCATTCTGAAAGACGTATAGCAGACGCAGCAGCGTCATAATCTTATAAAGGGCCGCTCTACCCATAAGGGAGAGGGGCAGCAGTCTCCAACGAGCCACTTCCCCTCGAAATCCGTCGAGCAGCGGGTGCAAATTCTCACTGAGGAAGTGCTCCTGATCCCTTGTCACGTATATCCCCAGGTATTTTAAGCTTCCCGTGGAGATCTTTACATCACACCCCGGAGGAGGGCTGGTGGGCCTCCGGTCAGAGGGAACATCAGTGACTTGGCCTAATTGATCTGATAGCCAGAGTGATCCCCGAATATGCGAAAGATCTTCAGGATCCTATCGACTGACCATTGGGGACTGGTGACATACAGCATGATATCATCTGCGTATAGGGAGATACACTCCTCCCATGATGCTCCCGAGTCAATGCCCATAATCAGGGGGTCCTGTCTGATCCATTCCGCCAAGGGCTCAAGCGCTAACGCGAATAGGATCATTAAGAGCGGGCAACCATGCCTTGTGCCCCTGTGTAGGGCGAAGGGACGTGACAATGCCGCATTGACCCGTACTCGGGCCACAAGCCCACTGTATAACAGCCTGATCCAGGCCAGAAATCATGGGCCCACTCCAAACCTTTTGAGGACCGCAAAAATATAAGGCCATTCCACACTGTCGAAGGCCATTCTCGCATCAAGGGACAGAAGCGCCGCCTGCCCCTCCGTCCACTGGTCCATCATGTGTAGGAGCCGTAGAGTTTCCGCAAATGTAAGCGCATCGACCTAGATGGCATGAAGCCCGAAAGGTCCGGTGATTGAGCTTAGTAATAACCGCGCGCAATCTAGTAGCCAGGACTTTTTCTAGGACCTTGACCTCCGTATTTGAAAGGGAGATGGTCCTGTAGAAGGCACATTTCTCAGGGGGCTTACCCTTGTTCGGGATCACTACGATAGTGGCAGTCCGCTGGTCCAGCGGTAGCGCCCCTTCCTCCCTTGCCTCCTGAAACATGGCCAACATATGGCCTGTTATCTTGCTTCCCAGACATTTAAACAACTCCACCGGGAGTCTGGTGGGACCCACCGGTTTACCCAACTGCACCCCCCCCATGTGCTGCAGTAACCTCCTCCTCTGTCAACTCAGCATCCAACGCTTCCCTCTCCTCAGCGGAGAGCCCCGGAAGTGGTACATCATGCAGGAGGTCCGCACAATCGTCCTCCGTCACCCGAGTCGCCAAGGTATACACCTCCTGGTAGTATGTTGCGAATGCCTCCGCTATGGACCCATTTGTCTCACAGAGGTTCCTGCCCATAGTCTCCACCGCCCGACCCATGTTCGTTCCTTGTCCCTCTTGTCCAACCAAGCCAGCAGTTAATAATAGTTACCATAACTGGTGTTGAAGGTCGCTCTCTGCCCCCCCGTCTGCCTCACAGTGGGCCTCGAGAGCCGCTATCTCCCACTCGAGATCTGATGCTTGTAGATTGTGCTCCTTTTTCTTCCCACTGATCAAATCTTGAGCATGGCCCCAAAGTACAGTTTTAAGGGCCTCACACAGGATATTCGCTGAGTCCACTGCCCCAAATTCTCCTCAAAATATTGGGTGACCTCTCCCTCATTTTGTCTGCAAAAACCGTGTCCTTCGGGTACCAAGGGTTAATTCATGGCGGTAGAGTGTAGGACCCCGTAGGACCCAGCAGGACATCCCCCACTGGAGAGTGATTCGAAATCCCTCTGGGATAATGGGCTGCCTCTCGGAACTCGCTCACATGGGCCCCCAATGTGATTAAATAGTCCTGCCTAGATGAACTGCCGTGGGGGATAGAGGTATATGTGTATTGCCGCTTTCCAGGATTGAGTGTTATCCACAGATCTGTCAAACCAAAACAGTCCATAAAGGACAGGAGTGCCTGCCGAGTCAGGGGGCCCCTTCGCATGTGAGAGCCTGTCGAACCCTGGGTCAGAAACCAAGGACTCGGCCTTCCCATACACCTGAAACAGCCACATATTGCCCCAAGGAGTCCCAAAAGGTGCGCAACAGGATGAAGGGCATAGATTTTTTTAGGAGAATCCCCACCCCTCTAGAGTCCGATTTATAACCCACTTGTGCTACTAAGAGGTACCCAAACCTGTCCAGAGCCTTATAATGGTTCCCCTTCAGGTGTGTTTCTTGCAAAAGGACTAGATCGGGCCGTGCCTACGTAGGTACTGAAGGACTATGGTGCGTTTAATACGACTGCCCAGACCACTCACATTCCATGTCATGACCCTAAGGGTGTGTGTCATCGTCCCTGCCATGTGCATTCCCTCCTCCCCACCCGGGTCGCTGTGCAGCTCATCAGATCTGGTGTTCCCTCCCTGGCTGCTCCGTCCTAAGCATCTCTTGGTAGCTCATTGCTGTACATTGGTTTGGAAACAGTACACAACCTAAAACAGTATGTCAATATTTCCCAACTAAACATTTCCCCCACACTACTACCCCACTTAGCAGGCTTAAAATTGCCCCCCCAATTAGTGGAGTGCCTGTCACCCAAAACAACTTCAATTCTTGCGTGGGTGGGCAGACGCCATCATCCCATGTCACTTCCAACAGTAATGCCACGATAAAATGCAATTCAAGAACCATCCCCCAATGTTCATTAAGGCTGAATGCCTGCTCCGTCCCCAGTCGACACCAGGGAACACCACCACATGGGCACAGTAGTCACTGCGATGTGTTACGGCCAACATCACCATGTCTGATGACTACTTTCCAGCTGCCTCCATTCCCTGTTCCTGTCTCTGGGAGGAGGGGGTCATCCTACCCCCTCCCTCACGGCCGCCTCTGGAACCCCTTCGAGCCTCATGGCCTGCCGACCGGGACACCTCAAGCCACTCCCAGGCTCCTCCGGACTGTCAAAATGCCTGGCTGTCAGGGAGTCCGGATCCTCGGGGTTTGCGCCTGTTCCCAACATGTCCACCTCTTGGCAGCTCCAAACTCTACTAGCCGTTATAGCACAGAGTTAAAGAATGGCCAAGTGGGGGATGGGGTTTTAGGTTGGGAACAGCGGGGAAGGAGACCTGTGGAAGTAAAAGTTAAGAAACAATAGCCAGATTATTTACATTAACTTTCATAAGCTTTGTTCATAACATCTATATACTGATAACATGAATGATCAAGAGCTTTCCTATATCATGACCTTATTAACTCTGAGTACCTGGAAAATAAATAAGGATTATGCAAGTTTTCATATGAGAGTTTTCTGTAGAATTCAATCTTATGCTCTTAACCTTGAACTGACAAGTTATTTCTTTGAATAGAAATTACTTAATAACAGTGATCAATAAAAACATTAGCTTTTTCAGGAATATGCTGCATTACATTCATGAATGATACTGTGAGGACACACTATAACAGTAATCAATTAACACATTGGTTTTCAGGAATAAACTGTGATAAGCTCATGAATGATACTGCAAGGATACACTCTGTCTAGGGTTTCAAGCTTATGAATTATTATACACTTTAAATATCAAACTGTGCATTAAGATTTTAATGTCTAGAAATGATCACGCTATTTGCCGAACTGAAACACAAGGGTTAGATACCAAGAATGACTCACGCAGTCTATCATTGATTCAATCATCAGGATTTAAATGTCAAAATACGATCGCACACTCTGCCGATCTGAATTGCAAGTTTTAATTGCCAAGAATGAATTGCGCACACTGATGCCGATTCGACCATCAAAGTTCAAATGACCAAACATGATCGCACACACTGCCGATCTAAAATTCAAGCGTTAAATGCCAAGAATGAATTGCGTCACTGCTGCCTATTCAACCATCAAGGTTTAAATGCCAGGATATGACCGCGCACACTGCCGATCCGAACTGTGAGAGGTAAATGCCAAGAATGAATTGTGCACACTGTTGCCGATTCAACCATCAAGGTTTAAATGCCAGGATATGGTCGCGCACACTGCCGATCCAAACTGCAAGTGTTAAATGCCAAAGAATGAATCGTGCACACTGCTGCCGATTCAACCATCAAGTTTTAAATGCCAGAATATGATCGCCCACACTGCCGATTTGAACTGCAAGAGTTAAATGCCAAGAATGAATCATGCACACTGCTGCCGATTCAACCATCAAGTTTTAAATGCCAGGATATGATCACGCACACTGCTGATCCGAACTGCAAGAGTTAAATGCCAAGAATGAATCGTGCACACTGCTGCCGATTCAACCATCAAGGTTTAAATGCCAGGATATGATTGCGCACACTGCCGATCCGAACTGCACGAGTTAAATGCCAAGAATGAATTGTGGACACTGTTGCCGATTCAACCATCAAGGTTTAAATGCCAAGACACGATTGCGCACACTGCTGATCCGAACTGCAAGATTTAAATGCCAAGAAAACCATTGCATACGCAATTTAACCAAAAGGCTCAAAACTCGAGTAGTTCTAAAAATGGAGTCGGGGGCCTAACCCGACCTCCGCCTTACCGCCCTTCTTGAAGACCACCAAGGAAATGAAGACAGGGCCTGGAAATCCTAGGTAGGCCTTCGGAACAGGGGCTCAGGAAAATGCTGCTGCTCTCCACTGGGACCTCTGAAGAGTGACCACGTGGATCTGGGCTGGCTCCCTAAATAGACCCAGGCCCCGCTCACGTGCCACACCCAACTAGGTTGTAGGAAAGGATTCTAGAAAGGCTTAGAATAGGGACCACACCCTAACCACATCCTGTAATCCTGCAGCAAAGTCTTGAAAATGAGCAATGCATTGCAAACAGTATTAATGATGTTTCAATATGAATCTCTGCAATGCAAAAGGTGAACATACTGTATTAACACATAATGCATAAAATGTTACATGACATAAGGATTGGCTTTTAGCATTACGTCGCCCGTAGAGCGCGCACTGTCCTGATGTTGACAGTACTCCCCCCTCCCGAACGCGCTCTAGGGCCTGGTTTGTCTGGGTTTAGACAATGGAAAAGCCGCACTAGTCGGGGAGCATGAATGTCAGATGCGGAGACCCAAGAGTTGTCTTCTGGACCGTAACCTTTCCAAGATATTAGATACCAGAGATTACGACCTCTGAATTTTGAGTCCAGAACTTGTTTTACTTTGTATTCCAATTCTCCGTGTACTAGAACTGCAGCTGGTTGCAAGCAGGTTTTTTGGACTGCTCTTTCAGGAGAGAAGTATGAAATACTGGATGAATACATAGTGATTTTGGTAACTGCAGCTTAAAGGTTACTGGATTGATCTGCTGAAGGACTGTGTAAGGACCTAAAAATTTGGGATTAAACATATGTTTTTTCTTGAAATCAATATGGCATGTGGAAAGCCACACTCTGTCTCCTGGTTTATATTGTGGTCCTTTACAATGTTTTTGTCACAATATTTTTTATACGTTTGTTTTGCTTTATCTAGGTGTTGTTGGATTTGTTTTTGGGTTTGATGGAGTGTACGTATTGTTTCTGACACCGCTGGTGTAAGTGAGCTTTCTTGTGGAGTTGTGATTGGCAAAGTAGCTGGATGGTAGCCAAATAGACCAAAAAAGGGTGTTGCACCAGTGGAAGAATGTTACAAGTTATTGTAGGCCAGTTTGGCTAACCAAAGCATTGATTTCCAAGAATGAAGTGCTTTCTCAGCGTAAGCACGCAGATATTGTTTCAATGTCTGATTGAGTCTCTCAGTTTGGCCATCCGTTTGAGGATGGTGACTGGTAGATAGTGTAGATGTAACTTGTAGTGTTTTGCACCACGTCTTCCAGAAGTTAGAGGCAAATTGTGATCCTCGATTGGAGAGGATCACTTTTGGTAATCCGTGATAACGGACCACTTGATTTAAAAGTATGATTGCCAATTCACTGGAGGTAGGCAATTTCATGCGAGCAATGAAATGTGCATACTTAGTGAGACTACCTATCACCACAAGGATTACTGAGTGAGATTGAACAACTGGCAATCCTGTAATAAAGTCTAATGATATGTGTACCCATGGTCGGAGTGGAGTTGGGAGAGGATGTAACAACCCTTTTGGTTTTGAATGACTTGTCTTGATGCGAGCACAAACTTCGCAGCTATCTACCATTTGCTTGACGTCTTTTGTCAAAGTAGGCCACCAAAAGTATTGTTGTATTAGTTCAAGAGTCTTAGGAATACCTGGATGACCTGCTGTATGTATAACATGTAACCAATGAAACACTAATTTGTGCAACTTGGTAGTTGGAACAAATAAACATGCATCATGAAAAGGTAGGCCTTGTTTAATTGATCTTTTGGGATCTGCTTGAGCCCAGTTCTGCCATTTCTCAAAGGTGAAAGAATTACGAATTTCTTCAAAAAAGTCTTCTGTTTTAATGATACAGAGGATTTTGTCTGGAGCAATGATAGCTCGTGGAGGCTGGATTGCGGGTAACATGGTGGAATCTTGCCTGGACAAGGCATCTGCTTTGCAATTATCTTTACCGGGACAGAAGGTTACCACAAAATCAAACTCAGCAAAAAACAGCATCCAATGTAATTGTCGAGGAGTCAAAAGTCTAGCTGAGCTCATGAATTTAAGATTTGCGATGATCTGTGTATACTGTGATAGTGTATTTGGCACCTAGCAAGTAGTGTCTCCACTCTTTGAAGGCATCACGAATTGCTAGAAGCTCTTTCTCATCGATGACATAGTTTCGTTCAGCTTCGTTTAGTTTTCGAGACATGTAGGCTACAGGGTGTAGCTGACCAGTATCTTTACTGCGTTGTGATAACACTGCGCCAATTGCTACATCTGAAGCATCTGCTTCCACTATGAATGGAAGTTCAGTGTCTGGGTGAGTCAAGACTGGGACAGTGGAGAAAGCTTCCTTTAAGGTGGAAAAGGCCTTGTCAGCTTCTGGAGACCATACAAATGGTTCTTTCTTTCGTAATAACTTGGTAATTGGAGCAACTGTCTGTGAAAAATGGTCTATGAACCTGCAATAGAAGTTTGCAAAGCCTAAGAAGCATTGAACATCTCGAACAGTCTTTGGAATTGGCCAATCAGATACTGCTTGTACTTTTCTTTCTGCTATGACCATGCCTTTAGGGTTAAGAATGACCCCTAAAAATTCAACTGTGGTAACATGAAATTCACATTTAGTTAATTTGCAATATAGATGATGTTTTCGAAGAACAGTGAGAATCTTCTTGACATGTTGCACGTGTCCAACTTCGTTATCTGAATAGATTAGAATATTGTTGATAAAGACTATTGCAAATATATCTAGAAATTCTCTGAGGACATCATTCAAAAAGCATTGGAACGCTGCTGGTGCATTACAAAGTCCAAAGGGCATGACCGTGTATTCAAATAGACCATATCGAGTTTTAAAAGCAGTCTTCCATTCGTCGCCTTCTCGCATTCTGACTAAATGGTAAGCACCTCTTAGGTCTAACTTGGCAGTGGCGTAGCGTGGGTTGTCAGCACCCGGGGCAAGGCAAGTAATTTGCGCCCCCTAACCCGGGGCAAGGCAAGTAATTTGCGCCCCCTAACCCGTGGATTTTAGCACTCGAGTCTCTTCCAAGATGTTGCGCCCGGTGTGGCCGGCCCCCCCTGCACCCACCACGCTACGCCACTGTAACTTGGTGTAGATTTTGGCCTTTTGAACTTGATCCAACAAGACAGGAATCAAGGGTAATGGGCATTTGTTTTTTATTGTGATTTTATTCAGTCCTCTGTAGTCTATACAGGTTCGAAGATCCCCATTAGCCTTTGGGACAAAAAAGAGGAGATGCTCCAGGAGACTTGGAGGGACGAATGAATCCATTAGCTAGAAATTGGTCTAAGTATTTTCTTAAGTGTTGGGTTTCATGCTCGGACAGGGCGTACACATGACAACTAGGAAGTATAGCGCCTGGAGTCCGATCAATTTGACAGTCATATGGTCTGTGAGGAGGCAAGGTTTCTGCTTCTTTTTCATCAAACACGTCTAGGAAGGATGAATACTGCCTGGGTAGCGTTACCTTTTGTTCAGCGGCTGTGGCAATATGATTTTTGTGAGGAGCTGTGACTCTTGTTATCTGGAGACATTTTTCTTTACACATGAGTGAAGAAAACATGATTTTTCTTTCTTGCCAATCTATCATAGGGTTATGGTGACTTAAGCACGGCATTCCAATGATGATCCCATACTGAGGAGCATGGATGACGTAAAAGATTAATTTTTCTACATGTTTGATATCTTGATTCCCCCCTTTGCAGATCACAGATAAGGGGAGGGTCTGTAGAGTCACTGGACCTCCATCTAGGAGCTTTCCATCTACGGCTTGTACTATTTCTGGTGTTTTCTTCTTCTTACATGGGATCCCCCATGTTTGAACCAATTGTGCATCGATAGAGTTGCCAGTACCCCATGAGTCGACTAAGGCTTTCTTAAGATAACTCTTCTTTTTAACTAGCACTTCTAGGTCTAACTTGAGATGTCTTGACTGTGAAGGGTCCAAAGTTACACCCAAGAGCAACCCTTCTTTACACCTTGGGTATTCTAGTTTTCCGTTTCCATTTGTACATTAGCTACCACTTTCTTGGTGGAGATTTGTTTGCCTTTTGATTTTACTGTACATTCTTTGACGAAGTGACACTTCCTACCACAGTATAGGCATTGTCCGTTCTTTCTACGTAGATCTTTTTCTTCTTTTGTCAAGGGCCGCCTGATGGTTCCAATTTCCATTTGTACATAATTATGCTCTTTCTGAACTTGTGATTCTCTGCGTTCATGAACACGCCAGAAATGTTTCTCAGTCTTTTTCCGTGTTCCATGTCATTCAGAAAGACAATGGTCTAGTCTTAAAACAAGATTTATCAAATCTTGACAATCCGTGGTTTGAGGATCGATCTGAGCAAGAATGTCTTTTAACTCATCTTTGAGTCCTTGATAAAACAGGGCTGCTTGTTTTTCTTCAGGCCAAGATGTTTCTGCTATCAGACGATTAAAGCTAGGCAAGTACGGAACTAAGTCTTTATTGCCTTGTCGCAATTCTAGCAGTTCTTGGTCTGCGGATAAAGTGACTGTTCTTCGATCAAACACTCTTTAAAATTTCCGAACAAAGTTTCTCCAATTACAAAGCAGTGGACTGTCTTTATGCACAAGAGGAATTGCCTAAGTGGCTGCGTCTCCAGTCAAATAGGATAGCAGGAAGGCCACCTTGGATTGGGCATCAGGGAAGGTGTTTGGTCGTCAGGTGAAATGCAATTCTACTTGAGTCAAAAAGGATTGTGCTTTCTGAGGATCACCTGAAAATCTTTCTGGAGGAGCCAAAGGAATTGCTGAGGGAACTGTGAGAGAAATGTTAGTTGGAGGATTTACTCCTGAACCTTGAGTAGGAGGACCGAACCAACCCGCGCCCAAAGGACCTTGCTCCTTCTTTTCTACTCTGTCTTGCAACTGACTCACTCTCTCTGTTAGACTGGTTGCTATATCTTTAGATGCTACTACATCTGATTGGAGCTGCGTAATTACTTTAACTAGCTCATCCAATGTGGCCATATTGACAACCTAGTGCAAACCAGGAGGATTAAAAGTTTGTGGTCTCACTATTCTGTCAGGGAGTCCAGATCATCGGGGTTTGCATCTGTTCCCAATATGTCCACCTCTTGGCAGCGCCAAACTCTACTAGCCATTATAGCACAGAGTTAAAGAATGGCCAAGTGGGGGCTGGGGTTTTAGGTTGGGAACAGCGGGGAAGCAGACCTGTGGAAGTAAAAGTTAAGACACAATAGTCAGATTATTCACATTGACTTTCATAAGCTTTGTTCATAACATCTATATACTGATAACATGAATGATCAAGAGCTTTCCTATATCATGACCTTATTAACTCTGAGTACCTGGAAAATAAATAAGGATTATGCAAGTTTTCATATGAGAGTTTTTTGTAGAAATCAATCTTATGCTCTGAACCTTGAACTGACTTGAGTTATTTCTTTGAATAGAAATTACTTAATAACAGTGATCAATAAACACATTAGCTTTTTCAGGAATAAGCTACGTTAGACTCATGAATGATACTGTGAGGACACACTATAACAGTAATCAATGAACACATTGGTTTTCAGGAATAAACTGTGATAGGCTCATGAATGATCCTGCAAGGATACACTCTGTCTAGGCTTTCAAGCTTATGAATTATTATACACTTTAAATATTAAACTGTGCATTAAGATTTCAATGTCTAGAAATGATCGCGCTATTTGCCGAGCTGAAACACAATGGTTAAATACCAAGAATGACTCATGCACTTTATCATCGATTTAATCATCAGGATTTAAATGTCAAAATACGATCGCGCACTCTGCCAATCTGAACTTCAAGCGTTAAATGCCAAGAATGAATCGCGCACACTGCTGCCGATTCAACCATCAAGGTTTAAATGCCAGAATATGGTCGCGCACACTGCCGATCCGAACTGTGAGAGGTAAATGCCAAGAATGAATCATGCACACTGCTGCCGATTCAACCATCAAGTTTTAAATGCCAGGATATGATTGCTCACACTGCCGATCCGAACTGCAAGAGTTAAATGGCAAGAATGAATCGTGCACACTGCTGTCGATTCAACCATCAAGGTTTAAATGCCAGGATATGATTGCGCACACTGCCGATCCGAGCTGCACGAGTTAAATGCTAAGAATGAATCGTGTACACTGTTACCGATTCAACCATCAAGGGTTAAAATGCCAAAATACGATCGCGCACACTGTCAATCCGAACTATAAGAGTTAAATGCCAAGAATGAATCGTGCACACTGTTGCCGATTCAACCATCAAGGTTAAAAATGCCAAGATACGATCGCGCACACTGCTGATCCAAACTGCAAGATTTAAATGCCAACAAAACCATTGCATACGCGATTTAACCAAAAGGCCCAAAACTCGAGTATTTCTGAAAACGGAGTCGGGGGCCTAACCTGACCTCCGCCTTACCACCCTTCTTGAAGATCACCAAGGAAATGAAGACAGGGCCTGGAAATCCTAGGTAGGCCTTCAGAACAGGAGCTCAGGATAATGCTGCTGCTCTGCACTGGGACCTCTGAATAGTGAGCATGTGGAGCTGGGCTGGGTCCCTTTAATAGACCCAGGCCCTGCCCACTTGCCACACCCAGCTAAGTTGCAGGAAAGGATTCTAGAAAGGCTTAGTATAGGGACCACACACTAAGCACACCCTGTAATCCTGCAGCAAAGTCTTGAAAATGAGCAATGCATTGCAAACAGTATTAATGATGTTTCAATATGAATCTCTGTAATGCAAAAGGTGAACATACTGTATTAACACATAATGCATAAAATATTACATGACATAAGGATTGGCCTTTAGCATTACGTCGCCCATAGAGCGTGCACTGTCCTGATGCTGACACAGGCCTTTCCCTCTGCAATTACTCTCAGTCTAGCCGGGAAGAGAATCATGTATTTCCTCCGTTGGACGAGGTCAACATGTTTCTGCCATGTTACCCTGAGAAGAGGTGTATTGGCATTCATCAGGATCTGTGGAGAAAACTGCTTCTGCTCAAAAAAGTGCTCATATCAGGACCCACTGTCAAGCAAAATGTAGGAGAATTGGAAACAGCTGGGTTATCATTCAGAGGTAGATGACAGCTATCACATTGTGCCACCAATTACCCAAATAAAGTGGTAAATTAAACAAGCTTCACGCTCAAAACAATTGGTGCCTCAATTCGGGGAAACTGTTGTGGGGCTCATAGTGCACTCTGACCTATAGTAGGGACGTAGGAAAGAGTAGGAGGTAAAATATCTGGTGATAAGGTACTGAGACATGTAGGGGCTGCTGTGTACATAAATCAACCTAAGGCCTATATCCAGCTCCCTTGATTGGCCCATGTGCCAAATCCTCACCTACTCTGACCACAAGTAATGCATACTGTGTTGATGTTCTTCATAAAGGACTCCTAGCCGGACAATGTGACCAAAAGTTTCTGATGTAATCTTGCATGTTTAAAGAACACCAACTTACGTTGAGTGCCAGTGTGATTGGAGTCATTGTGAATATTTAGATTGGATTATGACAATGTATTTGATCTTAATATAGCAAAAAGAAAATTATCAACCACAAACAGCTCAAAATGCATTTAAAGATCAAGTCACAATTACCAGTAGATCTTTCCACTGACTGGCCGTAGATGCTAGGATTCTCTTTGTATATCTCTGTGTCCTCTTTAAATGTTGCCGAGATGACATTTCCACATAGGCAAATACAATTCTTGCTTACCAACCAGAGCCTTATGCTCAGCTACTCAAAATCTTTTTGAAAGCCATATAAACTGTTCACCGGCTTTTGCATGTGTCGGGGTAGGATGTGGAATGACCCCCACAGTCTGGCAATGGAATCCAACTGCAATAAATTCTAGGTGTTTCTCAAAACATATCTTTGGCGATTCATAAGGGCCACTACCAATAGATTGTGTTCCAGCTTGCTTTCAACTGCATATATCACATCAAAGGACTGTGATAAACGAATTAGGGCTTGGCCTCCTATCACTGGTTGACCTCTGGCTCGTCCCAAGCTGCCCTAGGTTTAGTCTTTGTCAATCCAAAAGGTGGCACGTAGCATTCTACAAAACAACTCAATAAATTAATAAATACATATTTGTGATGGTGTGCTATGTATGGGATGAAATGCCAAATACCTCTTCACATAAGGATATTGCAAGTCACGGAGGGCTGTAAATAGAGGAACAAGACTGCAGCCATAGAACCCTAAGGTATCTTGCACTATCCTTAGAACATGTTGTTTATTTCTTAGAATATAGGGTCATACCATTCACCATACCACAAACATTTTATAAAACGTTGCTCTCATGCTACCTCTTATGAAAGAAATACTATAGTTGTAGATACCTAGAATAAATGTGAACTCTATACTGTGTATATAAATTAGTTGCAAGATATATTTTAAGTAAGTTGTCACATTTTCAAGTGGTTGTAGTTCAGAATGTGTGTTAACATATAGATTGCTGGCTTCTTCTAATGAACCCCAGCACAGCAAAAAATAAAAGTAATGTTATAGGTCTCACCATATCTCCTGATTGAACATTTTCAAGGAAAAAATATTTCAGAGGAAAGTGCTGCAACTTAGCTGTCCCTTGTTTAAACAGCAGTTATAATTCTGCTCAGTGGTCTGCTTTTCACATTGTTTGCTGGCCCTGTCAGCTGGCATTGAGATGTGACAACTCAACTGCAATAACGTAGTTACACTGGGGAGTCTTATTACTCTGCATTTAGTGGTAAAACAATTCTGCATTCAAAGAGTTGGTCCTATGCTGAGGTTGCACTTCACTTCCCCCCACCCCAACACACACTCGAAGCATTGGCACTAATGACGTGTTTATTGACTATTCTAACTCCTTGTCTGTTTTGATATTGGAGTAAGTTGTTCGGTGAGCTGAACTACGTTTCTGTTTTTTTTTTTTTTTTTAATAGTCGCTCTAGGTACTGGTAAGATGCGGTCGTCCCACCCATGGTGTTCGTCTGGTTCAGTTTGTGTTTACCAACACTATAGGACCAGTCTAGTCCCCAGTGTGTGGGTACCTGATGGCCAGCTCATTCTGATTTATATTTTCGTGCTGTTTTCGTCTCTGAAGGTGCGTTTCATCAAACTTGACACCACACTTGTGCCAATGCCGCAGGAAACAGAACGGTGTCGTTTTTTGACATAATGATATAGCAGGAACTCGAACCCAAGTTACTGGAGGCTTTACATGAGCACTAGTTACGTTACAGAAGGTCATATTCATTTTTTAGGCACGGGGAGATTTGTGTCATTTGTCCAGAATCACATGATGTCGAGCCAAACCTAGGTCCCCAGGTCCAAAGTGGTTAGCTCTGGACCTAGCGCCACATCCTCCAGTTATGCGACCGCTCTTCACGCTCCCCACCGTTTCCACCCTCGACCCAGCTACTTCCCTCATGCCTCACACTTCAAATATTTATTGATATCTGATCGCGCGCAACGACCAAACAAACGCAAACACGAAGTAGTTTGGTGGTGCCTGTCAGCGTCAAAGCGTCCTGATCGCACGATACCATAACGCCAAGTAATGCGACTGTTTATTTTGAAATGCACTGCGGGTCCCTTTGTCAGTGGATGGCGCCAAATCGGGCTGCAGACATTTGCGGGTCCCGTCAACTCACCCCCACACAATCAGGGCATTCTCTGACCCCGGCGGGCTCAGGCACTGTTCTACCACTCCAGAAAAAGGCAACACAGGAACTTTCGGCGCGTTTTATGTGCTATAGACAGACGGGCTACACAAAAGACTACGATACAAAATAGCAGTACAACCCCCATCCCCAGAACAGGGGATGCATTTATGTTCTTCTGTTATGTTATGTCTGTGTTTTTCCTGCAATTGCTTTTAAAATTCTGCCTTTCATTTCCAGTCCCATGTTGCTACGCATTTTCTCATCGTTGTAGAAAGAGCATATGTTTGTTGTTTTCAAAACAAATATTTGCAAATTTCAATGTTTTTTTAAACATATGATTATTGGCATTTGTTTGAAACAGTATACGGACATCAGGACAGATCTTAACAAACGTAATACAAACAAGCATTTGCAATGCAATGGGTGTCGCATTTGCTTGAGTTAGAGCTATTGACATTGTCAATTTATAACTGGACTTTTCTTGCCACATAAAGTTGTCAACTCTGCCTCATAATTTAGTCTTTTCCTGCCACATAATTCCAGTGGCCCTGCATATAACTAAAACACTTCCATTTGCCTTCTTCCTCTCTCTGCAGCCAAAAGTGAAAATGTTGCTATTTAGCATCCTTAGCATCCTAATTTAAATCTGCCATGCTAATTCCAATAGAATACCACTTTCATCATCTCACTATCAGAGTTGCTGGCTGGCTAATACAATTCCCAAAACTAGACAGCCACGGAGGAGTAACAAGAGAAATAAACTAGAAGGGTCACCCAAACATACCAGGAGTGTTCAAACAGTCATAGTGTAATAAGTTAATTAAGTTGGCCTGAATCATGGTCATAATTGCAATAAGGAGAGATTAATAAAACATATACAATTATCATATAAACCCAATAAACACATTTATCAGAAATTAATGTTTGGCATTAGACAATAATGCTCAGAACAGCCCCCTAGAGGACACCTCAATGCAAATAGCATTTGTAAGAAACATGGTCATGTTACCATATAGTTAGCCCCTAGAGGCATAACCATATGAAAAGAAAATGACGGAAAGTATTGAAGTGTAACTATATAGTTAGCCCGTAAAGGGTGTTGTGCAGTACACATGTTTAGGGCTAGCATGCCTACTACAATGATACTACAAACAAGACCCTTAAAACACAAACTATTCTCAGATGTAAAACAAATGTTCCAGCCATGAGAAAGGTTAAAAAAACACTGAATGGAGGCAACCGTTATATTATTTTGAGGCCCCCCTGATCTAGTGTGGGGGCACAGAGATGGACTAAACAGGAAGAGTGTGCCATGCTGAGCATTTTGGTGGTGGTCCCATTGTCCTAGGACAACCACAGGCTGAGTTATGGGCAAACATGTTTTGTAAAAGAATGCCCTGAAAAGCATTAAGAAACGACCAAGTGCAGCAAATATTGTAGCATGTTGACTGTGATACTCAGAACAGCCTATAGAAGACACCACAACAAAAAAATATAATTTGTAAGAAACATGGTCATGTAACTATATAATTAGCCCTTACAGTGAATAACCACATGAAAATAGAATGGTACAAAGTAATGTAGTGCACCCATATATTTAGCCTCTAGGGGGCATAGTGCTGCACACGTTTCCAGGCCTAGCAAACCTACTACAATGCTAAGGCTTTAGATCACAAACTACTCCCAACTATAAAACGAAAGTTCCAGCCATAAGAGAGCTTAAAAAGGGACTGAGTGGTAGGAGGGGATATTATTTTGGTGCCCCCATTAACATAGTTTGGGGACCCAGAGATGACTTAAACAGAAAGAGTGCACCATGCTGAATGTTTTGGTGGTGGACCCATTGTCCTAGGACCACCACAGTCTGAGTTAAGAACAAAAATGTTTTGTAAAAGAATGCTTCGAAGCATTATGTGGTGACTTTTCCTGAGTGCAGTGAATATTGTAGTATCGGCTCTCCCGCTGTGCCAGGAGAGCCACGTTGTGGATTTGTGTGTTTTTTAGTAAAGCATTTATCAATTATAAGTGTTTTTGGGAAAGCTAAGGAGCGTGAAGGGGAGAGCCAAAAGAAATGACTATGATTAGGTAACAGTGTCAACAATGTGACCAGTGCTCCAATACCGCCGATAAGGTTTGCACTGTTGACGTGTTTCACGCTGTGAGCACTGCGAGGGCCATGATTGCCATGAAGCTCGAAGAGGAGAGACAAAAAAAATAGTTCACTCACGCTGAAGTATATCGCAATAGTGCAATAATACATGTAACAGCGTCAGTCTGCAAGGCGGTAACAAAATCGCCCTAAGACAGGACAAACGTAAAGCAATTACCAATGGCATCAAGGGATTTTTGAAAGGCAAGCCCACAAACAAGTGAAAGTGATGGGCATGAGGTCGGCGTGGTTAAAAGCCCACAATACTTACAACAGGTCAAAGCGCTTGTGCGCTCAATCTAAAAAGGAGCATAGCAGGGTCATACATTGTCACATTGTAAGAGGCAGTGGTCAAGTGAACCAATCTAATTGCATCATCCCCCAGTTAGTACAAAAAGAGGAATGACTCGTCTAGCAGCTCCCTGACATATGTGAGATAGCTCATAGGTACATAAGCATTCAGTACCAATGTAACACTCTATTCCCATCTTCCCAGCAACCTCCTCTTTGGTCTAATCAGAACACGCCAACACATGCACCCAAGCGGTAACCCTACAAGTCCAGCTGACCGAATCATGTCTCAGTATATGTCAACTTATTATGCAGGAGTGAACTAAAGGGGAATCATGAAAGCCAATACGTGAAAAAGCAAATAAAAGAAGAATAAACTAACCCATCCCAGGATGTGCATAAGTCAAAAGATATAAAAGAACACTAAAAAGTAAAAAGAGAAAGGGGGGGGCACATGGGCCATCCTTGGTGGACTCAAGGGGAATTTGGGAAGCAGAAACCTATCCAGGATTCCGATGGGGCAGGAGGGCAACTGTCCAGTGTGTCCACAACAGGTGATGGAGGTGTCCCGGCCTGGGGGCACGGCAGTGGGGTTCTCCTAATGTACATTCCCCTCGTCATCGCTGTCTCGCAAGATGCTGTCCCCTTCTCCTTCATGCAGGGCGACCTGTCCTCCGATCCCTCTGCTGCATTTCCCCCCGGATGTTACCAGGCCTCTAGTATTTCCATCCACAGCTCCCCTATTGGGTTTCTCTGCACTGTCCTGGCCTCTTCCATAATCAGAACCCTTTCCTCTGCTTTGACTCACATGGTGACATCTTTTATCCAAGTCCCCACAACAGGCCCCAGGGTGGACTTCCAGGCCATTGCTATCCATCATTTAGCTAGTGCCAGGGCCAACTCCAGGAACTTAGAACCCACTTTCCACTGGTGGGGTGCAGGAAAAAACCCCAGTAGACATATCTCCAGCGAACAAGCAACATCATAACCCCATACATTATTGAGGGTATGCAGCACCACGCTCCAAAACAATTACAATTAGAGACAATCCCAGGTTGTGTCCTGAAGTTAGTGTCTAGAAGGTGACATCAAGGGCAGCCGCGCGTCTCTCCTCTATTAATGACCTGTCATGTGTGTGGTGTCATATAGGTCTTGTAGTATAATTGAACTGAGTATGCTTCAACCTCGTGTTCTGGGAGACTTTTTTAGAATATACCAGGACTTTGGGCTACTCTAGGTTCATAAGTTAACACCCTGCACCCCCTCCCATCTGCACCAGAACGACAGTAGAAGATTTTCCTAACTGTCTTAGTCAGCACTCTGTAAAACCATGTTATCAAGTGCCGTGCAGTACCCATGGAGACCAACAATTGCAGCAAGGTGTGCACAGCCGGTTCCTCATGACCGATCCGGGGCACTTAGGACCCCCTCTTCCACTGGGCGCCTGAGGATCTCCAGGGACACTCTATGATGACCCTCGTCTCAGATCAATTCTCTAAGCAGGGCATCCAGTTGTCAAAACTAGGTCGGTACCCCCACCAGGAGATTGATAACGAAGTAGAGCTGTCGTGGGAGCATGACCATTTTGGACACGGAGATCTGGGCCATAAATGGCAATTTTAGAGGCCTCCAAAAGGGGACACAGATTTTAAGGGATCGAAGGGTCTTTCCAAAATTTCCCTCTCATAGGTCGTCCAGAGAGTATAATATTTGAATGCCTAAGTATTTAAAGAATGTAGGGAACCATGTCAATTCCGTCGGGAAGTCCAGTGGCCACTGGGCACTCGATATCACAGGGAACAAGTAAGTTTTAGCCTGAGAATGTACCAAGCTCCTCCAGGAGGTGTTTTGCTGCAGCAGCCCCTGATATCTGCCAGGTACAATAGAAGGTCATCTGCATAAAGCAATATAAGGTGTTCCCGTGCCTCCACCACAATGCCAGTGCCCTTCTGATTAAAAAGCTCAGACAGCAGCTCAATTGCCAACATAAACAGAAGAGAGGATAAGGGGTAACCTTGCCTCGTACCTCCGTAGATAATATACTGTTAGGATATAGTAGTACCCGTATTTACCCTTGCTGTCAGGGAAGAGTATAACAACTTAACCTAGTTGATCCATCGCTCTCCAAGCTCCATCCGTTGAACAAGAAGTCCCAGAGCGCTATGTCAAAGGCATTCTTGAGGTCCACCAACATGGACATGGCCTTCGGGTTAGACTTTACCTCTGGATAGTATAATACATGGTATAGTCTCCTAAGATTGAGAGAAGTGTTACTGGCTGGGATGAAAACACTTTGGTCGCTGTGGTTCAATGCGGGCATATGGGGGACCAGTTGCATGGCGAGGGCTTTGCTCAAGATTTTAAAGTCCATGTTGGACAAGGGACGGAATGCTGAAGCTCAAGCCCTCTGATCTTTAGTGTTAGGAAACAGGATCACAACGGCATCCCTAGTGGATTCAGGCAGCCTGCACAGTCTCAGAGAATCAGCATAGAGTGACTCCAATCTGGGGGTAAGGGCCCCCACAAAACCAGAGCAAAACTCAGCAGGTAGGCCATCTGGGTCGGGAATTTTACCCATGGCAATTTCTTTGATGGCAAATCCAATCTCCTGGACTGTCAATGGTCCCAGGTCTTCCCGTATCCGTAATGGCAGCCTTTCTAAGAAAGCAGACTAGTTACCGGTGGGAGAGGTGTCGGGCAACAATAAATTGTTTCGTAATATGCCCAGAATGTGGCATTTATTGCCACTGAGGAGTATAGTATCATGTCATCTCCTGTACAGATTTTGGTGATAAGGGCCGCCAGGGACTCAGGGCGGATGAGCCAAGCCACCAGCCGACCTGGCTTAACCTCTTTGTCATGCGCTCTAGCAATATAGTTCTTTCAATTTTGGCATCATAGGCATTCTAGGGCAGCGTTATAGTGCTCCCAAAGTCTAGGCAATGCAGTCATATCTGCACCCAAATTATTGCCCAGTTTATGTAGCTTATCATCAAGGGTTTGGAGTTCCCTGTCTAACTCCCTCCAGATCCCAACCGAGTGACCCAAGCAGTGACCTTGGATGACCATCGTAAATGCTTTCCACTCAACCAGGCTAGAGGAGGCTGATCCCCAATTGATATCAATCCCACCCAGCGACAGCCTCCCCTAGAGAGTCCCTAAAACAGGCATCCTCCAGGGGTGCCAGGTTGAGGTGCCATGTAGGGTTCTTTGAGCGCTTATCCACCAGTCAGAAACCTAGCAATAATGGGATATGGTCCGCGACGTACGTCCCAGATATTCTGTGTGCATCACAAATCATCTGAACCTGTTCGAGCAGACACTATAATCTGATCTAGTATGCAGTTGGTGGATATGGGAATAATAGGAGTAGTCTCTCTTTACCCTGTGCTGGGTTCTCCAGGCATCCAGTAGTCCCCAGTTGTCCAGCCAGTCCCTGAATCCCTCCACCGTCCTGTGTGCCGGTGCCCCGGTCAAAAAAGGGGTGAAGCAGTCCATCACAACATCAGTCACACAATTAAAGTCACTCCCCCAGCAAGAGGTTGTCCATCACTAAGGGCGCCAGGCGAGTCGAATGAGCCTGAATGGAACGTCACCTGATCCAGAGCATACACACTCCCCAAAGTGATATCTCTGCCCAGCAATCTGCTCATAGCCGGGACTAAGCGTCTATAGAGGATTGAGCATGCTCGAAGGGTGTCCCAGTCCTGATCCATATTAGCCCCCCTGGGCATAGGCAAAATAGGAGGTGGCGTATAACTGGCCTTATCACCTTTGTTGAAGGCGATCTATCTCTTCACCTGCAAGATATCTTTCCAGTAGAATAGCCACCTGCACTCCCCTTTGCACTGAGTACCTGTGTACATTATGGTGGTCATTACAACCCTGGCGGACGGTGTTAAAGCAGCGGTAAGTCCACCAACAGGCCAGCGGCAAAAAAATTGGAATTACGACCGTGGCGGAAACCGCCAACAAAGACAGCCACTTTAACACTCCGACTGCCACGGCGGTACAAACAAACAGCATGCCGGTCACCGCCAACAGACAGGCGGAGGACAATGTACCGCCCACAGTATCACAACCTACCAATCCGCTACCTTTTCCGGGGCAGATTCACCACAAACAAAAACACAGCAGAAACAGGACTTCGAAGGGAAAACGCTCACCTCTACACACCCCACGAGGAACTAGGACGCCATCGAACCAGAGCTGCACATTTTCCCTGCCCTTATCTTCTTGCTCCTCTACCAGGAGCACAAACGACCATGGTGAGTACTGCACCTACGACACAGGGGAGGGGGGAGTGAAAAAACAGGGACACAAACACGCAACACCCCCACCCCACCCTCACCCACTACAACACACACACTAATACAGCATGATACATTACAGTTACACCCCCCAACCCCCCAGCTAGAATCCAAAGAATAGTAGTCCAGGTATAGCTCCATTGAAGTCCGTAGAACACTGGGCCCACACGGCATGGGCGAGGCCCACACTCAATACCCGAACATGACAGAGAGAACACTGCATGGGCATCAGATAGCAATAAAACAGTCACCTCGGGGAGAAGGGAAAGGGGGAGCACCTCAGCAGGTTGACGGCATGACGCCAAATCCATGAGGGGGCCCCATGCCCACTGTTCAATCCTGGGGAGTGCAAAGCCACAGTCTCTCAAGTCTCTACAGTGGGTGGTTTGCCCACTGTTCAATCCTGGGGAGTGCAAAGCCACAGTCTCTCAAGTCTCTACAGTGGGTGGGTTGCCCACTGTTCAATCCTGGAGAGTGCAAAGCCACAGTCTCTCAAGTCTCTACAGTGGGTGGGTTGCCCACTGTTCAATCCTGGGGAGTGCAAAGCCACCGTCTCTCAAGTCTCTACAGTGGGTGGTTTGCCCACTGTTCAATCCTGGGGAGTGCAAAGCCACAGTCTCTCAAGTGGATAACAGTCTCCACTGGTTCTGGAGGGGGCTTTGTGCCCAGAGTGCTTCATCCTGCCAAGGACTGAGGTAGTGGATGTAAATCTCCACTAGTTCTGGAGGGGGCTTTGTGCCCAGAGTGCTTCATCCTGCCAAAGACAGAGGTAGTGGATGCCTTTCTCCACTGGTTCTGGAGGGGGCTTTGTGCCCAGAGTGCTTCATCCTGCCAAGGACAGAGGTAATGGATGCCTTTCTCCACTGGTTCTGGAGTGGGCTTTGTGCCCAGAGTGCTTCATCCTGCCAAGGACTGAGGTAGTGGATATAAATCTCCACTGGTTCTGGAGGGGGCTTTGTGCCCAGAGTGCTTCATCCTGCCAAGGACAGAGGTAGTGGATGCCTTTCTCCACTGGTTCTGGAGGGGGCTTGGTGCCCAGAGTGCTTCATCCTGCCAACGACAGAGGTAGTGAATGCCTTTCTCCACTGGTTCTGGAGGGTGCTTTGTGCCCAGAGTGCTTCATCCTGCCAAGGTCTGAGGTAGTGGATGTCTTTCTCCACTGGTTCTGGAGGGGGCTTTGTGCCCAGAGTGCTTCATCCTGCCAAGGACTGAGGTAGAGGATGTCTTTCTCCACTGGTTCTGGAGGGGGCTTTGTGCCCAGAGTGCTTCATCCTGCCAAGGACTGAGGTAGTGGATGTCTTTCTCCACTGGTTCTGGATGGGGCTTTGTGCCCAGAGTGCTTCATCCTGCAAGGACAGAGGTAGTGGATGCCTTTCTCCACTGGTTCTGGAGGGGGCTTTGTGCCCAGAGTGCTTCATCCTGCTCGTGGCGGACACAGTAGCGTCAGTGCCCTTGGTGCTCATGGGCCAGCGGTGCTTGTGGCGGCGGTGTCCTGTTCAGCGGTGCTTGTGGCGGCTGTGTCCTGTTCAGCGGTGCTTGTTGCGGCGGGGTCCTTGGCAGTGACTCAGCTGCTGGCGGTCCTGTCTGGCCCAGCGGGACTGGTGGTCCTTTCTGGCCCAGCAGGGCTGGTGCTGGCGGTCCTTTCTGGCCCAGCAGGGCTGGTGCTGGAGGTCCTTTCTGGCCCAGCGGGGCTGATGGCGGTGGTCTCCTGGGCAGCGGGGATGATGGCGGTGGTCTCTTTGGCAGTGGGGTTGATGGGGGTTGCTTCCTGGGCAGCGGGGCTGATGGCGGTGGCCTCCTGGGCAGTGGGGATGATGGCGGTGGCCTCCTGGGCAGCGGGGCTGATGGCGGTCTTCTCCGCCATGCTGCTCTTCCGAGACTTGCTGAGTTTCTTGTGCCCCTTCCCCACCTTGGAAGGTGTCGCAGCTGACTCCAAACTCCCACCTGTACCCCTGGGAGTGGCTTTGGTGGCTGGAGTCTTCCCCCTCTGCCACTGGGCACTGGCCATCTTTTGATGCTTGACAGGTGGGAGACTGTCCATGCTGTGGCTCCTTGCCACACTGGCTGCCCTGCTGCCTGGTGCACTCCAGAATCTGGTGACTACTGGCACCACCGGTCCCGGAGATGTTGTGGCTGAGGTGCTAGGTTGGGACCTGGAGAGTCGGGCCCTAGGAGACTGACGGGGTGGAGGAGGTGAGGGAAAAAGGTCAAGGGTGGACAGGAAAATTCTCTTGGGAACACTGGGACAGGTAGCTGGAGGGGGTTTGGGAGTGGAGTAAGAGGTTGTGGCTGTAGGAGGTGTTCGTTTGGTGACTTTGGGTGAAGGTGCATGCACTCGAGGCTGTCGTGAGGTGGGTGGCTGTTGGGTGTGTGTGTGCCTGCATTCGTGTATCTTGGGAGGTGGCGTCACAGACACACTGGGAGAGGACACAGGGGACGTGTGAATGGTAGTGGGGGTAGTGACTGCACGTGAGCGGGGTGTGGTGGTGTGTGTGCTGGTGATGGAAGTAGTGGCTGTAGATGTAGTGCATGCAGGTGTGAGTGGAGACGAGACTGGGAGGGAGGAGGGAGACGAGGAGGAGGGGGACACAGTGGAGGCAGTGGATGTTGGTGTGTCTGCATGTGTGTGATGCTTGCGTGAGCGCCTGTGGGATGTGAGGTGCTTATGTTTGCCAGAGCTTCCCCTGTGTGTTGATGTGTGTACATGCTGGTCTGATGGTGTGCTTGGGGTAGGCTGAGGTACAGGGGTGTGGGTCTGGGTGGAGGAAGTTGGAGGGGGGAGACTAGAGACAGGGACAATAGCTGCCATCAGTGCTGAGGCCAGAGTCAGAAAAGCTTGCTGAAGGGCTGCCTGACTAGAATGAATGCCCTCCAGGAATGCATTTGTTTGTTGCAACTGCCTCTCTACACCCTGGATGGCATTCAAAATGGTAGACTGCCCAACAGTGAGGCACCTGAGGAGGTCAATGGCCTCCTCACTGAGAGCAGCAGGGGTGACTGTACCTGTAGATGCGGGGGGCACAGATGTGGCCGCCACCACAAGGGAGCTCCCATGAGAGGACGAGTCCGTATCACTGGTCTCAGCTCCTGTCCCCGCCGTGGAGCTCCCCTCGCCATCCGTCCCACTGGTGAATTCCGAGTCCGTAGTCTCGCCCTCCAGGGCCATGTGGGATGCAGCTCCCTCCTGCTCCGGTGCCACTGCTCCCCGCCTGATGATGCTAATGCACACAAGAACAAGAAGACCACAAAAAGGGGGACGACAGAAGAAAGACATGTTGAGTGCATGCATTACCGCTACCGTTGGTGGACACAACAGACACAGAAGCCCCACGCACTACGCCGCACACTTGGGGTCCACTGTTCAATCCCTGGGACATGGCCTACAAGGCTATGGCCGACATCTGCACACATGGATGTCACAGGAGCCTGACTAGGTGTAGTTGGCACTGTACACAGGTGGGGTGGGGTGGCACAGGGTCTGCCAGAAGAAGGGGACCTAACTAGCACACTCGCCCTGGCCTAGGGAAACCCACAGCCCACCTCCCCCACCCAGACACCTCCATTGCGCGCTGAATCAGCTGAATGAGATTGTACTCACCCACTTGTGGCTGCTGTGATGCCCTCAAGCGCCCATCCAACTCCGGGTAGGCCACAGCCAGGATCCTGAACATCAGGGGGGGTCATGGTGCGACGGGCACACCTCCCACGTTGGGAGGCCATCCCCAGCTGGGCCTCCACCGTCTTCTTGCTCCAGCGGCGAATGTCCTCCCATCTCTTATGGCAGTGGGTTCTCCGTCTGTGATAGACCCCCAGGGTCCGGACGTCCTTGGCGATGGCACGCCAAACATCCTTCTTCTGGTGGGCGCTGACCTACAGGAATTGTACAGGGGAAAAAGAAAAGTTATTACCAACTGCCCGTCACAGTCATTGGCCCCGATCCCTACCCTAGGAAAGTGGCACATGCACTCACCGTCGTTTCATGCACGCCTCAATCTCCCCCCCCATCTTTCATCCACCCCACTCCACACAGGCATAGCCCATACAGCATTCTCCCAGTGCACTTACCTGTTTGTTTGGAGGACCGTAGAGTAGCGTGTACTGGGGGGGGACCCCATCCACGAGTTTCTCCAACTCCTCTGATGTGAAGGCAGGGGCCCTTTCCCCAGACACACGAGCCATTGTCTCTTCCAGACTGAGGTCACAGCAGCACTGGCAGTGTAGGTCCTCTCCTGTCGAAGATCAGGCATAGAGTGATTGAACAGATAGAAAATGGCAGTCACTTCCGCGGCGGTGCGTACCGTCACCGCTGGCGTACATCGTCATTGGCTCCTGGGACCCATAGGGTCCAATGTTAACCAATGCAGAATTGGCCCGCGGTCTTCGACCGCCTACTGCGACGGTGTACAACGCCAGCGCAGTTACCTCACATCCCATTGTCCCACTTTACAGGTCAGGCAGCCGCCATTTCAGGGGCCCACATGGCTTAATTTTTAACTGCGTCACACATACGTAGGCCTTGCCTCAACACTCATACATGCTTATTTTGGATTATGAATCGTGTTCTGTGTAATCTGTGGGTACGTACCTCTGAGTTGGTTGACTCTGTGCTCGCTGTTGTCCTTCATAGGCACCGTCCGCTGGGACTTGTGAGGAGATGGCGGCATCCTCCGGTGTACAGACCACTGGTGGACCTGTCGACAATGGAGGAAAGACATGTGATCATCACCTACAGGCTTGATTGTGCCACAATCCTGGAACTTTGTGCCCAGTTGGAGCCAGACCTGATGTCAGCTATCCACCATCTCACAGGAATCCCCCCTCTAGTGCAGGTGCTGTCAGTACTCCATTTCCTTGCAAGTGGGTCATTTCAAACAACAGTGGCCATAGCATCAGGGATGTCCCAGCCTATGTTTTCCAACGTGTTGTCCAGAGTGTTGTCTGCCCTGCTGAAACACATGCAGAGCTTCATCGTTTTCCCTCAAGTGGAGGATTTGCCTACAGTGAAAGGTGATTTCTATGCCCTGGGACATATCCCCAACATCATAGGTGCCATTGATGGGACACATGTGGCTTTGGTACCCCCCGCAGGAGTGAACTGGCGTACAGAAACCGGAAGAGTTATCATTTGATGAATGTGCAGATGGTGTGTTTGGTCGACCAGTACATCTCCCATGTTAATGCCAAATTCTCTGGCTCAGTGCATGACGCTTACATTTTGAGGAATAGCAGCGTTCCTTATGTGATGGGGCAACTCCAGAGGCACCGTGTGTGGCTATTAGGTGAGCACCTGCAAGCAAGTCAGTGGGAATGGTTGTCTGGGGATATCCCTCCAGGTTAGTGTGTCTAACAGTTGTCCCTCCCCATTTGCAGGTGACTCTGGTTACCCCAACCTGTCATGGTTACTGACCCCAGTGAGGAATCCCAGGACAAGGGCAGAGGAACTCTACAATGAGGCCTATGGGTGAACTCAGAGGATTATAGAGCGGACCTTCGGCCTCCTGAAGGCCAGGTTCAGGTGCCTCCATATGACAGGTGGATCCCTATTCTACTCACCAAAGAAGGTGTGCCAGATCACCGTGGCCTGCTGTATGCTTCACAACTTAGCTTTGCGACGACAGGTGCCTTTTCTGCAGGAGGATGGTCCAGATGGAGGTGTTGTGGCAGCTGTGGAGCCTGTGGACAGTGAAGACGAGGAAGCAGAAGAAGAGGACATCGACAACAGGAACTCGGTGATCCTGCAATACTTCCAGTGAGACACAGGTAAGAATACAAACCTGCCTACTACATGTACTTTAACACTACTACCTCTCTACTGTCTGTCGTTTTCACCTAGTGTATGGTCACTGAGTTGTCACTTTCCCTTACGATTTCACAGATGTGGGTCCCACTGTGTGACATCTGCTTTGTTTCCTCATGGACTAGAGCTGTGTGACATAGGTATGTTGACATTACAATTGAAAGAGCATTTTGTCACTGTAATTGCTAATACACTTTTTCGAAATCACAGACAGACTCCAGATTGTTTTGTGCTTTAAGGGTGTTTATTCAAGTGCTCAATATTGGAGGGTGCTGTAAAATGGTGAGGGGTGATGGTGGAGGAATGTCCGAGGCAGAGTCCAGTCTATTAGTCTCACAGGTGCATTGCCCAAATGGGCATAGGAAGTGGAGCTGGGGCAGTTTGAGGATGGACAGGGTGACAAGGTGGGACAGAAGGATGACAATCAGGGTGGTCTCATTTCTTGGCGGGGGTCTTGGCATTGTTCTCTGTCTTTGTCCTGGATCTCAGGGACCGTTTGCGGGATGGTTCTCCCTCTGCAGGGGGTGGGGTGCTGGTGTGGTGGTCCTGTGGCGGTGCCTCCTGCCCTCTAGCGCCGGGGGGGTGGTGGGCAGTTCATCGTCCAGGCTAGTGTCAGGGGCCCCTTGTTGTGCCACAGTGTCCCTCCTGGTGTTGAGGACTTCCTTCAGCACCCCTACGATGGTGCCCAGGGTGGAATTGATGGATCTGAGTTCCTCCCTAAAGCCCAAATACTGTTCCTTCTGCAGCCGCTGGGTCTCCTGAAACTTGGCCAGGACCGTTGCCATCGTCTCCTGGGAATGGTGGTAGGCTCCCATGATGTTGGATAGGGCCTCGTGGAGAGTGGATTCCCTGGGCCTGTCCTCCGCCTGTCGCACAGCAGCCCTCCCAGTTCCCCTGTGTTCCTGGGCCTCTGTCCCCTGGACCATGTGCCCACTGCCCCCAGGTCCCTGTTGTTGTTGGGGTGGTGGGTTAGCCTGGGTTCCCTGTAGTGGTGGACACACTGCTGATTGACGTGTCCTGGGGACAGAGGTATGGGCCCGCTGGGTGGGTGCTGTGCTGATGTTTCCAGAGGGGGGAAGCTCTGTGGTGGCCTGTGCCAGTGTGAGGGGAACCGACTGTCCCGAGGTCCCTGATGGGCCGGGCTGGTCATCTAGATCCAGGTGGACAGAGCTGCTGTCATCACTGTGGGCCTCTTCTGTTGGTGGTGTGGACATCTGTGGATCCTCCTGTCCGGTGATGCTGGGTAGGGGTCCTGCAGGGGTATAAAAGGATGTTTATTGCATCTGTGTGTGCCATGGTGTGCAATGGGTGGGTGACCGTGTACCCCAGTGCTTGCATTCCTGTGTGGGACCTTGTGTGATGGTGGTTTCGGGGGTGTATGGGTATGTGCAGTGGCCATGCTTTGGTGATGGGTGTCCATGCTTTGTTGTTGCATGCAGGGCTTGGTGTTGGGATGTGTGGTTTGTGATATTGGGACATTTGTGAGGAGTTGGAGTGATGGGGTGAGGGCGAGGGTGGGGGTATGTGATGGCATGCAGGTAGCGTGGGGGATGTAATAGTTAAGATTTGACTTACCAGAGTCCATTCCTCCATCTACTCCTGCGAGGCCCTCAGGATTCAGAATCGCCAAGACTTGCTCCTCCCATGTTGTTAGTTGTGGGGGAGCAGGTGGGGGTCCGCCGCCAGTCCGATGAACCGCAAGGTGGTGTCTTGAGACCACGGAACGCACCTTCCCCCGTAGGTCGTTCCACCTCTTCCTGATGTCATCCCTATTTCTTGGGTGCTGTTCCACTGCGTTAACCCTGTCCACTATTCTTCGCCATAGCTCCATCTTCCTAGCTATGGAGGTGTGCTACACCTGTGATCCGAATAGCTGTGGCTCTACCCGGACGATTTCCTCCACCATGACCCTGAGCTCCTCCCCAGAGAACCTGGGGTGTCTTTGCCGTGCCATGGGGTGGTGTGGGTGATGTGTGGGGTGGTGTGTGTAGTGATAAGTGGGGTGATATTTAGTGGTGTGTTGTGTGAGGTGTGTGGAAGTTATGTGGGTGATGGTATTGTGTGCCTGTGGATGCTTGATAGTAGTTTGTAGTGACTCTCTCTGGCCTTCTTTCAGGATTTTGGTCGTAGGGGGTTGTGGGTGATGTGGGTGCGAGTTTTATATTGTAATGGGTGTGTGGGAGTGGTGTGTGTATGTGTATCAGGTGTGTGTATTTCGAATTGTCCAATGTGGCAGTGTTTTGTCAATGTGTGTGTATTTTGAGCGTGGCGGTGTGTACCGCCAATGGAATACCGAGGTTCAAAGACCACCGCGTGGATTCGTGGGTCGTGATATTGTGTGGGCGTATTTCTGTTGGTGTGACGGTGGAGGTTTTGTTTTCGCCAGTTTATCACTGACCTTTGGTGTGGCAGACTTGTGTGGGTGTCTGAATTTTGGCGGATTCCGAGCAGTGGGTCGTAATAGCTGTGGCGGAATTCCGCGGCGGTGTGTTGGCGGTCTTCTGCACGGCGGTAAGTGGCTTTTACCGCCAATGTTGTAATGAGGGCCTATGTCATTTGGATGCCAACCCCATCTCTGAGTATTACAGGACAGGAAGGTTAGCGTACACTGTTGATCAGAAATCTTGTCAATTCGTATTTGTGTCCTGTGTCCATGACTCAGTATCCTCCCACACCTAGACACCCAAAGTAACATGCAGTACAACCATAGAGATAAACAATAAAAACCCTCAACTATGAACTCCCTATTCCAAGAGCTGCACAGCAAGGGCTGGCCACCCAAATTCAGAAGGTGAAAACATTGTTTGTAGAATACCTCCTCCAGTCTCCTGGCAGGGGCCACTCAGTGAGGGGTAGGTATAGGGGTAATAACTCACCCAGCTTCACGCCGGCCATGATCACACTTACCAACCAGAGGCATGGCCGAGTATACAGCCAGAGTCTGGAATGCCCACAGTCCAGGGTTCCGATAGAGAACGGCGTGAGCCAATGCTGGCAAGCTCCTCCAAGCAATAGCCTTCATAAAACCCCATGCATCAGGGCAGGGATTCCATCTCCCCGGCACAGGGGCTACAATGCAAAGTTCTAATGTCAGTGCAGTTCAAATCAGGTCATCCACAGCAGAGTCACCGCAGCTGGGCCACCAACATCCACCAGGGGATGCTCCAATTCCGAACCCACCGACTTGCAGTCCCAAGGAGTACCTGTCTCCGAGTCTGATATGTTGTGTCATGATCTCGGCTGCTGTTTAGAGTGCAGGACTCTTCCCTTGTTCAGTCTGTGACGGGGATGGTAGTCCACCCATGCTTCCTCAGCCTGTACCTTGGTGCTCCGGTTTTGGGTTTGGACACTGAAAGGGTAGACATAGCTCTTTTGGCTTCCAACCAGTCCCATTCCCCACTTGAATCATCACAAAAGTGTGTAGTGTCATCGAGGATTATTTGTAGTTTGGCATGGAGCATCAGTGAGTACTGCAGGCCTTCGTCCCGGAGGGCCTTCTTTACTTACAGGAAAGAAGCTTGTTGTGCATTGATAGCCTAGAGATGGGATCGAGCACTGCCCCCGGGGGTCTCCCTCAGACCATTTCACACCCAGCACAGTTCAGTCACTCAGAAGGGCCCGGGTAAGGTGCGAACCACTGCCGCAGGACCACCCGCCCAGCCCTGCCACAGGGAAACAGTCCCTGCGAAGTTTGACTGAAGCACACCCGGCACCAGGACACACCAAAAATCAGGACAGTCCCTGTAGAAGTCCCCGAGACAGCTCAGGAGCCAGTCTCACCTGCTGTAGAATGTGGGAGGGGGGGTTTGTGTCAGGAGCAGGAGGCAGAATCAGGGCATCTGGTCCATGAGGCCAAGTCCCCAGCAGGTATAAGTGCTTCCTAGGTCTGGCATGCTGGGATCCCAGTTACTACTCTTCACCATGAGGTTCCTACAATGAGGGAACCAGAGGGCTGGCCCCTAGGCCCCAAGGTCCCAGCAATGAACTTGTGTGACTCCACACAGCTCCCTGCAGCTCTGAGGGTGTTCCCAGACCAGCGGATCAGAGGCTTCCCCCAAGTTCCAGCCTGCAGGCCACGAGCAGCACCCCACCAGCAATATAATCAGGCAAATGTGGGCCCCCAAGCTACCCTGTGCAGGCCGGTCACGTATCGGCGCTCTCCTGGTCCTGTGTCTCAGCGCTGCAGTCTGACAGCATGGCTGCCAGTTACAATGGGGCAGATACAGTCGGACAAGCTCAAAATGTCCCTCGGTCGACTTCTGACCCTCCAGGCCATGGGCACAGGCACTGAGTTCCCCGCTCATCTCTACATCGGGTGCGCCAGCCCGGGCCGCATTTGCCATATTCCATTCCTATGCCGCTGTAGTCTGGGGCAGTATGTGTAGGCACTTCCCTGTGGCTCCCAGGGTCACATTCTGTTCCTCGGCACAGGCCGACAGCTGAGCTGCAGAAGCGCCGTTCAGGGCCTGGCCTCTATCATGGGTGCCTGGGGTGCTAGCGTCTCAGCTCGGACAGTCATCTTTGGCCCCAGATCACGGTCAGATTCTCGGCCCCGGCTAGTCCCCACTAGCAGGCAGGACCATCGCCCAAACCACCAATTATGTAGGATGGAAAGTGGTATATGGCGCAGAGCCACAGGCTCACGTGTCTGCCATCTTCAGCAGGCAAGCCATGCCCCTTCACATTTCCATGTTGCTAGAAATTTAAATTGCGGTAGGTATTTTTCTGTAGCTCGTCCTTAGTTTCTCACCTTCTGTTCCTTCCTCCCCAGATCCCTCTTCCTGTCACTTCTCTCTTCGTTTTTTTCTTTTTGTTTCCATAAATCACACTGTATATGCAGTTGGTTGCCTTAGTGTTTTCAGAAACATGCAGGTTTGACTCAGTAATGAGCAACAATCTTTAATTGTTAGTCCAAACTCCTCTGAACGTTTTTCGGTGCTTTCAATGCCAATAACAGGTCTGGCTTTAAAGTAATGTTGTGTGGCAATGTAAAGAATTACAAACAAATGGCACAAGAATGGATATGTATTTGTGTGGAGGCAAAGAACTGTAGAATATTATTGTTGCACGTTAAATAGCCAGGTGACAGTTTCACTGTCAAGCCAGACCTAAAAATTCATGTAGGTTAATGACTGCTCTCCCCCCATCTGTGCTACCGCATAGAAAAATAACATAAATTATCTAGTTGTCTAACACACTTTAATAGCTTTACAATGTTATGTGTTTGCTCTTCAAAGTTCAAACTCAGGCACCTGGATAAATAAACAAATCAATCACAGCTGTGTGGAATGTAAGCACTGTTTTAAGGAAGCACACAACATCTGGCCAGTGAAAACATATTCTCCTGGCTCCCAACTTGTTGGTGGAACCAAAGGTCCACTCTAGTAATGCTCACTTAATTGTCCAAAGACAGCTGCACTGTCAAGACAGGCTATAAAAAGACTTCTCACTTTAGAACTAATAAATAAGGTGATTAGTATTTATGGTATGACTGAGCCCCAGTGCCTTGCTCTATTGATATCTCCCTTATTGGAATCAAATTTATTGACCACTGTTAGACCCGACATCCTTTGCGTGTTTTCCCCTAACTTTTTGCCCTCTGACCTTCTGCATTTCTGAGCACTTTACCACTGTTGAACAGTACTAAAGTACAGTTGCTCTGTACTCTAAACATGGTAACATTGGCATATCCATATTTGGCATATTTAATTTTCTTGTAAATCCCTAGTAAAGTGCACCATATGTGCCCAGGGCCTGTAAATTAACTGCTACTAGTGGGCATGCAGTAGGGATTGTGCCACCCACTACAGTAGCCCTTTAAACATGTCTCACACCTACCACTGCAGAGCCTGTGTGTACAATTTTAAACTGCTATTTTTACCTGGGAAGGGCACCCACTCCCATAGTTAACATTTGTGTTACCTTGAAGCAACCTTTAAGTGTAACTTACAATTGGGAAAAGATAGAAATTCAGAGTTTTGGTCTCTGGACACACAATTTAATATCACAACTTATGGTGACGATAGATTTTAAATTGGAAATCTGCAAATGCCACTTTTGGAAAGTTGGTATTTTCTTACTTTAACAATTCTGTGCCTCTGCTTGTCTCTGAATACACGTCTGGGGTGGATGACAGCTAGGATTTGTGCATTCCCTCTAGACAGTCACACACAAAGGGAGCTTGGGTGTGACATCTGCATACTGATGACCCATCACCAGGTTGATGGGCATTCCTGGGCTAAATGAGAGGGAGGAGCTGACACACCTGAATAGGGCTGTGCCTCTCTCCACACAAAGGGCTGCATAACCCCTTGTGGAGTTTCTGGAGACAGGGAAGGAAGGGCAGGGACCTTATGCACTTCAAGGGCCTCTCTCTTTGAAGTCTTCCTACTTTAAAGGCTCAAGTGGGTATAAGTACTGGAACCAAAACCCCACCAAATCAGAACTTTGCTGGAACCAATGACATTCTGCGTGGAAGAGGACTTCTGTGTTGCAGGAGGGACTGCCACTTTTCTAACTGCTCTGCTGAGGTGGCCTGCTGTTTGCAGATTGCTGTGGTGTAGGAAAGGCTTCTACTTTGCTACCTGCATTGCTGTGTTGGCCTACTGCTTCTTGCCTTTGAGTGAGAAGGACTGGACCTGCTCTCTACATCCTTGAACCCAAGTTTCTCCAAACGTTTGCTGTCTTGCCCCCTGTTCTCCTGCAGTCTTGAGGACAACTACGACTGCCTGCAACTCTACTGGTAGTGCTGGACTCTATAATATGTGAGTCCCACCCTTGCCTGAGATGCCTCCCTCTAGCCCAGGGCCTCAGAAACAGGTTCTGCAGTTGTTTTTGTCTAATACTGGTGCATTGTCACCACTACTCTGATCAGAGCTGACACATCGCCCTTTGATGCCAACACAGAGCCTGTTTGATGACAGCAGATCCGCAGCCTGTGCTGTTCGACGACACTCTGCGCAGCTCGATGACAACACGTTGCATTAATGTCAACAGAGTTCGATGCCGACACGGGTCCTTACTGCAAGGCTCAACAACAACGCAGTGAACCAACTGCATAGAAAAGATCGATGCATCGCCGCCACATTTACTCCTCGATGTTGACGCTTGCCCTGTACAAGGTACTGTTTCAGAGGACCCTGTGTGGCTTATGTAGCTGGACTACCTTCCATCGCGGTCAGCCTGAACTTTGGAACTGCACCGATCCCTCGCAACCTTAAGTAACCTTTTGACCCCTATTGAATTCTAAGCACTATTTTTAGTTTAATCTATGAAAATTCATTTCTTGGCTTGTATTTATTGAATTTTTGTTGTTTTGGTCTTGTTGTACACAGATAAATGCTATCTATTTTTCTATCTGGGTGTGGAGTCATTTTGTGGTGTCCTTCATTATGTTACTGTAATTAGGAGTTGCACAAATACTTTAGACATTGCCTCTTAAGTTAAGCCTGAATGTTCTGTACCAACCTACCAGATGGTGAGCACAAGTTAATTTAGGGTATGTATCTGACTTACCCTGGCTATGATTGTGGTTCCTTTTTGGATAGGGTGCATACCTCTGTCAACTAGATACCTAATTTCTAACAAACACTAAGCTTCAGCCATGTTCATCTGGCGCTGCCTGATTGGGATCCAATCCCATAAGTGCCATTTCTAATCTGTGTTCAACAATTGTCTGAATTATCAAGCTCTAATGTTTCAAAGCGCCTCAAGTCAATCCTCAGCCATGCTCAAATCACATCTCACGTCATTGGACTTCGATCTTGTGAGTACCAATCTTCTGTTGTGATCAGATGGGATCTGTGTTGTTGGATTCCAATCTCTTGATTTCTAACCTTCAACCTCGTTCAACTAGCACCTCCTCTTTGGACTCCTGCCACAATTGAACACAGGTGTCACATTCTCATTCCTGTGGAAGTCTATCTCACACAGGTTAGTGTTGTGAGGGGAATACCAAAGGCAAGATTTTAAACATTGGGATTATCATAATTGATTAGCCAAATCCATATGTAGTTTTATCGCTCAATCTTTGCTCCTCTACTGTGACTACAAACAACAACAGGTAGAAAGACCGCTCTATGACATGAATCCTGTGAGTTTCACTCCTCGCCTATTTGATAGTACCAAGTCCTTAAACTACTACAGTGTTGAAAACCCCACCTTCAGGGCTCACCACACAGAAGGCAAAGACTACCCATCATCAACTGGCCCTCCTTTGCAAAGTGGAGCCCTTCCCATCCAAATTATGTTTGCCTACATTTTGGTTGTAGCTATGCCTATGAGTAATAGAATTTTACCACTTCAGTGACCGCCTCTTAGAATGATAAAATCATGTTGCATTACCATCAGCGAAAGATTAGTGGAAATTGCAAAAGGAAATGCTTAAAAGTGTGTGGAAATACTGTTACTGCACATTATGCTTTCTTTTTATTTTTAAATTGATTTACTAATATTAAGAGACTGAATGAATTAGGTACAGTGGATCTCAGTATACAATCAACTCCAGGAAGCAAACCATGGCAACACCCAAAGGACAAACTCAGCACTTACATTCCATACTACAAAATAAAGGGTAGCTGCCAACACCTTTTTCAGTGATTACTTGCTCCACACTGTAACTTAACCATTCTTAATCTTTACAGGGGACAAGGCTGTCTTAGAATAGGAAAAGTAAGTTGGCGGCAGCGGGAAGGAATTAGGAGGGAAAAGCAAAACAAAGGGGAGTGAAAACCTGGGGGAATGTAGGAGGCACACTACAACGGAGCCATGGAGTACCCCACTAGCACCCAACAGAAATGACAGTGGAAAACCGAGAGTCCCCATGAAGGTCAACTATACTTTGGAAGGAATTCAGCAATACAGTCAGAGTTTGTATCCCATCACCCACATCTTCATTATAAAGTGTCAGCTTATATTATAGCCTTTTTGCCATTTCCAAGAAAAAACATGCCAACTCAGTATGGACAAAGATGAATGTCTTGCAGTCTCATGCCACTCTCAGCCACACTGGATACAATAACGAAGAAAAGTTAACCAGGCTCAACAATTCCTCTCACACTGAAAAACTTTTCTCCTCGTCTGTGTCCTCAGGGTAAGAAATGGGAAGATGATAACCCACCTTCCTTTCACCTTCAAGTTCAGCTTCAACATTGCTGCTTTTAAAAAAAATCTGGCAGGCAAAGTTGCTGATGGCCACAATAATGGTACTGCTACCCTTACTATTTGGTCAGCCTGTCTTCAATGAAGGGGGATGGTATGTATTGCTGACCAGATTCACATTATCATGATCAGAGGGCAAGAGGTACTTCGACAGCACTGCCTCCATCACTTTCATCTTGGTTAAAGAAGAGTGAAGGGTTATTGACAATAATCTAAAGATTCTAATTTGTGCCATAGACCTCTTGTCTCCCACAATGTCTGTCTCTAATTTTTAACTTAAACCTTTATGGTATTAATCATCTGTAACACTGAACATTCAGTCAGTAAAGATGAGTGTAGGAAAGAAGCTACATGCCAAAGTATGCATTAGTACTGTCCCCTCTAGTTTGGTGTACCGTAAATATGATGGTTGTGGAGGCAGGAAAAATACCTTCTAGTTGGTCTTCCCCTCACCTTTGCAACTGTATTGAAACTGACAGCCAGGTGGCAGCAGTACCCTGGTGAAGGTACAGACCTCCACCACCAAGGTCAGAACGACTGTCTAAAAGTTATCACATGGCCTATCTTTATGACGTTCTGCACCTGTCTCCGTATTTTAAAGCTGACACACAGTGACGTGTGCCATATAAGAATGATAAATGAAACATAAAATATACATGATGGGCCTGATTCACAAACTGTATTTTGTAGTTCATAAAGTAATGTTACCATAGTAATACTTACTTAATACTTACTTTCTACTGCTCCCATCTTTTCTACAGAAAGATCTCAACAGATGAAGGTTTACTACTTAGTAGTAAATGTGGGAAGGACAGGTGTATTGGTATAAATGGAGAAACCACCACCACCCTACCCTAAACCCCACCACCCTAACCACCACAACCACCCTACCCAACACCCCATCCTAACCACCATGACCATAGGCACCCCACCAGCTTCAGCATCCTCACTTACAACCCTAACCACCACCACCCTATCAGCCCCATCATCCCCACTCTAACCACCACCATCCAGCAACCATCTCCACCTTAACCACCACTCGAACAACCACCACCACCACTATACCCTAACCACCATTACCATCACCACCACCCTACCATACCCACTGTCATGCACTCACCTGGTTACGACCGCGTAGGTGATGCTGGACCTCTTATCCCTCCCGGAAGGCAGTCCACAGTCAAGGAACCCTAAACCCTTAAATCATACACTGTCCTTGAGGGGAAGTGGGGTTGGGACAAAATAAGAAAAGATAGATTTGCAGCACCAGTCATGCTCTGCTGCCTTGCCACACTGCATAACAGGTTCTGCACTCCCTGGACCTTTTGTGTTGTCGAGGATGTAGAGCATTGGAAATAACAAGAAGAAAAGTTTACCAACAGTTCTCAGCATACAAAGATTACATAGTTATTTACAATATAATACACTTACAGGCTTCACCATTAGTTTTGCATTAGAGCAGGTACAAATCAGGATATAAGGCTGGAGTTTGTGGCACTCCCAAAAATCATTTTACATTCAATTCTCTGTACAAGTTTGCATACATATACTGTGCGCTCTAATGAGTCCTCTCTCGTTTTTATTACAATTTGTAAAGAATTACTGGTGGGTGGATTTCTGTTCTGATAAAATTCAGGTCCAGAGTGCCCACTCTGTAAAGGAGTTCAGAGCACTAAAGCTATTGAAATAAAGGTAGTGTCAGATTTCGGGAAAGCAAGCTTTCTCTATTCAGCACTCAGTCTTATAGATATTCTTATGCTTAATCTAAGGATTAGTGTGCACTAACCTGTGATCAAGTACTTAGCCTGGTCTCTCCTACTTAAAACTGGAATCTGGAGGAAGTCTTTGTAGCTGAAGCGCAGGCAGCTGAAGAGGAATTGCACACTGGAAGCCAAGACAACAGAAACAACAGTGTCAGGATTACCGAAACTGCAGGGAGGCTTGGACTAAGGAAGACTACAGTGGAATCCATTTGACTCAGGACGTGAGTGGAGGGATGATGGTTGCTCAGGACTGGAACGAGGGCAAGCACTGACTCAAGTTTTGGTTGCGGTTTAAATACTTTATGGGTGTGGCTGACTCCTGAAAGGCATGTGGCTCACATGGGAGAAAGGTAAGTTCCAACAGGTCCTAGGAGAGAACACTTTGACCTTTAATGCAAGCAAGTGGAATCAATTAACATTAGCGGTTGGAGTCAGTCGGTCATGGCAGTTGGAACCAATAAACAGGAAACACATGTCTATTCCTTGCAAGTGTGCAAATGGAAAAACTAATTGAACAAGGGTACCAGAATGTTCCAATTTGTTCATGTGCCCTGGAAAAGGACCTGTCGAAGGGTTAAGTGTAGTGGGACCAAGGGGCCTGAGGGGTGTTCATCCTGTTGTCGCAGGAGGCCATGAAGTGCCACAGGGAAAATACAACATGAGTCCTGTATGCCAGACTCACTGTACAGGGGGCGCAATAGTGGATCGTGACAGATCGCCCACACAAGGAGCTACTTACGGGACGTGGTTTGTCTGGGTGACGAGCATGGGAGGAACGGACCAGGCAAGGGGCATGGACATTGCTGGCTTTTTCCCAAAGCTGTTCTTCAGGACCATAGCCCTTCTAATCAATTAAATAAAACAAACGACCATTAACACATTTGAATCTAGGATTCTCTGCACCTCAAATTCCAAATGGCCATTCAGTGGTAGAGGAGGAGCAGGATGGGTTTGTGCATTACAGGGTTTCAGTAGGGATACATGAAACTTTGGATGAATGGGTAGATCTTCTATCAGCTTTAATCTCAGTGCTACTGGGTTAATGATTTGTTCTATTGGAAAGGGACCAGCATACCTGGGTTGTAATTTATGTGGGCCCTGTATTCACAGGCTTTTTTGTGGCCATCCAAACCTCTCCAATTTTACATGCTGGTTGTTGTTTTCGGTGTCTGTTAGCATTTTATTCCCTCCTTGCTTTAGCCTGATGTAAGTGTGTTAACACCTCTTGTTGTGAGTTTGACAGATGTTGTACAAAATCTTGTATGGAAGGTACATCTCCAGAAGATATGATAACATTTTCTGGTAACATACATGGGTGTGTGCCTGTTACACAGTAAAAGGGGGATACCCCAGTGGCAGAATGCTGTGACTTATTGTAGTGGTTGTTGTTTTAGGCGTCTGTTAGCATCTTTCTCCCTCCTTGCTTTATCCTGATGTAAGTGTTTTAACACCTGTTGTTTGTTGTGAGTTTGACGGATGTTGTACAAAGTCTTGTAAGGCAGGTACATCTTCAGAAAATATGACAAGATTTTGTGGTAACATATACGGATGTGTGCCTGTTACACAATAAAAAGGGGATACACCAGCGGCAGAATGTTGTAATTAATTGTACATAAACTCAGAAAATGGTAACAAGGATGCCCACCCTTGTGGAGTAGAAGTTAGAAGACATCACAGTGTCTGTTCTAATACCGGATTTACCTGTTTAATCTTCCCATCAGTTTGTGGGTGATAAGCAGACGAGAGTCTACCGTCAATGTCCAAGGATATGCAAAGACTGCACCAAAACTTGGAAATGATTTGCGGGCCTCTGTCCACAATGATGACAGAGGAAAGACCATGTAACTGCATGATGTGTTAGTCAAACACAGAGATTGTCTTGGCAGTGGATATCTGTTTAAGGGTGTGTGATACCTATGGTATCCTGGAATGGTTCACATTCGTAGCCCCCTATGAAAATTATACAAGTTCATACAGTATGAAAATTATACAAGTTCATACAGTAGGTGCTGAAAACAAAACCCTTTTATTGTTTCATCTTGTTTGATCTTGTGGTCCATTATGTCTGTGTGGTAGGTAATGAACAGTCCAGCAATATAGTTTTCCCAGGTTAATCCAGTTTTCCAGGTCTCCTCTTCCTGAGTTCGATCTAAACGCCACCTCGGGAGCAAAACAAAAATATGGCAGACCGTCAGGTAAGTATTCTCCCTACTTTATATTGAGGGTTGGGTAGTGAGGGATCACAAGGCAAACAGAACCAAAATAGTGCACCCCAAAGGACAAAACTTAAAAGACTGAGCGATTGTGCTCTTTTTATCCATCCAAGACATGTACTATTACTAAGTTTTGTTTCTGTCTCCCTCCCCTTTCTCTTCCCTGAGGTCCTCCTGTTTGCTAGACCCAAAAAGGAATTGTACCTTGTTAAGCCAAATTCCTCCTGGAACGTGGCTGGAACTGGCTACCTGTAGTTTCCTTGTGAGTGGTCTTCTCTCTCCTGGTTCCTCCTTACTCCGTCTGCTGCTTTTTGTCTCTTCGCTGTTCTGGTCGCGATCTTACTCCAGATCGTTCCCCTCCTTTCTGCTCCTTCTTGTGCTTTCCTCTTCCTCCTTTGCGCTCTCCGGCTCTCCTTTTCCTCCTCCTCTTCTCTCCTCGCTGTGTTCCCCCTGAGTGTCCTTGACCTGGAAGAAATAGCTACTTCCAGGTGAAACGCTCTCAGGCGTGTCCCCGGGAACAGAGCGTATGACTCCGGGGTTGTAGTCCCGTCCTCTGCGGGTTGACCGCTGATGTTCGCTCGCAGACAGGGTGATAAAGTGTGCCATTTTGTGAAAGTGACCTGCTACTACACAAATAGTATTATAGCCATTGCAGTTGGGTAAGTCTGTGAAAAAGTCCATGCTAATAATATGCAAGAGATGTGGGGCCACAGGGTTTGTAAGTGACCCATAGGGGCAGAATGAGATGCCTTGTTTGGTGAATATATAGGGCAAATCTGATGTAATCATGCACATCTTTGGACACTGTTGACAGTTAACTAGGGTTTTGTGAATTCCAGGGTGTCCAGGTAGTGGAGTATCATGACACCAGGTTAATACTTCTTTTCTCAGTTCTTCTGTAGGGACATATAATGTGGTTCTGTTATAGGGAGGATCATTATGTGTATGATTATCCTTTTGCCCAAGTCTTCCTCGCTCGTGCTCTGTTAGGAATGATTCTTGTTTGCAAAGTCCTACAATATGTTCTGGGGCAATGATGTTCTGTGGTATCTGTTTCTAAGAGTCCTGGCTTGTGTAACCCACCTAGATGGCATATTACCCTTGGTCTTTTGTGTGCATGATCGATAGGTGATGATGAAAATTCATTCACTGAAAAACAACAACCAACTTATTTGTCTAGGGGTCAGTGCTTTTAATGACCTGAGGAATTGGAGATTCTTATGATCAGTGTATATAGTAATGATGTGTTTACCATCTAGTAAATATTGCCGCCACTCTTGGAAATATAATTTAATTGCCAATAATCCTCATTCAGCAACTGTATAGTTCTGCTCAGCTGGCAATAGTTTTTTGGAAAAAAATACCTGCCTCCACAAAGTAGGCAGCTTGGGATCTAGATATCTGAGTATCGGGCTGTATTAAATGTTTCTGTAAATAGATTGAAGACATAATTTGCTTCCTGGGACCACACAAAGGTTATACTCACAAAAAATGGGGCGGGAGTTTTTTACTATTATGCGTGTTTTTGATGTGTACCTCACTACCATGACTGTGCACCTTCTTTAAGGGGTATTTCTTTATGAACGGAAAAGCCTCACCCACTTTATCATGTCATGCTTCATCATTTGCTTGTTCAACTCACTGGGTGCATATAATACTGACCGGGTGGTCTCAACCGTAACTCCAGGGGAGAACTAGCTCAACCTGGGATAGGTAGACCTAGATAATAAGTCTCCTGGTCAGTAGAGTACCAGTAAAGTAAAATAGATTACAATTTAAATTATCTCAATATCTATCCAAAGACTGTCTTTATTTAGGATGATATTGGATAGGATTAAAACCAGTTAGCTCTCTTTTATGTAATGGGGCGTCCGTGTGTCAAATGGATCCCTACACCCTCTCAAAATGCCAACATGTTACGGCCGTCAAGGAGGTACTTGCTGAGGAACTTAGGGCCTGATTTATACTTTTTTAGCGATGCATTTGCTTAATTTTGTTTATGCAAAAGTGGCGCAAACTTACAAAATTCAATCATATTTTGTACGTTTGCACCGCTTTTGCTAAAAAAAAGATGCAAATGCAGCACTAAAAAAGTATAAATCAGGCTCCTAGTTCTTAAGCTTAAGCCTCCGGCCCTCTTTAGGGCAAACCGTCTTCTATTCCCTACTGTATCTTGAGTGTCTATTGTATCAAGCATGCATAAGGTAAGTCTACTTCTTACCTTTGTCCAGTGCTTAATTTGTAAATAAAAACGTGCTGGTGCCCAAAACTCTCCTGTGAAACACACGGCTGCTGCAATTAAATGTGCAAAAACAAACACAGAGCATCAAGGCAGCGTAACCCTAAAGCATTCTCGGGCCTCTTTAATTCATTCACAGCCACTCCCTGCCTCTTCAGCTCACTCTTGCAGCTTTCTGCTCTCTCCTTTTGAACGCTTTTTCGTTTTTCTCTTCCTCTGCCTTTCTATATGAGTCTTTTGCTTGCACTAAATGCCTGATGCAGAAAACTAAGCTCCGGCACTCAAAAATAAGTACCGGTGCTCCACACCGGGAACAACAAGCACAAATTAAGCACTGCCTTTGTCCTCTAACAGTCTCCTAAAGAATAAATATCAAAGGGGGTTATTCTGGTAGGTTGATATATCGTACAATATCTATACATGCTAAAACCACCCAAAGTGAAACACACCTAGGCCCTCATTTCAACATTGGCGGTATTGACCGCCTACCGCCACGATGACAGCCGCCAACATACCGCCCCTTGGCTACCAGCCGTTTACCGGTATCATGACCGCCGATGGTATTCTGCCAGATGCCAGAATGCTGGTGGAACACCGCCGATGGTCATGGCAGCGGACAGTGGTAATGCGGCGCTGCTGACAGCAGCACCGCCACGCCAGCAAAACACCGCCGACCATATGAGGAGCAATGATACGGCCTGGCGGTGTTTTGCTGGCAGACGCTGCTGCTGACAGCAGCGCCGCGGACCATCTCCAAGCAAGCAGGTAAGTCGGGTTAGCCGAATGGAGAGAGGGGTGGGGGCATTGTGTATATGTGGTGGGGGGCATATGTATTGGTATGCATGCATGCGGGTGTGAGTCACGTAGGATGTATGCCTGAATGAGTGATTGTGAGTGTTGTGTGTTGTGAATGCATGTGTGTGACAAGGTATGTTGGTGTGTGTTGCAGTGTGTGGGTATGTATGTGTGCATGCATGGGTGGTGGTGGGTATGCATGTGTGTATTTGGGTGCGTGTGTGAGTGTGTACGTGTGCGGGGGGCAGGAGTGGGAGGGAGAGGGGGAGGGAGCACTCTGGGGAGGGCGCCGGGGGAGATTGCCTGGCACTGATAGTGCCTACTGCCATGGTTTTTGTGGCGGTAAGTTTAGCACGAAAACCATGGTGGTACGCTGGGTCGTAATCCCCAGGGTGGGATTGTGGTGGCCGCCAGGCTGGAGACCGAAGTCCCCAGCCTAGCGGCCATTACCACCCTGGCGGTCGGTGTGTTAAAGTTGCGGTTTTGCATGGCGGTAACCGCCATGGTCCAAATCCCTTTTTTTTTTACCGCCGGCCTGTTGGTGGTATTACTGCCACTTTAACACCGACTGCCAGGGTTATAATGAGGGCCATAGTGAATAGAAACACTGCACACAGGGTACCTCACAGGTAGGGGGGTGTCCCCTGTATACCCTTTGTCCACCCAAGCTACATGTGTGCTATAAGAACCTTAAGTTCATGCAGCTATTTCCTATCACTTACCCTGCAACTGTCACGGAAGGACCCCATCAGTCTCTAGGCGGGGGTTTCCCTTATTGTCATACACTAGAAAGTTAGAACATACCAATTAGTATCCAAAACATGATTGTAACTAGGACTCGTTTGCAGGCGTAATTCGACAATCCTATATATTATCACATTCTTTTAATCCTTTATTTACTTCCATGATTGCTTCACCGGGTCCTGCATATAATTCTCACATTCATTCATTTCTCTTACATGCTTTATATCATCACATTGTTGTACTGTATGTACATCTCCAATATTTTTTAACAGTGTTTGATAGGGCTTGCTATACCACCTTTGTCCCATCCAACACAGTGGCTATCTCAGCATGTTACCACACTTAACTATCACACACACATTCCACTTACATGTTTTTATCATTCCATTATCGTGCTGTATATATATCTCCAGTCTTTTCTAGCAGCATTTGATGGGGCTTGGTATACCACCCTTGTCCAGTCAGTTGCAAAAGCGGTCTTAGCATGTTACCGCACTCTACTGTCACACTCACATAGCCAAATATCTGGCATATATGTCGCCCGGTTGCTGGGGCATACGGAAGATATGTTTTGTCTCCTTCTTATCACCTATGCCGGGCCACTTCTCAGGACTGCCTCTGCTCTAAACCTCCGTTGTTAGCTTGGGCCTTTTATTCCCAATCGTCTGGGACTCGTGTCGCTCCCTCCATTGTGCCTGTGTCGCTCATCCATTGCATCATCAGGCGGTGTTTTGCCCCTCAGAATGATGGCATTTGTAGCAGCTCCTACTCATGTGGAGCTGCTACTGTCCGCAGGAGAACCATCTTCTGTTATTTATATTAATAGAATTTCACTTATGAATGATTAAATTAGATCTCCACAAGCATTTAAACTTTTTCATGGACTCCATATTAACAGCACTTCATACCCAGAATATGTAAGTGCATGAATAATAGTCAGAAACCCACTTTCATCTAAGGTATTTTACTGAAATCTTGCACTATTTACTAGGTGTCCCTATAGTAGCTACGCCATATTACAGAGGGTCTTAATCTACCATATCCAATTCCATGCCGTTTGCAAATCTGATGGTCTACAAACCACATGTTATGGTCTATAGAGGTATATACCGATATTCTTTCTGATACCAGTCACCCAATGCAATCCTCCCCATTTCTGTGCCATGCCCTTATCTGTTTGTTACTTGGGCCCAGGTTATTTCGTCATTCAGACCCCGCACATAAAAATAAAGTTTGGGCACGATCCACTGTTGCAGTTGTGGCCTGCTCAAGGACAGACCATGTAAAATCATCAACCCCATGTCCTTTCTCAAGGAAATGGCGCATTAACTTAGCTGTTGTCTTTTTTCACCTGAAGGTGCTGCAATGTTCATTAATGTGCATCTTGATTCCTCTAGTGGTCATGCCTATATATCTAAGCCTACATTGGCATGTTATTATATACACCAGATTTTTGGTGTTGCAGTTGGAAAAGCTTTTTAGCTCCCAAAGAGTACATAACCTCAAATCCAAAACCCTTTGTTTTGTTGTTTTGTTGTTAAGTGGCATACATTGCAATTTCCACATGGGTGATGACCTACTACTGGAGGAAGATTCCATAGTGTCCTCTGTCTGTACATTGTTTGCACCATCCTTAGTCTAGTATGTACACTCTGGTCCCTTATACTCCCTGAGCATTTAAAGGAAAACATAGGCGTTTCCAAGTCTAACCCACCTGTGTGTAAGAATCTCCAGTGTTTTTTAACAATCTTCCTAACTGCATTGAATACAGGGGTATAGGTTGTTATGCATTTAACATTTGTCTTGATTTGTTTGGGACGATCCTCCAATAAGGGATCTCTGTTACTGTTATATGCCCTTTTGTCTGATTTATATATAACCCTATCTGGGTGTCCTCTTTCCCTGAGTTTTTGGTGAGGACTTCTGCATGTTTTATGACTCAGAGAAATGTTCCTACTGGGAGATTATCTAATAAACTCTTGGGGTTATAGCTACTGTAGCGGAGTAGGTTGTTCTTGTCTGTTGCTTTATAAAAGACCTCCATATGCTAAAGTCCCTTATCTGCAAATATCCTGCAAATATCCTTAGATCAAGGACATTCAACCCTTTATTACTCATACTGCTGGTATATTTTAGGAAGGGGTCGATATTGTTAAGCCATGTGCAAAAAATCTGCTGCTTCCTCTACCGTCCCCCTCCATACGAGTAGTACGTCATCGATATATCCCTTCCATACTCTGATGTTTTTTCAATATGGGTTCTCCTCCGTCAAAATCATAGATCACACAAAAGTTACCTTCTTTCTTAAAAGCCTAGTACTTGAACTTACAAAAATGGGTGAAAAATTGTCTGTGAAAGTTTGAAAAACCCATGAAACTTTGCACCTCATTAAATGTAGTTGTTGCTGGTCAGTATAATATGAACTGAACCTTCTTTCTATCCATGATTACCCCTTCAGGAGACAAGGTGTGTCCCAGGAATTGAAAAGACTGAGTATGAAATGTACATTTTCCCAATTTAGAAAAAAGGGCATATTCTTAGAGTCTTTGTAGTACCTATGTGCTCTGTCATGTTTTATAAATAAATGTGAGGATGCTGTCAATGTATATGACCACTCTAATGTCCAGTAGATCTTGCAGAACATTGTTTATAAAGTACTGGAACATTACCGAGCATTACATAACACAAATGGCATGACTATGTATTTGAATAGTCAGAATTTGGTTTGGAAGGCCATTTTCCACTCATCACCCTCTTTTACGCTGATAAGATGGTATGCACCACGCAAGTCCAATTTAGTGTACACAGTGGACAAGTCCACTGTGTACTTCCGCACTTAGTCAAACTAGACTGGGATCACAGGCAAAGGATATCTATTCCTCACAGTCACTTGTTTTAATGCTCTATAGTCGAAGCATGCCTGCAACGCACCATTCTTCCTTGGGACGAAGAAGAGCAACTATGATGCAGTGGAGGTGGAGTGATGAATGAACCTTAGAGCTATCAGCTCATCTAGGTATTACTTTAGGTATTTTGTCTTGGGTTCAGAGAGAGCTAATTGCTCTAATTGCTTAGCCTTTTGCTTGTCAAAGACATCTCTAAAATCCTGATATTCTACAGGAAGTTGTGTCATAGATTCTTTTTTAAATGCTGTACGTCAGGAGAGATAGAACTTCATGTAGCTCTTTATCACAATGGGTTTGACATTAGTAAGAACCAAGGGTGGCCAGGCAGATGGCTCAGTTGATGCTGGGATTGTGAAGTTGAAGCCAGGGAACCCCTAATATTGCACCAAAGGTGGGTGTATTAATGAGATCAAAGGTCTCAGTATGCCCATTCTCATATTCTAGTATTATTGGTGCAGTTTGATATGTGATCATCCCAGAAGAGAGCTCAGAGACATCTACAACCCTAACCTGTTCAGGTTCACTTTTCTTAACACAAGGAATATGTAAAGAACTGGCCAAGGCTAGGTCTAAGAAGTTTCCTGTATCCCCAAAGTCTAGGACTATAAGTAAGACCTTCCGCTGTTGGGACAAAAGAATAAGGGTGACTAGTATTGTAGAAATGTTGTAAAACCTTATGTGGAGTGTTTGCCAAGTAATGTGGGGTCTGTACTAGGATCACATCCGACTGGTTGACCTCTGTGTCAACCGGGCTCCCTAGTTATTCTGCACCAGATCAGATGTCATGGCAACATTCTTTCGAATTCCTTTTGGATTGACAGTATACTCTTGAGCAAAGTGCTCTGCCTTACCACAATACAAACACAAATTTAACTTTTTTCTATGTTCCTTTTCCTCGGTGGTCAGAGGGCTGCACAAGCCACCTAGGGCTCTGTATTATCCTGATGCTTGGACTCTGCCTCTTTTTGATCAGTTCGTACAACTAATAATTTGGGCTCCCCCCAGGGAAGTTCTACTTTTCATTGGATTAACCGATGATCAAGCTGGACAACTAATTAAAATAATTCAAAGCAATCTGGCGGGTGATCCACTGTGTGCGCCAAGGAATATTTTAAGTCATCTTTTAGCCCTCTATAAAAGAGGAGGATTCTCTTTTCTTCTGGACACTGGGTTTCTGTAACCAGCTTACAAATGGTTGTAATGTAAGTCAGGAGATCCTTGTTGCCCTAACGTAAGTTTAATAACTCATTATCAATAGTTTGAAGAAAGGTGTGTTTGGCAAAGAGATGGCATTGACTCCAGAATGCATCAAATGTATTACTATCCCCCAAAAAAACATTCTGGCAGAGCCAGGGGCACAGGGACTCGAGTGGTTACACTAATATGACCCAGATTAATAGGTGGGGGAAGTAAACATTTGTTTCCCTAAATTGCCAAAATGCATGGGTTGAAGAACGGGACATGTACCTTTGGCAGTCGCCCCGGCATCAAATAACTAGGGCGAAAGGTGGGGGTGATATCGCACTAGTTTATCTTTGAGTGACAGATTTTCCTGTCATAAAGACTGAACTTCATTTTGTTCATCAGATAATTCCTTTGCTAGTTCTAACATCCTTGGAGTGTCCTTTGACAATGCCTGAGCTAGGTCTTCAACATGTAATTGGTCGTCTATATCATCTGAGCAGTGGAAGAAGTGCAAGGCGTGGCCTTCTGTCACACACTCAGCTGGTTCCATCTACGGAGGCAATGCTGGACCTCTCAACCCCTCTGGTGCAGCCCATGGTCAAGGAACCCTAAACCCTTTATTCATACACTGCCCTCAAGGGGAGGGAGGTTTGGGACAAAATAAGAAAAGATAGACTTGTGCACCGGTCCTGCTCTGCTGCCTTACCACACTGTGTAAGAGGTTCTGCACTCCCTGGTCCTTTTGTGTTGGTGTGGATGTGGTGCACTGGATATAACAAGAATAGTTTACCAACAGTTCTTAGCATACAAAGATTACATAGCTATTCATAGTATTGTACACTTACAGGTGTCACCATAAGGACTGCATGAGAGCAGCTACAAATCAAGATTTTAGGCTTTAGTTTCTGGCACTCCTATCTACTATTCAACGCTCTGTGTTATCCGACCGTTATACTTCCTCGCTGGGCTAACTTCGATACAGTTTTCTCATACTATTTTTCTAGTTGGACATTTTGTTATCTCGTCTCCAGTTTAGCCTTGAAAAAGTCACTGTGTCACGAAACACGTGTTGGCTATGCTTGAATACATATAATTTCCAAAGGCTATCATATATAGTGTGCTCTAATAAGTCCTCTCTCGTTCTTATTACCGCAGTTTGTCAGGAATTACTGGTGGGTGAATTTCAGTTCTGATATAGTTCAAGTTCAGAGCACCCACTCCGTAAAGGAGTTCAGAGCACTAAACCTATTGAAACAAAGGTGTCTGAAATCTGGAAAGTGAGCTTTCTCTATTCAGAATTCAGTCTTATAGATAGTCTTAAGGTTAATCTAAGGATTAGTGTGCACTAACCTGTGATCAAGTACTTAGCCTTGTCTCTCTTACTTTAAACTGGAATCCAAAGGAAGTCTTTGTAGGTGTAGGGCAGGGAGGCAGAGAGGAATCGCCACACTGGAAGCAGAGACGACAGAAATGTTGACAGCGTCAGGATCACAGAAACTGCATGGAGGCTTGGGTGAGGAAGACTAGAGAGCTGGAGGAATATGGATGACTCATGAGGTGAGTGCAGAGATGATGCTTGCTGAAGACAGGAATGAGGCCAAGCACAGACTTGAGTTTTGGGTGCAGTTTAAATACTCTATTGGCATGGCTGAGTGCTGAAAGGCACATTCCACACATGGGATACAGGAAGGTTCCAGTGGACCCTGGGAGAGAGTACCTATCAGACTAATGGTTTTGACCTTTAATTTAGCAGGTGCAATCAATGAACATTGGCAGGTGGAGGCAATAGGTAATAGTGGCAGTTGGAACCAATAAACAGTAGCAGGTTGAACCAATAAACAGTAAGCATGTCTATTCCTCGCAAGTGTGAGAGCCGAAAAACTAATTGAACAACAGTACCAGAATTTTCTAAAGGGGAAATACAACATGAGCCCTGTGCACCAGAGTCACTGTACTGAGCGGGCAAAAGGGGGTCGTGACACATACAACCCATAAACAAACCCCCCCTAACTACCATTGCCACCGGATTCAGACCACCACCACTCAACTACAGTCACCTTAACAGCCAACCTAATCACTACCACAACCTTCATACCATAATCACCACCACCCACTGTAATGCTATTTGTATTTGACCACAACCTACATCCTGACCACTGACTCCATTTTGTCCTTAGCTTCAGATGGCGTCACATCAGTGGCACATGTATTTTTCCACAAAGCGTGTTTTCTACACTAAACTTGTTTTCGTGCTTCTCACCAGAACAGGGAACATATTGTGGGGGATGTGGAGGTGATAAGAGTGTACCAGTGTGAGAATGTTTTTAGCAGACAAAGGTATAGCTCTGTCTCAGGAATGGGTATCAGGGTAGGGGCCGTTTATTTGCGTGCTTTTTGATGCAGACCGAGTACAGCCAGAGCTTGAACTTCATACCTTACTCGAAAGGTGAGGTTGCCAGAATCTACCTCTTGGGTTTATTTAAAGTATATAAGATGGGGAAGCTTGGCACTGAAGTAGAAGGGGCTCACCTGAATGTGGACGCACGGTTCAGGAAACACCCCATGTTGGTAAAATCTCATGCCTCAGCTGTCCAGGGTTCCTCGGCTTGATGGTGCTGGCAAGGATGAAGAGTTCAACCCCCATGGTGATGCATTTTATTTATTAATTATCTAGCATGAATATGGATATATATATATATATATATATATATATATATGTTCACTGCCTATCTATTCATTGTTGGTGCATTGCATTTTTTAACTATTGTGAGTCTTTTAGCATCTACATGTGTTTTACTGCATTCAAGTTAAATGTTGATGTTCATATTTTCATGTGCTTGTATTTGATGTCTGGGAAGTCCCTTGATACCCATGGGTTTCTCTTTATTACTCAAACTAAGAGTGCTGCATTCCTTGGCACCCTTTCTTCTCAGTTTCAAACAAACCAGAACACCCACCCAAACCAAGTCCCTAACCACCACCACACTATCCCCATCACCCCGCTAACATCCTAACCACCTACACCACCACCTTAACTGTAAGGAAATGCCGCTTTTTGCATGATCACCCCAAAGTTTTAGTGCTAGTTTTTCCATGAGAGCACACTGAGGCCTGCTAACGAGACTTAAATACCACTGCTATAACCCATTATAAAGTACATGTTGGATTGGCTACCTCAACTAGCACAAGCTGACTTACCTATAAGTTCCTAGTATATGACACCAAGGGTACCCAGGACATGTAAGGTGGAGTGTCCATTCAGGGCTGCAGCACTGATTGTGCCACCCTGTGTGTGACAAAGTACCAAATGGCCCCAGACTACCACTGCAGCCTGGAAGAGCAGTTTTAAAACTGCTGGTTTGACTTTGCCATTTGGAACCTATAGCAAAACCCCCACTTCCCTTAACAATAGTGGGCAGAGTAGTGCACACTGGCATTGCTAGATGCCACACTTAGCCGGAATATTTCTGAGGGAACAAAGGTCTCTTGAGTGTAAAAAGTGGAGAGTAATCCGAATAGAGATGCAATGAAATCTATCAACATTATCCAAATGGACACATTTATTAAGTCAAGACATAAAAAACATTACAGTGGGGAAACAACCACAAGGAAGATCATGAAAGACTTCCATACTCAGGCATTTCACAAGTGGCTTGAATGACACAATGGTAAAATCACTAACTCAAAGTACCCAAGCTCATGACAACATATAAACATAAATGGCACATTAAGTCAAGGTACTCTTGTCAACAACGTTTCGATTCCAGTCGATAGTCCAGCCGCAGATGGCTTTTTACTGGCTCAAAGAGGACTTTGAGGGACACCAGCTCCTGTTGCCAAAGTTGCCCTCACCTTATAGAACTGGACTTGATACTGCTTTGGTGACTAGGTAGCTGTCCAAATACTCCTTAGTGGCCCCACTGACCTTCTCCCTTTCGGAACTGGTCACCCCACTCAGGCTAGAGTAGAAAACACAACTCTTTCAAACTTTTAAAACGTTTCTAAACGTTACGGTTACCAATGCTTACTTTGGACTAAAAAGCTAAGATTTTTGTTTTATTCAAAAATCTATATCTCCTGAATCCTCTACTGGATTCTGCTCATCTTGGTGTCTAAAAATTCATAAACATAATATAATCTATTTTTATAAATCAGTGTTGGATTTCTTTCATGTTGTGTGATTTTCTCATTCTGTTGTTTGGTGCTTCTAAATTCTGTACATTAGTTTCTTTGCTGCTCAAATCCACGTCTACTCAGGGTTGAGCAAAGGTTTTACAAACGAGACTGACTGGATCCAAGACAGTTTTGTGAAAGTATTACACAGTAAGGTTGCACACACATATGGTTCAATACACACAATCCATACATTCACTGCCACCACCATAACCATCACAACACTAAGAAGCCCACCAGCATCCTTCTACCACCACCCCACCCTTAACACCACCACTCAACCATCACCACCATACCCTCCAGGCTTACCACCACCATAACCACCACCTTACCTTAACCACTTTCACCCTACCCTAAGCACCACCACTCTAACCACCACAACCACTCTATCCTAACCAACACTCTATCCTAACCAACACCCTATTCTAACACCCTACCTTAACAAACACTCTACCCTAACTACCATCACCTTAAACACCACTACCTTCACTACCCCTACCATCCTAACCACCACCCTACCACCACCACTACACACCCTAACCATTACCACCTTACCATAAACACCACCCCTATCATAACCACCTAAACCCTACCTACCACCATGACCCTAACCACCCCACAACCTGACTCACCCAAACCAGCACCTTAACCACCACCCTCACCTTCACCACCACCCTAACCACTATTACCACTAAAATCAGCACCCTAACCACCAACACCATTCTCACCATCGCCACCCTTCCATTATCCTACCCAGCAACACCACCACCTTAATTACCTCAACCCTAACTACCACCAACCTAACCGCAATCCAAATCACAAACTTAATCATAACCACCACCACCCTAGCCTCTACCACCTTACCCCAACCACAACCACTGACCATCCTAACCCCAGCCAACATAACCAGCACCACCTTCCTAATTTCACCTTTACTACCACCATCACTCTACCACCACCCTAACCACCACTGCTGTAACCACCATCCCCCTACCACCACCCTACCGCCACCACCCTAATCACCACTACCCTACCCACCACTGCTCTAACCACCACCCCAACCACCACACCCTAACCGCCACCCGTAAATACAGCCACCACCCTACCCTAACCATCATCCTATCCATCTGCACCTTCACCACCACCACCACCTAAACCACCTGCCACCACCCTACCACCACCAGAACTCTACAACCACCACCCTATTAACCACCCTTCTAACCACCAACCCTCACTACTACCTTCACTACCGCTACCCTACCTCCACCCTCATCTCCTTATCCTCACCACAACCACCCTTTCACTAAACACGGCTCTCAAATCCTGTATAAGCTCTTAAAGGCTAGCACTATACATGGCCTATAATTATTCCAACTATTAAAAATATTTCTGGAACACAAAGAAGAGTACTGTACTATTCACCAACGGACCTCTCACATCAGACTTTGCATTTGTGTTTGTAACCGTGTATGTTTTGAGTGCTCTGGTCTTATCTGTTTTTCTGTCTAATATAATGAGTGCTGCACCCTAATGCTGAAGCACATGTATATATTCATAATGCCTCAATTGACCACACCTTTTCCTTCCTCTAGCATATCCTCCTGCTGGTTCGTGACAGTCATTTTCCTAACTAATGATGATTAAGGTCCCACGACTATTGTACCTCCCATTGTTTATATGGCTTTTCTCCTACTGATATTTGCTTTGACTTAGGTGTGGAGGGCTCTTGCTTCCTTAGCGTGGGATCCACAGCCAAGCTCAGTGCACCTCACCTCCTTGAGGCTTATCTCTGCTTGAAGGGAGAATGTGTTTTGGTTATTTCTTGTTGTTTTCTTTCCTATCTCACTCTGCTATGGCCTTTGCTTCCTCTTTACTCAGTAGCAGGTGGCACACTTGGTTGGTACTATGCTTCTTCCACAGAGCTCTTATATCTTGAATACACCCTTCACCAAACAGTCCCATATGACTCTTCTTGTTAGTCACATATCCACACTGAAAGTAATTTCCCTGAAAACTAAAGGGTAAAACCATCCTGTGAAGAATAGAAAGGTCTATGACTACTGCCATGCTCTGATGGTAGACCTCATGTTCCTCTAAGAAATTAGGACAGGTTACAAAGGAGCTCTATCTATTCACAATGGTTGGGTGATCTTGCCTGCTCTGCGGCGATATCCAAGAAAAATGGAATGATTACTTTAATTACAAAGAGTTACAGGTTAATGATTATTGCCTTGGAACAGGATGATCATGGTAGATGTTTGATCACTCAACTTCAGCCAAAAGATGTAGAACTGCTTTTGGTTAACAAAGTCGATGACCCTTTGTTTTGGCCTATTCTATCTGCCAAGTTGGCCCTGTTGCCACCAAATGCTCACATCATCTAAGGAGGTGATATTAATTTACAGACGGCTATCATCCTAGACAGGAACTCTACCTTTAAATACAGAATCCCAAAACCACATAAAGCAAGGCACTCAGTTTGTACCGCTCATGGTCTTGCCGAAGTTTGAGGCTCCACAACCTCACCAGTAGCGAATTCACTTTTTTCTTGCCCCCTCATAATAGTTATTCTAGAGTCGATTATATTGAAGTAGCCAACTTGCTCCTACAGAGTACCCTGTCCTCGTCCATTGAACCCATCACAAGCTCAGACTATGCTGCCATCTCCATTTCAATTCAGATCCTTTCTCCTCAACACAAAAATCACACATGCACATTAATACGGAAATACTGGCGAATGACACAGATGGGCAAGAACCATGCAAGGAACAGACTGCTTTTACTAGATAACAGTTTGTCGGTCTCTTCTCCTGTCACATTATGGGACACCATGAAATGCTTCTTTAGAGGCCAGATGACTAGTTGATGGCTAAGAAAAATAATGAGTTAAAATCTTCTTTGGATAAGTTAGCTGTTGAAATAAAATCTCATAAAAAGGTATTCAGGCACTCTTAAGATCCATCAACCCTAACTACACTAAAAAGCTCAAATATGATTACAATCAAATACTCCGTAAACATACCCACCTAAGAGTTCAGGCACAGAAGGGTAAAAAGGTGTTTTACCTAAATAAAGCAGGGAAATCAATAGCAGCCTACCTTAAATTTAAAATAAATTATTCTTCAATCCCCTATATCAAAAACTATCAAGGTACAATTAAAACTAAAATGGCTGACATCCTTAAGGTCTTTCAAACTTTCTACACCGAGTTAAACACTCCTTCAATCTCTATCCCGAAAGAAATTTGCCTATATTTCCAGACTTTGCCAATAATGTCTATCTCAGGTTCAGACTTTCTGAAGCTAAACAAGCCAACTAGTTTGCAGGGATATTCTAAATGCAATTACCTTATATCACCTGATAAAGCCCCGGGCTCGGATGGTCTGCCCAGCAACTTATATAAAACCTTGGATTCCATGCTAATGGACCCTTTGGAAGTGGTTCTAAACCACTTTGCCTCAACAGACGAGGCTTTGGACACAGCCATGAAAGCCACAAATGTGGCCATCCCAAAAGAGGGGAAAGATCATTACTTGTTAAATCTGACTTAAGTATTGGGTTGTCATTGCGACACACTTTGTAATGCAAGGGTAACACAAAACAATGATGAATCTGTCCCTTAGTGATATAATGTGCCATGGTATACTGCAGTAACTTCAGTATGCCAGTATTTTTGCGAAATACCATGCAATTTTGTGAAACTACCACAGCCACAGATATCACTGAGTTAAAATACCTTATAACTTTAGAAGTATTTATGCTTCTTACCTGCACAACCCAAAAGGTTCATCTACATACCATAATCTATATTCCTGCCAGAATGGCATTCAGATCTGTTCAACCGTTTTGGCCTTACGTGCAATATGGAAGTCTATGAAAAATGAATTGGTGGAAAGCGTGTTATGGGACCTCACTGCCCTTTTTAGGTCAAGTGCACAAGCACTTCGACCTGTTGAAGGAATTGTGGGTTTTTAACCACGCCCACTGCAAGCCCATCACTTTCACTCATTCATGGGCTTGCATTTCAAAAATCGTTTATCATTGGTAAATCCTTTACGTTTGTCCCTCCTTGGGGCGGTTTTGCTACTGTCTTTGCCATCAACCCTGTTACATGGATAATTGCACTTTGCAGATGCGTTTGACTGCGAGTGAACTTCTTTTTCTTTTTGTGTCTCTCCTTCACACTCATGGCGGCCTTGGCACTTTGAATTGGCTCACTTATGTCAGCTGTTTTACTTTTCATTTTCAATTTAAGTGGCAAGAAAAGTCTGTTAGGAATTTACAACAGTAATAGCGCTAGCTCAAGCAAATGCGAGCCCCACTGCATTGCAAATGCTTGTTTTCTTTGCACCCCCTTGATCAATCACTGCAAAACTTTCCATCATCTGCCAATGTAGAAAAAGCTATAGGTAGGGCCACTGGAATTATGCAGCAGGGAAGGGCCAAATTATGTGACAGAGCTGGGTAAAGTATGCAGCAAGAAAAGGTAAATTATGAGGCATAATGTGGCACATGTTGTGATAGTAGTAGTTCATTATTTTGTCATTTTTAGGGTCTAGCGCATGCGTCTCACTTGCAAGGCACTTATGTTAACAAAAAAAGGGCTTGAAGGCCACCCTTTGTTTGCCATTTGTTGGTTTGACTAGCACTCTCATTTACAGCCACATACATTGTCACTGCACGTCTGGCATCATTTCCGTTCCTCTCGGCGGAGCAGGGACCAGGCACTGAGGTATTCAACTTAATCAGTGCCTGACCACTGCTCCCGATATGACTGAGGTACTATTTTGTTCTTTTGAACTTCTGGTGCCCTGCAAACAGAAGGTGTGTGACTGGCATAAACATGCCCAGAAGAATAAACAAAACTGGAAAGTTTTACTTCTATAGTTAACTTTCTTTTATTTTGCCGAGTCTTCTTTTGACACTTTGCACTCCTATTTTGTTCTGCTTTTGCTTGTGGGTGCTGTTCTCAAATGATGTTGATTGCAGTGTTCTAAATATTGCAAAGCAACATTATTTGCTTGTTATGTGTAATTTCCAAAATTATGTTTTAACACATAATCGTCCAATACAGCTTAATCCATCCCATTCCAATTAACACCAATTCACCCCATATCAGCCCACATCAATCCACCCCAGACTAATCTTATCCACACCAGGCCAATCAACCCCACTCCAATCTGCACCACTCCAAAACAATGTTCACCACTCCAAAACCATCTGCACCACTCCAATATGCCCACTCCAATCCAAAACAATCTGCCCCATTCCAAGCCAATCTGCCACATTCCAGTCTAAACATCTGTGCCACCCCAATCCACACCAATCTATTCTACTCCAGTCTGCCCCAGTCCATTCAGAAACAGTCTTCCCCACTCCAAGCCAGTCTGCCCCACTCCAATCCAAAACAATCTGCCCCACTCCAATCTAAAACAATCTACTCCAATCCAAAACAATCTACTCCACTCCAACCACAGACAATCTGCACCACTCCAATCCGCCCTACTCCAATCCAAAACAATCTGCCCCACTGCAATACAAAACAATCTGCCACCCCCCAATCCATAACAATTGGCACTACTCCAGCCTGCCTCACTTCAATCTGGCCAGCTCCTGTCCAAAACAATCTCCCCCACACCAATCAGCCCCAATCCAATACAAACAATCTGCCCCACTCCAATCCAAAGCAATTTGCACCCCTTCAAAACAATCTGCACCACTCCAATCTGCCCCATTCCAATCCAAACCAATCTGCCCCACTCCAACCCAATCTGCCCCACTCCAACCCAATCTGCCCCACTCCAATCCAAAACAGTCTGCCCCACTCCAATCCAAAAAGATCTGCTCCCTTCCAGTCTGCCCTACTCCAATCCAAAACAGTCTGCTCCAGGCGAATCTGCCCCACTCCAGTCTAAAACAATCTGCCCCACTCCAATCCAAAACAACCTGCCCCACTCCAATCCAAAACAATCTGCCCAACTCCAATCCACAACAACCTTCTCCACTCCAATCCAAAACAATCTGCTGCACTCCAATCTGCCCTACTCCAATCCAAAACAACCTGGCCCGTTGCAATAAAAAACAATCTGTCCCACTCCCATCAAAAACAGTTGGCCCCACTCCAGTCTGCCCCTCTCCAATCCTAAAGAACTGGTCCGACTCCAGTCTGCCCCACTCCAATCTACCCAAATCCATTCCAAAACACTCTGCCCACTCCAATCTAAAACAGTCTGACCCACTCCAATCTAAAACAACCTGCCCCACTCCAGTCCAAAGCAAACTGCTCTACTCCAACCCAGAAGAATCTGCCCTATTCCAATCAATCTTCCCCACTTCAGTACAAAGCAAACTTCCCCTCTCCAATCCAAAACAATCAACCCAACTCCAGTCTGCCTGATTCCAATCTGCCCCCCTCCAATCCAAAACAATCTGCCACACTACAAAATGCCCCAGTCCATTCCAAAGCCATTTGCCCACTCCATTTCAGAACAATCTGTCCCACTCCAATCCAAAACAATCTACCCACTTCAATCCAAAGCAATCTGCCTCATTCAAATCCAAAGCAATCTGTCTCACTATAATATTTCCCAGTCAAATCCAAAACAATCTTCCCCACTCCAATCTGCTCCGAGTCAATCAAAAACAATCTGCACCAATCCAATCCAAACAATCTCCTTCACTCCAGTCTGCCCCACTCCAATCTAAATCAATCTGCCCTGCTCCAATCCAAAAGAATCTGCCCCATTCCAGTCCAAGCCAAACTGCTCTATTCCAACCCAAACAATCTGCTTCACTCTAACCCAAAAGAATCTGCCCTACCCCAATCAATCTTCCCCACTCCAATACAAAACAAACTACCCCTCTCCAATCCAATACAATCAGCCCCACTCCAGTCTGCCTGACTCCAATCTGCCCCACTCTAATCCAAAACAAATAGCCACACTGCAATCTGCCCCAGTCCAATCCAAAGTAATTTTCCCAGTCCATTCTGAAACAAGCTGCCCCCTTCCAATCCAGAACAATCTGCACCACTCCAATCCAAAACAACATGCTCCACTCCAATCTAAAACAATCTGCCCCACTCCAGTCCAAGGCAAACTGCTCTACTCCAATCCAGAAGAATCTGCTTCACACGAATCCAAAAGAATCTGCCCTACTCCAATCAATCTTCCCCACTTCAGTACAAAACAAACTGCCCCTCTCCAATCCAAAACAATCAACCCCACTCCAGTCTGCCTGACTCCAATCTGCCCCCCTCCAATCCAAAACAATCTGCCACACTGCAAAATGCCCCAGTCCAATCCAAAGCAATGTGCCCACTCCATTCCAGAACAATCTCCCCCACTCCAATCCAAAACAATCTACCCACTTCAATCCAAAGCAGTCTGCCTCATTCAAATCCAAACCAATCTGCCTCACTCTAATCTTACCAAAACAAATCCAAAACAATCTTCCCCACTCCAATCTGCTCCAAGTCAATCAAAAACAATCTGCACCAATCCAATCCAAACAATCTGCTTCACTCCAGTCTGCCCCACTCCAATCTAAATCAATCTGCCCCACTCCAATCCAAAAGAATCTGCCCCATTCCAGTCCAAACCAAACTGCTCTATTCCAACCCAAAACAATCTGCTTCACTCTAACCCAAACGAATCTGCCCTACTCCAATCAATCTTCCCCAATCCAATACAAAACAAACTCACCCTCTCCAATCCAAAACAATCAGCCCCACTCCAGTCTGCCTGACTCCAATCTGCTCCACTCTAATCCAAAACAAATAGCCACACTGCAATCTGCCCCAGTCCAATCCAAAGTAATTTGCCCACTCTATTCCAAAACAAGCTGTCCCCTTCCAATCCAGAACAATCTGCCCCATTCCAATCCAAAACAATATGCACCACTCTAGTCCAAAACAGCCTGCCCCACTCCTGGCTGCCCCACTCCAATCCAGAATAATCTGCCCCTCTCCAATCTGCCCCACTCCAATCCAAGACAATCTACCCACTCCAGTCCAAAGTAATCTGCCTCATTCCAATCCAAAACAATCTGCTCCACCCCAATCTTCCCCAGTCAAATCCAAAACAATCTTCCCCACTTAAATCTACACCCATTCCAATCTGCCACACTCCAATCCAAAACAACCTGCCCTGCTGAAATCCAAAGCAACCTGCCCGCTCCAATCCAAAACAATCTGCCCGCTCCAATCCAAAACAATCTGTACCACTCCAATCTGCCCTAATTTCAATCCAAAATAATCTACCCCACTCCAATATTCCCCAATCCAAAACACTCTACTGCACTCCAATATGCCCAATCAATCCAAATGAATCCACCCAACCAATCCAATCCAGTGCATCCCAATCCATCCCACTGCAGTCCAATCCACCCGCCCCACTCCACTTTAATCCATTCCATTTCAGTCCAATCCTGTCCATCTTCCCTACACCAATCCAAAACAATCTGGTCCACTCCATTCCAAAACAGCCTTCCCTACTCCTGTGGTCCCCACTCCAATCAAAAACTATCTACCCACTCCAATCCAAAGTAATCTGCCTCATTCAAATCCAAAGCAATCTGCCCCACTCCAGCCTTCCACAGTCAAAACCAAAACAATCTTCCCCACTCCAGTCTGCCCCACTCCAGTCTCCCCCACTCTAATCCAAAACAATCTGCCACACTCCAATCCAAAACAATCTGCCCGGCTCCAATACAAACCAATCTGCCCCACTCCAATCCAAACCAATCTGCCCCACTCCAATCCAAACCAATCTGCTACACTCCAGTCCAAAACAATCTACCCACTCCAATTTGCCCCATTCCAATCCAAAATAATCCACTTCACTCCAGTCTTCCCCAATCCAAAACAATCTACTGAACTCCAATGTGCCCCACTCAATCCAAATTAATCCACCTCACAAACCCATTCCACTGCAACCCAATCTACCCCATTGCAATCCCATCCACCCACCCAATTCCATCTTAGTCCACCCCAATTCAGACCAATCCAGTCCACCTTAATCCACCCCACTCTAATCCAGTCCACTCAAATGCAGTCCATTCCACTCCAATCCAATCCACTCCATTCCAATTCACCCCAATCCAATCCATCTCACTCTAAAAGTTCCACCCCATTCCACCCACCTCACTTCCCCACCTCAATCCAATCCACCTCAATCCAATCCATACCACCCCAATCAAATCCACTGCATCCCAATCCATTGCACCCCACTGTGCCCCAATCCAACACATCCCATGCCATCCCAATTTATGCCATTATACTCACTCCAATCCACCCCACTGCAATCAATTCTCTCCAATCCACCTTACCCCACATCAATCCATTTAACTCCGTTCCAATCCACACCATTCAATCCATGTCACTCCACTCCAATCAATCCCACACCACTCCATTCCAGTCCACCCCAATCCAACCCACCTACTCAACCCACCTCACTCCAGTCCACCCCACCCCAATCCAACCCCCACACCATTTCAACCCACCCCACCCCACTCCAAACCCCATCCCAATCCAGTCCACCTCATTCCAATACACACCACCCCATCTCAGTCCACTCCATCCCAATGCACTGCACCCCAATGCACCCAATCCAATGCATCCCTCTGCACCCCAGTCTAATTACCCCTCACTCCAGTCCACCTCACTTCCAACCACCCCACTGCAATCAATAATTCTCTGCAGTCCACCTCACCACACATCACTCCAATCCACCCCATTCCATTCCACCCCACTCCAATCCACACCACTGAATCCATTTCACTCCACTCCAATCGATCTCACCCCACTCCAATCCACCCGTCCCACTCCAATCCACCCCAATCCAACCCAACCACTCCAATCCACCTGACTCCAGTTCACCCCACCCCAATCCCCCACCCCAGTTCAACCCACCCCACTCCAATCCAGTCCACCCCATCTGGTCCACTCTATCTGTTCCACCCCATCCAGTCCACCGCACTCCAGCCACCTCATCCAGTCCACCCCAATCCAATCCACTCAAACCCAATCCAATCTACCTCACTCTACTCCAATCCACCCCACCCCAGTTCAGTCCACCCAACTCAGTCTAATCCATCCAGACTATGCCACTCCAATCACCCGCACCCTACTCCAAACCAATCTACCCCACTGTAGTCCAATCCAGTCCACTCCAGTCCAGTCCACCCCATTCCAATCAAATCCACACCACTCCAGTCCAATCCAATCCACTTCAGTCCATCCCACTGCAAAACACCGCACTCCACTTCATCCCACTCCAAACCACCCCACTGTAATCCAGTCCAGCCCATCACTCCAATCTAATCCACCCACTCCAATCTGATTCATCCCACTCCAATCCACCCCAATACAATCTCATCCCATTTCAATTCACCCTACTCAAATCCAATCCACCCCATCCAGTCCACCACTCCCATCCATCGCTCCAATCCACCCTACTCGACCCCAATCTAGTCCACCCCACTCTACTCCAATCCAATCCACACCACTACCTCAATCCACTCCAACCCACTCCACTATACGCCACTCCACTCTATGGCACTGTCTGCCACTGAACACTACTCCTCTCTACTCAACTCTGTGACACTCTACTGCCCCACTCCACTCTACGACACTCTACACCAACAAATCCACTCTTCCCCCCTCTAATCTAAGACACTCCATTCCACCAACTTTTAGCCATGCAGAACAGCAACCACACTAGTATACCACATGGCAAAAACACATTGCCAAAGCAAACAGCTCTTGTATAGGTGAGCCCTCTTGGCTTTGCCAATGCTTGTTACATTTGTTAACACTACCTGGGCATTGGTTGTACCTTAGTAGTACCAATGTAACACCCATATATAAAAATAAGCAACAGAAAGGGGCCAATCGACCTTTGCAGAGAGCCTTTCACTATGCGGCAACACGTGTTGCTGAGTTTTTAGTAACTTTTGATCCCTTTGAGTTAGAAACAAATTTTTCTGTTAAGATCTGCAGATTATGTGAAAAGGGCAGCTGCTGCACAATCGCATAATTCGAGTGGCACTGGCTATCAGTCTGGAGAGTTTCATGGAGATTTGTCAAACGTGGCAAATTGTATAGTGCAAAAATCAGAGGAATTCCTAAACCTGGGAATCCTTACAATAACTACCACCACTCTGTAATATGTATGTGTATGTATATATATGTATATGGATAGATCATGTATACTTAGACCTGACAAACTATGCTTCCGATGGTATGGAGCTTAGACTGGCATTATTCATGTGTCATTGCACATTGAAATATGCTTCCTGTTATAAGAAGATACAATAATATAAGGCTTAAAATGTGTATATTACACCACAACATACATGTAAATGTGAGACCATGTAAAAATTGCTTTTTCTAGTTACATATGAGTGTATATATAGACGGGTTTATGTCTACTACTAAAACGTGTGTCAGGTGAAAAAGTGTTGTGCATATATGTATTCATATGTTAACTTCATTTATTTAAATAAACTGCAAACCTTACCACAAGAAACGTGCATATCAGACCATGTAAATATTTCTGCTTCAATGTAGAGATGAATGTGTATATAGAGGGGTTTATTTCAGCCACTAAAACACTATAATGCGCCATGTGTATATATATTTGTGTACGTTAATTTCAGTTTTTATTATTAAAAAAATACTCCATTCAACCTTTATCTCTTCCCTCTTCTCTCTGAACCATTCCAAACCTTTCTAACTACTATGAACTCCCAAATAGCCTTTTTCAAACTTCACCCTCCTTTTAACCAAATCACCCAGGTAATATGTACACGTCTACTAATTCTAATAACAATTTACTACTTCTCCTTACTAATCCATTTCCATCATTCTACCCCTACTTCAAAACACTACTAAACACACAAGAACTCATGAGTACCAATGTAACACAACTAATTCAGAAGGAGAAACAAACACATATTTCTAATCTACTAACTGCAACCTTGGGTTCGGGAGCAGCATGCTATTTGTCACAAAGCGCTTTAGTGCCTCGTCAGGGGAAGTAAGTGCTATATAAATACAATTTACAGTTACATATTGCAGGGGTGAAGAATATGCATGTTGATTATATTTGGAAGTTACCCATTTCTTAAATCCTAATATTTTTAGAGAGCAAGATGGAATGGTAGTGGCTGGCAGGACTGAGGCAGTCTCACAAGCCGGTTAAGTTTAGACTAAAAGGAGTGTTAGAAAGCAGTTTAGGAGGTTACAGAAAAGACAGAGGTCATCGTATTAATTAAGGACAGAGCAGCCAAAACTTAATCTTTTCACATTTCTGACTTTGATGTCCAAGTGGTAAAATTGTTGCTAATTCAGCTAGGAAAAAACAAGACAATCTAATAAAATATGTAGATAACATATGACTGATTTTCAACATGATTTAAAAAACACACATTTTAATGCAGTTTGATAAAGTGATAGCAACAGCGTCTGATGGGCGTAGTCAGGAAGTGCAAGATGGGTCAACGTAACAGGACAGGGTGTCTTTTGTGGCTGTATGTGGACTGATGTTGTAAACATCTTCAAATACCATTTCTTTATTGCATGATTATTTAAAAGTGTTGCAAGAATACACAGGAGTGCAGCAAAATAAATACAAAAAGATATATATCTGCGGTAGACAAACCTGACGACATTTCATTGTGATGAGTTGTGATCTGTTTGATTGGCTAACAATACGACGTGCACGCTTTCGGAGCGGATCATTAGCGGCCAGTAAACAGGGTGCTATAAGAAGCTAGCATTGCAAAAGTGAGCAAAGCTACATTTCATCATAACGGGGCAAATTCTGCCTGTATAACGGAATGAGAGTGCATCCCATCATTGCTAATCATCGACTTTGTGAGATGTCTTGTTACGGGAAGTGAAGTGCCTAAAATGCATACCGTTGCCATCATAGAATAATTAAAATTAAAACCCATGCATAGGTATTCAAAGCTTTTTAAAAAAAATAATAATAATGTCACTGTGTTTTACTATCAATTGTAAAATACAGTTTATAGCTAAAAGAAGAGTCTAAGTGAGCACTGAGCATTCAATCAGTTTTGCTTGGAGCTGCTTAGTAAACTTCCCAAATTTGGCCAGTCCGGCTGGCTCCTTTAAAGTGAACACCAGTGATCTGGCCTCAGTGCAGGACCTTATACGGTGGCGAAGGAATAAAGGTCTTAATAAAGTGCGTTGTGCATTTGTCAGAGATGGGCAGCATCATAGTAGATGGGTGAAGGTGTCTGTTTTGGATCCACAAAGCCTGCAGCCTTTTATATTGGTGGGAGGTTCCATTTTGGGTTCAGCTCCTTTACCTTCACACCGAGCAGTCTTGCGAAAGCAATTTGTGTCACGCAAGCTTTCCTAGTTGTGCAGACCAGGTATGGCTGAGGTGCCAAGTGCTATGGGATGTTTTTAAGAATGCCGTCAGCGCTTCTTGCACAGGAGCATTGCTCAGTTTTTCCAAATCACTTGCCCGGAAAAGCGTTTTTGTCTGTCTTTTCAGCACAGATTTTTATGGAGTGTGTGACTGTGCCAATTTGGTAAGTTCTGCTTGTCGATTTGAAGTTTGTTTAGTGCTGCAGTTAGACCAGTGATTCATTTTTGTTTCAATGATGTGGCGAAGAGCTGATTTCAGAGTGCTGCTTGGGGCCATGATTATCCTGTGATAGTATTTCAGGTAGGCCCCCATTTGGCTTCTAGTCCAAATTCTAGCCTTATCAGATGGCTCCTTATGTATTGGGACATCTTTAAATAATGACTATGCTGTAATAGGGAGCTCAACCACACTTTGTGGGTAGAAGAGCAGGGATGTTTTAATGTTGTTATTTTTTTTTGATAGGGAAAGAACATTCCTTTGATGCATTTATCTAACATTACCCCATACATTGACGAGCCAAACACGAACACCTTCAGTTTCCTGCCCCTCAGAGACCACCCAGACAGCATAACTTAAAAAGTTGCTGGATATTCAAATGTGGGCCATATTTCTTTACTACCCAGTACCTGTATGTCCTTGCGGGTGACAAGTCGCACTTTACAGATACATGATTGATTGATAAATGTGGACCACTTTTATCTTGGTGCTGGGGCCTTTTTCTGCCCCAGTCTGACGGTACATAGCAAAGGTTAATGTGACATCCAACAAAGGAAGTGACATGAATCTAAAAAGATAATTATTTGTAATCCTCTAAAAATGCTTCTTTGCAGGTATGCCTGTCGATCCTTGTGATTAAATAAAGAGCCAAAGATATGCAAGAAAACCCCTCTTGTACAATTTAACATAGGCAGATGGTATGCTGATCCTATATTCAGTGCTTTAAATGGGCCGGTACTCACCGGTACTAAGTACCGGCACTTCTGAATTTCCTGCCCTTGAGTACCGGAACTTCTCCATGGCCAAAGAGAGTACCGGTACTCACGGGGAAACAAGGCAACCTTAATCAAATGAGTATCTCAGAAAGAAGCGCAAAACAACAGAAAAACAAGTCTGCCCGTTTCCGTGCAGCACTCTGAAAATCAAGTGCTAATCTACCCTTAGACTGTGCTAATTAAGCATCGGCCCCATGCATTGATTCATAGCTGCCAGGGAGTTTGGTAGGGGCCCATGTCACACTGTGACTATTAACACAGTGCCTAGTCAGGCTCAATGGAGTCAATAGCGCTGTAGGTGTGTGAGTAGAGCCATCTAACAGCAATACATCGTAATTGAGGTAAATCTAAGTGAAGGCTTCCTGCTGTATAGTAGAGTAAGCTTGCACTTGTTTGGTGCCATGGTGAGGAAGAAGGTGGTGATAGTAACTCGGTGGCAGAGCGTGTGGGAATCCAGGTTTAGTAATGTGGACAGACATCAGCTTATGTAAGCGTTTCTAAAAACAAAACAACTGAATGCCCGTATGCATGCATGATTGCTTGTAAATGACTGTGCGTGTTCTTGTATGTGAGTGTTGTCTGGAGTGTCCAGCACAGTAACTCTATAACTGCCAGCCCGACAAGCCCTGCATTCACAGTTTGGCTGTGAAGCAAACGTAAAAATGTTCGGTTGTAGCAAGTGCAACGCCACTCTGTCTCTCAAGTGCAGATATGTTTTTTTCTGCAGTGCCTCAACACCACTGTACTTTGTTTTTAATATTCCGTTTTCTCTTGGGTTAATGGAGTAGCTGGGAGAGGCAGAGATGGGCAACCAACAAATTAACAAGGAGAGCCCGGTCAGAGCCCAACTAAGTCTGGGTTGGCTTTAAGAGAAGTTGTAGGAAAGTACCATCTTGCCTGGCATGTTACCCCCATTTTTCACTGTATATATGTTGTTTTAGTTGTATGTGTCACTGGGACCCTGGTAACCCAGGGCCCCAGTGCTCATAAGTGTGCCTGAATGTGTTACCTGTGTAGTGACTAACTGTCTCACTGAGGCTCTGCTAATCAGAACCTCAGTGGTTATGCTCTCTCATTTCTTTCCAAATTGTCACTAACAGGCTAGTGACCATTTTTACCAATTTACATTGGCTTACTGGAACACCCTTATAATTCCCTAGTTTATGGTACTGAGGTACCCAGGGTATTGGGGTTCCAGGAGATCCCTATGGGTTGCAGCATTTCTTTTGCCACCCATAGGGAGCTCTGACAATTCTTACACAGGCCTGCCACTGCAGCCTGAGTGAAATAACGTCCACGTTATTTCACAGCCATTTTACACTGCACTTAAGTAACTTATAAGTCACCTATATGTCTAACCTTTACCTGGTAAAGGTTAGGTGCAAAGTTACTTAGTGTGAGGGCACCCTGGCACTAGCCAAGGTGCCCCCACATTGTTCAGAGCCAATTCCCTGAACTTTGTGAGTGCGGGGACACCATTACATGCGTGCACTACATATAGGTCACTACCTATATGTAGCTTCACAATGGTAACTCCGAATATGGCCATGTAACATGTCTAAGATCATGGAATTGCCCCCTCTATGCCATCCTGGCATTGTTGGTACAATTCCATGATCCCAGTGGTCTGTAGCACAGACCCTGGTACTGCCAAACTGCCCTTCCTGGGGTTTCACTGCAGCTGCTGCTGCTGCCAACCCCTCAGACAGGCATCTGCCCTCCTGGGGTCCAGCCAGGCCTGGCCCAGGATGGCAGAACAAAGAACTTCCTCTGAGAGAGGGTGTGACACCCTCTCCCTTTGGAAAATGGTGTGAAGGCAGGGGAGGAGTAGCCTCCCCCAGCCTCTGGAAATGCTTTGTTGGGCACAGATGTGCCCAATTCTGCATAAGCCAGTCTACACCGGTTCAGGGACCCCTTAGCCCTGCTCTGGCGCGAAACTGGACAAAGGAAAGGGGAGTGACCACTCCCCTGACCTGCACCTCCCCTGGGAGGTGTCCAGAGCTCCTCCAGTGTGCTCCAGACCTCTGCCATCTTGGAAACAGAGGTGCTGCTGGCACACTGGACTGCTCTGAGTGGCCAGTGCCACCAGGTGACGTCAGAGACTCCTGCTGATAGGCTCCTTCAGGTGTTAGTAGCCTATCCTCTCTCCTAGGTAGCCAAACCCTCTTTTCTGGCTATTTAGGGTCTCTGTCTCTGGGGAAACTTTAGATAACGAATGCAAGAGCTCATCCGAGTTCCTCTGCATCTCTCTCTTCACCTTCTGATAAGGAATCGACTGCTGACCGCGCTGGAAGCCTGCAAACCTGCAACATAGTAGCAAAGACGACTACTGCAACTCTGTAACGCTGATCCTGCCGCCTTCTCGACTGTTTTCCTGCTTGTGCATGCTGTGGGGGTAGTCTGCCTCCTCTCTGCACCAGAAGCTCCGAAGAAATCTCCCGTGGGTCGACGGAATCTTCCCCCTGCAACCGCAGGCACCAAAAAGCTGCATTACCGGTCCCTTGGGTCTCCTCTCAGCACGACGAGCGAGGTCCCTCGAATCCAGCAACTCTGTCCAAGTGACCCCCACAGTCCAGTGACTCTTCAGTCCAAGTTTGGTGGAGGTAAGTCCTTGCCTCACCTCGCTGGGCTGCATTGCTGGGAACCGCGACTTTTGCAGCTACTCCGGCCCCTGTGCACTTCCGGCGGAAATCCTTTGTGCACAGCCAAGCCTGGATCCACGGCACTCTAACCTGCATTGCACGACTTTCTAAGTTGGTCTCCGGCGACGTGGGACTCCTTTGTGCAACTTCGGCGAGCACCGTTTCACGCATCCTCGTAGTGCCTGTTTCTGGCACTTCTCCGGGTGCTACCTGCTTCAGAGAGGGCTCCTCGTCTTGCTCGACGTCCCCTCTCTCTGCTGGTCCAATTTGCGACCTCCTGGTCCCTCCTGGGCCTCAGCAGCGTCCAAAAACGGTAACCGCACGATTTGCAGCTAGCAAGGCTTGTTGGCGTTCTTTCGGCAGGAAAACACTTCTGCACAACTCCCCACGGCGAGAGGAATCCGTCCACCAAAGGGGAAGTCTCTAGCCCTTTTCATTCCTGCAGAAACCTCAGCTGCTTCTGTCCAGTAGAAGCTTCTTTGCACCCGCAGCTGGCATTTCCTGGGCATCTGCCCATCTCCGACTTGCTTGTGACTTTTGGACTTGGTCCCCTTGTTCCACAGGTACCCTAGATTGGAAATCCACAGTTGTTGCATTGCTGGTTTGTGTCTTTCCTGCATTATTCCTCTAACACGACTTCTTTGTCCTTAGGGGAACTTTAGTGCACTTTGCACTCACTTTTCAGGGTCTTGGGGAGGGTTATTTTTCTAACTCTCACTATTTTCTAATAGTCCCAGCGACCCTCTACAAGGTCACATAGGTTTGGGGTCCATTCGTGGTTCGCATTCCACTTTTGGAGTATATGGTTTGTGTTGCCCCTATCCCTATGTTTCCCCATTGCATCCTATTGTAACTATACATTGTTTGCACTGTTTTCTAAGACTATACTGCATATTTTTGCTATTGTGTATATATATCTTGTGTATATTTCCTATCCTCTCACTGAGGGTACACTCTAAGATACTTTGGCATATTGTCATAAAAATAAAGTACCTTTATTTTTAGTATAACTGTGTATTGTGTTTTCTTATGATATTGTGCATATGACACTAAGTGGTACTGTAGTAGCTTCACACGTCTCCTAGTTCAGCCTAAGCTGCTCTGCTAAGCTACCATTATCTATCAGCCTAAGCTGCTAGACACCCTATACACTAATAAGGGATAACTGGGCCTGGTGCAAGGTGCAAGTACCCCTTGGTACTCACTACAAGCCAGTCCAGCCTCCTACATTGGTTGTGCAGCGGTGGGATAAGTGCTTTGAGACTACTTACCACTCTTGTCATTGTACTTTTCATAAGAGAAAAATATACAAAACAAGGTCAGTGTATATACACATAGCCAAAAAGTTTTGCATTTCCTCTTTTCACTCTTTTCTAAGTGCTGAAAAGTACTTCTAACTTTCTAAAAAGTTCTAAAAAGTTTTAAAAGTTTTTTTTCTCTGTCTTTCTAAAAGCTCTGACAAACTTTTTATCTTTTACTATCACTTTAACTCTCTAAAAAAATGTCTGGCACAGGCCAAAATGTTGATCCGTCCAAACTTGCATATGATCACCTTAGCTGGAAAGGAGCAAGGAATCTCTGCATAGAGAGAGGTTTGAGTGTAGGGAAGAATCCTTCCTTAGAACTGTTAATTAACATGCTTAGAGTACAGGATAAGGCCATAAGTGCCCCATCTGTAGAAAAAGTAGCTAATGGTTCTCAATCTGATCCAGGGACTCCCCCAGGAAAAAATTCAGGAAATAAACTTCCTAGCCTGCCCATTACTAGACAGTCTAGCATAGTTGGTAATGATGATGAGCCACACCATATAAATAGTGTTGTCTCACATCATAGCAAAAGCATTTATTCTCACCATACTGGTAGTGATGTTTCTGTTAGCCAAGCTGTTAGGGTGGCTTCTGTAAGGGACAGGTCTCCTTCTGTCCATTCTCACCATACTTCTGTTTCAAGGCATGTCCCTCCCACCCACCCTGATGACAGATTGTTAGAAAGGGAGCTCAATAGATTGAGAGTGGAACAAACCAGACTGAAGCTCAAGAAGCAACAGCTGGATTTGGATAGACAGACTTTAGAAGTAGAGAAGGAGAGACAGAAACTGGGTTTAGAAACCCATGGTGGCAGCAGCAGTATTCCCCATAGTCATCCTGCAAAAGAGCATGATTCCAGGAATCTGCATAAGATAGTTCCCCCTTATAAGGAGGGGGATGACATTAGCAAGTGGTTTGCTGCACTTGAGAGGGCCTGTGTTGTACAGGATGTCCCTCAAAGGCAGTGGGCTGCTATCCTATGGCTATCATTTAGTGGAAAAGGTAGGGATAGGCTCCTTACTGTGAAAGAAAATGATGCTAATAATTTCCAAGTTCTTAAGAATGCACTCCTGGATGGTTATGGCTTAACCACTGAACAGTACAGGATAAAGTTCAGAGAGACCAAAAAGGAGTCTTCACAAGACTGGGTTGATTTCATTGACCATTCAGTGAAGGCCTTGGAGGGGTGGTTACATGGCAGTAAAGTTACTGATTATGACAGCCTGTATAACTTGATCCTGAGAGAGCATATTCTTAATAATTGTGTGTCTGATTTGTTGCACCAGTACTTGGTGGACTCTGATCTGACCTCTCCCCAAGAATTGGGAAAGAAGGCAGACAAATGGGTCAGAACAAGAGTGAACAGAAAAGTTCATACAGGGGGTGACAAAGATGGCAATAAAAAGAAGGATGGTAAGTCTTCTGACAAGGGTGGGGACAAATCTAAAAATGAGTCTTCATCAGGCCCACAAAAACACTCTGGTGGGGGTGGTGGGCCCAAATCCTCTTTTAATCAGAACAAGGAAAAGAAACCATGGTGCTATTTATGTAAAATAAAAGGCCATTGGACAACAGATCCCAGTTGTCCAAAGAAAGGCACCAAGCCTCCTACCACTACAACCCCTACTGCTACACCTAGTGTCCCTACTAATAGCAGTGGTGGTGGGAGCAAACCTACTAATAGCCAATCCAAGGGAGTAGCTGGGCTCACTATTGGTAACTTAGTTGGGGTTGGCCTTGTTAGGGAGGCCACAGAGGCTGTGTTAGTCTCTGAGGGGGCTATTGATTTAGCCACCTTAGTTGCTTGTCCCCTTAATATGGATAAGTACAAGCAGCTACCCCTAATAAATGGTGTTGAGGTTCAGGCCTACAGGGACACTGGTGCCAGTGTGACTATGGTCATAGAGAAACTGGTCCACCCTGAACAACACCTACTTGGTCACCAGTACCAAGTAACCGATGCTCACAACAACACACTTAGCCACCCCATGGCTGTTGTTAATCTCAACTGGGGGGGGGGTTACTGGTCCAAAGAAAGTTGTGGTAGCTTCAGATTTACCTGTAGACTGTCTATTAGGGAATGATTTGGAGACATCAGCTTGGTCAGATGTGGAGTTGGAGGCCCATGCAGCAATGCTGGGCATCCCAGGGCATATTTTTGCTTTGAAAAGGGCTCAGGCCAAAAAGCAAAAAGGACAGGGAAGCTTGGATCCTGGAACAATGGACCAAGTGCTCCCTAAAGCTAGGGCTAGTAGAAGCAAACCACTTCCTACTATCCCTCCCTCTACAGTGGATTCAACTTCTGAGTAAGAAGAATTCCCTCCCTGTGCAGAACCTACACCAGAGGAGCTGGAAGCAGACACTGCTGAGCTTTTGGGTGAAGGGGGGCCTGCCAGAGAGGAGCTGAGTGTGGCACAGCAAACCTGTCCCACATTAGAGGGTCTCAGACAGCAAGCTGTCAAACAGGCTAATGGGGATGTCAGTGACTCTCACAGAGTTTACTGGGAGGACAACCTCTTGTACACTGAGCATAGGGATCCTAAACCTGGAGTTGCCAGGAGATTATTGATTCCTCAGGAGTACAGAAAGTTCCTCCTAACACTGGCACATGACATTCCCTTAGCTGGGCATCTAGGACAAATGAAAACTTGGGACAGGCTTGTTCCCCTGTTTCATTGGCCTAGAATGTCTGAGGACACAAAGGAATTTTGTAAGTCCTGTGAAACCTGTCAAGCCAGTGGCAAGACAGGTGGCACACCAAAGGCACCCCTTATTCCACTGCCTGTGGTTGGGGTTCCCTTTGAAAGGGTAGGGGTTGACATAGTTGGCCCCCTTGACCCTCCTACTGCTTCAGGCAATAGGTTTATCTTGGTGGTAGTGGACCATGCCACAAGATATCCTGAAGCTATTCCTTTAAGGACCACTACAGCACCTGCAGTGGCAAAGGCCCTCCTGGGAATATTTTCCAGGGTGGGCTTCCCAAAGGAAGTAGTATCAGACAGGGGAAGCAATTTCATGTCTGCATACTTAAAGGCCATGTGGAAGGAGTGTGGTGTAACGTACAAGTTCACAACACCCTATCATCCACAAACAAATGGACTGGTGGAGAGATTTAATAAAACTCTCAAAGGCATGATTATGGGTCTCCCTGAAAAACTCCGCAGGAGATGGGATATCCTTCTACCATGCCTCCTTTTTGCCTACAGGGAGGTACCCCAGAAAGGAGTGGGCTTCAGCCCCTTTGAACTTCTTTTTGGACACCCTGTTAGGGGTCCACTCACACTTGTAAAGGAGGGTTGGGAACAACCTTTAAAAGCTCCTAAGCAGGATATTGTGGATTATGTACTTGGCCTCAGATCAAGGATGGCTGAGTACATGAAAAAGGCCAGTAAAAACCTTCAGGCCAGCCAAGAGCTCCAGAAGCAATGGCATGATCAGAAGGCTGTTTTGGTTCAGTACCAACCAGGGCAGAAAGTGTGGGTCTTGGAGCCTGTGGCCCCAAGAGCACTCCAAGATAAATGGAGAGGTCCCCACACAATTGTTGAAAAGAAGGGAGAAGTCACCTATTTAGTTGACTTAGGCACTGCCAGGAGTCCCCTTAGGGTGCTCCATGTCAACCGCCTGAAACCCTACTATGACAGGGCTGATCTCACCCTGCTCATGGCAACTGATGAGGGACAGGAAGAAGACAGTGATCCTCTACCTGATCTCTTCTCTTCCACAGAACAAGATGCTCTTGTGGAAGGTGTAGTTTTGGCTGATTGTCTTACTGCTGAGCAGAAAGATAATTGCATAAATCTCCTAGATCAATTCTCTGAACTCTTCTCTACTGTGCCAGGTACCACTTCTTGGTGTGAGCACACTATAGATACTGGAGACAGTTTACCTGTCAAAAGTAAGATCTATAGGCAGCCTGACCATGTCAGGGACTGCATAAAGCAAGAGGTCCAGAAAATGTTAGAACTAGGAGTGGTTGAGCACTCTGACAGTCCATGGGCTTCTCCTGTGGTACTGGTACCAAAACCCCATTCCAAAGATGGAAAGAAGGAAATGCGGTTTTGTGTAGACTATAGAGGTCTCAACTTGGTAACCAAAACTGATGCTCACCCTATACCCAGGGCAGATGAGCTCATAGATACACTGGCATCTGCCAAGTATCTAAGCACTTTTGATTTGACTGCAGGGTATTGGCAGATCAAATTATCAGAAGATGCTAAACCTAAGACTGCATTTTCTACCATTGGAGGACATTACCAGTTTACTGTAATGCCTTTTGGTTTGAAAAATGCACCTGCCACTTTTCAGAGGTTGGTGAACACAGTCCTGCAAGGGCTGGAAGCTTTCAGTGCAGCATATTTGGACGATATAGCTGTCTTTAGCTCCAGCTGGGATGATCACCTGGTCCACCTATGGAAAGTTTTGGAGGCCCTGCAAAAGGCAGGCCTCACTATCAAGGCTTCAAAGTGCCAGATAGGGCAGGGTAAGGTGGTTTATCTGGGACACCTTGTTGGTGGGGAACAGATTGCACCACTTCAGGGGAAAATCCAAACAATTATTGATTGGGTTCCCCCTACCACTCAGACTCAGGTGAGAGCCTTCCTAGGCCTCACTGGGTATTACAGGAGGTTCATTAAGAACTATGGCTCCATTGCAGCCCCTCTTAATGACCTCACATCCAAGAAAATGCCTAAAAAGGTATTATGGACAGCAAACTGTCAGAAAGCTTTTAAGGAGCTGAAGCAGGCCATGTGCTCTGCACCTGTCCTGAAAAGCCCTTGTTACTCTAAAAAATTCTATGTCCAAACTGATGCATCTGAATTAGGAGTAGGGGCAGTCCTATCACAACTTAATTCTGAGGGCCAGGATCAACCTGTTGCTTTTATTAGTAGGAGGTTGACCCCTAGAGAAAAGTGTTGGTCTGCCATTGAGAGGGAGGCCTTTGCTGTGGTCTGGGCTCTGAAGAAGTTGAGGCCATACCTGTTTGGCACTCACTTCATTGTTCAGACAGACCACAAACCTCTACTTTGGCTAAAACAAATGAAAGGTGAAAATCCTAAATTGTTGAGGTGGTCCATATCCCTACAGGGAATGGACTATACAGTGGAACATAGACCTGGGAGTAGCCACTCCAATGCAGATGGACTCTCCAGATATTTCCACTTAGACAATGAAGACTCATCAGGTCATGGCTAGTCTTATTGTCCTTCGTTTGGGGGGGGGGTTGTGTAGGAAAGTACCATCTTGCCTGGCATGTTACCCCCATTTTTCACTGTATATATGTTGTTTTAGTTGTATGTGTCACTGGGACCCTGGTAACCCAGGGCCCCAGTGCTCATAAGTGTGCCTGAATGTGTTACCTGTGTAGTGACTAACTGTCTCACTGAGGCTCTGCTAATCAGAACCTCAGTGGTTATGCTCTCTCATTTCTTTCCAAATTGTCACTAACAGGCTAGTGACCATTTTTACCAATTTACATTGGCTTACTGGAACACCCTTATAATTCCCTAGTTTATGGTACTGAGGTACCCAGGGTATTGGGGTTCCAGGAGATCCCTATGGGCTGCAGCATTTCTTTTGCCACCCATAGGGAGCTCTGACAATTCTTACACAGGCCTGCCACTGCAGCCTGAGTGAAATAACGTCCACGTTATTTCACAGCCATTTTACACTGCACTTAAGTAACTTATAAGTCACCTATATGTCTAACCTTTACCTGGTAAAGGTTAGGTGCAAAGTTACTTAGTGTGAGGGCACCCTGGCACTAGCCAAGGTGCCCCCACATTGTTCAGAGCCAATTCCCTGAACTTTGTGAGTGCGGGGACACCATTACACGCGTGCACTACATATAGGTCACTACCTATATGTAGCTTCACAATGGTAACTCCGAATATGGCCATGTAACATGTCTAAGATCATGGAATTGCCCCCTCTATGCCATCCTGGCATTGTTGGTACAATTCCATGATCCCAGTGGTCTGTAGCACAGACCCTGGTACTGCCAAACTGCCCTTCCTGGGGTTTCACTGCAGCTGCTGCTGCTGCCAACCCCTCAGACAGGCATCTGCCCTCCTGGGGTCCAGCCAGGCCTGGCCCAGGATGGCAGAACAAAGAACTTCCTCTGAGAGAGGGTGTGACACCCTCTCCCTTTGGAAAATGGTGTGAAGGCAGGGGAGGAGTAGCCTCCCCCAGCCTCTGGAAATGCTTTGTTGGGCACAGATGTGCCCAATTCTGCATAAGCCAGTCTACACCGGTTCAGGGACCCCTTAGCCCTGCTCTGGCGCGAAACTGGACAAAGGAAAGGGGAGTGACCACTCCACTGACCTGCACCTCCCCTGGGAGGTGTCCAGAGCTCCTCCAGTGTGCTCCAGACCTCTGCCATCTTGGAAACAGAGGTGCTGCTGGCACACTGGACTGCTCTGAGTGGCCAGTGCCACCAGGTGACGTCAGAGACTCCTGCTGATAGGCTCCTTCAGGTGTTAGTAGCCTATCCTCTCTCCTAGGTAGCCAAACCCTCTTTTCTGGCTATTTAGGGTCTCTGTCTCTGGGGAAACTTTAGATAACGAATGCAAGAGCTCATCCGAGTTCCTCTGCATCTCTCTCTTCACCTTCTGATAAGGAATCGACTGCTGACCGCGCTGGAAGCCTGCAAACCTGCAACATAGTAGCAAAGACGACTACTGCAACTCTGTAACGCTGATCCTGCCGCCTTCTCGACTGTTTTCCTGCTTGTGCATGCTGTGGGGGTAGTCTGCCTCCTCTCTGCACCAGAAGCTCCGAAGAAATCTCCCGTGGGTCGACGGAATCTTCCCCCTGCAACCGCAGGCACCAAAAAGCTGCATTACCGGTCCCTTGGGTCTCCTCTCAGCACGACGAGCGAGGTCCCTCGAATCCAGCAACTCTGTCCAAGTGACCCCCACAGTCCAGTGACTCTTCAGTCCAAGTTTGGTGGAGGTAAGTCCTTGCCTCACCTCGCTGGGCTGCATTGCTGGGAACCGCGACTTTTGCAGCTACTCCGGCCCCTGTGCACTTCCGGCGGAAATCCTTTGTGCACAGCCAAGCCTGGGTCCACGGCACTCTAACCTGCATTGCACGACTTTCTAAGTTGGTCTCCGGCGACGTGGGACTCCTTTGTGCAACTTCGGCGAGCACCGTTTCACGCATCCTCGTAGTGCCTGTTTCTGGCACTTCTCCGGGTGCTACCCGCTTCAGAGAGGGCTCCTTGTCTTGCTCGACATCCCCTCTCTCTGCTGGTCCAATTTGCGACCTCCTGGTCCCTCCTGGGCCTCAGCAGCGTCCAAAAACGCTAACCGCACGATTTGCAGCTAGCAAGGCTTGTTGGCATTCTTTCGGCAGAAAAACACTTCTGCACGACTCTCCACGGCAAGAGGGATCCGTCCACCAAAGGGGAAGTCTCTAGCCCTTTTCGTTCCTGCAGAAATCTCAGCTTCTTCTGTCCAGTAGAAGCTTCTTTGCACCCGCAGCTGGCATTTCCTGGGCATCTGCCCATCTCCGACTTGCTTGTGACTTTTGGACTTGGTCCCCTTGTTCCACAGGTACCCTAGATTGGAAATCCACAGTTGTTGCATTGCTGGTTTGTGTCTTTCCTGCATTATTCCTCTAACACGACTTCTTTGTCCTTAGGGGAACTTTAGTGCACTTTGCACTCACTTTTCAGGGTCTTGGGGAGGGTTATTTTTCTAACTCTCACTATTTTCTAATAGTCCCAGCCACCCTCTACAAGGTCACATAGGTTTGGGGTCCATTCGTGGTTCGCATTCCACTTTTGGAGTATATGGTTTGTGTTGCCCCTATCCCTATGTTTCCCCATTGCATCCTATTGTAACTATACATTGTTTGCACTGTTTTCTAAGACTATACTGCATATTTTTGCTATTGTGTATATATATCTTGTGTATATTTCCTATCCTCTCACTGAGGGTACACTCTAAGATACTTTGGCATATTGTCATAAAAATAAAGTACCTTTATTTTTAGTATAACTGTGTATTGTGTTTTCTTATGATATTGTGCATATGACACTAAGTGGTACTGTAGTAGCTTCACACGTCTCCTAGTTCAGCCTAAGCTGCTCTGCTAAGCTACCATTATCTATCAGCCTAAGCTGCTAGATACCCTATACACTAATAAGGGATAACTGGGCCTGGTGCAAGGTGCAAGTACCCCTTGGTACTCACTACAAGCCAGTCCAGCCTCCTACAGAAGTGCAGAAGTCAAGCCTTGAAAACATTAATATTTTAAATACAATTGTAATTTTTAACATGTGGGAGCATTTCACCTTGGTACATAGGCTTATATCCTACCATTGACAGGAGTTTTTTTTAAAGTGATAGTGAAGTTAGAGATGGTTGTGCTCCCATCATGATGTCAATCCCTCTATTAAAATTAGAAGAAAGTCAATTTTCATGTGTACATTATATATGGCCTGTTTTATTTCCATGAATGAAACAACAATATAGTGTATTAATTCTAACACAAGATGTGATTGTACGGCATACATTGTGAATTTGTGTATTTGAATATACTAGCATGTGTGATATTGAAGAAAAAGGAGGTTTGGTGACGTGAAATATTTGCCTAGGATCACACAAATTGGGAAAGTGGGGAAGCTGGGATTGATCCCAGAAATTCTGGCTTCACACTGTGAAACTCAGCCACCAGATGGCTATATTTTAATTTCCCTCATGTTTTATAACAAAGGTCACTGTTTTGTCTTTATAGTTTACACGTAAGATTAGAGTTTGAGTGGCAGGCAGATTTTACAGTAGCTAAGGAGCTTTGAAGCAAAGCAGTACCATTTAGGAGCAACTGGGTGATGTCTGCTAGGAGGCAGTAAGACAATAGGTTTTACCATAGATAAACATTTCCAAAAAATGTTGTGGAAAATAGCTTGTGCAAGTTATATGTAATGTAAGTGTTGTACCATGGGAAGCCCACTTCTATTGTGCTATGCAGCCATAGGAAAGAAAAATTACATATCTGGAAAATCCAAAGAAGTTCCCATAATAAGGGCCTCTGTTGCCTGCAGGGTTGGGGATGCATTTGCCGACATGTATGCTTGGCTTTTTTTAAAAGATGATGGTGCTTCCTTTCGTTGTAGCGCTCATTTTCATGCCCAGCCAATATCGCTAAAGGATTTTTCCCTCAATAACAAAATGAACCATGTCAACATTGGGTGATGCCAAGCTTTCAAAGCTAGGATGTGACTACATTCATACAGTGTCCTGAGTAGGCATATCTTTGAAGGCTACAAGTTGGCTCATGGGATCTGGAACCCGCAGGAGTGAAGGTCGGGCGTGAATTCAGTCACATACATGTTTTCTTTTTCAATCTACAATCTAGAAGTAATGTAATAGGAGTTTTCATCAGGCATCCCTTTAAATGTGTCCATTTTGTTGTTTAATGTCCCCTAGAAGTTCGTTCAAAACCAAGGTCTCTTTACTGGAATATACAACTTCTATGAAAAAAACATCCATTGCCATACTTTGTCAAGGGTGTGATGCTGGTGGGTGTACATTTCATCTTAATGCCAAAAGAGAGACCATGCCACTGGCTAATGTGAGGGTCATAGAGTGGAGTAACATGCTGAAAGACAACGTGATTGATGTAAGGTGGTTTGAAGTTTTTGAGCACTGAGTACTATAGATCTATTATAATGCTATAAACAGATAAGGCTGTTTTTAAATAGAATGAGATTATGGAGTTTAATTTTCAAGGTTTCTTTCTTTAAAGTGACCAGTGGTGGCTGCCATGTATTTAGAGTGGTGGGACGGGCAAAATACATGTAGCATTCAAATAATAATAATAGAAAAGGAAATGGCACTTAATTCCTCACTTGCAATAAACATCCTCCTCGCTCGAGTGTCTTCACTCCTTGAAGCTCTGGACCCAGGAAAGTACACTACTCAGTCCTGGTGCTGCTTTCATGCTGTTAAGCAGCATGAGAGAAGTGTCAGGATTGGAGGGAGTGGCCTCTCTCAGCACTCTTAAGAGCACTGGAGGCATGTGCTTTCTCTAACTCAGCGTCTTAAGACAGCTTGGTTAGAGAAGTTTAAAATGCCCATGTCAAACTGGCTGTTGCAAGATTGCCGGCCGAAGGGACATGCGCACTTTAAGCAAAAGTGCAGAGCTCCCTGCTGCCACTCAGCAGCAATTGCCCTGCCCCGTCCTGAAACTTGCTTCAGGATGGGTTGTTGAAAAATAAAATGTTGATAAATAAACTTTATTACCATTTTATTTTTCAGCTGCTCTGGTGCATTTTTACAGTGGGGTGACGCTCCTCCGCTTTCATGGAGGTGCCGCTCCTGAAAGTGACCATACTATACATTACTCCACATAATGTAAACATTCAAAATGTCCTTCATATGCCTAGCACAGAAGCAATCTATCCACATGTAAAATTCAAAAGATAATGTTAAATGCACCATTTTGTATAAAAAAAGGATAAATGAAATACTCAAAAGATACCAAAAATGCTTCTGTATAATTATGCTCATCTGCACACCAAGAAAATCGCAATCAAATTAAATATGTGCTTCTGGCCACGCCCCTTAGCACCACCGATAGCCCCGCCCCCAAGCCCCACCCATAACCCACAACTCAATTTGGTGAGTACCTGCACTTATTTTTTTCCATTTAAAGCACTGCCTATATTGTCCTTTGGTCGTTGCAAGTGTTCCAAAAGAGATTTAATGCAAACATAACTCAGAACATCCTCAAAAACCTGCTTGATTGTGTCAAAAAGGAGTTGAATATTTCCTACTTTAAACGGAACTAATTAGGTATTAGGTAACACCAGATCTACTTGAAATTGCCAAATTAATTGGGCTGACAGACAGACCAGTGTCAATAAATATCAGGTAAATATCAGCGGAGTAATAGAGAAGTGAAGTCAGCCATGAAGAATGTAATTCCCTGCATGCTGCACAAGTCAAGGATGGGGATTGGGTGAGGATCGCCAAGCCTAGTTCAGCCACCAAAGGACAAAGTGCACATTACTGGAGACGTGGTAGGTGGTAGGGGTGTCTATTGATGCAATTAAGGTGACTGATGCTGATAGTGGTTGGTAGAGTAAGAGACAATGTCTACGGCTAGGGACAGCTTATGAGAGAGACTAAGTTTGCCTTGGAGTAATATCATTTTAGCATGTATGTTCCAGCCAGTTTCCAGTCGCAGCCATGTGTCCAATGGACGTGACTCTAGCTATGGTGATGTATACAAATTGTCCAGAGATTATCTGTGCAGCGCTGGCCCGGACAGACGTTGATGTTACAGTCGAACTGGCGACCAGGCCCAGGCAGTGTATAAATAGACAACCCAGAAAGCTTTTATTATTATTATTTGTAAGTAGTGTTTATGCTGTTGTAATTGGAAAATATATTTTCTGCACTGAGGTGTGTTCCTTTTGTTCCATGTTTGCTAATGTCGCATGCCCAATGTTTGGTAGTGTGAGTTTATGCTTACGTGTTTGAGTCATTTCTTCATGTTGTCATGTGTTCTATGTTAGTAGGCTTTCCCTGAGTGTGTGGCTGTGTGCGCACTCTTGGTATTGTCAGATACTTCGAGCTGCTCGGGGCAAAGGCTCCATTCCTGAAATAAAATGTTCACCCCTCCCGCCTAGACGATTTAAATTCAGAACACCACCCACTGAGAACTTCAGATGGCCACCCTCCTTACCTTCAGAAAACACTTACAAGTCAGTCTTTTCCCCAGTTACAGAGCTAATGGAGTCAAAATTATTTGCAGTGGACAACCACAGTTCTTCTCCTGCTGCTTACCTTTTTATAATGCCCTGTAATGTTCTCACGTACTACACTAACACTCCCGTTCACATGTTTATATTTGCTGTTGTTTAATGCAATTTCAGTCTAAGTTACATGCAAATCACCCGAGTATGACACCTCACAGTCCAGGTGTGCTATACCAGACTGTTAACTAAATAAATTAAAAAAAACATTATCAGACAGACAGGCAGACACCAAAGCACGGTGAAGCCAAAGCCTTATTCTACAAGCTTTCTATTAGAGGCCACAAGCCAGAGCAAACTTGTTTTTCGCAGTTTTTGCTGTGTGTGGTTTATATTTTGATCCATTGCCCCAATTGTGAAAGCTATGGTTGCCAAGCTAATGATTCTAAACCCCATGCACCCGGGGAAAGCAATGCCCCTTCTGCAGCCACCCCCAGCGGTAAACAGTATCATGCCCACCTGCTTCCAATAAGTCACACAGAAGGCCAGGAGGAGGAGGAAGTTCAGGAGCATGACGAAAAATGCTGGATACTTTGATCCATGAGGAGCACTGTGCTGTGGAGGCCCCTATTGATCAATCAATCAAGTATCACTACATAGTCCTCCAGCAACTATTATACAGGGCGGATTAAACCTACCATTAGAAAACCACCGTTAGAAATGGGGTTTCTGGTTGGCTAGAGAACGCACCTCAGCCAGGCAGTAACCACCACTCTAGTGATGGCAAGTAAGTTATCAATCAATCAATCAAAATTATTTGTAAAGCGCGCTACATACCTGTGAGGGTCTCAAGGCGCTGGGGGGAGGTTGGGGGAGTGCTGCTACTGCTCGAAGAGCCTGGTCTTGAGGAGTCTTCTGAAGGAAAGGAGGTCCTCGGTCTGTCTTAGGTCAGACGGGAGGGTGTTCGAGGTCTTGGCAGCGAGGTACGAGAATGATCTGCCGCTGGAAGATTTGCACCGGATGCGGGGGATGGAGGCGAGGGCGAAGTTGGCAGAGCGGTGTTGCCAGATGGGGGTGTAGAAGTTGAGTCTGCTGTTCAGGTAGGCTGGTCCGGTGTTGTGGAGTGCCTTGTGTGCGTGGGTGAGGAGCTTGAAGGTGATCCTCTTGTTGACGGGGAGCCAGTGAAGGTCTCTTAGGTGGGGGGTGATGTGGCTGTGGCGAGGGATGTTGAGGATGAGTCGGGCAGAGGCGTTTTGGATGCGTTGGAGGCGTTGTAGGAGTTTGGATGGGATACCGGCATAGAGGGCGTTGCCGTAGTCGAGTCTGCTGCTGACGAGGACCTGGGTTACTGTTTTTCTTGTTTCTGGTGGGATCCATTTGTAGACTCTGCGAAGCATGCGGGGGGTGTTGTAGCAGGAGCAGGAGATGGCGCTGACCTGCTTTGACATGGAGAGTGTAGAGTCGAGGGTAAAGCTGAGGTTTTGTGCGATGTCGGTAGGTGTCGGTGGGGGACCCAGTGTGGTCGGCCACCATGAGTTGTCCCAGGCGGAGGGGGTGGGCCCAAGGATGAGGACCTCTGTTTTGTCCGAGTTCAGTTTTAGCCGGCTGTCTCTCATCCAGTCGGCGATGGCTTTTAGTCCCTCGTGGAGTTTGGTTTTGGCAGTGTGTGGGTCCTTGGTGAGGGAAAGGATGAGCTACACACCAAAGATAACCTGTGCTCACCCCACACCAGCGACACAGTAAATACCCCACAAGAGAGAGACCACACAGGATTCTGTAAAAATATGCCTCTTATGTTGTACATAGATATCTTAGACCAAACAGGACATAAATCATAAATGTTGCACAGAGAATGACATTGCGGTACTATGACTCAGTATTCTGATAATGCGAGGCAAAACAATAGGCATCACAACTTCACTGAACACAGGACATTAAAAATGCATCAGGTTATAACAGAGAGTACATGAATCACTAGTTTAGGGCAAATACTACAACCTGATTTGGAGACAGAACCCAGGAAGTGCCTTATGCTGCAACACCTACAGGGATCATCAAATACCCCCATAAGAACATAGGGTGTAGGGTTCCAAGCGTAAGTGACTCGCCGTCTGCAGCTAGCCTAATCCCCATATTTGAGGGTGGGTTGTGGGGCTGGAACCTAGTGAGGGTTTGCTTAAAAACACGTGACCTGAGTGAGAGCGTTCGGGGAGTAAGAAAAAGGTTAAGTTCAAAGTCCTGCTGAACGGCGGACTCTAGATCTTCACAAGACTAACTCAGGATGACATGTCCTCCTCTTCCACGGGTTTCTTCCTCTTATCTTTGAGTCCTCGTGCAGAGGAGTTGACTAAACATGGTGGAAGAAGTACTTCATTTTCAAATGCACATATTGTGAAAGTGCTGACAGAGCACTGCCTGAAAGTCAGACCCTTTGCAAAGATTGTTCCCAGGAAGCTCACAAAACGCTCACTTTAATTGACACAGCGGTACAGTAAAAAAGTTTGAGATACTTTTCTCACGGGAAAAAGTTCTGGTTAAAAAAATGGCCTCGATTTACAAAGATTTGACAGTTCTTTCATTTGTAGGCCTGACCCCATTCCTTTTGGCTTACAGCCTACTGCGGTCGCACAATAACACTGTATGGAGACAATATGTACCTCCACCTTTGAACCTTTTGTTTGTGAAAAATGTGTTCGAAACTAATTGTCTTTGAAATCTTTTATTTCAGTCAGTTGAGGTAGAATCATTCATAAACAGTTAGACCGCTCCAAATCTCAGCTCTGAATCAAGAGAAACAGAGTCAAGTGATCCAGCACTCCCATCCCATAGGAGGCACATCTACTTCATATGTAAGTAGAGACACTGGCGGCCAGGTGGGACGTAAAGCAATTTGCGTCATCAAACGCAGAGGCAGCCTTTGTCATTGGCTGTAAAGATATGTGGTTGTTTCTAGGCGGCCTGGGCCTTCATTTGGTAGGGCTGGGAGCTGGGGCATAGCCAGTAAAAAGTCCTATATTGATATTTCCAGGCAGACTGGAGAGAATGACCTTTTCCCGGGATGTTGTGTTTCGGTATTATTTTATGCAACACATTATTCATGTATAGTGTACAATGTGAAAAGAGTCGATCCTATGTAACTGTAGTTGTTCAGTTTATGAGTAGGCGACGATTCAGATCTTTGGAGTTCGGGCCAGATGCAGGTACAGCCTACCACAGTGCCTGACAGCGGGTCATGAAGGGGTTTGAAATGCATGCTCATCCAATCCTTGGCCTATCTATAGAACACCCAGTGCAATGGGCAGGTGTGCCAATTGAAATTGTAATTATATGCGACAATGTGTGAAAGAGGTAGGCAGCTGTAAAAATACTGACAGGGTGACATTTAAAGAAAATGCAGCGCGTATAGGTCCGTGGGTGCATTGTGTTTGTGTGGGGGAAGGATTAGTGAGGTGAAGGGGGTGCAAGGAGGTACTTCAAGGAGAGTGAAAAGAGGATGCTGAAGAGAAAAGAGATAAGGTGTGAAACACGCACAGTGACTTTTTTCAGAAAGATATGAGGAGAAAATGAGCGTGAATGTCTAACAAAAAGACTGCAGAAGAGAGTTGGTTGAAGAATAGACTGAGGATTATTGAGGCACTCCAAAGACCCCTTCCACAAACCATAGTAATAATTAATTCACATTCTGCCGAAAAAGTGTAAATTACTAAAACAAAAAACACCTGCACAATCTTCATGAGTGCCCCAGGCAAGTGCCACCCACAGCTGTTCGGTGGAGCAGCCCTATTGTAATCTACCTGTGGGCTTTTAACCACGCCCACCACTTACGCTCTTTGGGCTTGCCTTTCACAAATCCTTTGTAATCATTGGCAAATGCTTCAAGCCTGCCCCACCTTGGAGGAGTTTTGTTACCTCCTTGCAGACTGTCCCTGTTACATGGATAATTGCACTTTTGCCTATATGTTGGACTGCAAGCCAACTTGTTTTTCCTTTTGTGTCTCTCCTTCGAGCCCATGCACATGGCGGCATTGGCGCTTTGAATCGGCTCGCTTATGTCAACTGCTTCACTTTTCGTTTTCAATTTATGTAGCAAGAAAAGTCCAGTTAATTTACAATGCTAATCGCTCTAACTCGAGCAAACGCGAGACCCACTGCATTGCAAATGCTTGTTTTATTTGTGGCCCATTTTGTGCCCCCTAAAAATCACATCTAGAGATGCCGCTCGGGCAGAATCAGTTACATACAGGGCACAGCTAGTTTTAAGTCAGATGGACCAAGGTGACCTAATAAATAGCCTCTCAGGCGCAGTTCTGCTTCAGGGGAGACGGCCCTGTTTCTGTGTTAGACGGTGAGTTTTTATTAGGATTTTTTTGTCTGTGTTGCCTATCACTGCTTTGTACGTTGGTTGTTAGATCGCCCTAGCTCAGGCAGTAACTTGTATTTTAAATATTTGCCAAATACTAAATCCATAAAACACTACCATAGAGTTGTGATTCACTAAAGACGAACTCCAGGTTCTCCGTCTCTCTGATGAATAAGGAGGCCTCTCCTAAAAGGCTCAACAAAGCACCACTGCGTCTCTGTTTGCTTGTCAGGGAGCTAAGCGGCGGTTCTGAGCCTCCTGCAAACAAAGGCTGCACTTTAAAGTGTTGGACAGTCCCTCCCCTGGGGGACAATGACTTTAATCAGAGTCTTCCAGATAAGAGCAACCGCTGGGATTTCTGCATAAGCACAAAGGGGCTTCCTGCCAATTCAAATGGAAATGGCCGCTGTCTGCGCCGAGACAGGACAAAACAATAAGGCAAACATCCTTCCAGTCTGTCAAGTGCTGCCTTTAGAAGTTTCGCCAGATTGGATCTAGGAACTTTATTTTACCAGCAAAACTAACTTCTCATTGCATGTGTGGCGTACATTAGTAAATGGACAAGCACTCCACCGCCAGGGAGCGAGGTGAATCCCCAAGTAAACACCATTGGCAAATCCAATTAGCACAAGTTACATTACACAAGAACACATTCATTTTTCGGTAGGCATGGGGAGATTGAGTCATTTGCCCAGAATCACAGGATGTCGAGCCCATGCGAGACTATTGGGCCCATACCAAGACTAGAACCTGGTTCCCCAGCTCCAAAGTCGGCAGCTCTGGCCTACACAACATCCTCTCCCGATTCCCTGTCAGCCTTTTGGCTTTGTCAATGATTGCATCTTTTTGTCATGTTTTTTTTCCAAAACTTTATTATTTAAGACGCCTCTGGGCACTCATCAATCAAAAGTAAAAGCAGTGGCTAAAAGGAAATACATATTTTTGGTCTAAAAAAAAAGCACATTGCCATAGTAGTACCTGGCATTGAAAGATGCCAGGTACTAATCCTTTGTCTGTGGATGTGTTCCATGTGAAAGGGCAGGATGCCGTCACTCATACTGAAGATGGTCAATTGCTGAACTGGGCTGACCCACTGTCTCATGCTGGCTGCTGTAGTAAGTGCAAGGAAAATATGAATGACATAACAAGAGACCAATGGATAAGGGCCCTGGTTGTGAATATCATATAAATATAATATACATATAATTGTAGGGAAATCAGAAAGTCTTGGCGAATGCCAGGCCTAAAAAGCAGCCCCTTTTATTTCGTTTCAGTCCAATGTGCCTGCATATAAATAGCCAAATCGACCCAAAGTTCTTTGGAGTGGTAAATCCCACCCGCAAATACTTTTGGCAACAGTGAGATAATGCCCACTACATCTTCACACAGAGAAATATATGGATTAATTTTAACAATAAACAGACAAGAGGACTGTAACAGAATTAGAACATGAACCAAAGGACAATGGATGCAGCCTAGGCTATGAAAGACATAAACAGAGGCTGAAACAGTTTCATTCTTTTGGACTTTTTATATAGTGTACCAACACCCGCGTGTCTAGAATCAGAGCTGTTCTACACAGAGTACTTAAGATTTACAAACAACTTCATGCTAACTGTAAAAGTAGCTCAGTACTTTGACAGCACCTACTTCATTGACAATATGTGCACTCCATGCTATCAGGTGCAAAGTCAGCTATTCCATCACAAACAACAAAGCAGCAACGTAAAATATCACCAGACATTCTGCCGATTTCAACTGCTTTATTTCCTCATCAAACCAGCTTTTACATTGCATTACATCGAGTCCTACTGTTCCTCACCTCATACGGCTTCATATATCCTTCCTCATCGCAGCTCTGATAATTGAGAATGAAGCAAGTATCTTGTGGGAGCCCAAACAAACACTCCACACAGAGGTCACACATGTTAACCAACATTTTTTTTTTATGGAAAGTTTAAACCCTCCACCAAGTCAGCATATCTCAAAACAAAAATCAGGAGGAAGTCACAACACAGGAAGCCGACGCACGAAGCCCAGTAGTACAACAGGAACTGCAGAAACATTTGGGTAATAGAGGGAGACAAAAGTAGTTTGGAAAGCCCAAGTGGCAGCTCTGCAAATATCTGATTGAGATAGCCCCATAAATTTCGCCCAGGAAACGGCCATCCAAACGATAACCCCAGAGGCAAGAATAATACAAGGCAATAGCCAGGAGGATCCAATCACTAATAGTAGACTGAATATTTACCCCCAATGGCCCTGACCATAGAATACAAAAAATGCATCCGTTTTTTATAAGCCTTGAATCAAGTGAGAGTACTTATCCACTTACTGCTTGTTATGCTGGATGGTATGTAGGGCAGAAATGAAAGAACCTCCACTTCTGACTGTCTTCAGCAAGCATCTGTATGGTGCCCCAACTATGGTCTATGGTCTTCTTTTCTTTCTCCACATTTGTTGGGTCTGCCTCTCTTCTGATTGCCTTCTGGGGTCCATTGGAGAGCTGTTCTTGTAATGGAGTCTTGTTCATTTCTGATGGTGTGCCTTTTTTATCTTGGTCTTTTTCTCATAGTAATGGTGCCCATGCTGTCTTGCTTGCACCTCATAAGTAGACGGAGTTGGAGATGGTTTACAGCCAGAAAATGCACAAGATTCTTCTCAGATTACTGGTGTGAAAGAATTACAGTTTGGGAATGTTGCTTTTTGTCATCCGCCAACATATTGTGATCCATACAAGAGTGTAGACAGAACACAGCTCTGGTAAAGCCTCAACTTGTTAGTTCTGACCTCCATACATTTTTCAGCATCCTGAAGGCATTCCTGGCCTTGATCAGTCTGCTCTTGATGTTGCTGAATTGCTCCTCCATCATGTTTGATAGTACTGTCTAGTTAGGTGAAACTGCCAGTCATGGCTAGGTACTCTCCATCCACCTTGATTAGTGGAGGGTTTGGGATGTTAAGTGGCATGACGTCTGATTTCTTTGTAGTGATCTTCAGGCTACTTGCTGTGCATAGGTGTTGAGGTGAAGCATCTTTTCCTGCATATGCTAGTGTGTGTGAGAGAGCATGGGTAGGTCGTCTGTATAGTCAAGGTCCTCTAGTTTAGAGAAAAAAGGTCCATTTGATGCATCTGGCTTGGTCTTCAGTTGTGCTTTGCATCACCCAGTCAATGACTAGGTTGAACAGCAAATTTGACATCACACATCCCTCTCTCACACACGTCTTAACTTTGAAGCTATACTCCCTATCACCCACCATGTATGTAAAATTATCGTAGCTCTTAATGAGAAGAACTATCTGCTGTGGTATGCTATGGACTCTCAGTATACACCATATGCGGTCACAGTGATACTGTCAAAGGCCTTCTCAAAATCAATGAAGTTGATGTATAGTTGTCTCTGCCATTCCATGCACTGCTCTATGATGTTGCACAGAGTAAGGATCTGATCAACGCACCCTCTTCCCCTTCAGAACTGAGCCTGTTCTTTTCGTGCCTGCTTGCCCATGGCATTAGAAATACGTTGTATAATGATTTTTACCAGGACTTTATTCTGGATTGACAGAAGGGTGATTCTATGCCAGTTGTTACGGGTTGCTATCCCTCCCTTCATTCTGAGTCGTATGGAAGCAGGACATGATTTTAGGTCTAGGGGGCAGAAGAATGTTAGAAAAATAATGCCTCTGCATGAATCTCACTTGCGACTCCCTTCACAGAACAGCTTCAGTCTCCTCCCACACTTTTACTGAAGTCATCACAAGTACAAAAGTGACCTTAAATATCAAAAACCTCATCAGAACCTCCTCTAAAGTTTCAAATACAGTACTCCACCATCCCTGAAACAACACCAAGATGGTACAACTAGATTATGGACTCTATGGCATGCTAACTTAAAACCATTGAAAAAATGGGGAGCATACCCTCCATGGAAGGCAGACGCCCCAGGCTCCTCTGAATACTGGAGCAGCACCCAAGTGAAATTACGACGAGGAAGGGGTCAGGCCTGACTAGAACCTATCTTGTAATAAATCTAAACAGTCCAAGGCCCTAACAATGCAATACAGAGAACACCCAGGGCTCATGCCATGTATGAAAGTGGTTTCATTGTGGTTTATTTGTATATCTTATGGGGAAAAGGCTGCCTAGACAGCTGCAAAGCCTCACCAACTTCTGAAGACACCCATAAATAATTGAGCCCAAGGTATTCACCCTCCATGATGCGAGCCTCAACCGAGATAACGGGAAAGATTACAAGACTGGCCACCACAGAGACAATTGAGAGAGTAAGACAAGTCACTCTGCTGAACAGCCAATAGCTGTAACAGGAGAAAACCACTAGTGAAGTAAAAAAAAGGAGCCAACAGAATCATTGATGACCCCTCCCTCCTCATCTTCGAGATGAACACAAACAGGGGAATGAAAAACAATAAGCCGCTGGGTCAACCCTATGCCTCCTGAACCTTCTCTGTCAAACGAAAGAGTGGCAGCAGAATATCCTGTCAGTATTCAAACATACATTCAAAGCACTTCCAACTGCTCAATGATTTCCTTGTTCATTTTGGGCCGGTCAGAGTGGTTCACTGAAGATGGAAATAACAGACCACTGTTGGTCTGGGAGAGAGCATTACAGAGAATACAGGAGAGAAATTGGAAATTTGTAATCCCTGGAAGTCGGATCCCAAAGTGACAGAACATGCAACAAGGAGGGTTTTAGATGAAGGTAGCGATAGATGGACAGAAGCAGTCCTCTAAGCAAGGAGAACATGTGAGCAAGTCCTTTGCCTTTCAGTCGCTCTGCAGATGGGGGGAAAAACATGGCCTCACGGGTGAGCCCAATAGACTCTCCTTTACCAGTGCATCAGACTGGACTTCTTCATATTGCACTCACCAGGGCTGTCTGTAATGGGACTGTTGAATCACGGGTTAGCCGATTGTCTACCTATGGCTAGTTAAATACCCTAGGGCTGCAACAGGCCCACTGATGAAGCCAACATCTTCTTATACACCGATCTCAACTCAAATGGGAAGGCTCAGAATTGAAAGTGCACCAGCAGAGGCATAAACTGAAGAATCTGAAAATGATGATGTACTTGGATGAATAAAGAGGTATGTGCCTTTTATATATATTGACAACCTGAAGTCTATTGGGGCCACAATGTAATGATTTCTTGTAACAATGTCATCCAGAAAGGGGTATTCTGAGTGAAGACATTAACACCTCATCAGGTTAATAAAGAATTAAAATGCTTGGGAACTAGAGTAAGGATTGACTACCATATCAATACTGAGAGGGGACAGGCATGATTTTCTCCTTGATTAGAGCACAGTCCATCCCCTTCTAAAGGGTGGCATCCAGTGGTGGCCGGCAGCTTTAGGAGGGAGGGGGCGGGCGGGAAGCACACACACACACACACACTCATTCTTTCACACACATACATGCACGCACGCACATCCATTAACAACACTCATAACATTCAAACATGCATGCACACACCAAACATTCATTTAAAGTTCACACACACTCATTCTTTCACACACACATGCACGCACGCACATACATTAACAACACTCATAACATTCAAACATGCACGCATGCACCATTCATTTTAAAACATCACACACTCATTCTGTCACACACGCACATCCATTAACACTCATAACATTTAAACATGCACGCACGCACCAAATATTCATTTTAAAAGATCACACACACTCATTCTTTTACTCACACACTCATGCACATCCATTAACAACACTCATAACATTCAAACATGCACGCACACACCAAACATTCATTTTACAACATCACACACACACACAGACACTTACCTTCGCCGGCGAGGTCCCAGGAGGGTTGGGACTGCTGCCTTCTCTCATTGACTGACCTTAGGGAAGGCAGCAGTCCCAGCCTCGTCACAGAGTGGGATGGGGTCAGTGAGACTGCTGACCCCACCCCACTCTGTGACAAAGTGTCACTGATTGACACTCGCACTGGGCGCTTCAGGGCTTAAACCTGAAGCGCCCAGGTCGAAGTCAATGGGTGACGCTTTCCTCGTCACCCAGGGGAGGGCCTTGAGGCACCTTTGCTGAGCCGAGGAGGTCATGCCCATAGGAGATGTGACCTCTTCAGCCCAGCAAAGTTCAGCTCACGCAGCCGGGAGTCTGCGCAAATCGCACATGTCTCACTCCTGGCTGTCTGAGCTGAAAATGAAGTGTCTGCCAGGCTGACCTTTGATCAGCCTGACAGACATTCTTCATGAGGGGCAAAAGGTGGGGGGGCATGGTCCCTCCGCCCTAAAGGACGGGCTGTGCCTGGTGGCATCATGTGGGCATCTGAAGGCCAAGGAATCAACAATACTCCCGAACACAGAGGAACATCAGACTGACAGGCATCTGGAAGCAGGATCAGCTCGCAGTGCTTTGTAGGGGCAGGGTGGCACTTGTGGAGGGTAGGGCTTGTGTGGGAATTAATAAAAAAAACATTAAAAAACACTTACCTTTATTGCAATGACCACTAACATCCTGAGTGGAATCGACCCTTAGGAAAGAAGTTATGGGAAGATTGTGAACACTGAAGTGAATGTATCTATGTTGAAAGCCTAGCATCTTTTGCATCCTGTTTCCCCAATTCCCCCAATTTGTATAGCATTCTGCTGAATGCAGCCATCGTTCAGCCACATTCACTCAGATCACAGTGATCTAAACATTTGGGGGCTAATATAACAGAGTTCCAATAGGATAATCTTTGTTGTGATACATGCAAGACCTCCCATAGTACAGCAGGTAGAGAACCACACTATAAAATAGTATTTATTGGGTATTGTTACTCCCTCTAAACTCAGGACATTTTACTCAGGAGTACGTATTCTATGCTGGAGGGGATTAGGGATGCAGGGGAATTTAAACCCTATCTGATGGGACTGCATGTGAATTAGGATTTTTTGCACTGAAATCTTGGCAGCTATGGAAACGATATTGGGATGCATGCTACAGGTAGACTTCTCTTCTATAATACTGGGCTTTACTAAACCAAACAAAAAGTGATAATTGATTTGGGATAATTTGGAACTGCTTAGTAGCCACCAAGACGATCCTGGCAGCTGTCTGCAAAAAGAACGCCCCCTATGTACATGATTCTTGTATCTAAGACTAAGAAATTCCCTGGCAATAGAACAACTAGGCTCACAGAAATAATTTGAAACAATTTGGGAGCCATTTTTATTGTCTTTAAGCCAGAGGCTACCCCAGATCACTTGCCCAACATGTCTGAGAGCCCTGACGTTGTTTCATTACTAGTGAGCGCTGCAGCTCCTGTGGGTTGGGGTATTGATTTGTTTGTATAGGGTACTAGAACTAATAGTGTTACCCTGATTTATAGGTGATTGGTGTCTCTGCCTCAATTCTGAGCCATACACTACTTTGAATTTGGTCAAATCCAGCTTAGGAAATTTCCTCATCATTTAGAAGATGGGTTAGCGGCATAATGCCATGAATTTTTAGGCAAAAATAAAATCAGGGTACCACTGCAATAACAGTAAAACATCATCCAACAGACAGTCTTTATTCTTTAGCTCATTATTAGTGGATACATATTCATCCCACATACCGACGAAACGTATATAATATAGTGGTGTGGCCAGGGTGCCATGGGCCTTCGTGCCATCAAGGAAACTACGTCAGCTAGACTGGTGTTTTAGTATTAAAATACAACAATAATTAAGGTTCCAAGCCACTCAAGCTTTTAGGCCTCGGTGACAATGCACCTTCTGCACAATTGATAGTTATGCCTCTGGTTTTGTAATAAAATGAAAACAGATCGTAATGCAGCATAGCATCTCGGCATTGCATAAAAATATAAACCTTATACAAGAAGGCCAGCAGAAAGCAGAAGTGTGTGCATATTGATTAATTAAAGCATGGGTAGGCTTAGAAGTCTCCCAAAGTGTAAAATCTAATAGTTATGGCTTCTTAATATCTTCTAGAGGAGCTGAATACATTTGCAGGGCTTCCGAATGTGTGTCGCCCCTGGCCCTTTTTCAGCCGTCTCAAATGTTGTTTTAATTAGCAGTGGCTGTTAATATTCCGCGGTATCGAATGCACGTTCTAGGTGAAAAGGTTAATAGAAGCCTGCAAAGTGCACGACGCGGCGAGTAACTTAATCCGTTGTCAAGTGAAAGCCCTCATGCAAATCGATTCATGCATTTGACAGCAACACAATCTAAATGGAAACTCGGATAGTTACATTTTAAATGGAAATTTATAGAATTTAAATTTTAATAACTATTGTTTTTGTAGGAAAAGCAAATTAATAAGACGTTTTTCGCACTTGCAACGATAATGCTGCGAGTTCTCTTACCCGATCTACACTGGTTGGACATTGTTTCCTTATGTTGGCCGTTTTTCTGCGTTTATTTTTTTTAAATCTTAAACAATTGTATTGCCATTTTCAGAGAATTCCTCATACCCTTAACCAGTAATTAACCAACTAGATGCACCCCCTGTTTCAATTTCTCAATTGGCACACTCCTAGCATTTCACAGCAGCAGGTATCATCAGCTAGCTTCATGCTGGGGGGATCAGCCGACTACAAAACAACGCATTCCACAGAAACAGGTCACCAGACTTCGGTATCCCGTCTCGCCAGGGTTTCTGTGCGCTTCAGCAGAGGTTGGTGAGGGTTTTTGCCAGTACTTTTCTAAGCTAGCTAGATCCTGTGAGCAACCCACTGCCCAATCACTTCTGTTGGCACACACCTCCCAAAATAAAGTGCCCCTGTAGGAGGCTGGCCCTTTATGTAGTGTACAAAGCTAGGCACACTGTGCAATAGGTCCAGGCAACCACAACTTGGTTTACAGGGATAAAAATAGATCACCTAATGCTCTAATTTTTAAGGTCGCTTGGTCGAGCAATTAGGCCAATCTTGGAGAAGTGCAAAGCATTTGTGTTACTCACAGTATCAATCATGCAACTCACACATTCAAAGGAATAACTCAAGACCAATTTATAAAAATACTTCAGATTCCTATGTAATTTTTAAGACCAAGATTATAAAAATTTGTTAAGTTACTTTCTGAGATATGAACTTTTGAATTTTAATAAAAATATTTTTTTGTGCGTAATTACGCACCATAGGAATCAATGGAAAGTCACCTTTAACTTAAAAAATACATTAAAAAAATCGTGCAGTTGGTTTACCAAGTTCTTCTTTTGCAGGTTGGTCAGGTCGTTAGTGGGCACACTGTGCCAGCTGAGAAAGTTCACGTGGTTCCTGGTTCCGGCGGGAGTAGCAATGAAAGATCTCTGGAGCTGGTGCAGGGCCACTGCGGGGGACCACTTGGAAAAGCACTGCACAGATAAGTTTAGAAGTGGTTCCTTGGGGTCCCCTTGGACTGTCGAGGTCGCAAGGGGTGGGGGACAGCATGTTCTTTGTTGCCGGGCCGGGCAGAGCAAATCGATGAGCCAGGAGCTGTGCACAAGGATGTCTTCTGGAGCAGGAGGTAAGTTGGTTCATGCCAGGTGGGGCCACTCCTCCTACTCTTGGGGTAGTTTCACACCTTTTCTCCCACCAAAAGCAGGGGTTTGTAAAGGGTGTGACCATCTACTGCTATCAGAAGGCCTTGGGGTTGAATTTCAATGGCGATAAGCCCTTTAAAGCTCAACGCCAGGAAAGTGCACATTCCTGAGGGAGGGGGTGTTAGCATCTCTACCCAGGAAGGGCATTGTTCTACAAACCAGAGAGACGGGCTTCTCCCCCAAGGTTTGTAGATTGGGTGTCTGAAGGTGGCAGTCTGGATAGGACTAGTCAGCAACCAGGCCAGGGAAGTTAGCTTTTGCCAGAGGCACCTCTAAGGCGACCCCTGGGTACATTTAGGGATAAATCCAATAATGATACCCGTTTGGATATAAGTATATAAATAGGTGACAATGGCCCTCTTTACAACCCTGGCGGTCGGTGGTAAAGCGGCGGTAAAACCACCAACAGGCCGGCAGTAAAAAAAATTGAATTATGACTGTGGCGGAAACCGCCAACATAGACAGCCACTTTAACACTCCCACTGCCATGGCGGTACAAACAAACAGCATGGCGGTCACCGCCAACAGACAGGCGGAAGACAATGTACTGCCCACACTATTATGACAGGCCAATCCGCCACCTTTTCCGGGGCGGATTCAACGCGAACAAAAACACGGCAGAAACAGGACTTGGAAGGGGAAACACTCACCTCTACACATTCCACGAGGAACCAGGACGCCATGGAGCCTGAACTCCCAATACTCCCTGCGATTGTCTTCCTGCTCCTCTACCAGGAGCACGACCGACGGTGGCGACGACCACGGTGAGTACTGCACCTACAACACAGGGGAGGGGGGATGGAAAAGAAAGTGACACACACACACGCAACACCCCCACCCCTACCCTCACCCACAACAACACACACACCAATATATGCTGAAACATTACATTTACACCCCCAACCCCCCCCCCCGGAAGAACGCAAGGACAAAAGGAAATGAGTTGAATGATTGTAATCATGTAAAATCCATTAATCAAAAATGTATATACACTATAAACAAATATGTACACCAAGAGTTCAAGTCCAGGTAATGCACCAATATAGTCCGTGGACCACTGGGCCCAAAATGCTTGGGCGAGGCCCACACAAGATACCCGATCGAAGCGGAGAGAACACTGTAGGGGCATCAGATCGAAAAAAACACAGGCACCTCAGGGGGAAGGGAAGTGGGGGCACCTCAGCCGGATGAGTGCACGACGCCAGCTCCACGAGGGGGCTCCATGCCCATTGATGTATCCTGGGGAGTGCAAAGCCAAAGTCTCAAGTCACTCCAGTGGGTGGGTTGCCCACTGCTCTATCCTGGGGAGTGCAAAGCCACAGTCTCTCAAGTCACTCCAGTGGGTGGTTTGCCCACTGCTTTATCCTGGGGAGTGCAAAGCCACAGTCTCTCAAGTGGATAACAGTCTCCACTGGTTCTGGAGGGGGCTTTGTGCCCAGAGTGCTTCATCCTGCCAAGGACAGAGGTAGTGGATGTGATACTCCACTGGTTCTGGAGGGTGCTTTGTGCCCAGAATGCTTCATCCTGCCAAGGACTGAGGTAGTGGATGTGATACTCCACTAGTTCTGGAGGGGGCTTTGAGCCCAGAGTGCTTCATCCTGCCAAGGACTGAGGTAGTGGATGCCTTTCTCCACTGGTTCTGGAGGGGGCTTTGTGCCCAGAGTGCTTCATCCTGCCAAGGGCTGAGGTAGTGGATGCCTTTCTCCACTGGTTCTAGAGGGGGCTTTGTGCCCAGAGTGCTTCATCCTGCCAAGGACTGAGGTAGTGGATGTGACACTCCACTGACAGTGGTGCAACATGCAAGCTGGCCAGGCCCCTGGAACTGACCACCAGCCTCGTACGAATGACCACTGGGGATGGCAGCCATGTCTGCGGTGGTGCCACTGGCTCAGGATGTGGCGTGGCCGCTGGCGGTGCAGGTGGCGGGCTCAGTAATGGCGATGCTTGCAGCGCTCATTGGGCAGCGGTACTGGTGGGGGGCTCACTGACCTCGGTGCTGACGACTGTGTCATGAGCGGTGGTGCTGGTGGGGGGCTCACTGACCTTGGTGCTGGCGGCGGTGTCCTGAGCGGCGGTGCTGGTGGGGGGCTCCCTGACCTTGGTGCTGGCAGCAGTGTCTTGAGCGGCGGTGCTGGTGGGGGGGCTCACTGACCGTGGTGCTGGCGCCGGTGTCATGAGCGGCGGTGCTGGGCTCACTGACCTTGGTGCTGGCGGTGGTGTCCTGAGCGGCGGTGCTGGTGGGGGGCTCACTGACTTTGATGCTGCTGAAGGGCAGTGTCTGAGGTTCAGGTGAAGGGCTCAGTATCTTGGGTGCTTGTGGCGGTGCCCGTGGCAGCGGTGCATGTGGCGGTGGTGGTCTTGTCCGCCGTGCAGGCTGGCGGCGACGTTGACTTGCCTTTCTTTTTCAGGTCCTTCCCCACCTTGGATGGTGGCGCAGCTGTCTTGCCACTCCCAAATTTTGTCCTGGCTGAGCCCTTGGTGGCAGGTGTTTTGGCCTTCTCCCTCCGGGATGTGGGCAACTTCTTCTGTTTTGGAGGTGGGGGAATGTCCTTGGCCTCGCTCCTTGGGACACTGGCAGCCCTGCTGCTTGGCGCACTCCAGAATCCGGTTACTGCTGGCACCACTGTGCCCGGTGATGTGGTGGCTGAGGTGCTGGGTTGGGACCTGGAAAGGTGGGCCCTAGGGGATGGAAGGGGTGGGGGAGGTGAAGGGAAGAGGTCAAGGTTTGACAGGAAAAGTTTTTTAGACATACTGGGACGGGGAGATGGAGGGAGTTCGGGAGTGGAGGAAGAGGTAGTGGTTGTAGGAGGTGTTCGTTTGCTGACTTTGGGTGAAGGTGCATGGGCTGGAGGCTGTCGTGAGGTGGATGGCTGTTGGGTGGGTGTGTGACTGCGTTTGTGTACTTTGGGAGGAGGGCTCACAGACACACTGGTAGAGGACACAGGGGATGTGCGAATGGTAGTGGGGGTGGTGATTGCACGTGAGCGGTGTGTGGTGATGGGCGTGCTGGTGATGGAGGTAGTGGCTCAGGATGTAGTGCATGCAGGTGTGAGTGGAGACGTGACGGGGAGGGAGGAGGGAGACGTGGAGGAGGGGAACACAGTGGAGGCAGTGGATATTGGTATGTGTGCATGGGTATGATGCTTGTGTGAGTGCCTGTGGGATGTGTGGTGTTTATGTTTGCCAGAGCTACCCTTGTGTGTTGAGGTGTGTGCATGCTGGTCTGATGGTGTGCTTGGGATAGGTTGAGGTACTGGGGATTGGGTCTGGGTGGAGGAAGTTGGAGGGGGGAGGTTGGACACAGGGACAATGGCTGCCATCAGTGCTGAGGCCAGAGTCTGAAATGCTCGCTGTTGGGCTGCCTGGCCAGAATGAATGCCCTCCAGGTATGCATTTGTCTGTTGCAACTGCCTCTCTACACCCTGGATGCCATTCAGAATGGTAGACTGCTCAAAAGTGAGGGATCTCAGGAGGTCAATGGCCTCCTCACTGAGGGCAGCAGGGCTGACTGTTGCAGGGGCTGAGGTGCCTGGGGCGAAGGAGATGTCCACCCTCCTGGGTGAGCGGACACAGGGCACACGCTGAGGGGCTGCTGGGAGGGCGGTGCTGGTGGGGGGGGGGGGGTGGCGGCTGTACCTGTAGATGCGGGGGCACAGAGGGGTCCACCACCGCAAGGGAGCTCCTATCAGAGGAGGAGTCGGTGTCGCTGGTCTCTGCTCCAGTCCCCACTGTGGAGCTCCCCTCGCCCTCCGTCCCACTGGTGACTTCTGACTCCGTAGTGTCGCCCTCCAGGGCAATGTGGGATGCAGCTCCCTCCTGCTCCGGTGGCACAGCTCCGCTGCCTGATGATGCTAATGCACCCAAGTACAGGGAGACCACAAAAAGGGGGGGAAAGAAAGTAGAAAGACATGTTCAGTACATGCAATACCGCTACCGTTGGCGGACACTACAGACACAGCAGCCCTCTGCACAACGCCATGCACTTAGAGTTCCCTAATTCCTCACAGGGACATAGGGTACATGGCCTATGCCCAATTGCTGCACACATGGAAGTCACAGGAGCCTGACTAGGTGTAGATGGCTCTTACTACTGGTGGGGTTGGGGTGCCACTTAGCCTTCCTCACAAAGGGTCCTTGCCTACAAGGCTCGCCCTAGCCTAGGGGAACCCACAGCCCACCTACCACACCCAGACACCTCCAATGCGCGCAGAGTCAGATGGATGTGACTGTACTCACCCCCTTGTGGCTGCTGTGATGCCCTCAAGCACCCATCCAACTCCGGATACGCCACCGCCAGGATCCGGAACATCAGGGGGGTCATGGTGCAACGGGTACCCCTCCCACGTTGGGAGGCCATCCCCAGCTGGACCTCCGCCGTCTTCTTGCTCCAGCGGCGAATGTCTTCCCATCTTTTACGCAGTGGGTGCTCCGTCTGTGGTGGATCCCCAGGGCCCGGACGTCCTTGGCGATGGCACGCCAAATATCCTTCTTCTGGTGGCGCTGACCTACAGGAATAGGACAGGGGAAAAGGTACAACATTAATCGTCCGGACCGTCACAATCATTGGCCCACGTTCCCACCCTTGCCCTGACGCACATACACTCACCGTCAGATCATGCACACCTGATCCCCCCACCTCCCATCCACACCACTCCAAACAGGCATTGCCCATACAGCATGCTCAAAGTGTACTCACCTGTTTGTCTGGAGGACCGTAGAGTAGCGTGTACTGGGGGAGGACCCCATCCACTAGTTTCTCCAACTCCTCCGTGCTGAAGGCAGGGGCCCTTTCCCCAGACACATGAGCCATCGTCGCTTCCAGACTGAGGTCACAGCAGCACTTGCAGTGTAGGTCCTCTTGTGTTGAAGATCAGGTATCAAGTGAGTGAACAGAGAGAAAATGGCGGTCACGTCCGCAGCGGTGCATACCGTCACCGCCGGCGTACATCGTCATTTGCTCCTGGGACCCATAGGGTCCAATGTTAACTAATGCAGGATTGTGCTGCGGTCTTCGACCGCCTACCGCGACGGTGTACAATGCCAGCGCAGTTACCTCATATCCCCTTGTCCCACATTACAGGTCAGGCAGCCGCCATTTCAGGGGCCCCCATGGCATTATTTTTAAATGTGTCACACATATCTAGGCCTTGCATACGTACTAAGACAGGCACATAGCGGATTGACAAATGTATGCAATAAAGTTGTTGTTTTAGTACCTCAGTGTTGGCTGACCTTCTGCTCGCTGTTCTCATCCATAGAGCACATCCGCTGGGGCAGGTGATGAGATGGCGGCATCCTCCGGAGTACAGACCGCTGGTGGACCTGTCGACAATGGAAGAGTGACATGTAATTGTCACCTACAGACTTGATCGTGCCACAATCCAGGAACTGTGTGCCCAGTTGGAGCCAGACCTGATGTCAGCTATCCGCCATCCCACAGGAATCCCTCCTCTAGTGCAGGTCCTGTCAGTACTCCATTTCCGGGCAAGTGGGTCTTTTAAAACAACAGTGGCCATAGCATCAGGGATGTCCCAGCCTATGTTCTCAAACAGAGTGTTGTCTGCCCTGCTGAAACACATGCACAACTACATCATTTTCTCTCAGGTGGAGGATTTGCCTACAGTGAAAGGTGACTTCTATGCCCTGGGACATATCCCCAACATCATAGGTGCCATTGATGGGACACATGTGGCCTTGGTACCCCCCGCAGGAGTGAACAGGTGTACAGAAACCGGAAGAGCTACCATTCGATGAAGGTGCAGATGGTGTGTTTGGCCGACTTGTACATCTCCCATGTGAAACCCAAATTTCCTGGCTCAGTGTATGATGCTTACATTCTGAGGAATAGCAGCATCCCTTATGTGATGGGCAACTCCAGATGCACTGTGTGTCGCTATTAGGTGAGGACAAGGACCCTATACAGTGTGAATAGTTGTCTGGGTTTGTCCCTAAGGGTTAGTGTGTGTCTAACAGCTGTCCCTCGGCATTTGCAGGTGACTCTGGCTTACCCAACCTGTCATGGCTACTGACCCCAGTGAGGAATCCCAGGACAAGGGCAGAGGAATGCTACAATGAGGCACATGGGAGAACTAGGAGGGTTATAAAGAGGACCTTCGGCCTCCTGAAGGCCAGGTTCCGGTGCCTCCATATGACAGGTGGTTCCCTATACTACTCACCAAAGAAGGTGTGCCAGATCATCGTGGCCTGCTGTATGCTGCAAAACTTGGCTTTGCGACGACAGGTGCCTTTTCTGCAGGAGGATGGTCCAGAAGGAGGTCTTGTGGCAGCTGTGGAGTCTGTGGACAGTGAAGAAGAGGAGACAGAAGAAGAGGACATAGACAACAGAAACACCGTGATCCAGTAATACTTCCAGTGAGACACAGGTAAGAAGACATCACTGCCTCCTACATCTGATAAAATTGTTCAAACTATCATCTGTCTGTCATATTCACCCAGTGTATGGACCCTAATTTGTCACTTTCCCTTTCGATTTCACAGATGTGGGTCCCACTGTGTGACTTCTGCTATGTTACCTCATGGACTAGAGCTATGTGACACAGGTATGTTGACAATACAATGGACATTGCTTTTTCCCTCAGTTACACATTTGTGAAAGCACTGACTGACTCCAGATTGTTTTGTGATTCAAGGGTGTGTATTTAAGTGCTAAATATTGGAGGGAGGTTGTAAAATGGGCTGGGGTGATGGTGGAGGAATGTCCATGGCAGGGTCCAGTTATTAGTCTCACAGATGCGTTGTCCAAAGGGGCATAGGAAGTGGAGTTAGGGCAGTTTAAGGATGGACAGGGTGACAAAGTGGGACAGAAGGATGACATTCAGGGTGGTCTCATTTTTTGGCGGGGGTCTTGGCATTGTTCTCTGTCTTTGTCCTGGATCTCAGGGACCGCTTGGGGGGTGGTTCTCCATCTGCAGGGGGTGGGGTGCTGGTGTCGGGGTCCTGTGGCGGTGCCTCCTGTCCACTAGCGCCGGCGGTGGTGGTGGCAGTTCATCGTCCAGGCTAGTGTCAGGGGCCCTTTGTTGTGCCACAGTGTCCCTGCTGGTGTTCACGAGGTCCTTCAGCACCCCTACAATGGTGCCCAGGGTGGTGTTGATAGACTTGAGTTCCTCCCTGAACCCCAAATACTGTTCCTCCTGCAGCTGCTGGGTCTCCTGAAACTTAGCCAGTACCGTTGCCATCATCTCCTGGGAATGATGGTACGCTCCCATGATGTTGGAGAGGGCCTTGTGGAGAGTGGGTTCCCTGGGCCTGTCCTCCCCCTGTCGCACAGCAGACCTCCCAGTTCCCCGGTTTTCCTGGGCCTCTGTCCCCTGAACTGTGTGCCCACTGCCACTGCCCCCAGGTCCGTGCTGTTCTTGGGGTGGTGGGTTGGCCTGGGTTCCCTGTAGTAGTGGACACACTGCTGCTTGACGTGTCCTGGGGACAGAGGTATGGGCTCGCTCTGCTGGTGTTTCCTGAGGGGGGAGGCTCTGTGGTGGCCTGTGACTGTGTGAGGGGAACCGACTGTCCCGAGGTCCCAGATGGGCCGGGCTGGTCATCTAGATCCAGTTGGACAGAGCTGCTGTCATCACTGTGGGCCTCTTCTGTGGGGGGAGTGGACATGTCTGGAACCTCCTGTCCGGTGATGTTGGGTAGGGGTCCTGCAGGGGTGTAAAGGCATGATTATTGCATCTTTGTGTGCCATGGTGTGCAATGGGTGGGTGACCCTGTATCCCAGTGCTTACATTCTTGTGTAGGACCTTGTGTGATAATTGTTTAGGGGTCTGTGTGGGTACCTGTAGTGGACATGCATTGGTGATGGGTGTCCATGCTTTGTTGTTGCATGCAGGTCTTGGTGTTGGGATGTGTGGTTTGTGATAGTGGGACATATGTGAGGAGTTAGAGTGATGGGGGTGAGGGCGAGGGTGGGGGTATGTGATAGCATGCAGGTAGTGAAAGATTTGACTTACCAGAGTCCATTCCTCCAGCTACTCATGCGAGGCCCTCAGGATGCAGTATAGCCAAGACCTGCTCCTCCCATGTTGTTAGTTGTGGGGGAGGAGGTGGGGGTCCGCTGCCAGTCCTCTGAACCGCAATGTGGTGTCTTGAGACCACGGAACGCACCTTCCCCCATAGGTTGTTCCACCTCTTCCTGATGTCATCCCGTGTTCTTGGGTGCTGTCCCACTGCATTGACCCTGTCCACGATTCTGCGCCATAGCTCCATCTTCCTAGCTATGGAGGTGTGCTGCACCTGTGATCCGAATAACTGTGGCTCTACCCGGATGATTTCCTCCACCATGACCCTGAGCTCCTCCTCAGAAAACCTGGGGTGTCTTTGCAGTGCCATGGGGTGGTGTGAGTGATGTGTGAGGTGGTGTGTGTTGTGATGTGTGGGGTGATGTTTAGGGGTGTGTGTTGTTTTGTGCGTGGATGTGTATGAGTGATGGTGTTGTGTGCCTCTGTATGCTGGTGTGGGCTTTGCTTTGCTGTCTCTCTGCTTCTTCCAAATTGTTCGTTGTAAGGGTTTGTGGGTAATATGGGTATGTGTTTTATATTGTATTGGGTGTGTGGGAGTGGTGTGTGTATGTGTGTCAGGTGTGTGTATTTGGAATTGTCCAATGTGGTTGTGTTTTGTATATGTGTGTGTATTTTGAGTGCGGCGGTGTATACCACCAATGGAATACCGCGGTTGAAAGACCACCGCGTGGATTCATGGGTCGTGATAGTGTGGGCGTATTCCTGTTGGCAATTACGGTGGAGGTTTTGTTATCGCCAGTTTATCACTGACCTTTGGTGTGGCGGACTTGTGTGGGTGTCTAGATTTTGGTGGATTCTGAGCTGTGGGTCGTAATAGCTGTGGCAGGATTCCGCGGCGGTGTGTTGGCGGTCTTCTGCACGGCGGTAAGCGGGATTCACCACCAATGCTGTAATGAGGGCCAATGTATTTACAAGATGATTGTCAGATTTGATTTAATGAGAAATGAACATAATATTCAGTAGAGGATACAACTTTAATATCATCTTCTTCCCAAGAGGCCGCCTGGGTAAATATCCATTTGGCCCATCCCCTCTGCTGAAACCTGCATGAAATAGAGGCGGCTCACCCTGTATGCTACATTTTGGTATAGATCGCTTTGTGCAAGCACATATAAGCCGTAACAATAAAACCAAAATGATCAAGTTCAATTCTGTATTAACCACTCCATTGATGAATTAAGTGTCGTAGATTTAAGCCCCTCTTCCTCTGCAGGAGCCCTGCTACAAGCAAATAGCTACTTAAGCTAGACAGTACTAGAGGGGAGGTATCACTCGTCAAAATCCTCAGTGCTTCCAAATGTTGCCTAACACCTATACAAAGGCATAAGGGACTTATCCAATTCTTTCTTGGTCTCACGTAGGTGGAGCAAAACAACAGTACAGATGCTAGGTTTTCTTTAGCCTTCAAATGGCACATGGTACAATAGCAATCTACAGGATCTGTTTTTCCATTTCATCCAATAAGCACCAATTTCTGGGATACCATAATGGAATTTTATATAAAGTTTCATGGCCAACTCTGGGTGAATGGCATCCAAAAACATTTCAAAATAAGAACTAGGTTTAATATTCAGAAATGTGGCCGATAGTTCTCCTAACCTTGTACTTTGGTGTAAGGTAGTCAAGACAAGTCCCCAAAAGATAAACTTCAAATGCTTTTTAGATAACATAGGCAATGAGTGGGGGCTAGTCGAAAAGGATCTTAAGTCTAACTTAGTGAACCATGCCATAATCATGGGAAAGTAAAGTTGGTGCCTATCCTCAAGAGTGTCCTCAATCCCTCTTAATACTATCCAGATCCTCACCCAATAAAGGAAAGGTCTGAGAGCCACAAGATGCTCCACTCTTCCAAGAGCTACATCATGGAACAGTGGTACAAGTGGAGTACTTTTAGTACTGTAAAGGTGACATTATAAAGTTGTTTTCACCTAATGTCAGTTTTTCACCCTTATCTATTCCCCCTGAGCTCAGAGCCATATAAGACAGCTGCCTGTGTGTAGTATTTTATTGTAATATTGTACGTAGTGTTATTGTGGTTTCCTTAGAACTAACCACTGAGGGTGAGAATGTTGGTAATGAACATTTGTGATGGAACATTCGGAAGGGGACTGTTAGCCTCGTTGCATGGAAAAAGCAGTCGGGCCCTCTGAGGTGACAATTGTATTTCTTCATCTTAAAATAAATCCTTTTAACTATGATCTTTCTGGGTGTTGTTGTCACTACATTTGTTGGTAAAGAGCTGCTACCTCAGAAAGACAAAACCAGCAACCAGCAAGTGTGTGTCTACGCAATCGTGTACACGTGATCGAAAAAAATGGAGTGAATGAATATTTTCTAAAGGCTACACAGATCTAAAAGTTACCTCCGTATTCATTTTCCAATTAAGAACTTCAGCGGGTACTTCCAACACCGTCTGTTTTTTCAGAGTTGCACTGCAGCACAGAGCATAGGGGAGGTTTTGAATTCTCCACTCACGGTAGAAACAAGAAGCTAATGGCAGCCATGTTCTTAGTTTTCATGATACAAGACAGCCAGTATTTATGCACTATAAGTTCTACTTTTTTATGGTCATAATACTTTCAAATTGTTTTACTGTTATTTGGGCATCACTTGTGCCTTGTGCCTGCAAATACATAGCTTTTTCAGAGACACTTGCCTGCAAAAACATAGCTTTTTCAGAGACAGTTAACTGGTACAGACATGGTAACAATACATATTTGAGGTTTATGCAGTGGAGATGGCCAATTTAATATTTTTCTTTAAATTTGTTTTGGATATCTGTTACTCAAGAGTTTTATGTAGTTGTTCAAACCATGCAGTCTGTAAACCTTCAACCACCATTTCTTGAGAGTCCTGGAGAACCACACATACAGTGGAAACAATGGTATAATGCTTAGACTTGAACTTAAAAAATATCTGCCTCTTCATTCAATTAGATTTGAAGGACGTGCTATATTTAAACATCTACCAGCCATTCAGAATTTAAAAGGAGAAGAAATGGATGAATATGAAGAGGCTATAAAGAAATGAGCAACAGGTTTGATGCTCCACCCAGTTTAGTTGCATCTAGACATAAATTCTTCAAACGTGACCAGAGAGCCGCTGAAGATGTGGATAATAATATTTCTGCCTTCAGAACTTTGGCTGCGGAGTGTCAATTTGGAACTTTGAATGATCAGCTGATTCGAGAACAGTTCATATATCAATGTACAGACAGACCAATTAAGCAGAAGCTTTTGTCATTGGACAATCCATTGTTGGTAGAGATTAAAAAAATTGCAAAAAGCATTGAGAGTTCTATAAAATCGACTAAAGAATTGTAGAAATTTATAGACAGTAAAGTAGTGTTGTCAAAGCCAAGGAAGAAAAAGGGAAAACAACCAAAGCATCTGTACTAACCAAAGTACTTTTTTGAAGCAAAAGAATGTGTTTTAGGTGTGGCAATGCTTTGCATCAAAATGGGGTCAAATCTTGTCCAGCCTTGAATGTTCGATGCAGGTGTTGTGGGAAAACTGGTCATTTTGCCAAAGTGTGTCAAGGTGGGAAATGTATCAGCAACAATGTCATGGCAATTTTTGAAGAGGGTGATAACACTGAAAGTTTATTGGAGGAGGTGCGAGATATAGTATTGGTGGTTACTGATGACATAGTAAACAGTGGTGATCCCGGACAGTGCATTGACCCTTACATAGATGTACAATTGGGCAATAAACAACTACGTCTATTAGTTGACTCTAGTGCTAGGATCACTATGCTCACGCAAGAACTTTTCAGTTGGAACTGGGATGAATGCACCCTTTTCCCTCCAGACAGAGCCTCTGTTTCTTATGAAGGGAGAAAGACTGAACTCCAAGGTTTTTTTTGAGTAAATTCTAGAATTCAGTGGAGGACGTATTTTTGGAAAACAGTATGTAGCAGTAAAGGGCTTAAACATTCTAGAGTGGTTTCATCAAGGTTTATTTGGAATGGTGTTATGACCAGGCACTAGGGATCAAGTAGCTGTGGTCAGAGACACAGATGAAATAGAAAATTTGTCAAACAAATTTCCTAAAGTGTTCTCTGGTGAGCTTGGGAAAATTCAAGGTTTCAAACATAATATCAAGGTAAAAGAAAATGCTAGACCGGTTAAGCATAAGTTGAGAGGGGTTCCGTTCAGCATCAGGGATGATTTAGAGAAAGAGATTGAAAATCTAAAAATCAAAGGCATTATTGAAGCCATAGATTCTTCTTTAGGGCTTTCTCCATTGGTTGTGGCAAAGAAAAAAACTGCGACTTGAGGCTATGTGTCGATCTGAAGTCACTAAATAAAAGATTTGGGTAGAATCACAACCTTTGGCAAAAATAACTGAAATTTTGTCTACTATAAAAAATGCAAACATTTTCAGTAAACTGGATTTAGCATCAGCATACCATCAGGTAGAAATGACACAAGAATGTAGATACTTGGCAGAATTTTTTATCACTATCAGGAACATTCCAATTTTGCCACATGCCATTTGGGCTTGTGTCCGCGGCTTCGTTCTTTCAGTGAATAATGACCACACTGCTTGAAGATGTTTCCAATGTTTGTATTTTTCAATATGATGTTTTAATTCATGTACCAGACATACAGGTACATAACAAAGGGTTGACTCAGGTTCTAAACATTTTTGAAGTCACCTGTGGAGTATTTAGGACATGTAATTTCTGTCAATGGTATCCACCCAAAACCAGGGTTAATTGAAGCCATTGTTGAGGCTCCTTCACACAAAGACAAAACAGGAGTTAAATCATTTTTAGGACTGTGTGAATTTTATTCACATTTTATTCCAGAGTTTGCGACTACAGTTAGGCCTATCCCTAATCTATTCAAAGATAAGACAATGTTTAATTGGGATTCTAATTGTGATTGTGCATTTGACAAGATTCAGCTACAATTATCTTAGGCTGGTGTTCTGAAACTTTATGACCCCTGTCTTTAATGCTTTCTTACTGTAAACGTAAGTAAGGTAGGATTGGGAGGGGCCCTTTTACAGACAAGAAACTATTGGTTTTGCATCAAGAGTTTTAAGGAACTCTGAAACATTTTACTCTGTGATAGTGAAGGAGCTGTTGGCTTATTATTTAGCCATAGAAAAATTAAGCAATTATCTTTGGGGCAGGCATTTAAAAAAAAACAGATTACAAAACTTTGGTCTCAATTCTCAATGGAACTAACAACAAAACGGGTACCTATGGAACTGCACGATTTACAGCTAGATTAATGTAATATGATTTTGAGGTTATGCATATATCAGGTGCCAGTAACCTCAGGGCTGATTACTTATCCAGGCACATGTTTTTATCAAATTACATTGATGAAAAGAGCTGCTTGGTGGCTATGGTGGGAATAGAACAGGTGAACGTATGTTCAGAGAGAGAGTGGAAGGTGAAATTGGAGAAAGATCAAGATCTGTGTGAGATAATGAAATACGTCAGAGAGGGGTGGCCTCATGAAAAGGCAATGACAGTTATTTTTCAACCATTTTGTAAAATGTCTGATGAGCTGACCATTGAGGACAGTGTTCTTTTGAGAATGACAAACTAATTCCACCAGATGAGTTGAAAAATGTTATTTTTAAGAAAGCACATGAGGGTCATTTGGGTTCCACATTAACTAAGAGATTGCTTTTGGTGGCCATGTATGGACAGAGAGGTTGATCAAGTAGTAAAAAATTGTACAGTTTGTTATAACTGTGATAAGTCTTTTAAGACATCAACAGCACCTCTTGAACCTATTCCATGTACAGAAGGTCCGTGGAGAAAATTAGGGAGTGATTTAGTTGGGCTGCTTCACTCTCTTAATTACAATCAACTTTATGCATATGTTCTGGCAGATTATTATTCTAAGTGGCCTTATGTGAAGTTTGTATGTGAACCAAATTCCAAATCAGCAATAGCATTTTTGAGAGATATATTTATAATTGAAATTATATAATTGAAGGTTTTCCCTGAAGAGTTGCTCTTTGACAATGGAGTACAATTTGTTTCAGAGGAATTGTAATTATTTTAAAAGAGTGTTCTATAAAACATTTAAGATGTTCTCTCTATCAACCAAAACAAATGGATTAGTGGAACACTTTAATCATGTTTTGGGAGATTGCATTAGGTGGGCATTGAAAAATAAATGTGATGTGGGTATATCAGTCCAAACAATGGTTTGGTTCTACAGGACCACACCTCATTCCACCACAGGTGTGTCCCCGTTTGAGGATCTTAGAGGGAGAAAAGCTGTTATGCAGTTTAAGCCAGGTTGGATGTCTGGACTTTTGAAGTAGACACAGGGTGGAAATTGTGATCAAATTTAATGTAAATAAAACACAAAGTAAACAAAAATCATATTTTGACAAAAAGAGAGGTGTGAAACAGAATTCTATAAGTAAGGGAGATTTGGTATGTATCAAGGTGCCAACGTTTGTTAAGAAAGGTGTTCCAAAATGTTTTGATCCAGTTAAAGTTGAAATTGTACGTGGTAATGCCAGAAGTATTAAAGGAAACAAAAGGTTGCCAAGCTGCAAATTAAATACAATGTTGACTCAAGTACTAGTATAATTCCTGCACAAAATGAAATCGGGTAATATGAGGTACCAATTCGCAGGAGTAAAAAAGTATGGAAGATTTTGGACATCCTATAGCTACATAGGATTTTCAATATGTTTCTGTAAATTGTATGTATAATTCTATTATCTTTATTGATGGGAAGGTAATAGCATTTAAAGTCTTGAGTTATGAGTGGGTTGAATTTTCTTTGTTGTTTTCATGTGGGTTGGTCGCAGTTGTGTTTATTGTTTAGGTATCTTTAAAAAACCTCAATGTAGTATCTTAGTGTAATATTTTACGTAGTGTTATTGTGGTTTCCTTAGAACTAACAACAGAGGATGAGAATGTTGGTGATGAACATTCGTGATGGAACATTTGGAAGAGGACCATTAACATCGTTGCATGAAAAAAGCAGTTGAGCCCTCTGAGGTTACAATTGTATTTCTTTATCTTAAAATAAATCCTTTCACCTGTGATCTTTCTGGATGTTGTTATCACTACACTGTGCTTTAAACTTATTTACTTCTATGGTCAGAAAATGGCTCTAGATGTGAGTGCCTGCTGCTTTTTGAGTATTGCCAGTGCACTATGCTGAAGAACAACTCTACGCTTTTGTTTATTTGGGGTCCAAGATAACAGGCTATCAAGCATTAGACTTAGGTACTCAAATTTAGTAACTCCTTCAAGGCTGTTCTGCCACAGGCATATATTCCCTCTAAACGACTTGTGGAGTCTGATTACCATGTACTTAGTCTTTTTTACATTGATTTCCAAACTCTTGCCTTTCACAGTATACCTTAAATGAAGGGGAGAAGTTAAACCCCCCAAGATTTGGTATATCAAAAGGGTATCGTCTGCAAATAGATGAGCAAATTCTGGGGCTCCTTCTAACTTGGGGAAGTCATTGATACACTCAGAGAACTTCTATGACATAGGTCACATATAGTAAAAAGAGTGTGGGCATGAGCATGCAGCCTTGTCTAAAATCCCTTTTTATTTGGATGAAATTGGTTAGTTCGCCTTGGGGTCCCCAGCATACTTGAGCATAATTATCAAGATGGAGTCTTATCATTTGGATTAAACGATCATGAGGGATACCTTGCTTCCTGAGGGAGTCCCACAGCAACACTTTAGGAACTAGATCGAATGCTGCCCTCAGATCACCTAAAGCAATGTATAGGTTTCTTAGATAATTCTTAGTGGGTGCTTTCATCAGGAGTTTAGAAGGTGTTTTGGTTAGGCACAGCTAAGGCTATTGTGAATATCAACTATGGGGATAGCAGATATAATACAATGCAATTCAATACATTTATAAAGCGCTTGACTGCCTCTGAAGAGGCATCCCAGCACTAGTGGCCCCAAAAAGCATAGACAGCTGAAATGTGGTCAAGGCAAAGCCTAACAGCAAGGTCTTCAGAATCTTCCAAAAGACTGATTCAGAGGGTGCTAAATAGTGGTAAACAGGCAAGGAATTCCATAATTTGGCGGTTAAATAAGAAAACGATCGCGGACAAGTTTTGTTCCCTAGACCAAAACGTTCTCTCCTGCTGATAAAGCAATATGCAAACAAATGGAATTAGAACATCTGAGAAATAATTATAGACTTTTAACAATATATGTATATTACCCAGTATTTTAGACCACCTGATAGATCTATGGTCATTGCCGACCATTGGTGCTACAGCCAGGAATCCAACAAGAGGGCCAAAACTCTCAACCAGGGTTCTTGAAATCATCAGATGTAGGGAACAGTGATCACTTTCCTTCTTTGGATCTATCTTAAAATCTACCATTTTAACCCATAGAGAAACACCTGCAGGATATCATCTATTTCAGATCTGTTAGTACCACTCTTGAAAAGGTTGTATCAATCAATCAATAAAAAAAATGTATAGAGCGCACTATTCACCCGTAAGGGTCTCAAGGCGCTGGGGGAGGGGAGGTGGGATAGGGAGGGGAGGCTGATTACTGTTTGAAAAGCCATGGGGTTATATGACAGAACCACACATGCCATTACCACGCATGCCTTGATCATGTAAAATGTTATCACATATATGCCTTTACCACGCATGTCTTTACAACAATATGCAAGTATTTCACAGGTAAGCATAAACCTATATTTATATATATATATATATATATATATATATATATATATATATATACGTTACCTTATCTACCCCAACCCCTAAATCTTTCCCACCCTAAAGCCTAAAAATACCCCTGACACCCAAATATCCCTACCCAACCTAAAGCCTAAAAATACTCGTCACCCAAATATCCTTACCCACCCTAAAACCTTAAAATACCCCTGCCACCCAAATACTTCTACCCACTCTAAACCCTAAAAATACCCTTGCCACCCAAGTACCCCTACTCACCCAAAACCCTAAAAATACCCTAGCCACCCACATACCCCACCCACCCTAAAACCTAAAAATACCCTTGCCATCCAAAACCCTTACCCACACTAAAACCTTTGCACCCAAATATCCTTACCCACCCTAAAACCTAAAAATACCCTTGGCATCCAAATACCCTCACCCACCCAAAAAATACCTTTGCCCTAATATATATATATATATATATATATATATATATACCTATCTATATCTTTCTCCTTCATATATTATGCCCACAAGCCCACACCTGCTGTCTGGTGGTTTGCCACAATAAAGCACTTTTGGATTATCGCAGCCCAGGGTGAGCGTGCTTCCTGTGTGGATGTGGAGATAGATAAATATATATATACATATATACACACAACATTAATACTTCCATTTTTGTTGTAACGGTAGGCATGGTAAAGGTATATGTATTATAATGGATGCATGGTAAAGGGACTGCGTGGCTACAGCCGCGTTGTAAAGGCTGTTTCTGTCTTGAAAGTATAGTAACATGGGCTGTAATATTTAGATCTACCATTGCAGGCCTGCAGGTCCTGCTCAGCTGTTAAAAGGACCGTCTACATGGTAGTCACAATACACGGACCATTTTAACTTGTATCAAGCAATGGTATGCCCTATAACTCATCCTCCTTCTCTGTGACCGAGTCAGAGCCAAAGCTAGACTCCTATGTGACATTAAGACCCAGCTCCCCTCACAACAGCCATAACCTTTATTTTTCTGGAATTGAGAACATTTTCTAGTATAACTAGAGTGGGAGATTTAATTTTTTTTTTTGTCTTTGTCTAGTATAATTATTGATAAAACACAATATGAGTCCTTTGTGCCTGTGTATTCTTAATCATAGAATAACAGGGGAATCAATATTCAAGACTTTAATGCAGACCTTCAGCAATATTTTAATCCAAATAACAAAGCCCCATGACGCTCTACCACTTAAAGAGAGTGTAGCTTCTACATGGTAAGCCTTGTATCCTATGGACATATATACGACTGTCAGATTTTGTGATTCGCAAAATGCGGATTTTAGTGACTAGCAATTCGTGAATCCCAAAACGTGATGTACAACAGTGTCTGAGACACTGTTTGTGATTCCCAAAAGGGTTGCAATGGACCTGCCTCATTAATATTTATGATGCAGGTTGCAATTTGATACCCATTGGGAATGACTGGCACTCACATCGATGGTGGCCTGATGGGGTCAGCAGACCACCATGTCTGTGTCTGCTTTTTAAATAAAGCAATTTTTTAAAAAATGCAGCCCGTTTTCCTTAAAGGAAAACCCGGTGCATTTCAAAAATAAAAATCATTTTTTTCTTTTGTCTTCTTCGTACTTTTTTTTTTATTATTATTTTTTTTTTTAGAGTGGGCAGTGGCTTGTGGGTCCACTGCCTGCTCTGAAAAAATGTTGGCGCCCACATTCACAAAGGGGACAGAGTCCTTTTGAGAACCTTTCTGTTTGCAAATGGCCTACAACCAAATGCGAATATTTTGGAACTCCATTCCCGGTTGTAAAACATTCATACATACCAGTGTGACTTGCTATTAGACTTTTACAGTCCCTTCCTAGTAGCACTCACAAACCCTATTTTGCAAGTTAATAGGTTACCAACTTGCAAAATAGGATGGTACATAGGAAAATGCATTTTACGGTTTGTTTGGCAGTTTGCGTCGGGTATAATATGTCGTACAGCTGGCCCTTTGCTTATAAGGAGGATCTATTGTCCAAGTTTCCTGTAACAAACATAGTTGAAATTGTTCAATATAATCATGTCACTCAGGGTCTACAAATGTTTGCCTTAGGCCCACTATGTTCCAGGACACTAGATTGAATGCCTTGCTAAATTGGTTGTTTTCTTGGTTAAGGGGCGTGGTAGTAGTAGTTACATCAATAGAGTGATCCAGGGCAAGAGTATCACCTTCTGGTTTCCATAGAAGTATTACAATTTGGAGATAACACTAATGGATGAGAGGAGTTTGTGACTATGAAAGCTGTATTCTGAGCGGACATCACTGGTAATAGGAGTCAATCAATAGACTCCAAGTTGGACCATACGCTACCTGCATTTGGTAATGAGACTGTAGTCATATCAGGAACTACAGGACCATTGGGGGGCAAAATGTTGGTCTCTGTAGATGGATTTAATTTGAATTGTATTGGTGAATGCCTAAATGACGCCGACCTTATATCCATGGAAATAAGGCCATCCACCACTTCCTGAGCTCTCAGAGATAGTCTGACAATATTGTTCCCTCTAACATTGCTCGATATTTGCTTGGTTCTTAATATATGTGTGCACACTAATGACAGACAGTGGTGTTTCTGTCTAATCCAATTTATTATTTTGTTTATCAAAGAGTCGCCATCCTCCCTTGCTGAAACATGTGGCATGTATACTATATTTTCTCTGTTTCTAGAGGAATTATTTGTTTTGGCATGGTCAATAGGTCGCTTCAGGAGGGGTGCGTGCCAGTAGAGGGATGTTGGAAAAAAGCTCCCTCTGAAGATCCCTTTGGAAGAGGACTATAGTAAAGTTGCTGTGTGTGAAATGTAGGGGGATGACTGGGTACACTGTACACGCTTGGTCATGCTTTAACACTATCCTCAGTTATATTCTTACTACTAGCCCTGGGGTCTTTTGAGCCCACCTCCTGTACTTTATAAATTCACGATAATAAATTAACTTCAAACCGAAATATATGTTTTTGATAGACGCACATCTCCAGAGCAATGCATATCAGATGCAGGTTTGCTTTATTCGGAAGGCTTTAGTAGATTGCAACTTAGATTACTAGTTTAAAGTTAGGTGCTGGCAGTATGAGATTCCAAGAGTAAATTGATTGGGATTTAAATACACAAATTATCCTAAAAATACAATTAGGGAGAATTTACGATGGCCAGGTCCCTGTGCTTTCTACTGGAATCAGGTGCTGACCCGTGTTATGGGGTCTGACTGAACCATTTTGGAGAAAATTTCAGTTGATTTGAGAGAAAAGCCACTGCGTTGGTTTTGTTTACTGTCTTCAGTTTTTGTTTTAATCTGAGGAATAAATCCTGATTTCCCCGGTAAACAGAGCCAAATGTACCAACAAAAACAACATGCTACAAATTGAACAAGTAACATCCATTCGCAGCGGGTTTAATGGAATTTGCAACATGAAAACATATTATGAAAGTAAGATCTGTAAATTCCTTTGCTGTGAATGTAATAAACTTTTGTCCCAGAAAGACATCTCATTTGCGCCTTTATAATGCTCGATTCTTTCAGATTTCCCTCACGCATTTGCTTTGAAGTGACGTTTTCACTATTTTTCTTGCTGTAGAGAATTCATGTCCTAGGGCAGCCTCTATTTTAGGAGAGTGATGAAAAGTAAACACGAGAAGGGCAGCAAATGATGGGAAATGTCATGAACCCGGGAAGGTCAAATGTCAGGCAGAGTTACCAAGTCGAGTGGTTTTAGCAGGTCGTGCAAGTGTATTTAGAGTTTGTTGACCGAGGTTCTTATAACGTTCTGTAGATTTGGCATCAGAAATATAAGCCAGGCTTGGGTTCTGGCCGCTGTTGCTCCAGGTGCTCAGTTTTTTAGACATGCTGCAGCTTGACACGCTCGTGGCGCTATCTGACTACAAAATAAGAGCAAAACCTGAAAATAAAATCGTTCAGATGCGAAATAAACCGTTTGTGAGGAGGCAGTGTGGTGAGGAGGAGGAGGGCGTCTGTCAGGTGGGGGCGAGAGTGGAGACACCGCCCTCTTGTAGGATTATTTCTTTCAGTGAATAGCTCGGGCAAAGCGACAGTGTTTTTCCTTATTCAACTCCTGTTGCCTTCGGCGCTGCAATTTTGTAATCAGCATCCAACAATGGAATTTAATCCCCTGTTTTATCCACTTGCAAGCAGAGGGACCAAAGTAAAGGCTTACTGTGTGTATAAATACAGTATTGTGCAAACAAGCAGTCTACTTGCACAAAAAAGAACACTTTACTTCTGTACATTATCACACAGGTAGTGTGAGTCCGTGCTGGCCACACATCGTTGTAAAATAGCACTGAATCAACATCATAATTAGAATAAAAAATGGTATTGGCAAGGGACACATTTTGAGCGTCACTATGTGTTAATGCTACCTGCTGTCCTGCAGAATAGAAGCTAACCTGCATGACCTGAAAACGAGAGGTTTAAAACCCCGCAGTAAAGTAGGACAGATGGACATGTAGCTGCTAAGTGTCAAAAATATAAACCAATAATGGCTGTTATTCAATTACAGCTTTAGTGCTTAGATTTTTAGCCCAAACTTACAACAGCTATCAAGCTACCAGGTCCACGTGTCAGTAACTAAAGGAATCCAGGTTTAAACTTTGCATCCGGTATTTGTAGTATGAATTATCTCGTCACAAAATCAAGATTAAAACAATCAGAATTTTCTTTTTTTTTAAACAGCATGGGATGAGCTTGTCGTGTACGTCTGGACAAGGGAATCCTGAGAGGTCAGAATAAAATCAGAAAACATAGCACGTTTAAATCCAGAAGATTCAAACGTGGAGTCTCAGCGATCCACCCACTCCTCTTCAATTGATACATTTTATCAGTGGGAAGAACCAACAAGCATTTGCAATGCAATAGTTCTCACATTTGCTTGAGTTTAAGCTATTGGCACTGTAAATTCATAACTAGACTTTCCTTGCCACATAAATTGGTCAACTCTGCCTCCTAATTTTGTCTTTTCCTCCCACATAATTCCACTGACCCTGCATATAACTAAAGCACTTCCATTTACCTTCTTCCTCTATCTGCAGCCAAAAAGGAAAATGTTGCCTTTTAGCATCCTCATTTAAATTTCACATGATAATTCCAATAGAATACTACTTTCACCATCCCACCATCAGAGTTGCTGGCTGGCAAACACAATCCCCCAAAAATATAGACTCAAGGTAGCCAAAGAGGAGCAATGAGAGAAATAAACTAGAAGGGTCACCCAAACATTTCAAGAAAGTTCAAACAGTCATGGTGCAATAAGGATGTTAAGTTGACCTCAGTCATGGTCATAATTGCAATAAGGAGAGATTAATAAAACATATACAATTATTATGTAAACCCAATAAAAACTTTTATCAGAAATAAATGTTTGGTATTAGAATGAAATGCTCAGAATAGCCCCTAGAGGACACCACAATGAAAATAGCATTTTTAAGAAACATGGTCATGTAACTATATAGTAAGCCCCTCGAGGGCATAACCACATGAAAAGAAAATGGCAGAAAGTAATGCACTGTAACCATATATTTAATCCCTAGAGGGATTAGTGCCTACACATTGTATGAGCTAACAGCCCTACTGCAATTATATTACAGAGAAGGCCCTTAAAACACAAACTACTCCCAGCTGTAAAACAAAAGTTCCAGCCATGAGTGAGCTTAAACAGGCACTGAATGGTGGGGGGAGGGGTTATTATTTTGGGGTCCCCACTAACCTTGTGTGGGGACCCAGAGATGACATAGACAGAAAGAGCACATTGTCATGAACGTTTCTGTGGTGGTCTCATTGTAGTTATGAGCAAAATATTTTCTAAAAGTAATGGCCTGCTAAGTATTGTGGAGTGAGATACCAGAGTGCAGTGAATATTGTAGTATTGGCTCCCCCGCGGTGTGGGAAGAGCCATTTTGAGGATTTCTGTGTTTTTTGCATAACGCATTTATCAATTACAAATGTTTTTGTGAAAGCTATGAAGCGTGAAGGGGAGAGCCAAAAGAAATGACTCTGATTAGGTAACAGTGTGAACAATGTGACCAGTGCTTCAAAACCGCCAATGGAGTTTGCGCTGCTCTGCGCTTTGAGCGCCATGGAGCACGAAGGGGAGACACAAAAGGAAAAAATTGTTTGCCCACGGTCAAGTATATCGGCAATACAATAATCCATGTAACACGGTCAGCCTGCAAGGCGGTAACAAAACCTCCCCAAGGCGGGACAAACGTAAAGCTTTAACAATGACATTAAGGGATTTTTGAAAGGCAAGCACCCGAACGTGTGAAAGTGATGGGCGTGGTAAAAATACTTACAGCGCTCAACCTAAAATGCAGAGCAGCAGAAAGGCTTACCCTGACTACACCAATGATAGTGTGAATTAATATATATATATATATATATATTTATATAATCCAGAAGAAAAAAACAAAGCCGCAGCGTCATGGCCGCCGCGTGGCAGACGGAGACGGGGTCGTGACCCCCAATAACTTCAAACAAAACATCCACGATGGTCGGGGCCGAAAGGAACAGCACTCCGTATGTCAAAGACAAGCCTCCATCACTCCAGGGAGTCGTAATGCAGGCGTTTATTGGCGAAATCCCAACGCGTTTCGGAAATAAAGAATTTCCTTGTTCACGGGTAACAAACACACAGTTGTTTCAAGTTTAAATACACCAAATACAGAGAGTCAAATATAAGCAAAATCAAAAAAGGACTAACAGTGAACCCCATTTCACACTCAAAACGTGTCGGCCATTTTAAAGTGACCGATATAAACATGAATAGATACAAATGAATTTCTTAACAAGTATATTGATTATCAATAAATGACCCACCCTTCCGTATTTCAATATTGAGAATGATATTTTCATCAAAATTACCATATTATATTATTGCTGGATCAAAATCATCATAACCATATTAATGATTGCTTATTGTGTACCAAATTATAATTATTTATACATTCAAAAATGAATAATTTTATACAAAATATATGTGAATAAAGTACAAATAAATACAAAATTGTAAATAATATCAGAAAATAATTAATTCAATCCAAATATATTTCACATATACCATCAATCAGCAATGGTTCTATTAAAAAGCCTAATAAATATGGAAAATCATTACTGATGAGAAAATTCACATTAAATACTAAATGAATCCAAATATATAGAAAAGAAATACGAAAAAATACAACAAAAAAAGGATATAATAGCTCTTTTGTATTCCAATGATGTGTAAAAAACTAATTCTTGAATTTTATTTGAAACAGTTCTTTTTTGTTTCAAATAAAATTCAAGAATTAGTTTCACCCTGGTGGAGTGCACGGCTAAATTTTTGATGCAACATATATATATATATATATATAGGGACCCAAAAACTCAGCAAACCCTCCCGATCTCGTGCTGAGATCGATTGGCTGCCAACACTTCAAACAGGAAGTGTTGGCAGCCGACTCAGCTGAAAAAAAGATTTAAAAAAAAGAAAAAGGGGCCCGGGTAGGGACACCCTGACCCCTTAGCTCTGGTGATGGGGACCCACAGGGACGCTCACATAGCAAAAAAGCATTTTTAAAACAAATTTCAGCCGTAATCAAGGAGGATCCGCCAAAAATTTCAAAACAAAAACAAAATAAGCACGGGCTCCCATGCTTGTTTCAGTGAAGCTCCTGGGTGGGCCAGGTCCCGGGGCATTAACATTTTCAAATGGGTGGGCTGCCCTGTCACCCCCACAGCCCTGGGGACCACCATCTCCCCAGGGTTTTATTAAAAAAAATGGATGCAGGGGGGCCACCCAGCCCCCGCAGACCCAGGGACCACCACCTCCCCGGGGCACAACTTGAAATCCAATGCATGGGGCCATCCGGTTCACCCGCAGCGTCTGGGACAGCCACCTCCATGGGGCTCTATTTAAAATATAAAGGGGGTCCTTTACTGACCCTTGGCCCTGCGACCACCACCTCTCCGGGGGGAAAATGTAGACATGAATGTAGATGTATGAAAATGTAGATGTAGAAAAAGGAGAGTGGTAAAACAGAAGGGAGAGGAGAGTGATGGGAGGGGAGGGTGATGGAGATGGGAGAGATTGGATGGAGAAAGGAAGAAGAGGAGGGAACATGCCAGTCACAATTTAGAAAAGGCCATTTAGTCTTGAAGCACATGAGGTATACATTTCTACTTTGTCTCCCTTAAAATATATTCTACTGAAAGGACGGAGAGCCACCAAAATACAGTTCCAGTCAAGATCCTCAGGCTCTGTGCTCTTTGTACAGTGGGTAGCTAAGGGAAGAAACAGGCTTACATCTGATGTTTGGCCGGTTGCCAACTTTGATTACTCTTCCAATTGTTATTAGATTTATTTGAGTAAATGGACGACAATAGGCACTATCAACAACTTTAAAAAGTCGTGTAATACTTAAGTCACAATATTTCTGGGAAAGGAGTAAGGTCTCGCAGAAATCTTCTCAATGCCATCAGATCTTCTCCCTTAGCTCGAGACAAAGAACAATTAAGGTAATTCATGGGTCTATTGAATATTATTCTGGACTCTGATATGAAAACTGAAGGTTTAGGGGTCACACTGAGGAAAGGGTGTGTGTTCAAGTGGGATAAAGAACAACAAAGTTGTTTTGGACAAATTAAGGAAGAACTCTGCTAAGATGTTGGGGCCATTTAACATACATATGCAAACGGTATTAACAGATAATGTCGGTGGCACTGCAAAAGCCGAGCTGTTTTTCCCAAGTGCACAAAGGTGCAGAGAAGACTGTGGCTTTCATATCAGGCTCTTTGACTGAAACAGAACAATTTTTTTCAGTGACGGAGTGTGAGGTGTTGGCAGCAGCCTGGAGGGCTGAATACTTCACGAAATACTTGTGGGTCATAAACCACTATTTGCATCTTGTTTGCAGGAATACTACTATAATACTGAATGTATTTCTGGCTGTAGTAATGCCAAGGTAGAGAGTCTTTCTTGTTTACTTGTAGACTACTGCTTTGTTGATGAGCATGCTGTAATACAGAATGAGAAGGAGCAGGTTGTTTGGTTAGATGAGGCTGAACATTGTGGTAGTGGTACATTCACTGTAGATGAGTGGGATAAAGAAATGGAAGCTGGTGTAAGTCAAACGATAATTGGAGGGGAGCAGAGAGAAAGCTCTGTAGCTGAACTAATTAGACAATTTACTATGATCTTAGATTAATTATCTTGGCCAGATTGTGATATTAAAGGATGACAAATTTGTTTATTTTAAGACGTTCAGGAGCAGGTGTATACAACTTGCTCCCAAGGCACACCCAAGTCAAACATTGACCAAAAGGAGAGTAAAAGAGAATGTTTGCAGCTAGGGTTAAATTATCAAACTTCCAAGTGGATTGAGAATTGTACGGTGTGAAAAGGGAGTGAAAAGAGGCTTATAGCAGGTACACAATTAAGAATGGCTCACATATATGATCATGGAAGGGCATGCAATAGTGTTTGCATGGATTTTATTGGTACTGGGCTCAGGAGAGAGTTCAGGTTTCCCATGATCTTAGTGAATGTCCATTCAAAATGGTTGATGGTCAAAGTCATGTGTCAGGTTCCAAGAAAGCCACTAATTCCATCTTGGAAGAGATGTCCAGAGAGGAGGGTTTTCCACATACACTGGATTAAAGATAACAGTATACAACTTTTGTGGCATTAAGCAGCATCATACTGCTATGTTGAATCCTCAAGCAAATGGTATAGCAGAGAGGGCAAACCATCTTGCAAACGGTGCAATTCAGACTGTAGTTTAGAACAATCAAGATGTGGGCAAGCAAGTTAATAAGTTGATGTAGGCCCATCACACTACTGTGAACACTGTGACTTTGGATTCCATTTAAAATCAAGAAGGGAAAATAAAACTAAGCTGGTACCAGCTCATTTGCAAGATTGCAAAGGTAGGAGTGAGTCCCAGGTCAGACAGGAGAATGTGCAACACATCATCGGAGTAGAAGATTGGGCTAAGGTTAAGGATGGACGTGGAGATTTGTCAAACGGTCACAAAGTTATTAGCAATCACAAATCTGGAGAATTCCTATCCCTCTGAATCACAACTATAACTACAGAGTGTCTACCAACACTATATATATTTATATGGAAAATGTCACTTACCCAGTGTAGATCTGTTTGTGGCATGTTCTGCTGCAGATTCACATGCTATGCATATTTCTGCCATCTAGTGTTGGGCTTGGAGTGTTACAAGTTGTTTTTCTTCGAAGAAGTGTTTTCGAGTCACAGGATCAAGTGACTCCTCTGCAGCTCCATTGCGCATGGGCATCGACTCCATGTTAGATTGTTTTCCCGCAGAGAGTAAGGTAGGAGTGATAGAGTATAAAGAAAAGAGATGTCCATGCTAATGGAATATATGTTTATGGAAAATGTCACCTAAGCCATGCATGCCTCCTTATGGTTACAGCAGTGTTGATGCTTGTGGCCGCTGTATCTGCTGAGTCTAGGGCAGACCTAATCTGATTGTTAGTGATGGCTTGCCCTTCCTCCACTATCTGCTGTGCCCTCTTTTGCTGTTCTTTGGGGAGATGCTGGATTATATCTTTCATCTCATCCCAATGGGCCCTGTCATATCTAGCCAACAACGCCTGTGAGCTGGCTATTCTCCACTGGTTGGCTGCCTGAGATGCCACCGCTTCCCTGCAGCACCAAAATTCCTACTCTCTTTGTCTGGTGGGGTGCATCACCTGGCGACTGCGAGTTTGCCCTCTTCCTGGCAGTGCTTACCACTACTGAGTCTGGAGGTAGTTGCTGAGTAATACTGTATAGACAGGATCGGAAGGAGGTGGCTTATATTTCTTTTCTACTCTAGGAGTAATTATTCTTGCTTTTATAGGCTCGCTAAATATTTGGTCAGCATGTTTTAGCATACTGGGAGCATAAGGAGCGACTGATATGTTGCATGCGTGGAGGAGAGTGTATTAAACAAAAAATCAGCCTCTAAATGGTTCAGTGTGCATGGTGACATTATGATATGCTGCCGCCCTATCTATCACTTGATTGTAGCCTGTTCTATCCTCTGGTGGTGAAGGCTTAGAGGGATAGCAATCTGGGTTATTGTCCGGAATGGTGTCTGGATCATAAAGATCCTATGGATCCACATTGTCCTGCTGCGAATCAAATTAGTGTGATGGTGACTGCATAGGTGTAGTACTGGTAGGAGGAGAGATATGTAGGTGTGGAGACTGAGGAGGAGACTGAGCAGGAGAAAATTGAGGAAGTAGAGGTCTCTTCTTTGTTTTTGGCACTTTAGCTGGTGGCTGTGTAGTGTCCAATTCCTCCTGAAAGGCTAATTTCCTCTTTGGTTTTGGAGGCGGTGCAGTTAAAATCTGGCCACTTTCCTTATGGATATGAATCCTGGCTTGCCTTTCATCCATTACTTCCATGATTGGTTGTATTTGTGAGTCCTCCTCAGTAGATGTATGGCTTTCTCTAAGTGTTTTTGAAAGTCCATGCTCCTCAGTATAACCAGGTCTTTTTGGCTCTGAGGCTGGCTTTTTCGGTATCGAAAAAGGTGGGGTTGAGGATGGTCTCGGCTCCGAAAATTATTTTCGAGATTTGGACTCGGAAGAGCAGTGTTTACTCGGTTGGGAGAGGGAGCTTCGGCTTGACTCCGATGGCTTCGGAGGAGTGGCCTTTTTCGGTGCCGAACTGGTGGGTTGGTCACCGAGCGTCTTCTTTCCGGCAGTGGCATCCCCAAGGCCTTATGTTTCGGCTTAGATGGTACAGTGGCAGGCGTACTCACGTGCTGTCCTGCCGTGACCGGTCTGTCCTCCTCAGAATCCTGGTCGGAGTCAGATCCTCGAACGGAGACTGCGGTCTGCATGATCTCTTCCTCTTCGATGTTGAGATGTTCTGGGCTTTTTGACGCCATCTTGAGCCTCTGTGCTCTTCTGTCCCGAAGTGTCTTTTTTGACCGGAAAGATCTGCAGGCCTCGCAATTTTCTTCCCGATGGTTGGAGGAAAGGCAGAGATTACGGACGAGGAGTTGGTCTGCATAAGGGAATTTAGAGTGGCACCGAGGACAGAATCGGAATGGAGCCGATCCATGAGGCTTCCACGCGGTCGGCGCGACCAGGCCCGGGTTGTGTGCACGCGCCCCGAAGGGCAAGTAGAGATGTTTGTTCCGACAGTACCGAAGTGTCGATCGAAGGTGTAACGCGATCGGAACAATGCCGACAAGAAATGAAGCGTTTTCAAGATTTTCCGAATCAAACTATCGGAGAGAAAGGAAACCCGTCCAAACCCGATGGCAGAAAGAAAACAGTCTAACATGGAGTCGATGCCCATGCACAATGGAGCCAAAGAGGAGGAGTCACTTGATCCTGTGACTCGAAAACACTTCTTCGAAGAAAAACAACTTGTAACACTCCGAGCCTAACACTAGATGGCAGAAGTATGCATAGCATATGTATCTGCAGCTACACATGACATCGAACATATCTATATATATATATATGTATATATATATATATATATATGGAAAATGTCACTTACCTAGTGTACATCTGTTCGTGGCATGTAGTGCTGCAGATTAACATGCTATGCATATCTCTTCCGACATCTAGTGTTCGGCTTGGAGTGTTAAAAGTTGTTTTTCTTGAAAGAAGTCTTTCGGCGTCACGGGATCGAGTGACTCCTCCTCTTGGTTACAGTGCGCATGGGCATCTGCTCCATAGTTAGATTGTTTTCACACAAAGGGTGAAGGAAGGAGTGATAGAGTATAAGAATATAAAGAGATATCCATGCAAATATAAATGTATATACATATGTACAAATATTAAACTTAAACTACTACAGGCTTCTGGGGAGGAGGGAGGGTCCATTTGAATCTGCAGCACTACATGCCACGAACAGGTGTACACTGGGTAAGTGACATTTTCTGTTCGATGGCATGTGTAGCTGCAGATACACATGCTATGCATAGACTACAAAGCAGTTAGTCCTCCAAAAAAATAGCGGTGGCTAGCCTGTAGGTGTTGAAGTTGTTTGCAATAGTGTGCTTAATACAGCCTGGCCTACAATAGCCTGTTGCTGGGAGAAAACATCAACACAATAGTGTTTTGTAAAAGTATGAGGAGTTGACCATGTGGCAGATTTATATATATCAGCTGTTGGTATGTTCCCTAAAAATGCCATTGATGCACCTTTCTTTCTTGTGAAATGTGCTCTAGGAGTGATTAAAAGTTTTCTCTTTGCTTTGATGTGGAATGTTTGGCTGCATCTAACAATCCATCTTGCTAAACCTTGTTTAGATATAGGATTACCTTTATGCGGATGTTGAAAGGCAACAAAAAGATGTTTTGTTTTTCTAAAATCTTTGGTTCTGTAGATGTGGTACATAAGAGCTCTTTTGAGATCTAAGGTATGAAGAGCTCTTTCTACCACTAAGTCTGGCTGTGGAAAGAAAACTGGTAATTCCACTGTTTGATTAATGTGAAAAGGAGATACTACTTTTGGTAGAAATTTTGGATTTGTCCTAAGTACAACTTTATGTTTGTGTACTTGGAAGAAAGGTTCTTCAAGAGTGAACGCCTGTATTTCACTAACCCCCTACAAGGAAGGCAACTTTTCATGTTAAAAATTGAATTTGACAAGAGTGCATGGGTTCAAAAGGTGGGCCCGTAAGGCTGGTAAGAACAATATTTAAATTCCAGAAAGGAACAGGTGTGGTCTGGGTGGAATAATGCATTTTATTCCTTCCACTAAGGCTTTAATAACAGGAATTCTGAATAGAGAAGTGTGTTGAATAGTTTGTAAATTAGCAGATATTGCAATAAGTTGGATTTTGATGGATGAGAAAGCTAAGTTTGATTTCGGCAAATGAAGTAAATAGCATAGAATATCTTGTATAGATGCTGTAAGTGATTCAGTGTTTTTAGATGGCAGTTGTAGACAAATCTTTTCCATTTGTTTGCGTAACATTGTCTAGTAGTAGGTTTACATGCTTGTTTAATTACTTCCATACACTCTGATGGAAGCTTTAGGTAACCAAGTTCTAAGACTTCAGGAGCCAAATCACCAGATTGAGAGCATTGGGGTTTGGGTGCCTTATTTGACCTTTGTTCTATGTTAACAAGTCTGGTATGTATGGGAGTTTGGAATGAGATACTACAGACAGATTTAGGAGTGTTGTGTACCAGTGCTGACGTGCCTACTTTGGGGTTATGAGTATCATGGTAAGTGATGTTTGACGTAGTTTGCTGACCAGAAAGGGAAGGAGCCTGAGAGGGGGAAAAGCGTAAGCAAATATCCCTGACCAATTGATCCATAGAGCATTGCCCTTGAATAGGGGGTGTCGGTGTCGGGATGCGAAGTTTTGGCATTTTGCGTTTTCGCGAATAGGTCTATTTCTGGTGTCCCCCACTTTTGAAAGTACTTTTGAAGTACCTGGGGGTGAATCTACCATTCGTGAGTTGTTGGTGATTCCTGCTTAGGAGATCTGCCAGCTGACTGTCCATCCTGGAAAGTATTGTGCTAACAGATGAATGTGATTGTGAACTGCCCACTTCCATATTGTTTGGGCTAGTAGGGATAGTTGAGATGAATGTGTCCGGCCATGTTTGTTGAGGTAATACATGGTTGTCATGTTGTCTGTTTTTATTAGAACAGTCTTCTGTTTGAGAAGAGGTTGAAACGCTTTTAGGACAAGAAATACAGCTAATAATTCTAGATGGTTTATGTGAAACTGTTTCTGTTTGGCATCCCATTCCCCTCGAATGGTATGATTGTTGAGATGAGCTCCCCAACCTATCATGGATGCGTCTGTTGTGATTATGGTCTGAGGCACAGGGTCTTGAAATGACCGCCCCTTCATTAGATTGCTGAGATTCCACCATTGAAGGGACATATGTGTTTGTCGGTCTACCAACAATAGATCTAGAAGTTGACAGTGTGCCTGAGACCAGAGGCACTGTTGTAAGGGCCTCATATTTAGTCTTGCATGTGGAACTATAGCTATGCAAGATGCCATCATCACTAGAATTTCCATGATTAATCTTACAGTATATTGTTGATATTGCTGTATTTGTGGTATGAGATTTTGGAAAGCCTGTATCCTTTAGGGCTTTCTGAGTATTTAGAATAGCACCTAGGTATGGTTGTACTTGTGCTGGTTGAAGATGTGATTTTAGGTCATTGAGAATGAACCCTATTGTTTGTATCACATATTGAGTGTGTTCTTGCCATTGTGTAAAATTGCTTGCTTTTATTAGCCAATCGTCTAGATATGTAAAGACATCAATGTGTTGTCTTCTTAAGTAAGCTGCTACTACTGCTAGACACTTTGTGAACACTCTTGGAGCTGATGTTATGCCAAATGGTAAAACTTTGAACTGGTAATGTTTTCCTGCTATGACGAACCTGAGGTATTTTCTACGAGCAGGATGGATGGGTATGTGGAAATACGCATCTTTGAGGTCTAAAGCAGTTATGTAATCGTGTTTTTGTAGTAGTGGAATGACATCCTGCAGAGTTACCATGTGAAAATGTTCTCACAGGATGTATAGATTGAGAGGCCTAAGGTCCAAGATGGGCCTGAGGGTGCCATCTTTTTAGGAATAAGGAAGTATAGTGAATATACTCCTGTTCCCTGTTGAGAATGTGGAACCAATTCTATTGCTTATTTTAATAGTAAAGATTGTACTTCTTCTTGCAGCAGAACGTTGTGTTCTGGGGACAATTTGTGGTGAGATGTTTGGAGGGGTGGAGATTAATTCTAGGCAATAGCCATTGCTGATAATTGATAACACCCAATTGTCTGTGGTGATATTTTGCCAATGAGAGTGGAATTGCTGTAGTCTTCCCCTTACAGGAGATGTGTGGAGTGGAGGGGTGAGAAGGAAGTCACTGCTTAGATGGTGTACTGGTTTGTTTTGAGGCTTGGAACTTGCCTCTGTTCCTGAAATATTGTCCTCTGTAGGCCCCTCTAAATCCCCCTCTTTGATACGGAGTCTGCTGTCTCTGCTTTGTCTGGGAGGTAGATGAGTCAGAGGATTGTGGCTTAAATCCTCCTCTAAACTGTGGTCTGCAAAAGGAGCCTCTATATGGTGTGGTATATATTGCCCCCATTGCCTTGGAAGTGTCTGAGTCTTTTCTCAGTTCCTCTATAGTGGTATCTACTTTAGGGCCAAATAGATGTTTCTTATCAAAAGGAATATTAACTACTGCCTGTTGTATTTCTCTTTTAAAACCAGAGGAGTGCAGCCATGCATGCCTTCTAATTGTAATGGCAGTGTTGATGCTTCTTGCAGCTGTATCAGCAGCATCGAGGGCAGACTTTATTTGGTTATTACTTATAGCCTGTCCCTCTTCTACGACTTGTTGAGCCCTTTTCTGATGCTCTTTTGGGAGGTGCTGTATAATATCTTGCATCTCATTCCAATGGGCTCTATCATATCTAGCCAGCAGTGCCTGAGAATTGGCAATTCTCCATTGGTTAGCCGCTTGTGTGGCTACTCTTTTGCCAGCAGCATCAAATTTTCTACTTTCCTTATCAGGAGAAGCGGCATCTCCTGATGACTGGCTCTTAGCTCTTTTTCTGGCCGCGCTGACTACCACTGAGTCCGGAGGAACCTTCTGTGTCATATAGTCTGGGTCCGTAGGGGCAGACATATATTTTTTGTCAATCCTAGGGGTAATGACTCTAGCTTTTACAGGTTCACTAAAAATGTGTTCAGCATGTTTAACCATTCCAGGTAACATTGGGAGACACTGGTATAAGGAGTGAGTGGAAGACAGAGTGTTAAATAGAAAATCTTCTTCCAGGGGTTCAGAATGCATAAGCACCCCATGATAAGCCGCTGCCCTAGAGACTACCTGAGTGTAGGCAGTAGTGTCTTCTGGTGGTGAAGGTTTTGAGGGGTAGAGGTCAGGATCATTATCTGGAATGGGATCAGGGTCATAGAAATACCATGGGCCCACTGTATCTCCGTGCGAGTATAGTGAGTATGTCTGAGAAGGCAGCAGTGATGGACTATTGTGAGGTGAAAAAGAAAGTTGTGGAAAGTGAGGAGAAGTAGGGAGAGGTGCTGGTTTCTTCTTTTGTTTCAGCACTCGTGCTGGTGGTTGACAAGAATCTAACTACTCTTGAAATGCCAGCTTTCTTAAAGTCTTTAAAGATGTGCAGTGAGGATTCGGCCAGTCTCCTTATGTAAATGGATTCTCGATTGTCTTTCGTCCATAACCTCCAATATTGGCTCAATCTCAGTCTCTTCTTTGGAAGCTTTGTGAGATTTTGCATGGGCTTTGAGATTTACTTTAATTTTCTCTAAAGTCCTTGTTCCTCTGTGTATGAGGATTTTTTCAGCTCCGAAGTTTGGGTCTTTTTCAGTCCGGAAAAAGAAGTCGCTTTTTTCAGCTCCAAAGCAGGGTGTCGAATTTTCGACTCTGAAGAGTGAGGGCGTTTGCTGGAGTCCGAGGTGAAAGTTTTAGTGCCTTTTTCGGCACTGAGCCCGAAGGTCGGTCGCCAACAGTCTTTTTTCAGGCCGAACCATGGCCTTCCGGCAGTGGTGTACCCAAGGCCTTATTTTTCGTAACAATCGAATCACACCTGACAGCGGCACTCCTCTATTTAATTCGTTTGCGTCACATCCTATTTAGTTCCTTTTCTTGCAGTGAAAAATTCCTGGTTGAACCACCCCAAAGCAGGCCTCATTTTATTTGCACCACGGGTGTTTCAAGCAATTAAATCAGTTTTCAAAAAGTGCAAAATTATTTTTAGAAACTGATTACACCATTCAACATCACAGAGACTGTGATAATTTACCAATAAGTTGTCAGTTTTATTCTTAAATAATCACTGAAGACTGTCTCAATAATGATATCTTGAATTCTGTTAACTACAGATCAAATCTAACTGTAAAGAAGGTTTTGTCTTTTTTGTGTATTGACATCTCTAAAACAAGGTTGTCTTTTCACTAGCTCCAATGTTACAAACGTGTTTAGTCTTTTACTAGCTCCAACATCGACCATTTAAATTCATTCATTTGTTTAAATTGATCTAATGAAACAAACGAGAAGCCAATCGGGGTTAACTGCTTTCCATGTCTACATGTAGCTGCAGCTGGGCAATCACTTAAGAAACGACCTTTTAGATTAATACAATTGTGCTGAATTATGGTCAACAGAACCTGGTTGATACGCCCTACGGCTGATGCTCTGTTAGGTACACCGTACATTAGCAGTTGATCTTGCAATGTTTATTGAAATTGACAGACATTTCTAAATTAAATTTGCCTGCTATAAGTAATATTGATGTTGGAAACCGACATTGCAAATCGAACATACAATCCAGTTTATTCATCTCTCCCTCAAAAGATGACACATTTTGGGGTATGTAAACATTCAGGCAATTTATTGAATAAAAATCACTGTAAGAATTTGGAACCAAAACGAAACATGCTAACAATCAATTACAAGTTGTTTCCAACATTAAAACTATTTGCGAAGAGTGCGACACCAGAACCAGCTTTGGTCACCCTGCATTGCGTGATTTAGCACTTTTTACACAAGCCACATAGCCATCAAACAAAGGGTTCAACCGCAGCCACCTGAAAAAAAACCAAGATGGAATATTTCACTAAATTCGTTTCTTTAAACTTTAAATTAAGTAAGGTCTTATAACTGTGAACATTTCGTATCTGGGTGCTCGAGTTTTCGGATTGCCTTTTTACCAAACAAAAGTCACTCACCAGACCTATAACTCTTGAACTGCTGTTGTAGCAACTGTTAGACCTAGAAAGAATAACTCTCCCCTCGTTTACTGAATTTTGGATGCCACCAATTTAGAATGAAGTTTAATTCTTGTCACTTCACATTTCACCACACAAAAGCCCACTAAGTTCAGATCTGTTGACCCAACTTCTTTCAAGATCTAAATGGCTTGAAAAGCTGCTAAGAACTTGGACCGTTTGAGGGGGCGAAGCTTAGATTGCCACTTACTCTTCTTCTGAGTCTTACAATAGAGAGAGTCTGTGCTCTTCTGATCAAAGTGAAGCCTTAAATCTGATTTATGTACACGTTCATAAATATTTTTCCCTTTTTATAGCTGTTTTTTACTTGTTCTGCTACTACTGCATGGTCTTTACTAACAGAGGTCTTAATGATGAGAAGACCCTGTTCTGACTATGGGTTTCTAAAGCTTTACCAATAATGCCAAGGAGATTTACAACTGTATATTCTTGAGGTTTGGGTACACCTTTTGGTAATTTGTTAGGGTTAATACCCAGTGAAGACTTCTTACAAGATTGGATTCCTCTCCTTTTTCAGTAGCATTAGTTAAAAAGATTAAACTTAAACAATACCCTATTTTTAGCATATCTTTCTCCCAATTTTTATACTAAAGGTTGTATGCGTGAGAAAAAGATGTTTCGGGGTTCAGTAGATTGCAAATCGTTTGAACCTGTATGGTGAGGAACAGTTACTAAACTCTACTTCATGACCTCCTTCATTCTTTGATCTAACCCTGCTCATATATTCTCAAGTAAGACAATTTTTGGTTTATTACGCATTTGCCAAAACCAAGGCTTTCAACGTGCCCTGAAATGTGGTCTGCATCATAGACAGCATGTTAAGCATATAGTTCTTGCACAGCCCCTAAGTCTTGGGAACCCAGAAATTAGTTGGCAGCATGCATACATTTTGACATTAATGATTTGTCAGCAGATGAAAAGTAAATGAAGTACAAAGAGATACAGACTTTCATCCTTCATTAGCACTGAATCATCATTAGAACCTGAATCTAAACGTGGGGAAGAATATAGCCATGGAACCCTCTTATTACCACCCTTCAGCATCACAGACGGTCTATAGTTGTATCAGTGTTTGAGTTCAATACATCCTTGGCTCTTTGTTATGGTACGCACTAAACCAGTGGCTGAGAGACTGTTAGAATCCAATTCAGTATTGAATTTAGCTTCTGAGAATCCGACATTTTAAAAATAAAATGTTTTGATACCAAGCTCTGCATGAGGATGACAGTGGTGGACAGTTCTACTTTTGAGGGAGACCTTAGGGAATGGATTAAGTAAAGTCAGCTCCTTGCCCCACCTGACTCATGCCCTTTTTTGGTGAGCAGTTTCAGCACAAATGTCTCGGTTTATTTGCTGACATTATTGCTAATATGCTGCAATGGTAACCAGTTAGATTCCCTCATATAAGTCACTAGGATAGGGCCTTCCTAAAAATATGAGTAGTTCTATCTCAGCCTGTAACTTGTTGATAAGACCGCTCTCCACTGCTGACTCCCTTGCTAGGTGGGTTGCGCAAGGACAGTTGGCTACACCAGCCTTTACAGAAGAGCATACCTCTGTGAAAAACAGCAATTCTGAGACTAGAATATGGGCAGAAGAACACTAATCTGAATAGCTAGAGTTTTTTAGGCTGTCAGATCAGGGCAGCATACAGAGCTACCTCTCATGAAACCTGCCAACGGCACTCAAGCAACGTAGGTCTTGCACTGGCCCAGGATAGTGGAATACCAAGGGATGGGGCAAAAAAAGAACTCTTCTCAAGCACCGTTCGCCAGCTGCCAACACAGCTAGCCAACAGAAGGAACCAACTCCTTCCCTTACACCATGTCTCCTGGGTTTCTCTTCTGGGGTCTCTAGGATGGTACTACAGCGAAACTGTACTTTGCAGGTATATTGGTGGCACACCGGCTGCTGAATGGAAGCCTGCAAGCCACAATGGGCCACCACAACCCCAGGCCCTCCTTTCAGCACCACCCTAATCAGAGATCAGACCAGAACTGGACCACACCACACCTCCACCCACCCTGTCTCACACACATGCATCACACGTCAATGGCTCCCTGTCTGCGGGACCCACACATTAGACTTTGAGTGTGCGAAAGAAGGCACAGAGGATGGAAAAACTGACCTCTTGCATGATCCTGACTTAAGGTCAAGCGAAAATTAAGAGGGGTTGGGGGTTGAAGCACTAGCATCTCAGATAAGGCTTCTCTGCAAGGCAGAGACGCCTTGCCTCAAGCTCCTGTTTCCTACTCACTGACGTGTGCAGGGATCAGTGTCCCTGCAAGCATCAGCATTGCTTTGGCATTACAAGTTCTTAATCATACTACATCATCTAACTAAGCTTTCTGATAATGACTATCTTCAATTTGTCGTGCTGGACCTGCTAACAGTTGCTGCCTTCTAGGTGGATTTCTTGATTACACACTGATTGCACCTTCTTTTTTTAAATCCAAATTTCAAGTCTTTGAGGCCCTGAGTGTATTCAGCATCCTCACTGCAGTTTCCTTTTGGTCAAATGCTTTTGCCATAAGGAATCAACTCTATCTGTGGTTTTGGACGTGTAGACGTATGCAGTATTAAAGTACAAGCAGTCGCTCTCCTGTACACACGGCCATTCTCATGGTATAACTAAACATCCAAGTAACTGATGTAGTTTCTGCTATACATCAAAGTTAAATGGACAATATATTGTCATTCAAATACTCGTGCTATGCTCTAAGTGAATGTTCTGTAACTGTTTGGTGTTTTGTGCTGATGGGGGTCATTTATTTAGCAGTAACTGGTATTGCTGTTTTTTTCCGTGCCAGTCTGTATCATTGGCCTACTCACTTCATCTTGATTAAGTGACGAGGTCTTTTTTTGACCATTTATCATGTGTGCCACCTATACTGAGGAGTGCCGTGATTGCTTGTTTATATATGTGCATGAATTTGTGCTGTGTATTTATGTGGTTGCCTCCATAAGGTTGTCCTGTTGTGACATCAGCAGGTGCTTTTTCGACACACTGGAACCCCACCAACAGTGAAATATATCGATGACTATCCGCACCTTCTACTTCCTTTATCAAATCCTCAGGGCATGGGCACAGGCACTGTCCTCTATACCGTGACAAACTCTGGGTGGCTGGGAAAGCACCTCAGATAACTTCTGGGGTTGCTCGCTCATTTTAGGAGTGTTTTGTATCATACTTCACAGGAGTAACTGTGTTGACCTTGTCTATTATGGCCTCTAATTGCGATTAGAGCATGTTCAAGAGGGCTAAGGGGCACAAGTAGGTCAAACAATCCGTCACGATCTTGTGTAACTTCATTGATTAGGATTTGAAGTTCTTGTCACAGTGAATTCATTTTTTAAACAGTGTTGAATTGGTAAGCCCAGGCACAATTTTGCAGACCTGTTGTGCAATGCAAAGGGCAGAGCCGCAGGAAGTTGTTTTTCTTATGGCACTGCAATGCTTCTGAAGGGTGGTGGTCACATAGGAAACAGAGTGTTGGTCAAATGGGAGACGAAGGTACGGCCGTAGACTTCCAACGGCTCCTACTTTCTCCAGTCAACAGTGATCCTCTAAGCAAGTAACACGCATGTGTTGTATTAATCACTGTAAAGTACTTCTGTGAACAAATGCAGTAGTACTTTATGCGTGTGGTAACACTGCATCATTGTGTGATAAGCACACAATGTGGAATAATATGCAGTCTCTGCTCTGCTCTGCCAGCAGTAAACAAACACGCAGTTTCTCTGCAGGACACTTCTGCAGTGATAATACCGGCTGTATGATGGAACAAGGCATGCCTATGTCACGCATGCCTTTACAACAAATTTAATTGTAAAAGCATGTTTGGTAAAGGAACGTGCACAGTAAATTCTCCCCCGCCCCGCCCTGCCCTCTACACCCGACACCATACTTCACCTGTCCAAGTCCTTAAAACTGCCACTTCCACCCCCCTCCCCTGACCCCTAAACCCCTGCCCGGTTGTAAAACCTACCCCGTCCTGCCCTAAAAACTAGCCCAACCCCCACCGCACCCTAAACCCTACCCTGTCCTAAAAACCACCCTACCCTATCCTAAAAACTACCCCGACCAAGTGCCCTTGCCCTGAACCCTACCCTTAAAACTACCCGACCCGCCCTAAACCCTAAAAGCTACCCTGCCTTGTCCTATAAACGACCCCAACCTCTCACCCTAAACTGTAAAACCTACCCTGTCCTCAAAACTACTCCTCCCTGTCCTAAAAACTACCCAGACCCCTGCCCTGAAACCTAAAACCTACCCCTCTTGTCCTAGAAACTACCCCAACCCCCGCTCTAAACCCTAAATGCTGTCCTGCCCTGTCCTAAAACCTACCCCACCCTGTCCTAAAAACTACCCCGACCCGCCACCCTAGTCCCTAAATCCTACCCGGTCATAAAAACGACCCCACCCTGTCCTAAAAACTGCCCTGCTCTAAAAACTACCCCTCCCACAGTCATAAACCCTAAAAGCTACCCTGCTGTGTCCTACCCCCATCCTAAAACCTAAAACCAGCCCCGCCCTGTCCTAAACCCTATCCCGCCCTTTCCTAAAAACTACCACGACCCCACACCCCACCCTAAACCCTTAAATCTACCATCCTAAAAACTACCCTGATGACCCCCCCGAACCCTTAAACCTACCCCACCCTGTCCTAAGAACTACCCCCACCCTGCCCTAACAATTACGCTGACTCTGCACCCTAAGCCATACCCTGCTCTGTCCATAAAACTACCCTGACCCCCAACCCTAAAAGCTACCCTGCCCTGTCCTACAACCTACCCGTACCCTCTGCCCTTAACCCTAAAACCTACCCTACACTAAAACCTACCCCACTCGGTCCTAAAAACTTCCCCTTCACCCTAAGCCCTAAAAGCTACCCTGCCCTAAAACCAACAGCCTGCCCTAAAGACTACTCCGACAACCACGCTAAACTGTCCTCAATAAAGCCCCACCCTGACCTAAGCTCTACCCAACCCTGTCCTAAAAGCTATCCCGATCCCGAACCTAAACCCTACCGTCCTAAAACCAACCTCACCCTGCCCTAAAAACTACCCCGCCCTAAACCCTAAAAGCTACCCAGCCCTGTCCCAATACCTACCCTCATCGTGTCCTAAAATCTGCCCTGAACCCCCACCCTGAACCCTAAAAGCTACTCTGTCCTGTCCTAAAACTTACCCAGCCCTGTCCTAAAAACTACCCTGCCCTAAACCCTACCCTAAAAACTACCCCTCTCCTTGCCCCAAACCCTAAAATCTACCCTGCCCTCTCCTTAATCTACCCCTGCCCTAAACCCTAAAAGCTACCTTGCCCTGTCCTAAAACCTAACCTGACCCTGGCCTAAACCCTAAAAGCTACCCTGCCTGTCCTAAAATCTACCCTGTCCTAAAAACCTACCCCACCCTATCCTAATAACTCCCCCAACCCCACCCTAAAGCCTAAAACCTACCCTGTCCTAAAAAGAACCCCACTCTGTCCTAAAAAGTGCCCTGCACCCCGCCTCATCCCTCAACCCTCAAACCTCCCCCATCCTGTCCTAAAAACTACCCCAACCCCCTGTCCTAAACACTAAAAGCTATCCTACCCTAAATCCTACCCCACCCTGTCCTAAACCCTAAAACATACCTGCCCTGTCCTAAACCTTATCCCACCCTTTCCTAAAAAAAAAAAAAAGACCCCCCTACGCTGTCCTAAACCCTAAAACCTACCCTGTCCTAAAAACTGCTAACCCGACCCCCTCACCCTGAACCCTTAAACCTACCCACCCTGTCCTAAAAGCTACCCAGACCCCCCCCACACTGTCCGCAAAACTTTCCCCTGCCCAACTCTTTAACGCCCACCCCCCTAAACCAGGCCCCACTTAATACCCTCTCCTCCGGTTGCTGCTCCATCCTGTTCCGCCTGGACAGCTCTCTCTACCGTTACCACGCATATGCGTGGTAAAGGCATGCGTGTTAAACACATGTGTAGTAAATGCAGATGTGTGGTAATGGCAGCGTGGTCAATGCATGGCATTCATCACATTGTTAGTGAAATTTCCAGATAATACCATAATGTTGCATTTCACTGAGTCCTAAGACAAAGTTCCAAATAAGTGCACAAGCAATAATTTTGTGGGCATTCATAAACATATAGAATTGCAAGTACACATCAATGGATCACGTAAAGTATGGACATTTGAGATTGGTCCTGTGTGCGCACACAGATTGAGCTCTGCAGGCCACCCTGAGTCGTCCCAGGCAGAGGGGGTGGTTCCCAAAATGAGGACTTCTGTTTTGTTGGAGCTGAGCTTGAGGCAGCTGTTCTTCATCCAGGAGGCAACTGCCTTCATCCCGTTGTGGAAGTTGGTCATTGCAGCTGCAGGTTCATTGGTGAGGGAAAGAATCAGTTGGGTGTTGTTGGTGTAGGATACAATGTTGAGTCCATGGTTTCTGACTATGTATGCAAGTGGGGCCATGTAGATGTTTAAGAGGGTGGGGCTCAGGGACGATACCTGAGGAACGTGGCAGCTGATCTCTCTAGGTTTGGATGAGAACGGAGGGAGCTTGACACTCTGGATTCGGCCGGCGAGGAAGGAGAGGATCTACTATAGGGCTTTGCAGCAGATTCCAGTACTGTGTAGTCTTGACTGTGTAGTCTTGTGCAGAGGGTGTGGTGGTGGACGGTGTCGAAGGCAGCAGAGAGGCCTAGGAGAATGAAGGCGGCGGTTTCGCCTCAGTTGAGGAGATTGTGGATGTCGTCTGTTGCAGCAAGGAGAGCAGTCTCAGTGCTGTGGTTGCTTCTGAAGCTTTATTGGGAAGGGTCCAAGATGTAGTTGGTTTTGATGAACTCTGTGAGTGGGGTGTTGATGGTTTTATCAATGACTTTGGCCAGGAAGGGGAGCAGAGAGATGGGTTTGTATCTCTTTAGGTTTGTCGGGTCTGTGGAGGGTTTCTTCAGGAGGGGGTTGATCTCTGAGTGTTTCCAAACTTCAAGGAAGGTGGCAGTCTCGATGGAGAAGTTGATGGTGTGCCAGAGTTCGGGGGGGGGATGGTATCACCAGCTCTGTTGAAGATGTGGTGGGGACAGAGGTCCGAGGGGGCCCCAAAGTAGACTGTCTTCATGATCAGTAGGGTGTCATCGGTGGTGAGGGTGGTCCAGTTGGTCAGGGTCGGCGAGGATCTGAAACATTTGGGTGCGGTGGTTGCAGGTGGGGTTGGTGGGTCCTGTGTTGCGAAGCTGTCATAGATGTCTGAGATCTTGAGGTGGAAGAAGGTGGCGAGGTTGTCTCAGAGGGCTTGGGAGGGGGTATGTCTGTGACATCTGTGGTGTCCGATGAAGTCGGCTAGGAATTCACTAAAAGGCGGACGGGTCGGGGGGGGGGAAGGAACTGTAGAAGAGGGTGCCACGGAGTGCGGTGTTCGGGTTGGTCTGGATCTGGAAGTGGAGGTGCTCCGTGTCGGGTGAGTGGTGGTCGGTGCTGGTTGTGAGGCAGAGGGCGTTCTTGTGTACGATGGTGATGCCACCTCCTGGTCGGTTGGTGTGGTCCTTGTTCCCTTCCAATGACACAAGAGGCACACGGGTAACAGTTTTACCAATATATATTCAAAACAGGTTCAAAAGTAGCAAAAGAAAAGTAATCCTAGCAACTTTCAAATTAGGTAGTGAGTCTCTGTTGGTAATAGCCCTCTTTTCTTCACCTCATGTATACCTTTATCCATGTTGCGTTTTAAAAAATCGTCACTCTCCAACTGCCTTTTGGGATTTGTATTTTTGTAGTATCAGTTCAATTTATTAGAAAAAAGGGGCAACTTTTTAATAAGACAAAGTCATTTAACTGATTTTTACTATTTCTAGATATGCACTCCTTATTCGTTATTGAATTGCTATTGGTATAAATATATATTGGTGTGTGTTCCAGGTCAGTGAAAATGAATGTTGCCCACTAACATTTTATTTAGAGCGACCGCACTAGTGAACATACATTCACACTTTTCTTGCTACACTGGAACGGTCAATTCAATGTTATTGGCTTATTATGCAAAACTGTCATGACAGCAGTGTGTAATGCCTCAAAAAATTTACCTTTACAAAGGGAAACAACTCTGGCAATAATCATGCAGCCTCTTAAAAAATGATTTTAGCTTACTACACAAATGTAACGACTTACATACAGGTTTTGGTTAAATGCCTTTTGTAAAAACAAATTAACATAAGAAATGCCATGACATAAACCATATGTGCAGATGCACAGAGGGGCATCATAAACTTCTTGAGACTTTACCTCTTGTGAGTCGTATCCCCTCCCCCCGTTTTACAATGGTAATAATTAGCATATTACACCGCGCATCTGCACAAATACAACAGTTTTAACACAGAAACTACTTTTAAAAATACATAATTTACCCACTTCTAGACGTGTGTGTAATGTGTGCGTTAATTTCGGAACATGCGTCGCAGTAATGTATGTGCCTGCTATACGGATGCGACAGAAGATTAAAAAGTGTTCATTAAACATGAGCTGCAGAGGTTTATAAAATCTATTTCATAATCTATACTGGAGAGTCAAAGAGAATAAGTAAACCAATAACACACTTAAGCAATCCACAGCATAATGCAGCATACAGTTTTTATTGGGAGAACTGGCACAGTTTCATTTTAGAGACAGGTTGCAAAGGTCCCCCGAAGCCGGTCTCAGCATCATTATTCTGTTGACCTATACATTTTGTACTAGCGTTAAAAACTACATCTTATTTCAGGTGGCCTACAATGATCTAAAACTGCATGCCAACGCATGGTTTCTATCAAACAAACGCAGAAACGTTGTACTTCCATGTGAACACATACCACCTTTTTCGAAAACGAGTATTGATACAAATTGACAATATCGTTTACAAAATAAGCAAAGATAAATACAATAAAACCAAGAAGCCTTGTGTGGACCCTAATAAAACTCCCTTCAGACACTGAAGAAAACGTCTCGACGGTGTACACTAATCAATGTGATTGCTTGTAAATCAGACATAAAGAAGCAGAGCGGGACAGATACTTTATAAAATGGATGCCAGCAAATAAAGTGGAAAAAATATGAAAAACACAATGTAACTGTTGCGAATAAGACCACGTTTTTCAGTTGGGTTTCTTTCAGCAACTCTAATTTTGATTGCACTTTTATTACATCAAATGGAGATAATTACGATTTTTATCTTAATGCTGAATTTCAACATTCAATATTTTAATATGTGGATGTTATTTTGTCACTTTTTTTAAAACTGATATGCACAAGTTAATTTGCAGAATATTACTTGCAATCCAATCTGATTTATTCTTGACATATTCAATAAAATCGAACCACTCTGCTAGAAATATTCCACCGTCCTCCTCTACTGAAAAACAGGAAAATTCGATTTTACAAGGAATTTAGGATTAGTATATTGAGAAGGAGGCATACCAAAACACAATGCAAATATAACCAATCGGAGACAGCAGGCATCTGATGACACGGAATGGTGGTATACAGAAGAGGAAGACATACCGTTGGTTTCACATATTTATTAAAAACCATTGGTAATTCATGTTCTTGCTTCTTTCCCTCCTGAAAATGTGGTCATATAATTTCTATTGGCTTGATTTTGAACTTTTCACAATAGTTGTCAACTGCTCTGTGGAACTGCTCACTATTGTAGATAATCACTTTGCTTGGAGGAACCAAAGGAAATTGTTCCTTTTCCCCAAGATGTACACGGACAGCAGAACCCCTGGAAAGACTGTCAACAGAGCACTCCCTCACTTGTATAGAATGTGTCCTTGCTTCCTGGGCATTTACCAAGTGGTCTATCGTGGATGCCTGTTGCTTGGTGAAGTCAACAACCTCAGAGTTCGACGAAGATAGAAGGCCTTTCTCCGATAATGCCTTGCAACTACTTGTTCTGGCTGTGCGTCCTGCTATGAGCCACTGAACCAAGCGACTCTGAGAGCTCAACCGATGTCCATTCTTGTCCTCCATTACTGCAAAAGTTATGCTTTCACATGGCCTGGGGCAAACGGGTTCTTCAGGAGTTCCGTTCAATTGCCATTTATTTGCATTACCAGGCACCTCTGCATCTTTTCTCTTCCGTTCACGTGGCGAAAGTGTCTTGGAACCCTCTTCCATAGTAGCCAATGTCCCATCTACATGTGAATTTGTTTCACTCTTCTGATTCTCTCTCAGACTACAAAGCGCCTTCTGATGGAGTGTATTTTTCTCTGGGGATTCAAATATTACTCCTTTATGAATGTGATGAGGGGTGGATGGTAGTGGCCACCTTGCAGCGTTTCTACCCTCACAGCGTACACGTTGTTTTGAATGCCTCATAAACTCTTTAACAGATTCTGGAACCTTTACGTTTAACAAGGTCTTTTTGGGGGAGCTTAGATAATCCCTGAAATACATCTGACACATTTTGTTCTTAACAACCGGTTCTAAGGAGGAGGGCTTCAATATTTCTACGAAATCAAGCAGCTCTTCAAAGGACGAATGGTCAGAGTATGGGACGACGTGAATATCCTTGTGCCACTTATTAACTTGCCGGCTGGTTGGCAGAATTGCAATTGTTGGGTGAATGCGATTCCAGCGCATCATATTGGCATAGTTTACAGCAGAGTGCTCGACAGCAATGATCCTACCCGCTGCTTCATCTGATGTGAAAACATCTTCCAGTTCTAAAAGTTTTAGTAATTCAAGTCTCTGGGGACTCACAACAATCCAAGTTCGAAAAAAACGGGCTAATTCAACCAGTAGTGACTCTTTTCCTATGCTGTAAAGACCTGTTAAGAAGAACATTTTTAATGTGAGAAAAACTTGCTAAGCATTACATGACGTTCTGTTCTTTTAACAATAGTTCATCAATCCAAGGCCAACTGTGGACAGTTTTTAAACTATAAGTGCGTAAACTAAATGCAGATACTTAGCAATAGTGTACAAATTAACGTTTATTAAAAGTTCTTAAATACCTCATAAACATTAACATTTGTTATTTGTGTTTGTCCAAAGTTTGGCTTCACTGATTAAGTAAACATTTACAGTCCTAAAGGGCATTCAAGAATTTCAAGTGGGTTACTCCAGGATTTTTCCTATTGCAATGTTCACAATATTTTAATTCCCAAGGCTAGCTCTATTTGAACTTATTGGTCAGTTAATGATTTGGCACTAAAGAACAAGTCACTTACTTTTGGTAACGATTTATCTGGTAGAGACATATTGTAGTTGCAGATTCCTTACCTTAAAATTTACCCCAGGCGTCAGACTGGATCTGGAGATTTTTTTTTATTTGAGCAGTACCTTTGCGTGCCCGTCATGTGGCGTCGGTAGGCTCCACATCAGTCGTTGGCGTCGTGGTCACTGTGATGAAGTCGGGCTCGTACATAGCCTCGCAGTGATGTCAGATTCTTTTCACGACTTTCCCCACCAAAGCGCAGAGCCATGAAGAACACTGAAAATGGTGCACCAGAGCTAAGGCCCTGAAAAGGGAATCCCTGTCTCTAGAAATTAATTTGCAAGAGGGGAGGATAAGGTGGGCTGGTAAGGAATCTGCAACAAGAATATTGATCTACCAGATAATTCGTTACAGAAGGTAAGTAACTTGTTCATCTGATAGAGACTTCTAGTTGAGGATTCCTTACCTTAGAATACATACCCAAACAATATCATTCTTGGTGGTGGGCTGCGATCCGAGATCATACTAAGAAGTCCTGCAAGACCAAACAACCAAAGTAGCCGTCTCTGCGGACTCTACTGTCCAGGCAGTAATGTTTTGTGAACGTGTGCAGGGATGCCCACGTTGCTGCCTGGCAGATTTCCAGGACAGGAACTCTGCGTGCAAAAGCTGTGGTAACAGCAGTTGCTATGGTGGAGTAAGCATGCAAGCCTTCAGAGGGTTGGTTCTTTGCCAAAGCGTAGCACATTTTTAGGCAAAGTAATTCCCACCGGGAGATGGTACGCTTTTGCACCGCCTTCCCTTTCTTCGCACCCACATATCCAACAAAGAGTTGATCGTACACCCGTAAATCTTTGGTACGATTGAGGTAGAAAGCCAACGCTCTTTATGGATCCAGACGGTGGAGTCTCTCCTCTTCATGAGAAGGATGTGGAGGTGCATAAAAAGCAGGCAAAGTGATGGATTGGCCTACATGAAAAGGTGTAACTACTCTGGGAAGAAAGGAGGCGCTCAAACGTAGCACCACTTTGTCAGGGTGAACAGAAAAAAATGGGGGCTTTGAAGAAAGAGCCTGAAGCTCACTCATTCTGCAAGCAGAGGTGATGGCAACAAGAAATGCTGTTTTGATGATAAGGAGTCACAAGGGACAATTGTGTAACGGCTCAAAAGGAGCACACATTAAGTAAGTGAGGACACGACTGAGGTCCCACTGGGGCATGATAAATGGAGTGGGGGAAACAAATGTCCCTTAAGGAACATACCAACAACAGGAGACTTAAAAAGGGAAGGTTGGTCTGGCAATCTAAGAAAGGCTGAGACAACCGATAAATAAACTTTAAGGGTGCCCAAAGCAGAGCCCTGCAGGGCTAAGGAAAGGATGAACAAAATAACCTCATAAAGAGAGATGCAGAAAGGGGATCAAAAGACATGTTGGCACACCATGCCACAAGTTTATGCCAACAACAAGGGTTTACCACTTTGGTGGATGGACGCCTGGCTGCCAAGATAACGTCACAGATTTTGGGCAGAAGGTCAAAAGCTGTCAACTGCTGCCGCTTAATCTCCATGCATGAAGGCGAAGATTAGACAGATTCGGGTGGAGGATCGTCCCCTCTTGCTGCAACAGAAGATCCTCCCGAAGGGGTGGTCTGATTAGAGGATCTGTGGCCATGCTCAGTAGCTCTGGATACCATACTCTCTGTGCCCAGTCCGGAGCCACAAGGATTACTTGGGCTTCATCGTTATTGATCTTCTTCAGAACACTGGACAAAGTGGTATTGGCGGAAAGACGTAAAGGAGGCCTGAGTTCCACTCGAGATGAAAAGCGTCGCCGAGCGAGTGCCGCCTTGGAAACTACAACACGCAAAACAGCTGACATTGCGTGTTTTATGCAGAGGCAAACAGCTGTAACCAAGACTCTCCCCACTGCTGAAAGAGACCTTGCACTACCCCTGGATGGAGATACCATTCGTGACCAACCATACATCGATGGCTGAGTTAATCTGCTCTGGCGTTCATAGAGGCTGCCAGATGTTGAACCACCATGGTAATTCCCTGATGGGCTAGCCATGTCCAGAGGCACAGAGCCCCTTGAAAAAGGGGTACAGGACCTCACTCTGCCCTGTTTGTTGCAGTACCACAAGGTGGTAGTGTTGTCCATGAACATCTGCACCACTTTCCCTTTGAGAGAGGTAAGGAATGCAGACTCCGCCTCTCCCATTTGGCCACCCCAGCCCAGGAGTGACGTGTCTGTCACTACTGTAAGATCTGGCTGGGGAAGGGAGAGGGGATCTGCAGTTGACCCAATACTGATTGGAAAGCCACCATTGTGGGTCTTTTCGCAGTCCCCTCCAAGAACCGGACCATGTCGGAGAGATTCCTCTGATGCTGTGCCCACTGGAGCTTCAAGTCCCACTGCAAAGCCCACAAATGCCATCTGGTATGTGCTACCAGCAATATGCAGGAGGCAATGAGGCCCAGCAGCCTCAGAATCATTCTCACCGAAACCCAGGATAGAGGCTGAAACATCGGAATCATAGCCTGAATATCTTGGACACACTTTTCAGGAGGAGAGGCCCAAAACTGCACTGTGTCTGGAACATCTCCAATGAAGGGGAGTGTATGTCAGGGAGTCAAGTGTGACTGGAATGGTTATAGTGAACCCCAGAGAGTGCAGAAGGTTAGCCGTAGTCTGAAGGTGGGAGACAACTCTGTGGGGTGTGTTTGCCTTCAACAGCCAGTCGAGGTAGGGGAAGACTGAAACCCCTAACCTGCGCAGATGAGCTGCAACCACTGCCATCACTTTCGTGAACACCGAGGGATGCTGGTAAGGGCGAAGGAGAGCACGGTAAAATGAAAGTGTTCATGACCTACCACTAATGGCAAGTAACGTCTGAGGGCAGGCAAAGCGAGTATTTTCAAGTAAGTGTCCTGCAAGTCCAACGCTACCATCCAGTCTCCTGGGTGCAAGGCAGACACAACCTGAGCCAGAGTGAGCATTTTAAACTTTTCCTTCTTGAGGAAGAGATCGAGTGCCTGAAGATCTATGATAGGAGGTAAGCCCCTTAGGATGATCTGCAAAACCCACCTGTCAGTTGTGATGGATTCCCAGTGAGGCCAGTGATGGCGGATTCTGCCTCCAACTGGTCTGAGATGGGGGAACAGACTAGCAAGGTTTGGAGGCTGCAGCAGGGGTGGGTTCCCTGTCCCACAAGTATGTGGGAATCCGCATGCCCGGCCACACAGGGGCTGAGAAACATGGGTGGCACTGTGGCTGGGGAAGGGATGCAACAGGGAGCACCTTCTGTGGCCACAAAAGGGACAAAAGGCAGACCGTTCGGGGTAAGGGCAGCTGAAAAGCCAAGGGACCGAGCTGTAGCTCGGGACTCCTTAAATCCCTCAAGCGCCGAGTCCGCCTGGTCTCCTGAGAGACGGGTGCCATCAAGGGCATGTCCATAAGGGTTTGTTGGACATCCCCCGAAAAAAACAGATGTCCTCTACCAGATGTGACGCCTAAAGGACACCGTTGATGCAACCATTCTACCCAGAGAGTTGGTGGTGTCCAGCCCACAAAGAATAGTTAACTTCACTGTCTCTCTCCCATCACAGCAACTTGACGGAAGATAGCCCGGGCCTCCTCTGGGATCTGCAGCAAGAACTGTGCAAACCGTATCCCACAATGAACGGGTTTAACGACCCAAAAGGCATGCGGTGTTCATCTACTGCAGCGCCAGACCGACGCCACCTAACGGCACGCTAGGGTACTGCACAAAGAAAAATCTCTGGATCCAGTCTGATGCCTGGGGGAAATTCTAAGGTTAAAGAATCTGCAACTAGAAGTCTCTATCAGATTGAATAGTGTTCCTATGGTGGCAAACGGGGTATTAGGTCATGTGATCCTCAGCCTCAATCCATTCAGAATGTGGTGACATGTTATTTTAGCGAGTACGTCTTCTACTACTTTCATTTTCGATTATATTTTTGCTCTTTTTTCTTTTTAATGTTGGATTGGTGAATATGACCAATTGTAACTTCTGCTGAAAAATTGCAAACTAGTAAGTATACACCTAGAAGAATAAGTTACTTATCTTATTAACAATATTTCTGCTGATCTTCATACAGATTCCTCATCTTATGAATATCCTCCAAGTGCCATATTGGATCCAGAAACATTCCTCCCACAATAGCTCTCAAGCTCCTTTAGGTAGTGCCAAGCAGATCCAGCTGACCTTTACCCTCCCAGAATGCCAAAGCACCAAGTCATATAAGGCAAGAAATGGAGTGCTGGAATCAGTTCCTAGGACATTTTCCATGCCCCACTAAGGCATGGGAGGGCGGCGAAGAATCTGCAAGAAAATATAGTATCCACCACATGGATAATTAATGAAGGACAGTAACTTTTCCGTCTGATGGATACTTGTTCCCAAAGCATTACTCAGAGGGAGATGGGACAAATTACTGCCAAATAACAAAGGAAATTAGGCAACAAGCAAAGGTAGCAAAATTACTCCTCACTGTTTGTTTGAGCTGCGAGGCAATAACGTTTCCCAAATGTATGTAAGGAGGACACAAAGAGATTCTCTGCCAAATATCAGCCACAGGGAAGTCTCTTTTGAGAACCATAGGAGAAGCCAAGGCCCTTTTAGAGCGGGTGCGAATGGCAGATGGAGGGTATTTCTTGGACAAGGGGTAGCAGATATTTATGAAAAGCAGCCCAACGTGAAATTGTATGCTTCATATTTTTTGCTCCATGAAAAAAGGCCCCAAACTAGGTTTCCTTTAAGCTGCTGGAGCACCATCACTGTCAATACTCACCACTAAGGGAGACTGCAGAAGCAGGCAGTTCAAAGGCATCTCCTATCAAACATTACAGAAGGGCCTGTTCATGAGTGACGGACGGGTGTTCTGGGCAGGAATTTGAGGAAGGTTATATTCTGCTTTTTTGCAGTTTTATATAGCACATATGTGTCCAATGGCATTGGAGCACTTAATTAGCACCACAGTCTATTACATAAGGTCAGGTTTTCTCTCTTTTTTAGGCACGCAGAAATTGAGTGGTTTGGCCAGGATCAGTGAATACCAGGACTCAAATCTACTCTCCCAGTTCCAAAGTCAGCAGCTCTGACTGTTAGGCCACGTCCTCCTTTGCACTAAACGACCAAAATCATCTCAGGGTGAGATGTGTAGAAGGTAGGACACATTTCAGGCAGGCTATTTCCACACACACTAACTTGAATGCAGGCGTTCTGTAGTATACATAACTAAAGGGCAGGTGGTTTAATAACTGTGACTGATGGTCGAGCAAGGTTACACATTCTCTGTGGGCACAGTAATTCTTAAGGATAAAGAAGAAGCACAGAAATTAAGCACTGTGTGAATATTATCCTGCAACATGGATTTTGATGGACATTCTTTGGCATTTCTTGACTTGATTTGCACTACATCTTGTGTTTCATGAGTGTACCGGATGATTTCACACCTCACTTAAAAACATGGCTGTTTTCAAGTAAAGCGGACAAATATGCTCTAAGTAGCACCATGTAATCACACATGAACAGAGCAGTAATTCCTCCAAAATCTTACTGCAAATGTGCAAAGTTGTTTACAATTGAACACGCTCTGAAACAAGGATGCAGGCAAACATTGTCTTTTCACACAAAGAGAAAACATATTAGAGGGACTATTGGCCAAAGAGACGATCCACTTTGCCTCATCATAAGTATCAGTGTAATAATATACTGCACACACGGAGACCTGCCTATGCTTCACAGGTGTGTGTGTGAGAAGGAGGAAAGAAAAATGGAAGAGTGACGGACTGGCCCAACTGAAAGGCAGATAAACCTTTTTCTAGAAATGAAGGGTGAGCACAAAGAACAAGTTTATCCAAACTGAATACAGTGAAAGTTAGCTGAACCATCAGGCTCTTAAGCTCACTGTGTCTACAGGGCAGTTATTGCCAATAACAAAACAGGTTTCATGGTCAGTAGTCAAAATGGGTAACTGAGCACTGACTCGGATGGGGCCACCATGAGGAAGGTAATACAAATTTAATTCTCAATGTGGAATAGTAAACGGAGCAGAAGGACCCAAAAAGATCAGAAATTGTTCCACTAGTGTTGATTTAAATAATGAAGGCTAGTGAAAGAGAAACTTGAAGATGAATTAGGGAAGCTAAATAGCCTTGCAACAACTACAAAGTGATGTTAGGCATGAGAAAGTATAAATCAATAAACCATAGTAAAGTGGGAACAGAAAAGATTCAAACCTTCACAGTCGCATCAGTCAACAAACTTATTTCAGTGGCCTGATACATGTTTTTTTGTGCAGGTTTATTGCCATCTAAGATGACATCTGCCAGGTTGCTGGGTGATGCAGCTCAATCCCTGCGTGTGCAGCCACAGTGCTAGAGGATTGGCATGGGGGAATCAAGCAACTTGCTGTGAAAGCGGGTTCACCCTCTGTGGAAGATGGAGAGGGATCCAAGTGCTGGGTTCCAACAGATTGGCATTTCAAGTCCTCCTCACCAAATATGGGTCTACTGATTGTGCTCGATTTTCCAGCACCTTCTTTAGGACTTTGATAGAGGCAACATTGGTGGGTATTCAAACGGGAATGTCCCTTGAATTGTAAACAGTTGTGTCCCCTACCCTGGGAGCCAAACTGCATGTACCTGGTGCTGGACCTGGAGGGGTGCAGGAAGGGTTCTCTCCATGGTGACAGAGGACTACTGTCCCTGTGAAGAAATTTGAATCTAGTGAGACCAGACACTTATCTGTATCACACGAGTGGTGAACACATGAATTCTTGTGTGTGGTCTGGGTGTTAAACACATTGTACATGTCTGAGTGAACCAGAGTGAAGGTGGCCGGTGTGTTCCATTTTGGAAACACCTAGCTTATCCATGTGCACAAAATGAAGGTGAGGTTACTTTCCCGGATAGTGGAAAGGTACTGCACTGGAGTTCTGAAACTGGAGGGAGGGAATTTAGACACTGAAGTGTGGAAAGAGGAGAATAGCTTCCCTTGGAAATCTAATGAGTTCCTTATGCTGCAGAGAGCAGTTGATTAGTCTCCCTAAATACTTCCCTTTGGTGGATTAAAGGGGTGTATGTTGGGACTGCAGATGCGGCTGTCAAGAGTGTGAACGATTCTTCAGAAAGACAGTTGTCTCTCTTACAGATCACTGGTAGGGGAGGATGATGATAGCCAGGTGCAGAAAGTTCACAACTCTGCATCTATTGGGGGGTTTCCCAACCAGGTGCTGACCCTGCTGTGAGAAGCATCACTCTAGACAAAGGCTGAGTCTGGAAGAGAGCCTCAGAAGGTTACATGAAAGAACCAATCCAAACAGTTTGTGAAACAACAAAGAATACACAACTCCTGTACTCTATATAAGAGCGGGAATTGAAGAACCATTTCTTTGTTCCAGTTCCAAATTCTCTTTGACTAAGCAGGGGATGATCCACAGAGTACCCAGACAGCTACTGTAAAAAAAAAAAACAGAGGACTGGTGTCTTCCTGATAGCTACCCTCCCACTGGAAGTGCGGCCAATTGGACCAAACCACCAAAACAGCACTAAACTGCCTTGAAGTGACTCGTCTGCTATCCCCAGACATGTGATAAGTGACTTACATTGCTACCTCGACTCTGAGAGGACCAAGCTGCTGCTTCAACAACAACAACCACCAATCCAAGAGGAAAGTAGAAACGGTCGCAAGTTGCAGGCCCATCCAATACAGTGCTCCAGGAAGAGGGCCACCAATTGAAGCCAGCCACACGCCTGTTGCTGCTTCTAGACAGTGCTGCGCTGTCTGTTTCTGCTTGGAAGGAGTGGAGTAGTGTATTGGCACATCTATGTCAGCGTATTTTCCCCAAGCACAGAGAAACAGGATTCAAGAGTGGGAAGCTACAGTGAGGCCTACTGCAGACCGAAACAGTTGATGAGAGGCTGCTACTGCTTTCCACACCAAAATGGGGATGGAGTGGAGTTCAGAGAGTGCTGCATCTAGATCAAAGGTGGCAGGATGGGGCATCTTTACCAGGCAGCAGTAGTCTCGTACAATAAACTCAGAGTTTCTTTCTGTGTCACATGTAGTACTGTGCTTTAATGTGTATTAAAGTGCTTCTCTTTTATTAAGATAAGCAGTGGGTTGGAAAATCTTACTATTACACTGCAGGATGTCTGTTGAATGCAGCACCTGTGTACCCCCAAACTAACCCCGCTGAGAAGTCAGTGGCTGCTTGCCACTGCTACCACTGAGCGTCAACTGCTGAAGGGTTGCACTTTGCCCTGTTTATGCAGCTTTAGTAGGACATATCCCTGGACATCAATGTCAAAGCCCACTCCCTACAACTGTGGCCTAGTTGCCCCTGTTCACTTCGTACACACCCCACCTCAAATGGGGTCTGACAGAAGGAACGCTGAAAGCAGACTGACACCAGCTGAACTTGAAGGCCCCCAAAGAATCATTCTGAGAGAAATATACAGCACAAAACAAATGACACACCTAGTTCAGGGCTGTGACATAGCGAACGATGCATGGAACACACCAATCTGTAGAAGATCATGTCCATCACTAAAAGATGAATTTCATAGTCATGATCCTCCATGAGAGGCGATTCAGCACAACCACCCTCAGACTGACCACAGATGTGCTGCTACTGGAAACACACCCTAGTGCAGTCCCTATAACCATAAGAGAAAGGCCGCTCAGAAGAGGGTTCAAGAGCCCACACTGTGCTAACTGTTGAGTTCATGGATAGTTGTTGTGTATTCTGACAGGACTTGAATGTCGCTCCGTGAGAAAGACGGAGAGCAATGTAAACTGCCTCAACTCAAGCAGAATGGGATGTTGGTGTATGCATTGATGACAATCATTACCCTTGTGCTGTCATCTCTTCTAAATGAACATCCAGCCAGTGCTTTAAATGGAAAAATAGAAGTGCAGGTACTCTCTATCAGAGTACCTGCTTGTTTCTGAGAAGTGCCGGTACTCTCCAATGAAAAGTGTTACGTTTTTCTTGAGATATGCCGGTACTCTCCCTCTCAAAATAAAAAAGTGCCGGTACTCAGTACCGGAGAGTACCGGCCCATTTAAAGCACTGCATCCAGCCTAAGCGGGAGGCTGCCATAATAACAATTGTCTTAAATTGCAGAGGTCCGAATGGATGATCCACCAGGAGCTTGGAAGGGTACATGTACCAATGGAGGTCCGAGAGAGCGGACTTCAGGCAAGGGCCGGAATAACACTTTTTTCCAGGGTGGAAAAAGAAAAGTGTACGTAAAGTGAATCTGAAAGTCGTTTAGCAGATTTTAGCGTGAGCAGATGTACCTGTGTATTTGCTCACGTATAAACAGAATTCACAAGCGTTTGTTAGACATGCACCAATATGGTCTACTTGTATAAACTCTTATGTTTGAATTTCTGAATGGTGTGAATTTGAAACCAATGCAAGGACATATGCCAGCCGGTGCACATATCTGACGCTCTTTAAGAATTAGGCCCTGAATTTATATTCATGTCGCCCATGATGGTTTTATAATAATTCTTAATTTATTTATCTTTTCCAAATCTTTGGTATGCAAACAACACATTTTACAAAATAATGCCACAGAGAAATGGTATTTAAAGTTGCACAGTAGTTCAGAAAACCTGTTTTTCCAGTTGCAAATGTTTTTGTCTACATTTTATTTTCAAAGTATTTACCAATCTTACATCTTAGGCATGTCTTGTATTTAATTAAGGAGCACTGTAAGTGTGTTATAAAGAACTGTCTTTATACTGGAACTACTGCCAGTAATGCAAGCTGAGCTCACAACATGTCCTTATAGCACTGATCTTCATAGTAAAGGCTTTGTGTTAATGAACCATGTATATATATATATATATATATATATATATATATATATATATATATATATATATATATATATATATATATATATATATATATATCTTATACAGTGGCGGTTTGCACTGTGTAGATATGGTTCAGCTGCACTTTTCATTTGAAAGTATTTTTTGATAAGCCTATAACTTTTGATCCTGTGCACGGATCTGCATCAAAATAGATCAATAATACCTTCCTATTTTTCTATACAAACGTTTGCTCACACCAATAGAAAAAATTCTGAATGGACTTAAGCCAAATCTGATATGAAAGTAGAACTTTTCTCAGAAAAAGTGCCTTCATTGGTCTGATGTAAAACCGTTCACTAATTTTTCAGATACAACTCTTAAAGCCGACATTTAGTCTTGCAAAGGTTGACACTTTTGTATACTTCTCCTGTTTTAGAGTAAAAGAATGTCAACAGCTATCACATTTGAAAATTTTATCGAATGCGATTGGCTGAAGATGGGCTCAGAAAAACTTTTTGCAGCCATCTCGAAATGCACCACTTTCAATTAAATGAAAACTGTGATTTTTACGCTGTGGACAAAATATTTCGCAACCATTTTTTTTTTGGGTGGGGGGGGGGGGGGTGCGGGGGGTGTTGGGTTGGATTCACCGTTAAAATAGGATAATTGCCAAACCGCAAAGGAGCGCTGTGGAGCACCCAGAAATATAGAAAAATGTTCCAAAAAAGCTCACAAAAACGGTTGAAGGTGCGAAAATTTAAATTTCAATAAAAATCGTGATTAGCAGCCACCATTTTAAGAAAACAAAAAGTTGCCATTTGTCCTGCATATTGAGGTTTTCATTAAAATTGCACATTCTCAACAAAAATTGAAAACTGAAACATAAGGGAAAATAACTCTCTCATAACAAAAGCTTCTTGGTACTGCCAATAAAGAATGTGAGCAGCGAGGTTCGGATCACAGTGCACGTTTCCCACACACCTATTGGTGTGTGCAGGACCTGGCTACAGGCCTGTTACCAATTCTTAATGTGCAAAGCGTGGACTGGCTGCCCATTCTGGGTCAGGCACAGAACTGGGTTGCCCAAACAGGGCGGGGTGGGTGGAGTGCCTAGCTTCAGGCCAGGCCCTGTAGCCAATATGAAGTAAAAAGAATGCAATCCTCTGCCACTTTCCCAGAAGAGCACCACATCCTTGGCAACAAACTCCACCTCTAGGATCAAGGCATGGGTGGCTGAGCAAGTGCTGGAAGAAGGAAGGTGGTCCATAGAGGAAGACAGGAAGGTGAGGACATAGCCCTAGCTTGAGTACTTAGCAATGCAGGGTTATCTTCTTTCAATTTGTGGAGAAATGGGAGACCCTCCATCCATGGGAAATAGGTGGTGCAGAGAGGGGGTGAGAAGCAAAATAGGTTTTGAAAAGATCCAGCAGACAATGGCAGAGGAGATTTGAGATATTCAGTTGGAGTTCATCAGATCCACACAAAAAAAGATAGCCCAACTAATTCACCCCTATAATGTCCTCCTCCAAAAAGTCTATTGGGAAGCTGTCCAATATATTTTATGTGATACAGCTAAGTTATGTGATTACCACAATTTTAATTAACAAATGAGTGTACATTTGTAAGGCAAAAAGAAAAAAGGGCAAAGAGAAAGAAACGTTGAAAAAACGTTTGGAAAAAAGGGAGAGTAGCTATCACCTCACTTGAGCAACAGAAGGTGGGTCTTTGTCAGTAATCTTGAGAGATCACTTGAGTTTTTCATCATCAGTAGGAAATTACAATATCTAAATCCAGACTAACCTGTAGTGTCACTGCTATTCCCCTGAATGCTTTCACCTCACAGTGTCCTTGCTATTAGGGTGCAGAGTTGTATTGCTGCCTTATACTATCAACCCTATGTAATACTCATCTCTCTTCTAAGTGAGGTGACCGCTAGGTCCCTGCATTCTACGGAACTATCCTAAAGACTATTAAAATTGCTGTCAGGCAAATACATCTAACTAATTACTGGTGTATCTGCACTCCTGAAGGTGTCTAAAAAAGCATATATTAAAATGTTGACATGTTTCTCCATATAATTTGTGGATTTATCACTATATATAAGTGTTAGTGTGCACATTCACAAGTCTCTGACCAGCCTCTTTAATTCTGGCACTATAATCTGTCCCTTCTGTTTCTCAATTAATCTCCTTCTCCATGAGAGGACATTGAGAGGTAATACAGCCAGTGTAGTCGCTTTAGTGATGTCACATAACCTTGTGACCTACAGATCACCCAGATGAAAACTCAGGGGACTGACTTTCTTGTTTCGATCCCCCGAACGAGCAGGTGGCATTTGAAAAAACGCTGTAAGAGTGAACAAATATAGATGTCATAAATTCCTTTGTACTCTTCTTTTTTGATACTTGTTTGTTAGATTTACCCTGCCCGAAAAATACAGTACATCTGTTGGGTGGGATATCTGAATCCTCTGGGACGGTTGCCATGGTGAGAGGCTGAAAGCCCAGTACTCCGGCAAAAATGTTTTACCAAGAGGGGTCAGTCACACTGAGTATACAATAGCGCAACTGTTTTTTAAATGTTCTATGTAGAAGGTAGCCTTCTCCCTAAATAGCTATGACTAGTACATCTGTGTTTTTTTTTTTTCACAATAAATACAAAAATGTTTGGGTTGGGCTAGGTTTGACCCATAAATCACTGTTTTCCCTCTTTTAGATGGGGCACTCAAAGAAGAGAATGTTATTGTATAGATGAGGAAAACCAATAATCTTGTGCTTTCGTCTCCGAGTGAAATTAAAAGGGTTCAGGCCGGTATCTATGCTAGGCATTGTTATCTGAATCAGTACTGAAAAGTTCCTCTATCTTAATGAACGTTTGGGCCCTACCAAGATACTCTGCCACGGGGGCTTAACTAAAATAGGTGCAAACCTTCTATTTGGCCACTAGGGCAATGGCAGTTGACTCTGAACCTGTAAGCAGCACTGTGGTCAGCACCAACATCGACGTAGTAGGCAGCACTGATGGCACAACTGCTACATTTTAGTAGGGAAGTACGTCTTCAGACATAGTGCCAAGGTCGCGGGCATTGGGCTCACAATAGAATGGTGTAGGCATCGCCAGTACAGGCCCGCCCTTGGGAAATTGCTCAAAAGTGGAGTTGGGGTGAGAAGGGTCGAAGTCATTCTGAAAATGACCAGCAAGGCCTGATAAAAGACCAAGGCCTAAGAATGTTCAGATGATGGAGCTGGGAATTCCGTCCTCATGTTTTCCCAAATCAAAAATGGCTCCAATGATTAGGAAGAGATCTGTTTTGTTTGGGGAATGGCCTTGATGCTCTGAACAGTACTGGAAGTAGGACAGTTTCTTTTTAGGGAGGAGATGACTTAGCTTTCTTATGCTGCTATTTTGTAAGAAGAGCTTTTTGGAGATCATGTTGGGGTATTCTTGCTGGACAAACCAGTGTGGCATACTATATCCTGGTAGCCTATAGGCACACCCCCTTTCTTTCCAATCCTAGTTACCATACGTCTACCCACTGCAGTAACAGTCATTTAAGGTAACCTCTAGGCAACTTCTCTGTGTTCTCTGCAGTACAACACAAACTTGATTTATAGTTTCAGTCTATTGAAGCTTCCCTTCTTTTAACACAGAGTATTAAAAATGTAGTTGAGAATCTTCAAGAACATGTAATGTTATGTCACTTGGGGCAGTGTAGGTCCCTAAACTCTTTCCAAAATTAAACTACCAGTTGTTACTGAACCCCTTTTGATTGCCTTGGACTGTTTTTACTAACTTCTCCATCACTAGCAGCCACCACAGCCTATTCATATATGTTGATCCGGTTGGGGGTGTTTGCTTTGAACTAGTATAGCCTGCTTTGCTGCAAGCAGCACATGTGAAATTAGTTTATGCATGAAGTTGATACAGGCCTTCAGATTGTCGGTCCATTACCTTGTCAATAGTTTGCAGTACATTTTACCAAAAGGGTTTCACATTTGGGCACAGCAACAGCATATAAGTTGATGAGAGAGATCTTGCACTGGTCTTGTATTCTGGGTGCTGAACCCAATGCCTCACCTGTATATATCAGAAGTACACAGTTTCAGGAAGGCCATATTCGGTTTGGAGCTGTTGACAGGGCTTCACCTTTCCCAGTAAGATCATTTCTCAGTGTTTTGCAACCTCTATCCAACCATTGTTGAAAATGGCACCTGTCTAGTGATGGTGTGAACTTGCTATTTTCCAAGAAGGGTATAAATGGAGAGGGGAATGTGCTCATTTACGGGCTTCCATCCTGCTCCCTACTCTAAATGTGACACCTGTGATAAGGATATAAATAGCTTAGGATTTCTTTGGGATCTCCTAGACCAAGGCGTTGCCAATAAAGGCCTACTCCCAATTGGCTTGTCCATCATGCTCCACCCTTTAAAAGTGCCCTACTTCAACGAATGAAGAATCTTGAATGGGCTGTGCAATAACGGAGTAGCATGGGTACTCTCAGTCCCCCCTTTTTGAGTCCCACTCTATATTGATTCCTATTAATACTTTCCTTCTTCCCCTATCACACAAAGTCTGCACAAAGGGACAGAAGCTCAGCAACATATTCTTAGCTATGTGCAATAGAAGTGTCTGAAATAGGTTCAAGATTTTTAGAAGGATTGTTATTTTGAGGGCGGTGATCTGCTCCACTGTTGACAGTCTTACGCTTTCAACTTTCCATGTCTATTTTCACAGTTATCTTTAGCTTTTTGAGGTTCAGTTCCCTAGTTCTTGTTTAGGACACCAGCAGGTCCAACCTGAAATATTTGACAAAAGTTTACACTCACTTTAGAGAAGTCTCATTCTTTAATTTCTGCATCTGTTTCTTAAAGGATGAGATGTTTAGGATTTCAGAAGGTTACTTTTAAGTTTGAAACATGATACTAGTTGAACATCTTGGATTTCCCTCATCAGGTGTGGTAGACACTCCAAAGAGTCCACCAGAGAGAGCAGAATAATGGATGAAAATAATTCACTCTGACATGGTTGGGAGCCCACTTTTCTTCTGTTTGTTTTCTGGGTGAGGAGGATAGGCAGCTGGGAAGTAGAGGACGTCTTGTAAAATGGTGGCTGTAAGCCCATCCATGCCAGACGCTTTGGGCAAATGTAGGACAGATAGTTCTTAAGCTCTCCAACTTTACAATTGGTTCAACTAATTTTTCAACAACCGCTGATCTTTTTGGTTGGTATGACTGTAATCTATGTCCGCTGTTGGTGGGCCTGTGTCAAAGAGACAGTTATAACATTTTTGTGAACATTTAGATTTGTACCCTTCCTGCACACAGTTACAGCCCTTTTTATCCTTCACCTCCATGACAGAGCGTTTTGCCTAGCGTGCTCCAAGCAGATTTCCCAACAATGTGTCAAGCTTATTACACAACTCCTAAAATCCCTGGTCAAGCTTATCCAAGAGGTAGTTTGCTCATTTCCTGGGTCCTTTCCTGTTTACTCACCATTGTAATGTCTGGGATTGTGTATGCTTATAGGATTTTAATAAGTCACTGAGGTCTTACCTGAGTTGGGTCAGAAGTGCTTCTCTCGTTTTTTTGAGCAATGTTGATCCTAGTTTAAAACTGCCGCTTAGGATCGCTTTTAATGCTTCCCACAACATCAAGGCCTTATCTTCCCACTTTATCGTTATGCATGAATATTCAGCTGTGCTTGCTTTATATTAGCCAGGCAATTCTGCAATGCATCATTAAGGGGATTCAACCTTCTTCCTTCTCTGTTGGTGAGTGCCGGGGCATTCCAGGAAGCCAGTTAGTAGACCATGGTCTGAAAGTGTTATGGGTCCGCGGCTCTTTTCCAGTAGTTCCGTCAGCAATCCCCTATGAAAAGGGACATGATCTTTGAGAATGTAACTCCTGCAGGCAGGTAAATAATAGGAGTATTTGGGTCAGAGCTGATGCCTGCTCCTTCATCCATCAATCAGGCTCAGTTTGTCTACGGGAGTATAATCTGCCAAAGATATGACCACTGTTCATTCTGTTCTATTATGGATCCTATCCAATTCCCCACTGATCAACAAGTCACTAAGAGACGTATGTTTCATGCCACTAATTGATCCTGTCTTTGGTTAGGACTGTATATAGAACATAAATAGGAAGTATATAGGAAGTATATAGAATCAATTGTTATTGGTTCAACATTGTGCGTGCCTCTCATACAACTCACTGATCCACGTTATCTTCCAAATGGCCCTGTACTTTAAAGGAACAGTGTTGTTACGATCCTGCCATAAAAGGTGTGGTTCTCAAATGTTCCCAATGTCTGCGTTTAACAGCCTAAGCATGTGTAGTCTCAGCTTCCCAGCATTGTAAGCTGTAACAGACAGACTAGGCTTTTCTCTTTTAGTTGCAGTGAGCTTTTTGCTATTTAGAAGGTTGTTTCCTCGGTACCCACCAGTTTCTGAAACCTTGTTGGTGGCATTATTCAACTTTCCCTCCCCCAAACATTGTCTCTAGCAAGCAATTCTCCCCCAACTTCACAACCTTAACAATGTACTAATAAACCGAAAGAGACTGAATTCTATGAATGCCACTGTTAGCCAGCCAACAGACTCCAGCTGAACAGCAAGCACTTGATATGGTACAAGTCTGCTTCTGTTGGTTAACTGTAGATAATCTTCTTCCCATGGTCTATCCTTGGCTTAAAATATTCCTTCTGGCTATAGATCCTTTCAGCCCTCAGCATCCTGGCTTTTTACATTGCATCTCAGCTAGTCACCCATTTAGCCCCCTTCACTCAGCTTGCCTCATCTCCATTGCCAGGATTGTATTTTATTTCTGCTGACATTTTGAAGAAGACCAAGAGATGCTTTGCATTCCACTAGTATTTCTTACCTTCTGGGAGTCCATCTTTATGAAGCCATGAACGTTACTCAATTCTGGGCTTCTGGAGAGAGGCACATCCAGTTCTTAGCTGCTATTTGTCTTGTCTCCATGAGGGCTTGATCCCATAATCTCACAGGCTTCTCTGAGGGATTTAGTCAATCAATGTCTCCTCTGGAATGCAAAGCTGATACAAGTTGTGAGGCCCCCTTTTATTTGATCCTTGTGTCTCTTAGGAAGGATGCCACTGGTCGGAAAGCTTGTCTTTTCAACAGTGTGATTGGGGATAGATCCTGGAAGACAAAAAGTTCCACCCCGTTGTAAGAGAGCGGGCCTCCACCTTGGACATCTCTCATGACTCTTTCTTTTGCAGACATGCAAGTATGCCAGGCAGTCTCTTTGGCCCAGGTCCTCCTCCTGTGGTCGGTCCTGTGTGCTCTAGCCATTTGTATTGGTTCTTCATCATTACCTTTCAAAATGGCATCTAGCTTGGTTCCAGTCCTGTGGGCCTCCTGAGATGTTGAAATGTTTTCACTTAGGGTTGCTGCCTTCCAGTACTCTCTAGCCTCAGGTGTGCTCTCATCTCTAATCAGCTCCTACCTGGCGCGCATCGGGCCCTCTCTGCTGCTCGCTTCACCCATAGGCTAGAGAAGGCACTAACTTAGCGCAGATCACCTTTATTAGCGGTTCTAAAGAAGGACAGTAGAACTTTTCAGAGAGCTTTCGGAATGCATATATAAGTGTTGCTGCTTTGGACTAAGACTGTGCGATTTTAAGTTTTCGCAATTGTCTATGGCGATGCCCAAGTATTTGTATTCCACAGTAGCACACACAGCCAGACCATTTAGATGCCACCTTCCTGATTTGTTTTTATTTCTGCCTATGGTCATTATCCTGGCTTTGGCAAGGTTGATGGTGTGCCCGTTTTGATTGGTGTAGAAGTGGAGAGACTAGTAGCTGCTGTAGTCCCACTGTAGTCTGGGTCAATAAAAGAGCATCATCAATGTATAAAAGACAGCAGGCTGGTTTATCTCCCAGTTTGGGTACATGCGTGGTCACTTCCCCAAGGGCTGTGGGGAAGTCAGCAAGGAAGATGTGAAAGAGAATGGCCGCTAGAACGCTGAATTGTTTGAGCCCTGTTGTCCATATTTTTCGACACAGGGATCTGCCATCCCCTAGTTTGACTTGAAGCCATGTGCTGGAGTACAGGTTGACAATACTTTTTAAAAGGAGTGGCAGAATTTTCCTTGGAGCAAGCTTTTGCCATAAAAGGACACATGGAATTGACTCAAAAGCTGCTTTGAAATACCCAAAACAAGTGTACGTTATGATTTTGTTTTTGATTGTTTTGTCTACCAGTGAGGACAATGCAAGCAGATTTGTGGTGGTTCCCAGCCCCTTTCTACATCTGGTTTGATGATATTGGTGGGGGCTGAAAGACAATGTTTTTGTCCACCCATGTCTCTAATTCCCCTAATAGGAGGCCTGCGTAATCTTTAGTTTCATTATTCAATAGGGAGGTTAGACAATAATTACCTGGGTCGAAAGGCTTTCCTACTTTATAAATGGGCTGAATTATCTTCCCTCTACAAGACTCAGGGATTTGTTCCGCAGTGACACAATGACTGAATAAAGGAGTCAGTAGAGAAGCCTAGAATTCCATGTTGTCTTTGAAAAGTTGTTGCTGTAGGCTGTGTAGTCCTGGGGCACCATCTCGCCTGCCCCTGGCTTTGATGTCAGGAACCTGTTTGCAGGAAAAGCCTATCTGTTCTGTGCCCTGCTGATTTAGTGGGCTCCTTATTGCACCTATTCCAGACCCAGCACTTCCTGCTGCTTTGTGCTTATTTTCTTTCACAGTTGATGGACCATTTCTATGGGGGTTTCAGCATTGATGATCCCGCTGCTTGAGGGCTTTGGCAAGCCACTGCATATGTTTTTTGTGCCATGGTGATAAAAATCTATCTGCTAGAGCAAGGCGATTTTTGCAGAGTTTGCCACTGGAGGTTGTTGGCAGTTGTTAATGAGCTCCTCAATTTTTTTGGAGTTTCTTAATTTACCTGTAATGAGGAGGGATGCCCAGACATTGCTGTACGCAGAGCATCTGACTGCCCCATATGCCCATCTTATACACCTTCCTAGTGGCTCTGAGTTTTGCAATTAGGCCCATCTCAGTTGGGTTACTTTTAAGGATTTAAGCAATTTATGTAGTTCCTTTTTAATGACCCTTACATGGAACCGAAGCCTGCTGCAAAACCTTTTTCTTCCTGTGAGCACGCCGTTCACTGTGACTTGGGGCGGGAAAGGTTCAATCAAGTTTTTTGCTACCAGTTCCCGAGTAGTACATATAATAAAGCCGTTTAAGGGTCAGGTTATCTGCGAACTGCCTGCAATTTCCCTCAAAATCCTTTCCGAGTGATGCCTTTCCATTTTAGTCGCTTTAGGGTGATGGTTGGGGTTAGAGCTCAAATCAGGGTTTTTATTAAGCAGCAAACATTTCTTACTTTGTTGCAGTGTTTGTGGAGCCTTTTGAGGCACCACTGGGTAGTAAAGGAGATTCGACAACGGGTATAAAACCACTGTTGCTCCCTCGACAGAGCTCACTTCCAAGAAGCAGCCCCATCAGGTGATCTGGACAGAGGTGTGCCATACTGCTTTTGACACCCTGAAGGAGCCCATGTGCACTGCATCCGTGCTCAAGGGTCCTGACTTCTCTAAGGAATTTGTGGTGCAGACAGATGCTTTAGAGCATGGTATGGGAGCCATACTCTCACAGCTAAACGAAGAGGGCTTAGATCAGAATGTAGCATTCATTAGTAGGAGGTTACTTTCCTGGGAACACAGGTAGAGCGCAACTGAAAGGGAAGCTTTTGCTATTGTCTGGGCGCTGAAGAAGCTTAGACCCTAACTGACTTGGACTCACTTATGGGTTTAGACAGGCCACAGGCGCCTCAGATGGTTAATGCAGATGTGAGGTGAGAATCCTAAACTGTTGAGGTGGTCGATCTAACTACAGGGAGTGGACTTTATGGTGGAACACCGCCTTAGCACAGAAAATGCAAATGCTGATGGTCTGTCCAGGTTCTTCCACCTTCGTGATGATAACTCCTAAGAGGTTGGGTAGTCCTCCCGACTTTCAGCTGGGGGACGGTGAGAGAGGGGGATGCATGGTAGACCTGTCAGCACTTGGTGTGGTTTCCCCTGTCTTTTTAGCTTCTGACCTCCTATTCTGATCCTGTTCTGAACTTCGTTTTTGCTGGCTTTAGGGCTCTGGACACTTTACCACTGCTGACCAGTGCTATCTGTCTAAATTGGATTGGTAATTGGTTTATCAATGATTGGCATATTTGATTTACTACTAAGTCCCTAGCAAAGTGCACTAGAGGTGCCCAGGGCCTGTAAATCAAATGCTACTAGTGGGCCTGCAGTACTGATTGTGCCACCCACAAGAGTATCCCTGTAACATGTTTCAGACCTGCCAATACCATGCCTGCGTGGGCAGTTTGGGACTGCCAGTTTGACCTGACAAGGGTACCCACTTACCAGGCACAAACCTTCCCTTTTACTAAATATAACTCACCCCTAAAGGTAGGCCCCAAGGCAGCCCCATGGGCAAGGCGCACTGTATTTAAAAGGTAGGACATGTACTGGTGTGTTTTACATGTCCTAATAGTGAAATGCTGCAGAATTTGTTTTTCACTATTGCAAGGCTTATCTCTCCCATAGCTTCACATGGGGATTGCCTTGAAATATATTTTAAGTGCAATTTCCCATTGGGAGCAGATAGAGATATGGAAACATCTTAAGTGTAATTTCCCATTGGGAGCAGATAGAGATCAGGAGTTTGGGGTCTCCGAACTCACAATTTAAAAATACACCTTTTGGTGAAGCTGGTTTTTAAATTGTAAGTTTGAAAATGCCACTTTTAGAAAGTAGGCATTCTCTTATTTAACCATTCTGAGCCTCTGCCTGGCTGTGGAACACAAGTCTGGGTAAGGATGTCAATTGGTATGGTTGTGAATTAACGGCAGACAGTCTCACAAAGGGAGCTGAGGAGTGTCCTGCACAACCTGATGTGTCTTCCTGGGCTAGAGTGGAGGGGGAGCTGACATTTGCACCTGAATAGGGCTGTGCCTGTCCTTACACAAAGCAGTCTCCACCCTTCCACCCTTCCACCCCCCTGGAGTGTGTCTGGTGCCAGGGCAGGGTCTTGTGCACTACAGAGACTTTCCTTTGAAGTTTGCCTACTTCAAGGGCAGAAATGAGTATAAGTATTGGACCTCTGAGACCAAAAATTCAGGACGCTTCTGGACTAAGAACATTCTGCCTGGAAGATGAGTTAGATATCATAGGAGGGACTACCACTCTGCCTGTTGCTTTGCTTTGCTGACCTGCTGCTTGCTGCTTCTGTCCAGAGTGAAAGGATTGGATTTTGCTTTCTGCATCCTGCTTTCCAAGGTTCACCAAAGGCTTCAATTGAACTTGCCTCCTATTAGAAGTCTCAGGGACATCAAGGACTACATCTGCCAGCACCTGGGCTTTCTTGCTGAGAGTCCCGACTTGCCAAGTGGTGCCAAATCCAGTCCATAGGCCCTTGGAAGAGAGTTCTGGTTAAACCAAGAAGATTCCAAGTGCATTGACTCTAGAGCAAATTCATACCCGGCAGCGCTGTCCGACGCCTTGCAGCCACCTGCACCTCAGCCGTAGTCCCCGCTGAGCACGACGACACCACAGGCCCAACACAGCTGAAGTGCCTCTGAAGTCCCGCCACAACGTGAGTCCTGAGTGCCATGTCCCCGATGTCCGGCACACCTGACTCCACAGCACCACCTGGGCCCTGTGGTATGATCGTGATACCGCAAAGACGAGGCAGCACATCATGACCGGCGGGGTTCGTCGACCCCGCCGAATTGTAAGGAGCTATATCACCTTCCTTGCAACAGTAAGGAACCAACCCTCATCTCCCCTACCTCGCATTAAGAAACCGAAGCCTCACCTCCCCGGTATCAATAAGGAACTGACGCCGCACCGGCTCCAGCGACGCCTCATCTCACAGACTCCGTTCATGTCTTTGCTTCTTCATTGATGTCCAAGGTACTGTACCAGGGAGTCCGCGCAACTCTGTGGCTGGCCTGTACTCCCTTGCAAATGGTGTCGGACTGTTGGGAACGACTCCGTCAACTACGTTGTGATAGCCCCAGTTGGAGCTATTGTATTTCTAAGCGCTTTACTGAGAGTTAATTTATGAGAATTTGTATCTTTGCTTGTGTATGTTGGATTTTTGTAGTTTTTATCTTGTTTTATTGAGTTAAATATTGGCTATCCTCCTAAACTGGTGTCCTTTTGCAGTCTTTTCACTGTGTTACTGTGGCGTGTGTACAACAGTTTACACATTGCCTCTGAAAAGCCTGACTGCTCATGACAAACTACCAAGGAGGAGAGCAGGGGTTATCTTAGCTGTGTGGCTCCCTTACACTGACTAGAGTGAGGGTCCCTACTTGGACATGGTGCAAACCAATGGCAAGTAGAGACCTAATTTCCAACAGTCGCTTTCTGTACGAGCATCGATTTTGAAGTACTTCAAATATCGAAACAATGGGCAGTTAATGAAGATACAGCCTTTAGTCGAGCATGAATTCATGGCAATATAAGTTGGTGCTGGGACTGATCCTCAGGTGTTCTGCCATTCAGTGCTCTATGGCCAGCCTGCATGCAGATGCTCAGGGTCTTTCCCCCCTAGCCATTACATCTCTTGGCAGTGGGGGTCACTTGATGGGAATACACCAAAGAACATTTTAAAAAGGCAGTCTCATCTCCTTGGAAATGTATTAAAAGGTTTAAGTTAAAATTGCCTAATAGAATCGTATGGGCTTCATCATATCAGTTATTAATGATTCCAGCTTGGGTATAATATCCTGTTTGGCGCAAGGATGTGAATAGATGTAAATGCTTACTAGCAAGAGGGGTGCTTTAAGGTCACTTGCCCAGTTATGGAGAAGAATGAAAGATCCATTGTTAGGAGAGGCTGATTTCTTCTGTGATAACATTTTATTGTGAGGCAATATAAACGGCCAAGCCACATTTTGGTCTGCCTTTCTTCTTTCATTTTGATTGCTGCTGAGTAGAACTCCAGGTGCCCAATCAGGGGAAATGAGGAGATGCTCCATGTTTCCTGCAGTATTAATACATTAAATTTTTGCCAGTACGTGAATGTTTCTTGATAGTTAACAAAGTTGCTAATGTCTCTTACATTCCAAGAGCAGATTTTAGGACCACTGTGTTGAGCAAAAAGTTCGGATGAGTACGGGTTAAGGGACATTTTCCGGTTTGTTTGGTTAAAACCTATGGCAGCCACGACCAGTCCGATGCAGAGTTACAGAAGTGGGGCTGCAGAAGGTGCCTCCCTGGCATGCTTTCAAAACTTGTAGCTATTTCTTTGGGCAGGCTACGACTGCCTGTTGCGTTCCTAAGGATCAAAAAGGTTGCTTTTGAGCCTCCTCGGTTATAATTAGTTGTCATGACAGGGTCACAAAAATAAGCCGGGGATGCTTCCCTCCCTTATCTTGTTAGCTTTATACCCCCATTTTTTAGATTGTCCTTCGCTTGTCATAATTGGGTTGCATGTTCAGGCTTGGAAAATGTTGCTGGAGTTGGTTCATATGACTACTTCCTTTTCAGTGGAAGGAAGGCTACAGATATGTCCATTCTTGTAAGTTGAACCAGAATTACATGGCTTTCCAGTAATTTTAAGATATTCCCCTTAAATGAAATATCTTGGGGAGCATCTTGAAGCGTATTCAGGGAACATAAGGATATTGCTGCCTGAGGTATTGTTTGGTCTTACGCACTTGGCAGCAGCAATAACCAGCAGCTCATTTTTACATGCGTCTGCAATTTGAGGTTGAGTGTTCAGACCTGTATTCTTCTGCCTAAGAGGCAGAGGTTGGCAGCAAGGGAGATGGAATCCCGGTAATGAGGGTGATGTGATTGTGGCAGGTCCATCATGCTTATAGAGATAATTTGCCACTGTAAAACTAGTGATTCCTGTGTTCTACTGGAGGCTCTCTACTACGTTCATGGTACCTGGTTGAATTTTCGCAGCAGATAAGTTTGATGGGTTACCTTGGCAGTTGTTGTTTACTTTGGTGGCAAGAGGGGTGATCTTAGCCTTCTCTGCCATTGGAATGACCATAGTGAAAGGTAATTCAGGGTTTTGACACTCTGATAATGGATTACTATTTTCTGGGGTCTGTGCTGTGTTTGCTTGTGGGCTAGTTACGTTGACAATGGCCTGTGCCTGGGCCCCCTGCCATAGTTCAACTGCAAGAAGCAAGAATGGGCTTGGTCATAAATTCTCACCTGAGCTGCATCCTTCGGTTTCTTTTGTCAAAGAATGGATATGTTTTATTAGTTCTGCTGCTAGGTTTTTGATCGATGGGTGTTGATTGCCCGATAGACTGTTTATTCCTTGCCTTCTGTAGTTTTTTATGCTCTTGCTTTATTATGGGTTTCCTTGGAATCACCATATCCACAGTTCTGAAGGATTTTGGAGAGGGTTTCATTTTCGGGATTACTACTGCCCTACTCTTACTCTCATTGAAAAGGCACCTAGTCTCAGATTCTGCATGTATCTCCACTTTACGCAGAATCTTATGTGCACTCCACACTAAGTGTAAGGATTGGAGCAGATTTTCTTTTTCGGTAATCTGGGTGCCCTTTGGGGAAGGGTGTGGTGGGGGTGAGAGGGGCGAAGACCCTTGATGTCAATGGGGGCGTGCTCTGAGCCTCCTCTTTGTGGTTCTGAGCAACAACGATAGGTGATGAGGTAGAACGTGAGGAAGGGAAGATGCTTGAAGTTGATTTGATGGAGTGAGCTGCACTCTTGCTACCAATACTACTACTGTATGCTGAGGACATCAGTGTATGAGAAGTCTGGAGCTTTATGTCAGTGATTATGGAAGTTAGCATGTCTGGCAGTGTTGACAATTTATTAGAGATAGGAGTGGAGGCACATTTTCCTTGCTGATAGGATTCCAGGGGGTCTGGTGCTGCCAGTGACCCTTGCACTCCCACAATGAGATTGTTGAGCTTATCAAACTTGTTGTCTATTCCTGACACAAACGCTGCCAGGGTATTTAAGAGATCTACTTGTGCTTCCAGTTTTTCAGCTTGAAATCTGAGCGACCGTACAGTGGAATTGAGTTGTCAGCAACGCTGGCGAGGAATCATCATTAATGCTGATGTCAGGATTAAGGGGTATGTAAGGAGCTTGGTTAGTGTCCTCTGTGTGCGGAGAGGAGGTGCCAATGGGAACAATGAGGAATTGTTCATATCTGTTCTCTATAGGTCCTAGATTTTAAAGTGCCGATCTAGTGCATGGCCCCCTTATGCCCTGAGGGTCTTAAACTTCCCAACTTTGTCAGCATTGAATATGTCCACGTTGACTTGCTTAGGGGAGACTTGGTGTTTTACTATGCCTTACCTGTGTCCCTAGCCTCCATATTTTCCATAACTGATTTGATGGTCGCGGTTGAAAGGGGCTTGAAGAAACTAAGTACTGAGAGGGTCCCCAATGATTTGCAAGCTTGTGGCCTTTGAATGTCCTTAATGGAGGGGTTTACCAAACAAGCAGTATGCTTAGAGGAGATGTTTGCTGTTTTTGTGGGTTTAATCCCGGTTTGCGAACCGCCAGAGAAGAGTCTGCGCCTGCTGGGGCAGTCTGTGGGCACTGGATGGTTCCCATGTGGTCCCTTATTAGGGCTGTAACCAGGTCTTTACCTACCTGTACGTCTAAAGCCCAGTCTCCAGCATTCGTAGAAGGAAAATACATACGTGGAAACTGTGGTCGCGGTGCTGCTTGCGGTTTATTTTTAGGGTTGGCTTTAGCTGACAGAGTCCTTGTTCGTGCGTAAAAACGTGCTGTCTTATGAATTCGCCTAATTGAAGGGTTTTTGCTGTTGGGGAGGATGTGGCTTTGAGACTTTAAGGACATGGAAGAACACAGGAAAGACACAATGTGCCACGCTGGAGTCTACTGGGCTTATGGTAGACACTGGCGGACAGTGAGCCACCTACTGAGGCATACAGGTGGGATAACAGGAGCAGGGCGAACATGGAGGAGCAGGCAGCTGGGTACCTACAGTACTTGGGGCTTATTGCCTCCTACTCCTCTTGTTGATTTAAACCTGTTGTTGCTGCAGCCCCCTCCTTTCTTCCCCTCTCTTTGCTATGAATGTGACTGGACTGAAGCCTTTGGTTATCAAGCATCAGGCCCCAGGCAACAAGCATCAGCAGGTCTCTTCAGTGGGAACCAAAGCAGTCCTTAATGTTCCTCTCCTCACATGGGGGCCGACTCTGAAAGTGTTCTTGCAGTCACCACAACCCTTGTCACTGCTTGCGTTGATTGTGCTGCTTTTGCTGTTGCTATTACTGAGGTCCCTAATGTAGGGTATTTGAATGATTTGCAGATTTTGGCAGTGGGAGCGATAGTGAGTCTGCATTTCTGCCACCCGCCCACACCTTCACCTGTGCCTCTCGTGTGCCGATTGCACTTCCTCATCTCGTGAAAGACAGTTCTATGTCTGGGTTGCTAAGGCGAGCCAGGCGGACTGGGATGTAGCAAGTCCAAGACCTCGTGGGAGCCCAGGCAGGGCAGAGGCCAGAGCGGACTGGTTTGAGACCGGCCTGAATGGTAGCACCACCCTTGCGCGCATCAGTGCCAGTGCGTCACATGTCAGGTCTCACTGTGAGCATCATCTCCACCGAGCTGTGTCACATTGCTGTTGAGGACTCAGTAAGGAAACAACCCTCAGAAGAAGCGGCTTAGGGAGCACAAATCGCAGCAACATGATGGGTGGCAGACACAAAAAGGAAGCCAATATTAAGGAGCTGGGGCACAAGGGGATGGTCTGCAGACCCGAGGGTGAGAGGAAAGACCCGCAGATGAACATAAGAAGAAGGCAATCTGACATTTAGTCTCCAAATGGATTACAGAGAGAATTAAGAAAATCTTTCTGATGTAAGCTTTACAAGAGGCAAAAGACTAAATCAAGGTGGTCAAGATTGAATTGCAACATACCCTGAATGAAATCAGGTAAGTAGTGTCAGAATTGGGAGACGTGGTAAATGCCCTTCAGGAGATAACAGTCAACGACAGAGACATGACAGATCAGTTAAAGCCCTAAATAAGGCAATTATAATGACAAACACATCATTCTTTAAGAAAAATATGACGATTTAGACAACAGATCCTGCTGAAGTAATGTGACGATGGGACCATGTAAGTCACCTTTTAAACGCTATTCTCATAACAACTGTTGGAGACCCAGTATAAATTGACAGGATGCAGTGTCACACTCTAACCACCAGTACAGTTATCTCACTGGACGTCTTGCTGAAAGTTCACTTCTTTGAGAAGAAAAAGAAAATTATGTCAAAAGTACATCAAGCGGGACAATTGTGTTCAATGGGGCGAAAATTCAAATCTTTCAAGAATTATTGGCAGTCACTCTGGCAAAAAGATGATCCTTCTAACCATTAACAGACGTACTGAGAGATAAGGGGGTGAATTACTCATGGGACCACCTACTTCACATACAATTCCAATTACAAGGTCAACAATTTGAGACAGCATCACTAGAAGAAATTAAAGTCAATCACCGGACTTGCCCTAGACAAGTACGGTGATTCCCCAGGCCTGTGAAGTCAATCAGCTATCCTTGCCTGTTGGCACAAGGTTGTGAGAGGTAACAGAGCAGTTATCCAGCCCCAACAAAACTTTGGCAAGCAGGGAAAAAAGTCGAACAACCCCTGCCGCAGACCAGAAAGCCTTCAGGGGTGGAGAACCAAGAGGCATGAGAAGCCGTGAAAGTGATGAAGAGGGGGTATACTGTGGTAGACAGAGAAGAGGGGTCACACCTGCCATCTTGATACAAAGCAGATAGTGGCTCTTTGAAATGGGACTGATTGATGCTCGATGACATCACCACCCCTTCTTGATTACTCACATTACTTTACAGCAAACCAGACCTAAGCAAGGAAAGATCAGATACTGCCAGGCACACGTATACTGCCCATATTGAAGGATGTACCTCAAGCACCCCTAACAATCTCAGCTCATGGACCAATCATGGGGAAGCTACAATGGCCAGCCTCAGAGAGAAGACCAAGAGGGTGAGATGGGAGAATGACTCACTCCTGAAGGACTTCACAGCAATAGACACCAACTAACAACAAATATTAAGAAGTTAATGGAGCTCAATAACACGGGTGACATTGGTAAAAGTACAATATGGGATGTGCTTAAAGTCATCTTGTGAGGGGACCCTTTTTTTTTTTTAAAAGAGGAACAAGTTACCTAAAAGTGATGAGGGTAGCTCTTCTGAGGAAATTAAAGAACAGGGACTCCTCAAGGCTAAACATAAAGTAAAGTCACTAAGGCCACTTGGCACAAATTAATAACATTTCAGGGCCAGATACGAACCAGAGAAAATGACAAAACACACCACAACCTGTCTCACTTAGGGCTGAAATATTGCAAAGTTGAGACAAGGTGGGTAGGCTGTTGACAAACAAACTCAAAGTGAAACAAGTACAAGCCCATGTATTGGAGATAAAAAAAATGAGGGAGGGGTTATGCAGGCACTGGACAAACGGAAAATAGAGGCCTTCCACTCTTTTTATCCAGAACTAGACAAATCATCCCCAACAATGCCATGAGTGTCAGAGGCATTCACAAAGATGTCCAAAACAGATAGCGATAGAAAAACAACATCTGGAAGAGAGGATTGCATCTTCCTAAAGATATTTGCACCACAGTTGCTCCCTCTATGACAAAGCTCTTTGAGAACATCAGAGGAAAAGTGGCTCCATTAATGCTGGAGGCACCAATAACTAATTCCAAAACCAGCCAATGACAAAACTTCGTGCCTTCTACCAGCCAACAGCTTTACTGAATACTGACTTGAAGATATTCACAAAAATCATAGTGATCTGCAAGACATTCTACCATCCTTGATGCACTTGGATCAAAGAAGCTTTATCTAAGGCAGGGCCACAAGCGATAATAGTAAGAAACCCCTCCAATCTGATAGACCCAGCAAGGAGAAAGGCATGCTTCTCTACCTTAATGCCGAGAAGGACTGCAACAGACTTAACTATTGTTATATGCCTTGAATTCTAGAAGCAGTTGGATATGGTCCACACTTCTCTCATGGTTGACAACATGCTACAATAAACCTCAAGCAAGTGTCTGCCTGGATAGTCAACACAGATCAATATACAGAGGGAATGAAACAGTTGTTGGTGCACCCTCAAACTCCTAGACTGAGCCTCTGGCGATTAAGCCCATTTTGCAGAGGAAAAGGAGAAACCCTAATATCAGCAGCATGAAATTTAACACTTGCAAGGTAACAGTGTTTGCAGACAATGTCTTACTCTCAAACAACCAACTCGATCAGTGTAAGAAATGCTTAGAGAGATAGTCAGTTTCAGACAGCATATGGTCCACTCTAAAGTAAATCTCTATAAATAGGAGGGTGGGGGAGTGATGATGCTACAAGAGCTGCACCTACATACAGAATTTCCAAAGTAAAAAACACAGATACTTTGTTGGAGAGGAAGGAGGTGTGGGGGTGAAGCTTATCACAGGTTAGCCCAGTTGGCTAGGGCCCTAGACACAACACAACAGGTACTTCTAGTTGGAAAAGTATTGGGTGTGTGTGTGGGGGGGGGGCAGGGGTGGACTTGTTGGGGGGCAGTATGGCAGGGAGGGGCTTGCTTTGTCCCCTATTGTTTAGGTGTGGAAACTCAGAATAGACATACTGCATATCTACAAGGGCAGCAGGTGCGATGTTTAGGCATGCTTCTTTATGGCAGATACCACCTCGTTGGGTTGTGACGGTTTTCAGCTTTCACCAGACTGGCCACCCTTAATCTGCTGTCATACAATATAAATGGACTATTGGATAAGACCAAGATGGGGTGGTACTCAAAGCAGCAATGAGAACGGAGGCAGGTATTGTTCCTTTCCAGGAAACCCACTTACTGGGTAATAACTGCCCCATCCTGGCTCGTAGGGGGTACTCCCAGATATATCATGCAGGCTTTCACAGAGGCTCTAGGGGCACGGCCATTCTGTTGAGAAAGCGCATCCATTGGTGGGCTCCAAGGTGTGTCAGAATAGCCTGGGCCACTATATGGCACTTACCGGAGCTCTTCAGAGCCTACCAATATCCTTAATATGTGTTTATACCCTGCCCCAGCTCACTATGCGCTTTCTGTCTACACTGGGAGATTTGATAAGAGAGCTACGGGAGGGCCCCTTGGATTTTGGGTGTGGATCTCAAAGGAGTGTGTGATGTAGGCAAGGTTTGTTCTGCCGTTGGGGTGGGGGAGGACCCACAAACTTAGCAACCTTTGCACATATTATGAATCTAGTTGATTTGCGAAGGGCGCATCACCTGACAGAACAGGGCTACATTTTGTACCTCAGTGTTCATCGGACCTTCCCTAGGTTGGATTACTTTTTTATGCCTGCCAAGGAGTGTCGTAGGGTGGTGGAGGTTAGGCATCTCGCACAAGGTTTATTGGACCTCTCACCAGAGGTAATGATTCTGTCTTGGATTACGAGAGGGGCGAGGGCTTGGTGGAGACTGAACAGATGGTACCTCCAGCAGGACGACTCTAGAGACATGTGTCAGCACCAAAGTGAACAATTCTTTGCGGACAATCGAGGCTCGGTGTCCTCATCAGGAGTGCTGTTGGAGGCCCAGAAGGCTACCCTTGGAGGCCAAATTTTCAGCTATGCCAAAGGGCATAAGTAGAAGAGTTGCCTGAATGTTCAGGATGTGGAGGTGCAAACTTTAGATCTGGAGGGCCAATTCGCTGCCTCCGTTCAGGAGGATATCTTACGAGACTCACTGCACACGCAGACTTTGCTCCGGCAGGAAATAGCGCATTTACTTGGAGAAGTGCTGTTGGCCATCTTCGTGGGGGGAGCACAGCCACACCAGATGTTCGTTTATACTACTGGCAGCCCACCATCTCATTGTTAATGACTGGTGGTTCAGGGGTTAGCAGACAGAGTTTATGTTCTCGAAGGGACGGCCATGGGACTGTAGGGTCTGCCACACTTGCTATACAGGGGGTGCCATGCCTCCGCAGACTCGGTGGTGCTGGAGGCTTGGATGGCATTCCAAAAAGCCACTGGCTGGAAAGATAGGCTGATTCCTGGAAACACCGCTCTGGTGGGAACCTACCTTCTCATGGACTGCGGCTCTGCGGAGCTTTGCAGCATGGGACACTATTGGAATTTCAACTTTGGGGAATGTTTTACATAATGGGATACTGAAATCTTTCCAGTAGCTGCAGGCAGAGTACGTTTTGTACCGCATGCGTTTTTTTCGGTACCTGCGGATCTGCCATGCACTAGCGCCAGGGCATCACACGGGTCCAGAGATTCTGGAGTTCTCTCCATTAGAAGCTAATCACCTCCTGACAAACATCAGTGAACATAAACCGTCCCAGATGCATAAGATGGTGGCAGTGCATAGGGCTTGGGAGAAGGAACTAGGAGATCTTGAGAATGATGACTGGAGGGAGGCACAGACGGCACACCGAGAGTCAGTCATAGCATTACAATTTAGACATATACAACTAAAAATGCTCCACCGCATATACTATACCAGGGCCCGACTTTACCGTATGGGATTTGTACCAGTTGATGGGTGCCTGCGGAGCGGGAATGCTCCCGGTGACTTGTCCCACACTTTCTGGCATTTCTCCGCCCTCTCTCTTTTTTAGGAGGGAGTTCTGCTGCGATGGGAGGAAGTGTTGGGCTGGAGTATTCCAAGAGATCCTAAACTGGACCTGCTGCAGCTCACAAATGAACCGGGAGGCACACAATATCAGAAAGCGCTCTCATGGCTGGGCCTCATAGTTGTCAAGAGGGATATTGTGAAGGCCTGGAAGGATGTGGCTGCTCCATCAGTCGAGGGGTGGGCTAAAGGCATGGACTTTTGCATGGGACTGGAGCACTCTTCTATAAGGCACAGGGGTGCCTCAAGAAGCATTATAAGATATGGGGAAGGTAGGCGAAGGGGTATACACATGGAGCTCCACCCAGACATGCCAGGGTAGGAAGAGGAGAGGGGGGGGGCTCATATGAGAGTACTGTAGGACGCAAGGAGAGATGGGTGCCAGGTTTCTGAGATGGAAGGGAACTGTGATATGGATTTGATGTCTTCTTTAAATTCCGCCTATTGGATCTATATAATGAAAATGTTGATATGCAAAGCTGATATGCATACTGCCACATGTTATATGTGTAATGTGAGATATTTCCACATCATGGTTGAAAAATTAATAAAACGTTTATTAAAAAAACACAGACACAATATTTAGGCATCAGATGAAGCCCTAATCTAATGGACAATTTCTCACCCCTGTTGAGCTCCATTAAGGCCACCACATGCACTTGGGCAACCAAAACGCTATCATGGGTGAGCAGGACAGATGCCTTTAAAACAGGAATCCTACCTAAAATTCTATGTGCACCAGCTGCTTCCTTTGCAGCTCCTGAGGTCAGGGATAAAACACTTGCAAGAGATTTTTTTATATTGTAAATCTGGGGACGGAAAAGTCTGAGACTTAGCATGCCACAATCCACAACATACCCGAAACAAGGACACCTTCAGTACCCCACTTACTACACTGCCCAAAGGGGGGGGGGCTATTCACAAACTGCACTTTGTAGGTCTACAACAGTACTACAAACGTACTACAAAATGCTATTCACAAACTTACGTGCAAAGATTCTGCCTTCACCTCTCCTGTCTTTTTCTGTGTAGCAATCTCCGCATCAACTGCAGAGTCTCCACATAAATGTTTTAGTATAAAATGTGGGCGATCGGGGTATGGTTGGAATATGGTGAATATTTAGGACTAAGGTGGGGCAGGGAAGGTTATTGTGAGAGAGATGCACACATAAACAAAAGAGTAAGCTCACTCCTATTCACAAACTAAAGTTACTACTACCAAAATGTTCCAAAACAGCAGTAAACATACTGCAGTTCAGAGCAGCTGGAATATGTTCAGCACCACACATGGCCAGCCACTGGTAATAAAACACCCTCCAATAGAAAATAATGAATGCAGGGACTTAAAAAAAATAGAACCTTAATAGGAAATAATGTTAAATTAAATAAATGAAAATAGTTACAAATAGAAAAAATAATGTAATGTTAAAATAAATATATGGAAATAAAACATTTTTATTTGAACATACTTTAATAATCTGTTTTAAATTTACAAATTAAGGTTAATTTTTATTAAGATAATAAAATTACTTTAAATTATTTTTATACATTAATTTTACTAATTATTAATGCATAATAAAAAATCTATTTTTACATTAGAGGGGATTTTCTTTCAAAAAATATTTTAAAATAAGTTAATGGTGCTGGACCATTTCTTTTTTTTATTATAAATATGAATAAGTCACTCCTATGTAGGCCTTGTCAACCACAAGACAGGGCATTTAAAACTCGGGCATGTCGAAATTTTAAGTTAACATGTCCCCTCAGTGACCAGCACCCAAAAGCTATTTTTCACTTTGGTAGGCCTAGGTGTCCTATGTAGAAACAAGAGTACTGAATGAAACGTTGACACTGTATCTCAGAATGGGACTAGCTAAAAAAAATATTAAACAAGTACTTTTAATAGTTCTCAAAAAACAATTCAATGGTGAAGTTGGATTTTTATTAAATATTAAGACAAAATTAACTTTTTGGAAGTTATATGTTTCCTGCCTGAAGTTCCTGGAGGTTATATTTATATTTGCTCTCCCACTTTGGCCAGCCACTCCTAAGTATTTGACGAGGTATGAAAAAGGTGTGAAATGTCTCTCAGAAGCAATCATTAATCTAACCTGATTAGCCAGAGGCAATTCCTTAATACCTCCCATAACATGCAAGGTAGAGACTGTGAGCATCACATCATAAATTGTCAAATCCTACCTGAATGTTACAATCCGTCTGATAGATCTGCTGGGTTAACATTTAACAGTGGGGGTGCACTTGAAAGGAAGGGAAATGGGATTCCAAAACAATTCTTGCATTTCTATCTGGTTTCTGGAAAACCCAACCTTTGTTCTGAAAGACTTCTGCCTCTACGTTTTACATATGAAACGGAGGGAGCACTGGAAAAGGAGGGAAACAGGGTTCCAAAACAATCATTGTGTATCCACTGTCTGGTTGTTGGAGCATCCGGTGTTGTTCCATCCGACTTCTGTCTCTGGGTTTATGGAGGATACAGAGGCTGTCCCAAACCGGATTTTAATGTTAGATATGAGAAGATACTAGGATTACGCGTATACACTGCCATCCCCAGCCCTCAGAGCCCAAGCCGAGTGTGGTTGAAGATTTCAACCACCATGAAAATGCCCAAAGTTTGAAGGCAGGCCCCGGAACATTTCACTCCAATGTTAATGGCATGCCCCAGACTCATTCCCATCCACTAGCTTGTGCCAGGCATTTAAATGTGGCACCTCCAGGCACTCATTTCAGAACACTACCAGACCTGAGGATGATCAAAACCGGACTAAAAATACTGCCTGTGACATGTGAAGATCCCTTAAGAACTGGACCTGCTCTCTCCTTGCTCTCTCTTGTATCAAGGACAAAGAAGTGAACTCCCAGGGTCATAATGCTTACCTTCTGCTGTTCAATCTATACGGATTAAATAAGCATTTCCTGCAACTGTCCAGTTGACCAGTGGCAACTGGATTTGGAACTGGAACCTACTGCTGGTCTCTGCCCCACATCCTGCGTATCTCTAAGTACCTCCTCCGAGGTCCTGGGGGCTTTAGTAGTGTAGTCCTGTGGTGGATTGGGACTTAAAGGACTAATGTCAGAAGGTAAAAGATTTTGGGCCTGATTCTAACTTTGGAGGACGGTGTTAAACCGTCCCAAAAGTGGCGGATATACCACCTACCGTATTACGAGTCCATTATATCCTATGGAACTCGTAATACGGTAGGTGGTATATCCGCCACTTTTGGGACGGTTTAACACCGTCCTCCAAAGTTAGAATCAGGCCCTTTGTTTTGTATCTGACCTGCGCTCTAACACTATCAGCATCAATCAGCACCTCGCTCCCAGTTGTGGGTTGTGATTATTCTTTGCTGTGGATAGTCACCCACCCCTAATTAATAATCCAATTACTTACACACACACACACCAATGGGGATTTCTGAGACATGCGGCTCACTGGTAAGTAACAACACTTCACTTTAGGGTAACGTGCATCTGAGAGTACCATTTGTAACACACTCAATCACACAACAACACTATACACACACATTACCCTCACATCCACTGCATTTTGTAGGCAAGATGTATTAGGTGTAAGGTAAAGGTGCCTTTTAAAACTGTTCATGTCTTCGTGCAGGTGATGCCAGGTATGCTGCGCCTCCCATCTCCTTAAGCCCTACAGACGTCCGACCACAGTACCTCAAACCACAAATATGTACACAAACTATTATGTAGATGTCCTGACTGTACGGCAGTGAGGGGTGCTGCTCTACTCCCCAGAATTTGTGTGCAAGATTGTTCTTTCCTGTTGTGTGTTGCACGGCATCAGTATGTAATGGCACTTGCATTTAAACTTTGACCTTGATGTACACCCATATCCATGCACAGGGCAGAGGTCAGGAAAATACAGATGCAGGGTCGACTCGTTAGCTATTTTTTTTTCTTGAACTATTAGTTTGGTTGCTGCATTTAAGTGGTAGGACAGTCACCTGTCCATATATACCATCCTCAGAAAACTGTGTTTATTTCACATAATGTTAACAACTAGCATGCTACGTTCTTGGGAAAAAATTAGTTGACTGTTCATTTTCTTGGAACTTTGAACAGTTATCATTACCAACACATAAGTACAACATTTCACATATTACACTCATATTTTAGAGAAAACATACTCAAATCCTTACTTAAATCACACAAACAAACACACTGGGTTGTCTTTTAATGTCAACAGATTATTCACTTTGCTACATGAAGGGCTCTCCCTCCTGCATGTGGTGGTATCTTCTACCATGTGGTGGGGTTCCACCTGCATGTAGGGTCTCTGCTCCAGCTGTGGAGTGTGCTATCCCTTATGTGGAAATCAGCCATTTAAGAATAATTCTGCGCCATTCTTTCTTTCCCACAACAGCATCCTACTTGATCCTGCTTCTCCTTGGATTATTCTTGCCCCCAACATGACTCAGGGTGTTAATGAGAAGGGCCATCTTCTCTAAGGCTGAAGTGCGGTTGGTGTCTACACCTTGTGGTGGAAGTTCTGCGATAAGCGCTGGGAGGACCTTCGCCGTTGGGCCAGGACTAATTCACAGGACATTACGGGCTTATCCACACAGCCACATTCTTGGCACCCTCACATGACAGCACTGTACTGGAATGCCCCGAGAGTTGCCTGGCCAATCCTCCACACTCATCTGAAAGAGTATGAGCAGCAAAGAGACATTATAATGTTCCATGCTATGTTTTACAAGTTGTTGTTTTTATGTTTTTTTTTTTATTCAGCTAATCACTTGATTATTTGTTAAACTTAGAAGCTCATGTAAAGCACTCCGATACCTTCGTGACAAGCCTGCGCTACATAAAACTGCAAAAAAACAACAACAAATAAGTGTTTTGTACACTTCCGTCATTGGTTTATACTCGGGCTACATTTGGGTGATATTTGTGCAACAGTTGGGCCCTTTTTTCTCCTATGGCCATCTTGGGAGATTTATTTGTTATGATCCTCCCTAATTTCCTCAATACTACAGTTTCCTCAGTAGAAGATGCTTATACTATATTATATATGTTGAAGCCTAACTGGTCTAAGACACAATGGAGAGGGTGATATTTTCGGTAGGAGAATCCATGCAGCTTACCATGGCAGGCTCCAGGAGGGGTTGCCTCAGTAATGTAATCCCTGGATAAATATTAGCTTGAACAATGCATAGCCATGCTGTAAACCAGGCCATCTCATACGTAGGGAAACAGGACAGGCTACAGAGTCCTATTGGCCTCTGTAGACAGGTGGTGTGGGTGAAATCGTTGTGAAAGTTCAGGAAAGGGGTGTTACTTTTCTGACTGCAGCATGGCATTCAACAGTTGCAAGTTTCCTTTCCCCTCAATAAATATCTGGACCAACTATTCCATCACTCTAAAGAGGGGAGGGTATACTAGTAGTCGTCTGGTCAGTTAAGGACTACTCTAAAAGGACCTTGTGACAAGAGAACCGGCTATTGATCTGGTAATCTTTATGGCTGACATATTCTCAGGATGATATTTCCCACTGCTACCCCTCACCAGCTATAGAGGTTAATACAAAATCTGCATCTCCAACCCAGTCTGCCTCTTAGATGCCTACTGATATTGATATCCAGCCATTGCTGAGGTACTGACTTTGCTTCAAAGAGGCTATAAAACTTTGCATCATGTTTACAGTCAGAGTTATGAGACCTGGTGGGCTGCGAGGAAAGAGTTAAGGGGTGAGGTAATAGTGGGAGTGGTCAAATGACACTATTAATAATTAGGGTCTATGACGTATAAAAATTGTTACATATATAAGTTTGGCAAATTCTGTTTTCCCACATGCACTGCAAAATGTCAAGCATATGTGCAGTGACGCACACTGCATCATGTTAAGAGCATGTTTCATGCTCCTGACCAAACATCTCCAACATAGGTCTTACCACATCCAATGCCCTTCCAACCATACACTTCCAAAAGGAACAGTGACAATGGGTGTGCTTCACTGGTTGGTCACGGGTATAAAGAGCACTACAAATGCTCCAATACAATACGGTTTGTTGTTGTTACATACTGCTGGGTTTGGTATTTCTTATGGGCTATGTGGGTTGCTATAGTTATTTACAATAACAGACTAGGGCCAGGTGTGGTCATACCTTTTTGCAAATCCCTGCACTGAACTGCAGCTCACTTCAGTGCATTTGTCCATAAATCTACTAAAAATATTTTCTAACAGTTGTGTATTCACCCTTCCACGGCCAGGCCTGTTTGCGCACTTAAATGCTGCTAAAAACACAGCCGGAGGGAGAACAACAAAAGTGGGGCTTTGGCGAGGAGCACATGGTCAAGAAAGCAAACCAGAGGGTGGTGGTGGGGTGGGCACATGAGAAAGGGCTTGCAAAATTGGGGAGAAAGCAATGCACAGTACACTGGTGGGTATTTGGTGGGGGACAAGGGAGAGAGCTGGAAAACAAATGTTCTCAAATAGAGTGCTTAGGCTAAAAGCAAAAACATAGCTCCCTAAAAGTAAGCAGAGGATGGATTTATCCTTCCACTGCTCTTGTTTATGGAACTACCTTCAGCCAAGCCAAAGGATGATCAAAGATGATCAAAGACTATCCTCCAAGGGAGGGACACTCACAAGAAGCAGGTCCCAATGCCAACTCCCCGTTGCTGCTGCAACTTCACTCCAGCCTTGTGTAGTGGTATACATTGATATTTGTTCTGTTTATTTTTTTATTTTTATTGCTGTTTGTCTTCACTGCTGGTTGTTGTTTTTCTTCTGTTTTTACCGCTTGCCTTCCCACCGTTTTGGTTTCCCTGATCTTTCCCTCCCACTTATTGCCGCTAGCAGAGCCCCGTCCACCACTTAGTTCTAGTTATGGAGGCCGCAGTGTGGCCAAGCTGCCGGCACACCAAAGGCAAGCCTGTCTGAATCAGTCTGCACCTGGACCACGCCCAGCACCAGGAATCCTGGTCCTTCCACCCCGTGCAGCCACAGCACTGCGGACCTCTGAGCCCTGGACCCTGGACGCTTTGACAACAATTACTGCTGGCGCACTTCTCCAGATGGCTGTTTTCCAACCAGCACTGCCTCTTCGCCTGAAGCACTGATGCAACCAACAACACCGGCTAACTGTAATAGAAAATCTGCCACACACTACGAATATCCAGTATGAAAGATTTGTGTGAGTTGAGGTTATAAGTTGGAGGACTGATTGTCACATGTCCTCCTTATTCAACCCAAAGAGTCAGATTCACATAGATAAAATAATATTGCCTTATTGGATGAAGATGGAGATTTTTGCCACTGTGAGACAGAGTCAAAAAATGGTCCAGTAGTGAAAAAGATGAGATTTTCATAGGGCACAAATATGCCAATGAAGGAGGTCCGGAAGGAACAAGATTCTGTTCAGAGCCAAAAGAAGTGGCTTCTTGCACAGTTGAGATTCGATTCACATTAGGAAATGAAAGGGCCTTAGACCGACAATACCTCAACAGACTATCAGTGCCTACAGCAAAGAACTCTAAGGTTACAGGTGCCTTCTTGACATCCACGTCATCAAAGAAAAAGGATAAACCCTAAAAGAGTAATATAAAACATATATGGTTGAGAAAATAATTGAAAACCTTCAACTGCGACGAAAAGCAGGGTAGTCTAAGGTAACCTTCAATAACATCCCATTCCCCTCGGCCCTAAAAGAGGGCCACTACAAGAAAAACGCAAAACACCTTGACTTCTGCAGACGATTAAGAGTAAAAAAGAAAGTAGAGAGGCTTGTCCTCTAGAAACAAATATATTAGCCTGAAACCCACAAGAGGTCGGAAATCTATAGAAGGTCAAAAGATTGCAAAGGCACAGAAAAATATGGCACTAGCTTCTTAAACTACCCTAAGCCAATAAGAACATAAAGGCCTCGGTAGTAATCTAAGCGCATCGAACAAAAACATAACGTGTATTTACTAAGTGCACATTCTCCCTAAGGGGTAACCTAGTATTGAAATAACAAGTGTTTATTGTTACCCAACTTGATGGTACTTATTTTATAGAGCCTGAAAGGATGAAAGACTGACTGGACCAACCAGGATTTAAACATATGACCATGAAGTCAAACTAACACTTGCAGTGGATGCATTAGCCCACTGGGCCACCAGCCGGAGCGTGAGACCACAGTCACCTTTAATTCCAACAGGTATTAGAATAACAACACATTAATCCAAAAGACGTTCCTGCTGAATATTTTTTATTTATAGAGCTTATCTCAAAAACGGAGCTGCTTCTTGAAGCTTGAATAATAGCTATGATTAGCGAATCACAATTCACTCTTTTTGCCAACCTTGGATGCAGGGCTGTGTTGACCACGCTTGCTGGCATCTGGTCGAAAAATGGCTCACTAAGCCGTTTCTCCTCTAAATGTGATTGACACGTCTGGAACAAAAAGGGTAATTGTTCTCAATCTATCAAACTTAGTGTGTGGCTGCTTACAAAACAATATACGCTCAGTGTAAATAAACTCTGCATTTACATGTCTTGTCACCAATAATAATTTTAGAGTCACAACGTAAAACAAGTAGATGTACATTGTGTTAAGTGTAAAATATATCCCAACCCCTCAACCTAAGATCGCTTGAAACCAATGGCGCTTCCTCTCGGCCGGGGTGTGCGACTGCCTGACCTCTCTCATTCGAGTGTATAGATGGGAAAGTCTGGGAGTTTAGATGCTTACCGGCTCACTTTCTCCCTCTTACAATGTTTCTGCTCATTGTTAAAGGTAAGTTATGGTTCTTTACTCGGAAAACAAATAAAATGTACAGTAAAAAATACAAAACAAACTCCCCAAAAAACATAAGGTGAAGGGACACTGAAGGAGTATCATGTTTACGATACAAAACCTAAACGAGTGAAATAAAAAGATTTGCCTTGGCGTTTATTGTGGCGTCCCAAGGAGATTCAATCCTTGAAATGTCGTTTAGGTGCCTAGCAAACTCAGTATTAAACTTTGTAGCTGGAATTGGCTGGTCTACCTCATATCTACTGGTATGAAAAAAAACTTTCCTTATTGAGCATTTGGACTGAGCTGACACTACAGTTGAAGTCAGGAAAATGTTCTTCTTTCTAACTTCAGTTGGAAAGGTGTGTTAGACAAAAGTTCGATTTTACAGAGGTTTATGCAATTTCATCTTAAAGTCTTTGCTATCACAATACAAATACAATGGCATCATCAGTCCTTCCAAGATAGCTATTCTATATCAAGTCAGTGGAGACTTACCAATAACAACATTGTGCTCTGGATGGCTAGAAATAATATCTTTAATCTGCTCAGTAGCTTGCTGGCGAGAAGGCAGCTTGAGGTTGGGGTTACAATTTGTGTTGTCCAAATAAAGAACATCGATTTTCTTCTTATTATTTAATGGAGGCTGCTCCACCATATCGGGGCTGTAACGGAAGTCGCCTGTGGGAAGGAAAATGAATTAACGTACATTAAGCAATTCTACAAATGTGTACATTTTTGTAGTTACCTCTCAAGCTGATACTAAAAGTCACACAGAATTGTCGAGCTCCATTTAAATATGGACTAACGTACTCTTGATCGTACATTATAAGGCTACTGCATGTCACAGAGGAGGTCTATGACCGGGGAGAGGAACACAGCATAAGGCAGGAAATGATATTCCTTGTAAAACAAGTTCACATCGTTACCATCGTCAAACTCTTTCCTTAAACTTTGGTCTCCTCTTTCCTATAAAAGTGATATGATGGTTGCAGAAATATCTGGGAGGCAGTGTCGCACGTTCACTCTGAATATAAAAACCAATATGTAATTTGCATTTTCTTGGAAAATATATTTTAATCAGTTTAACGTGTTGCTCAATGTGTGATTACATTACACGAAAGTACATTTTGGATTACTCGAATTCCTACAGTTGAATAAATAAACACACTTTCATAAATGTCTCCTTTTCAGCTAATTGCTGTGAACTTGTGATTAAAGATAATTCGGAACAGATGAAAAGCTAGTTATTGTTCACAGAGCATTTATAAATCTATTCAGAGACCTATCTTTCACTAAGTCTCCTGGTCGAGCAGAAGGCCTTGTGACGTCCCAACTCAAATGTAATAACTTACAGCACATTAACCAGGTCCATATTTTAGACTGAGTGATGTCCAAACTAGACTGTATTTTATACAATAACAAGCTGTAGGTGTCAATTACGGGGTTGCTTTTTACACTGGTGCTCTAAATGACCTTAAATGGTCAACTAGACAGAAACTGAAGTTGTTTTATTATGCTAACAGGAACCAAGAGGTGGAAAGGTAGAAACTGACTCCTACTCATATCAAACTATATGTTATACATGTCCCCAGTCCTCGCATGTGCAGCTGATCCTATCCATCCAATAGATCAAATCCATACAGGAATAGAAATCAGTGGAAAGCTATGCACAACAACTAGTGGTCAACTAGACACAAACTGAAGTTGTTTTATTATGCTAACTGGAACCAAGAGGTGGAAAGGTAGAAACTGACTCCTACTCATATCAAACTATATGTTCTACATGTCCCCAGTCCTCGCATGTGCAGCTGATCCTATCCATCCAATAGATCAAATCCATACAGGAATAGAAATCAGTGGAAAGCTATGCACAACATGGTCTCACCGCCATCAGCCTCCTTCCTCGAACTGTAGTTAAAATTATGCCATGCCATGTTAGCACCATCCTCCAAATAAACAAAAGATACCTAAAGCCCTGTTACCACCCAGACCACAACTGAGGACACCCTCACGTGTCTCCATCCCAATATTTGGAAAAACCCTAATACCTCTAGTCCTATCACCAAATTTAATCTAGCCTTATGTCAGATAGCCAATGCGAATTTCGGAATACTGGATGATATTTTTAAGAGGAGGAAAACAGTTGTAGTTGGCCAAGACCAAAATCGACCCTTGATATTTAATACTGCAAAATAGATATTTAATCAATCAATGTCACTGTAATCTGGAAAAAAGAGAGTTCTCTGTGTTGATAGTCTTAAAATAAAAATAAGACAACCAATGACGCATTTGCAGTGGTATCCCTAAACCTCCTTAGGAAATCACGATCTAGCAAGGTGTTTCCTGGTATTGAGTATGAATGTATATCAGCTGACCAATACCGAAATAAAACCAGTAATGTGCACCATAATCATCCACCAAGAAGGACTCCTGCAAGTTCAGCAATTCTTGAAACATTCTTTACTGGAACCAAAAGGATCCCAGGTAAGTGACAGACACCAAGTGAGGGAGAAGTGGGCATACTCTACTTCAGATCTGCCAGAGACCCTCCTGGGTAATTTATGTGCGTAGGATCCACCACTGTGTACAGCGAAGTCAAAGTCAATCACAATTACAAATTTTACAACTCTTGATTCAACACTGAACTGTGTATTGCGTGAGAAGTTATGCAAGAGGTAAAGAATAACACAGTGCACAATCCATTCATGAAACAAAACACACATGCATGCTTTTATATAACAATGCTGGAAAATTAATGAGTAGCATATCATGTAACTAAGCAATTCAAAATGAGTAGCCAACACAAACTTTCACAAGACAGATTTATTAATAACCACCATTTTATCCATTTTAATCCAGTGAATACTGATTACAGGTCATAGGTGGTGAACATTCACAACAGCGGGTTATGTCCCACTGATTCTGAACTGAACTTGCATCAAGTTCTCTGCTAACATACTGGCTCTCAAGCAGGTAGAAGCCTTAAGTATCTAATATTCTAGGTAGGAATAAACACTTACCTCAAGAGTTACAGAATGGGAGTTATCAGAGGCATGCAAGATGCAAAAGACTAAGGAGGTCATTACGACCTCGGCGGTCTTTTCGCAAGACCGCAGATGTACCGCCGTGCTGAAGACCGCCAGTGGTGGCGGCCTTCCGCACCGCGTATTATGACCGCTGGCAGGCCGCCGTCCTTTTTCGTATGAAACGCCGCCAGCAGCCATACTGGCGGACGGCAGGAAAGTGGAGGTTGCTCAACGTCAACAGAATACCGCCCACTGAATCACATCCCATGATTCGGTGTGGCAGTGTTCTGGTGACGGTGTTCTGGTGGCGGAGCTGCCCCCATGGATCCCGTCCCTTCTCGGAGGATCAACAGACAAGGTAAGTTGATCGTCCGTTAGGGAAGGGGGTGGCGGGGATGTTGTGTGCGGGCATGGGGGTGTGCGTGTGAGAGTGTAGAGGGGGTGAGTGAGTGTATGCGTGCGGGGGGTGCTGTGTGTATGGAAAATGTGTGCGGGTCGGACGGTGTGCATGTCTGTTTGTATGTGTGCTGGTATGTGTTGTCGGGGTGTATGTGTGCGTGTAGGGGTGTGTATATGTGCATGTTCGGGGTCAGGGTGGGGAGGGGGGTTGTGCCACCTTTGGGAGGAGGCAGGAGGGTGTTGGGGGAGGATTCGTGGGAGGTAGCGAGGGTGGGGGAGACCCCTATCAGTGCCAGGGAAGAAATTCCCTGGCACTGATAGTGCCTACCGCCATGGATCTCATGGTGGTTTCCAACCACCCGAGATCCATGGCGGTATGCAGGGTCATGATACCGTCGGCGGTCTAGTGGCGACCGCCGGGCTGAGACCGCAATCTCCAGCCCAGCGGTCCTCACCGCCATGGCGGTCGGAATGGTGAAGTGGCGGATGAATAATTCCATTTTTTTTGCCGCCGGCCTGTTGGCGGTCTTACCGCCGCTTTACCACCGACCGCCAGGGTTGTAATGAACCCCTAAATTGAAAGCTGAACTCTAAGGCCTTAAACTTGTAGCGTTTGCCTTCGACAATGAACCGAAGGTGCTGCCTGTGTTGTGAATGAACACAATATAAAAGGATGTGTAGTCTGAAGCCAAGGACGAAAAAAATATTGTTGTGGTACACATACAGTAGGATCTGTTGCAATGTGGCTACCCTGAAATCATGTTTCGGCAGGAACCTATTAATCCCTTTATTTTTGTATGTATTTGTACTGTTTAGTGTAAGGGAGAGGAAATAATGTATCTATTTCCGGTAGTTACTATGAGAAGGTTTGTGTAGAAATGTTCTTGGGCCAATATGGTGATTTCAGGTTTGAGGCGGAGAAGTGTTTGATGTTGCATGTGGCACTAGGGGCTTTTTATGAATTAACCTTCTTATTTTTACTTCGCCGTGTATAGTAGAAGTTCATCTTAATGAAGACAAATGCATTCCTACATTATGACCACAAAGTCACATTATATCAGTCTATAACGGTAACACTATCTGTTGACAGTGATGACCTTGTGACCTCCAGCAAGATTATTTGCTGGTAATTTTAATGAATTACCAGTTTTGCATCTAACAATAAAGAATAGATAGATGTATTAGTTTTCCCACCATGGTGGAAACACGTAACTCCAGGGACTTTTTCCAGGAATACCTACACAGCAAACACATGATATGCTTGTCTTCCCATACCCACCAATGGAGCCAGTGAAAACCTCAGCAAAGGGTGGAATTGAAGAAGGGGTAAGTCATCACCTCCTTCTGGCTCTCAGATGGTGCACACAGAAGTAATTAAACAGTTCAGCATAATCATCTTTTTTCAAATGTTCTAGAACCCTCACTCTGGTATGTCTCTGCGAACCCCTTGTACAGTATAAATGAATGCTATGTCTATTAACAAAAATCTGCTATACTTTATTTTAAAGCCTAAAGGATGTTTGAAAACAGTTGTTCCAAATGTTACTATGTTGAGAAGCAAGGACATCATGCATAACAATTTAATACGTTCTGGGGTTGGATTTGAATATTGCCTTCCATCAGATCTGTAAAGAGTGACACATTACTATTAATTCATTATGGATTATGTGCTCCGAATGAGCACCCCCTTCAGCCCCCCGCTGCAAATGTAAGGGTCAGATTCATAAGAGTATTGCTAACTAGCAAATCATCACAGGCGCTGCTCTTCTCGAAACTGACACCCAGGGAAGCAGTAAATCTTCACAATGAAGCAAGAGACATTCACAGAGACATCACTGGTATTTAAGATTGGCCATAGTTCAATGCACAAACACACAGTGATAACCACAATATCAACTTGATAACTTGTGACGACTTACCTGTGTAAAGAATTGTACCAAAGTATCCTTCAAAGAGGAACATGACTGAACCTGGACAGTGATTGGCATCTATTAATGTTACAGTCATTGTCTCCAAGCCAAGTTCATCCAGGTTTATCTTGTGGCCCACACCTATTTCTAGGGGACGAATCAAGTTTTGATTTACCTAGGGTAGGAAACAGCAAAAAAGGCTGAGTGAGAAAATACAGAGGAGCACTAATCTCTAACATTTACCACCCCTGGATTTTAAACAGATTTTCTGTCACTGACCTCTTGTCATAGCGCTACCACTGAAAAAAGATATTAAAACTAACCTGAGGACATTCAGAAAAACTACTGAAGCTTAGTAAGGATGTTTAGTAACCAAATATTTCTTGGTGATTTTATTATTTATTTTGCAGTCATGTGCTTACACAATTTAGTTTGTAGTGTACCCACAAAAGTAAAATAAATATTAAGTATTTAACCTGGAAGCTGGTCTAGCTTGGTAGCCATTAAGCACAAGAAGAAAGCTGGATAAAATCAGACACCACAGCAGATATTCCTTTGAGATCTGGAGTAGGCTTGTTCTCAATCTGTAGCTTGGCTGCTGTGTTCAGGAGTGTGGAAACTTGCACTTAAAGATCCCCTGCACAATTCACAAGGGGGAGTGACATGAGGTTAAGGGCCTCTAGTACATCCTTCCAATGCTACCATATATAACATGGCAATTTGGTCCTTTGTAGACACAGATTTCTTTTGTCTAATGTTCAATGTGCCACTTGAAAGTGGTCACTGCTCCTCGCTGAAAGTTCCTGCCTCTTTTTTATGTGAACCATACATCGCAGTTCTATGTGCTGTGGGATTGTGCTTTAAATAAGCTAATTTTGTACACATTACTCAATTTTTAAGCTCTTTAAATTCCCTTTCATTATATGTCGTTCATCTTACAGTTTTCGGGTCCACCATCAGACTTACGTAACTATTGTGTTTATTCAGGAATATCCAAGGAGAAGTAACACTCTAAAATCAGAAACTAATAAAGATGTAGAAACACTTTCTCCTGTCTTCTCCATTTACAAATGAGTAAACAACCTTAACTGCTAATTCAGTGGACTGGATGTTCTTCAAGTATCAGTTTTACAAAGACTGCACTCAAATCCCACTTGCTACACTTCCCAAGTATTTTGAAGACTGGTTATATCCTTGCTTAACTGCGAACCTAGGAGCACTAAAGTGTTTAGGTTATTAATACAAGTATATCAACTTTTGGTGAGTATTCTGAACTTTAGTCAGTGATATCACTAATGTACAGATTAGAGAACTTTGACCTTACCGGGAAGGCTTTACCATTATTTCAGGAAAATACCGAAATTGGGAATACTATATGATGATGCCACATTGCCAAACATCTATCTGGTGAATTTTCAAAAGAAGGAAGAACTAGGCATAGGTATGGTGAAGTACCAGGGTACACCGGTACTAAGCTATAGGCAGGTGTAGAGATAAAAAGCTATATCTATAGGTGGAGGGAATGTAGTATGGTCAGCAGTGGTTGAGTAAGTAGTATTAGTAGAGGGACTGGGTAAATGGAACGGGTAGGGGTACTAGCATAATGGCAGGCGTATTTGTGCTTGGTGGTCTATTATTGTAGAAGTACTAGAGTTTAGACAGACAAATATAGAGATACTACCATATAGATGGGGAAGCATACTCAAGAGTTTGCAAGTTTAGGGGTACTAGAGCATAAGAAGGGATACTGACATTAGGGTATATGCAGGGGTCAAGGACTAGGATAAAGAAAACAAAACCAGATGCTATAGGGGTGCGGGTCCATGGACAATGGAAGAGGAATGAAGAGAGGATGATAGTAAATTAGAAAGACAAACAGAGGGAGAAAAGGGAATACGAGTGAAACAAGTGTTCGATTTGATTCATATGCATTGCTACAGACAAGGCTTCTCCTACAAGTAGCACATGTGCTATTGGTAGCTCTCCAGCTACGTTTAGGTAGCTCTCCTGCGTTAAGCACAGCGCACTACATTAAAAGGTTTTCATTTGTTGAATTAATATTTGTATCTGTTGGACCCTGGCCCTTTTTGCAGGGTCATCCCCAAACTGTTTGCCTTACTGACCCTCTGTGTGTTGGCTTTAGGACTCTGGGCATTTTATCACAGCTCACCAGTGCTAAAGTGCATGTACTCTCCCTTCTAAACTTGGTATGATTAGCTTACACCTGATTGGCACATTTAATTTACCTTTAAGTCCCTTGTACAGTGGTAATCCCTATACCCAGGTCCTGTAAATTAAATGCTACTAGTAGGCTTGCAGTGCAGCGTGCGCCACCCACCGAAGTAGCCTTTCAAACCTGTCTCAGACCTGCCACTGCAGAGCCTGCATACGCAGTTTACTACCATCCTGACTTGGCAAGTCAAACCACTTGCCAAGGCCCAAACTCCCTTTTTGCTACACCTAAATCACCCTAAGGTAGGCCCTAGATAGCCCTATGAACAGGGTGCTTTGTATGTAAAAGGTAAGACATGTGTCTTTATGTACTACATGTCCTAGTAGTGACAAACAGCCTATTTAGTTTCTCACTACTGCAAGTGCTGCTCTTCTGAAAGGACTCCATTGGAAATGCCCTGACATATGACTAAGTGGTATCTTCTGATCTATGAGGAATAGCGTGGGCATGTTTAGTATGTTTGGAATGGTAGTGAGAAATCCTGCTTATTGGTGTAGGTGGAGGTTTGTCTAATACCATGGTAGACATGCCACTTTTAACTCTATTGCTTTTCCAGCCTTACTCCAATCCATGTGTGGGGCAGAGTGACAGCTCCAATTGGTGCATACTTTCCAGACAGCCATCATACAGGAGGGGCTGGGTGTGACAGAAGAGGCATCAGCATACTGATAGTCTTCCTGGGCTGGGGAGAGGGAGGGTCGATCACACCTTACATGTGAATGGGCTGTGTCCTGCCCTCACACAGTGGTCTGATTACCCCCTAATGATGTCTGGCGATAGGGCTGGGATGAAAGGGTGTTATGCTTAACTTGAAAGGACTCCTTTGAAAGGCATTTTTGAGTATAAGTAGAAGGGCTCTTGTCCCCTGATTTCAGCGCACTTGTGGAACTGGACCAAACCTCTGCCAGATAGATTGCTGGACTGCACAAAGGACTCACCTGGACTGCTCTCCTTTTGTTGCCCTGCTGCCTGGTGGCTAGTGGGTGGCCCAAAGGACTCATCTGGATTGCTTTTCTACTTGTTGTCCTGCTTCCAGCCTGTCCCCTGGCTTGGTCCCAGTAGGGGCACTGATGGACACTGTATGGACTAGACACTAGATGCTTCTGGAGGGACTTACCACAAACCGCCTTGGGACTGCCCTGCTGTTGTGCTGACATGTGACCTGCTAGGTCACTATAGGAACTGCCACTGCTTTTCAGGACCTTAGTGCTGGCCTGCTTGCTGGGCCTTGCAGCCTTGTATTCCCACATCTGTCTCCAGGAGCTGGGTGGTGTGCCTCCTTTCCCTCTGCATTCGAATCTCTGCAGCGTGTGAACAGTGCTTTATTTGTTTAGCTCACACAGCGCGTGAAGAACACTGGATTGTTGGTCTGTCCCGGCGCGTGAAGGGCGCTTTATTTGTCTTAGTCTAAAACAGCTTGTGGAAAGCGCTTTGTGTGTGCTTGCTTCGACATGATTGGATCGTGCCTCACCTGCCTGGGACTGAGGCACCCCACCCCCTTCGAGAGAAGTGACAAGAATCCTGTCTGCAGCCTTGTGCGAAAAGCAGACTCCGCGTGCTTTCCATGGTGCCCCAGGGGCATAAGCAGGCATCCACTTTTGTGTCCCTTCACCGCCGCAAGCCAGACAAGGATACCAGAAGAGCCAGCCCACGGCTCACAGATGTTGGGCAAGTCCCCCAAGGAGCTCTGATAGTAGCAGGAGTTCTGGAGCTCGTACAATAGCAGGGGTGCCCCGCATACACTCTCATAGGAGCACAAGCCCTTCTGAATTGGACGGGGTGTGTTATTATTTACCACCTCCTATGTACAGAAGGTGCAAATATGCAGGAATCTTCGTGTAGAAGGTGTGGATGATTCTGGCTACAATTGTAATTGTTTACCAAGATATGTGTGCCCTTATATTATGTGCTGCAGTGTTTATGTCTTAATTATGGCCGGTGCTGCCTTGGTATGGGGTCATACACATTCTAGGTTTTTGTATTGCAGGCATTGGAAGGGTAATAATTGTGAACGACATATGCAAGATGGAAATGTTCCTTATATTTGCATTCATAATGATGATGATGATCTGATAGCTGCTTGCTTAGTAGAGTATTACTGATTTATGCCTTTTTTTAGCCTAATGATGTTTTGTGCAATACAGTATATTTTATATAACTTGTTGTGGAGTTTTCTATGGGGTGTATTTATTGAGTCATTAGTGTTGTGTGTGTTGTGCAAACGCTTTACACATTGCCTCTGGGATAAGCCTGACTACTCGGGCCAAGCTACGAAGGGGGTGAGCAGGTGTTATCTTAGGTGTGTGGCTCCATTTCCTGGACTGGAGCCGTGGTTCCTGCCTGGCTGAGGTGCCTACCCTAGCCAACCAGGAACCCCATTTCTAACAGTATCCCAAAATTGATAGCGTGTAGTTGAGGTGTAAATGTGTGTATTTCCATAACTCCTACGCTGATGTTTGGAGAAAACTGGATGAATTTCCAAAATATATTTTAAACAGATATTTAAATGATAAATCATGTGGCACTTAGGAAACATATTACTAATATTACTACCTTGGGGCCAAGGGCATTGGAGCTATGGCCATTATGTATTAGTCATGTAGAGGCATTAAAAACTGACAATACCTTTTTTTACATTACTGCTGTCAACCCTGCCTGATGCTCTAAGGGGGCCATTGTCAGTAATATTGTGTGGGGTGGCCACTAATGCAATTTTGGCTGATGTGGTCTCTATTAGAATACTACTTATATTAGTAGCTCAGGATGACTTCTATTTACCATAAGTAGCTCTTGTTATAGAAATGGTTGCCGACCCCTGTTTTGGACAGATCACTTGAAGATCAGTTTTGTTTTCCCTGCTATTGGATTTGGCTATTAGATCTGGAAAAACGGCTAGTTTACGATGGGCAGACCATGGAATAAACTTGATTTAGCCCGTATAATGCCCAGCCACCAGACTTCACTCTTCATACCAAGCGACAGTCTACTCTCAAGATGTTTAATAAGTATGTACACTTGCCACTGACTATTATGTAGATGTAAATGCAACGGGTCTCGCATTTGCTTGAGTGAGAGCTATTGATGTTGTAAATTCATAACTGGACTTTTCTTGACACACAGATTGGTCAACCCTGTCTTATAATGTGGTCTTTTCCTGCCACATAATTCCAGTGGCCCTGCATATAACTAAAGCACTTCCATTTACCTTCTTCCTCTATCTGCATCAAAAAAATGAAAATGTTGCTATTTTGCATCCCAATTTAAACCTGTCATGCTAATTCAATAGAATACTACTTTCACCACCCCACCATCAGAGTTGCTGGCTGACTAACAAATTTCCCCCCAAAAAAACACAAGACATCCACAGAGAAGAAATAAACTAGAAGGGTCACCCAAACATATCAAGAGTGTTCAGTCAAAACATAATAAGGATGTTAAGTTGGCCTGAATCATGGTCATAATTGTAATAAGGTGAGATTATTAAAACATATACAATTATCATATAAATCTTTATCAGAAATAAACTTTTGGCATCAGACTGTAGTGCTCAAAACACCATAACAAAGATATCACTTGTTAGAAACACGGTCATGTAACTATACTGTTAGCCCCAAAAGGACATAACCCAGTTAAAAAACACAGGTGAAACTAATGCAGTATAACCATATATTTAGCCCGTACAGGACATAGGGGGTCATTCCAAGATTGGCGGGCGGCGGTTGCCGCCCGCCAAACTTACGCCGCCAATTGGCCGCTCCGCGGTCAAAAGACCGCGGGGGCCATTCAGACTTTCCCGCTGGGCCGGCGGGCGCCCGCTGGCCCAGCGGGAAAGGGCCTGCAACACAGAAGCCGGCTCCGAATGGAGCCGGCGGTGTTGCAGGTGTGCGACGGGTGCAGTAGCACCCGTCGCGCTTTTCACTGTCTGCTAGGCAGACAGTGAAAAGCTTAATGGGGCCCTGTTAGGGGGCCCCTGCACTGCCCATGCCAGTGGCATGGGCAGTGCAGGGGCCCCCAGGGGCCCCAGGACACTCGTTCCCGCCATCCTGTTTCTGGCAGTGAAAACCACCAGAAACAGGCTGGCGGGAAGGGGGTCGGAATCCCCATGGCGGCAGCTGCTTGCTTGCTATGACCGCCAGGGTTGGAATGAGGGCCATAGTGTATTATACATTTTCAAGGCTAGCAAGCCTATTACAAGGATATTACAAACAAGGCCCGTAAAAAATAACTTCTCTCAGCTCAGTTATAAAACAGACGTTCCAGCCATGAGAGATCTTAAAAAGATAATGAATGGTGGTAGGGATTACTATTTTGCAGTCCCCACTAACCTAGTGTGGGGACCCAGATATGATCTAGACAGAAAGAGCACACCATGCTGAATGTTTTGGTGGTGGTCCCACTGCCCTAGGGCCACCACAGGCTGAGCTATGGATAAAAATGTTTTGTCAAATGATGCCCTGCAAAGCATTTTGGGTTGTGTTTCCCAGAGTGCAGTGAATATTGTAGTATCTGCTCTCCCGCTGAGTCGGGAGAGCACCTCTCGCTTTGAGGATTTATGTAAAGCATTTACAAATTTCAAGTGTTTTAAGCGCTTTAATACCGCCAATCGAGTTCAAGCTGTTGTGCCTGTTTAAGCTGGGAGTGCCATGGCCGCCATGCAGCACGAAGGGGAGACACAAACGAAAAAGTAGTTCGCCCAGGCTGAAGTATATAGGCGATCGAGCAATAATCCATGTAACAGGGACAGTCTGCAAAGTGGCAACAAAACCGCCCCAAGACGGGAATAATATAAAGCATTTACCAATGACATCAAGTGGTTTTTGAAAGGCAAGCCCACGAACAGGTGAACGTGATGGGCGTGAGGTGAGCGTGGTTAAAAGCCCACAACAGTTACAGGTCAAAGCGATTGCACCCTCCACCTACAAAATGACTGAAAGTATTCCAATGTAACCTTTAATTTAGACCCTAGACAGAGTCACATTCCACATTTTTGGGGTTAGCAGGACTACTGCAATGATATTACAAACCAGACCCTTAAAACACAAACTACTGTCAGCTGTAAAACAAAAGTTCCAGCCATGAAAGAGGTTAAAAAAAACACTGAGTGGAGGGAGGGGTTATTATTTTGGGGTCCTGACTAACCTAGTGTGGGGACCCAGAGATGACCTCGACAGAAAGAGCAGGCTGTGGATGCCCTGCAAAGCATTATGGAACGACCGAGTGCAGCAAATATTGCAGTATGTTGATTGTAATGCTCAGAACTGCCCCTTGAGGACACCACAATAAAAATATTATTTGTAAGAAACATGGTCATGTAACCATATAATTAGCCCCTAGGGAGCATAACCACATGAAAATAGAATGGCAGAAAGTATTTTTTCAGATCTATTTTTCAGGCCTAGCAGGCCTACTGTAATACTAAGGCCCCTAGAGTAATAACTACTCCAAGGTGTAAAACAAAAATTCCAGCCTTAGGAGAGCTCAAAAAGGAACTGAATGGTGGGAGGGGTTATCTTTTTGACATCCCCACTAACCTAGTGTAGGGCCCAGCGATGACCTAAACAGAAAGAGGGTGTCCTGTTGAACGTTTTGGTGGTGGTCCCATTGTCTTAGGACCACCACAAGCTGAGTTATGGGCAAAAATGTCTTGGAAAAAGAATGCTTACAAAGCATTATGGGGTGACTTTTCCCAAATGCAGAGAATATTGCAGTATCTGTGGCGGGAGAGCCGTTGAGGATTTCTGCGTTTTTTTTTTTTTGTAAAGCATTCATCAATTTTGTGTTTTTGTGAAAGCTACGGGGTGTGAAGTGGAGAGCTAAAAGAAATGACTGATTAGGTAACAGTGTGAACAACGTGACCAGCGCTCCAATACCTCCAATGAAGTTTGCGCTGTTGGCGCTGTGAGGCCTTGGCTCCAATGCAGCATGAAGGGTAGAGACAAAAGAAAAAAAACAGTTCACGCACGCTGAAGTATAATGACAATCGTGCAATTATCCATTCAATTTAACAAGGTCAGTCTGCAAGGCGGTAACAAAACCGCCCCAAGGCAGGACAAATGTAAAGCAATTACCAATGACATCAAGGGATTTTTGAAGGGGAAGCTCACGAACGAGTAAAAGTGAAGGGCCTAAGGTGGGCATGGTTAAAAGCACACAATACTTACAACAGGTCAAAGGGCTCACGCATTTAACCTAAAAATGAAGTTGTAATCCCTGGCGGCAGAGGCAACAGTTAGTTCTTTAACAGGTTAGGGTAATGGACTCTACAGAAACTGGAAAACAGGGAGTAAAACATGTTCATGCTAGCCTTCAGAACTACTCTACTAAAAACCCTGGTAAAGATTGTATTTATGTATTTTTAGAGTTCAGCTCAATATGAGACACATACAGCTTTCACAAGAACTCTGACCAGATCAACTCAGATCACTCCTTTCTACTTATCCCTGTAAGTATATGGCAATGTTATAACAATCCAAAATCATTTAGAGGCCATGGTGACCTACCACAATATCAGCCTTTAAAAGTGATCCCTTTTGCATCAGAATACAGGATTGATGACGTCTTCCTTTAAAGCTACTGCAGTGAACCTATCAGAAGATTCTAACTTTTTGAATATTTCTCACTTTTTAGGTCAATGCTACTAGACAGCATAAGCTCTGTGGTTTCAAAAGACCTCTTTGTAGGCTTACCGAGAACTTGCAGGGGCACTGGATCCCTATGTAGTGTACCGTGTAAGGGGACAGATAGTTCAGGGTGACCCTTAGTGGCTGACAGGGGTTAAGATAATGACCCTAAAAGCTCTCTTTTGTGGTAGTGTGGACGAACAATTAGAGGACAGTGTTAAGCATTCAGTCTGGTCACCCTAGAGGTGTGTCCAGCCTGGTAGTGCAACACGTCTCTTGCATAGCTCATTTTTCCACCTTCCCTGGTGCCAAATGGGCCTCAGGGTGAGGGCTTGCTTCTCCCAGGTCTGGGGAGCAAGGGAGTTGCATGATAAAAGTGGCAGAGACTTTGAAGTCCATGACCTTGCTATGCAGATTTACTAGTCATCCTGTTGGTGGAGATGATAATACCTCCTGCCAGTGCAAACATTGTTTCTGGCCTCGGAGAGCCGGGACTCTCACCTCCAGGGGGTCAGAAACTCATCTGTGGAGGCAGACTGGTCGAAACCAGTCAGCCAGCACATTTGAGGACTAGTCGGTTTCAGGGGGGCACCTCTAAGGTGCCCTCTGGGTACATGTCTTAATAAATACAATAGTGGCAGTAGTATGGATTTATTAAGACGAAGTGTTTGATACCAAACACCACTATTTTCCATACAGCCATCATGTAGCTGGTTCACTGGTACTGGCCAGTGTCCAGTACATGCCTTAAGATGGCTGCTTGGCCACTTGCAATGTCTAGGACTGGAACTAGGCATCACAGGGGCATATCTGCAAATGCAGATATGTCCTCATATATTATAATGCACCCTGCCTTAGGACTCTTAAGGCCTGCTGCAGAGGTGACTTCCATATAATGCATGCAGTGACTTTGGCATGGCTCACAATGTGTGGGCCATCCCGTGTTTTCACTCAGGGTTTGCACTCTGACACGCAGGCTGTGCACAATCAATCAATCAATCAATCAGAATATTTATAGAGCGCGCTACGTACCCGTTAGGGTTTCAAGGCGCTGAGGGGGTGGGGGGGCTGCTGCTACTGGCCGAAGAGCCAGGTCTTGAGGAGTCTCCTGAAGGTGAGAAGGTCCTGGGTCTGCCGCAGGGGGGTCGGGAGGGCGTTCCAGGTCTTGGCGGCGAGATAGGAGAAGGATCTGCCGCCGGAGGTCTTGCGTTGGAAGCGGGGAACGATGGCAAGGGCGAGGTTGGCGGAGCGGAGTTGGCGGGAGGGGACGTAGAAGTTGAGTCTGTTGTTCAGGTAGGCTGGTCCGGCGTTGTGGAGTGCCTTGTGAGCGTGGGTGAGGAGCTTGAAGGTGATCCTCTTGTCCACGGGGAGCCAGTGGAGGTCTTTCAGGTGGTGGGAGATGTGGCTTCGGCGGGGTACGTCGAGGACCAGTCGGGCGGAGGCATTTTGGATGCGTTGGAGGCGTCGGATGTCTTTTGCTGGGATGCCTGTAGAGTGCGTTGCCGTAGTCTAGTCTCCTGCTGACGAGTGCCTGGGTCACCGTTTTTCTGGTTTCCGTCAGGATCCATTTGTAGATTCTACGGAGCATGCGGAGGGTGTTGTAGCAGGAGGAGGAAACTGCGTTGACCTGCTTGGACATGGTGAGGGCGGAGTCGAGGACGAAACCCAGGTTGCGTGCGTGGTTGGCTGGCTTTGGAGGGGGTCCCAGCGCGGTGGGCCACCAGGAGTCGTCCCAGGCCGAGGGGGTGCGTCCAAGGATGAGGACCTCCGTCTTGTCGGAGTTCAATTTCAGGTGGCTATTTTTCATCCATTCGGTGATGGATTTCATTCCCTCGTGGAGGTTGGCTTTGGCGGTGTGTGGGTCTTTGGTGAGTGAGAGGATGAGCTAGGTGTCGTCGGTGTAGGAGAGAATGTTGAGGTTGTGCTGACAGGCCAGTTGTGCGAGGGGGGCCATGTAGACGTTGAACAGCGTCGGGCTTAGGGAGGAGCCTTGGGGTACGCCGCAGATGATGTTGGTGGCTTCGGAGCGGAAGGGTGGGAGTCGGACTCTCTGGGTTCTGCCGGAAAGGAAAGAGGAGATCCAGTTGAGGGCTTTTTCTTGTATTCCGGCTTTGTGGAGGCGTGTTAGTAGGGTGTGGTGGCAAACCGTGTCGAAGGCTGCGGAAAGGTCCAGGAGGATGAGGGCCGATGTTTCGCCGTTGTCCATTTGCTGTCTGATGTCGTCTGTAGCGGCGAGGAGAGCAGTCTCGGTGCTGTGGTTGCGTCTGAAACCGGACTGGGAGGGGTCCAGGACGGAGTTGTCCTCGAGGTGGTGGGTAAGCTGAGCGTTGTCGATCTTCTCGATGACCTTCGCCGGGAAGGGGAGGAGGAAGATCGGGCGGAGGTTTTTGAGGTCATTGGGGTCTGCCTTGGGTTTCTTGAGGAGGGCGTGGATTTCGGCGTGCTTCCAGCTTTCCGGGAAGGTTGCGGTATCGATGGATAAGTTGATGACCTTTCGAAGTTGGGGGGCGATGGTAGAGTCTGCTTTGTTGTAAACGTGGTGGGGGCAAGGGTCTGAAGGGGATCCTGAGAGGATGGAGTGCATGATCTTGCAAGTTTCCGTGTCGTCTACAGGGGTCCAGGTGGTCAGGTGGTTGGTGCAGGTGGAGCTGTCGGGGGTGGGGTCTGGCGGAGGCGTGGTGTTGAGGCTGTCGTGGATGTCGGCGATCTTCTGGTAGAAGAAGGTGGACAGGGCGTTGCAGAGTTCTTGGGATGGTGGGATGTTGTTGACGTTGGCGCTGGGGTTGGAGAGCTCTTTCACGATGCAGAAGAGTTCTTTGCTGTCGTGTGCGTTATTGTTCAGGCGTTCTGTGAAGTGGGAACGTTTGGCGAGTCGGATTAGCTGGTGGTGCTTGCGGGTGGCTTCCTTGTGGGCTGCTAGGCTGTCGGTGTGTGTTCGAGGAGCTATTTCTTCTTTAGTTTCTGGCAGGTGCGTTTGGAGATGAGGAGTTCGCCCGTGAACCAGGCGGCTTTTTTCTTTCCTTGGTTGTCGGTGGGCGTCTTGAGAGGTGCGAGGGTGTTGGCGCAGTCGTTGATCCACTGTCGTAGTTTGAGAGGGGCGGTGTCTGGGTCGGTGGGCGGGTTCTGGGCGAGGGTGCTGGTCAGTTGGTCTTCGGTGACTTTGCTCCAGCGGCGGTGGGGTGGTAGTTGGGTGCGGTGGTGTTCGATGTGCTTCTTGAATGTGAAGTGGATGCAGTGGTGGTCGGTCCAGTGGAGTTCGGTGGTGTGGCTAAAGGTGACGTGGTTGCTTGCGGAGAAGATTGGATCGAGCGTGTGGCCAGCGATGTGGGTGGGTGTGTTGACCAGTTGTCTGAGGCCAAGGTTGGAGAGGTAGTCGATCAGGGATGTGGTGTTGGGGTCGTCGTTGTTCTCCAAGTGGAAATTGAGGTCTCCAAGGAGTATGTAGTCCGTAGAGGTGAGGGTGTGGGTGCTCGTGAGGTCGGCGATGGAGTCGCTGAAGGGTGCTCATGGTCCTGGGGGTCGGTAGATGAGCGTTTCCCTCCTGGTGGTGTTGGGGTCGGTATGGATCCGAAAGTGCAGGTGTTCAGCGGTCTTGAGCGTGTCGTCCGTGTGGGTGTGGATTTTGAGGGTGTATTTGTGGGCGATGGCTATTCCTCCTCCGATTCCGTTGGGGCGATCTCTTCTGGTGATGTTGTAGCCGTCCGGGATGGCTATGGCGATGTCAGGTGCTGAGGAGTCGTTCAACCAGGTTTCGGTCAGGAAGGCTACATCTGGGGCGGTAGTGTCGAGCAGGTCCCAGAGCTCGATGGCGTGCTTTCGTGCGGAGCGTGTGTTAAGGAGTATGCAGTGGAGGTGGTTTGTGCTGATTGTTGCGGGTTTCCTTGTTTTGTTGCAGGTGAAATTGCAGGCGCGGCAGGAGAAGGGTCCTTTGGTGTTCTTCGGTGAGGCCTGGAAGCATGTTGTGGAGGAGCCGGGGTTGAGGGCGATGAGCTCGTTGGCCGAGTAGCGGCATCTGTTGGTGCGGGGGTCGTGCGGATCGGGGGAGTGGCGCTGGGCGCGGTCCAGGCGCAGACGGGCTTGCCTCTGGCGCGCCAGCGGAGCGGACGCGCAGCACCAGCCATTAAGAAGGGAGGGGGGAGGGAGGAGCAGCTTGGAGGTGGGAGGCCGGAGGGAGCGGCGAATAGGGGCGCGAGGGGGACGGGCCCGCAGGGAGGCAGCGGCAGGGAGAAACTGCAAGGGGGAGCGCACAAGGGGCGAAAAGCGGAATAACAGCAAGCTAAAAAGGCACAATTGGAAGCACAAAGCGCAAAAAGCAAGGCACTAAATACTGAATACAGTCACAAAAACGGTGAACAAAGGCACAATGCACACGAGTCAAGCGACAAGCGGCGGGGGGCGCACAAGGCGCAAAAGCGAATTACAACAGTCTAAGAAGGCACAAATGGAGGCAAGAAGCGCAAAAAAGCAAGGCACAGAATAAAGAAAAACAGTCACAAATACGGTGAAAACGGCACAATGCACACAAGTCTAGCAACGCTTACCAGAAGCCCACTAGACACCAGGGATGAGGCGCAGGGGAGGCCTGCGGGTGGAGGAGGGCCTCGAACACGCTAGCAGCAGCGAGGGTTAGGGACACGGACACAGCAGGGTGGTGCTGCGGACGTGGGAGTACGAGCTCTTGACCGAAATCAGATCAGAGGTCGCTAACCCTCGACGCGCAGCGCCAGCCATTAAGGAGGGAGGGGGGAGGTAGGAGCAGCTGGGAGGCGGGAGGGAGCGGCGAATGGGGGTGGGCCGCAGGGAGGCAGCGACAGGGAGAAACGGCAAGGGGGAGCACACAAGGGGCGAAAAGCGGAATAACAGCAAGCTAAAAAGGCACAATTGGAAGCAGAAGGCGCAAAAAGCAAGGCACTAAATATTGAATACAGTCACAAAAATGGTGAACAACGGCACACTGCACACGAGTCAAGCGACAAGCTGCGAGGGGCGCACAAGGGGCAAAAGCGGATTACAACAGTCTAAGAAGGCACAAATGGAGGCAAGAAGCACAAAAAATCAAGGCACAGAATACAGAAAAACAGTCACAAATACGGTAAAAACGGCACAATGCACACGAGTCTAGCAACGCTTACCAGAATCCCACTAGACACCAGGGATGAGGCACAGGGGAGGCCTGCGGGTGGAGGAGGGCCTTGAACACGCTAGCAGCAGCGTGGGCGAGCGTTAGGGACACGGACACAGCAGGGTGGTGCAGCAGACGTGGGGGTGCGAGCTCTTGACCGAAATCAGGTCAGAGGTCGCTCACCCTCAACGCGCAGCGCCAGCCAATAAGAAGGGAGGGAGGAGCAGCTGGGAGGCGGGAGGGAGCGGCGAATGGGGCGCGAGGGGGGCGGGCCGCAGGGAGGCAGCGGCAGGGAGAAACGGCAAGGGGGAGCACACAAGGGGCGAAAAGCGAAATAACAGCAAGCTAAAAAGGCACAATTAGAAGCACAAAGCGCAAAAAGCAAGGCACTAAATACTGAATACAGTCACAAAAACGGTGAACAACGGCACAATGCACACGAGCCAAGCGACAAGCGGCAGGGGGGGGGGCGCACAAGGGGCAAAAGCGGATTACAACAGTCTAAGAAGGCACAAATGGAGGCAAGAAGCGCAAAAAAGCAAGGCACAGAATACAGAAAAACAGTCACAAATACGGTGAAAACGGCACAATGCACACGAGTCTAGCAACGCTTACCAGAAGCCCACTAGACACCAGGGATGAGGCGCAGGGGAGGCCTGCGGGTGGAGGAGGGCCTCGAACACGCTAGCAGCAGCGTGGGCGAGGGTTAGGGACACGGACACAGCAGGGTGGTGCTGCGGACGTGGGGGTGCGAGCTCTTGACCGAAATCAGGTCAGAGGTCGCTCACCCTCGACGCGCAGTGCCAGCCATTAAGAAGGGAGGGGGAGGGAGGAGCAGCTGGGCAATTTGTGTGTGGATCCCATGGGGTGGCATGTTATGCTGCAGTCCTTAGGGACCCTCTTTAGTACCCATGCCCTTGGGACCGTGGGTACCATTTACTAGGGACTTACAGGGCTGCTAAAGTCCTGTGCCAATTGTAAACGATCAGACATACCATGTTTTTAAGGAAAGAGCACTGGCACTGAGCAGGCCTCTGTGCACTGTCAGTTGAAAATAAGTATCTAGTAATTCTAAAAGGGGCAAAAATATGAAAGGGGAAATCTGCAAAGAAGCCCAGTTTCCTACACTCCTGTCGTCCCTTTGCACAATGTAGATTTTCCTAGTAATTTATGACGGAAAGTCTTAATTTTATTAAAGACACAGAGGCGAATATTATGCATTCTTTTCTTACTTTATTCTCAATAGCAGCAGTCAAGAACTACAGCTCCCAAAAGGACTAGCAACATCCCTCAAACCATAGAGACTACCCTTGACTGCAAGCAGCCCTCTTTTCTTGAGCGAGCATATCAAACAGAGTCATAAAACAAAGGGTAAATAAGTCCAACAATTGCTAGAGCGAGGGAAGCGGAGCAGAAGTCCTGAACACAGGCAATAAACCATGAAGCCGTTGATGAAGGATGGAGATCCTGAGGAGTTTGGTGAGAAGAATCCAGAGGATTTTGTTTGAAAATGGAGGAGATGGATCCACTGGCACTATCCCGAAGCCGGAGGTAATGCTGGAGTCGCTGGGAGGGAAAAATAAAATACATGTTAATAGAAACTGTGGTGGGATAATATCTGCTTCCGTGTCTTTAATAAAATTAAGACTACCCGTCATAAATTACTAGGAAAATCTACATTTTATGACAAGACCGGAGGCTCTATTATGCAAGCTTAAAGCTTGTCAACAACTAACGAAGATGCAGTTCTAACAGGTTTACAATAAAAGGTTTTAAAAACATTGTCACTAGACCAATCTGCCGACCTGAGAATGTCCTCCAAACTGGACCCCAGGGAGAAAGCCTTGGACGCCATTGCTCCCCTAGAAGAATGGGCTCCAAAAACGGAAATATCTATCCCCGCAAGGGACATTACCCACTTAACCCAACAGGCCAAAGTGGCAGAAGAAACCGGTTTGTGGGGTTTACGAAAGGAAATCAAAAGTTGGTTCGCGGTGTACGTTCTCAGGTTACAGGTTCTTTGTCCATACTCCTTTAAACAGAGACCCACACACAGCTTTGGTTTGTCAGGAAAGAAAGGATAGAAGACAGAATGTAGATTGGTTTTGGTACGTTTGGAAATATGAAATAGAACACCGAAAGCAAGAATTGCCAGGCAGAAACGTCTAGAGATTGGACATCCGATACTCGTTTAATAGAAATTAAATATAACAACATAGTTAACTTGGCAGAAAGCATTTTAAGAGAAAGACTTGGATTGTCTGGCCAAGAAAGAAGGAAATTTAAAACTAGCGAATCATTCCAAAAATGGGAATACTTGGCAGTCGGAGGTCTCGACAGTTTCACACCCTTCAAAAGTCGACAAATTAAAGGATGTTCTCCGATTGACCTGCTGTCAATGTTCGAATGGTTCATAGATATAGCAGATCTGTAAAGGTTTACTGTTCAATAAGATTTACCTGTACCAGCTTGAGCAGCTAGAAAATTAATAATTAGATTCAGATCTGTTGAAAAGGGATTGGCACATTTTCCCCACACACCAGCCTGACCAAAGAGACCAGGCTGATCTGTAAGCTCGTCTTGTACCGGGTGCCCATGCATTGCTAATGAATTCCGAAGCTTCTGACGAAATAGGGAAGGTCTGCTGAGGAAGCCGGAGATCTTCCAAGCTAAGAGGGTCAGAGAATTGTCGAGAATTAGGTTGTGGGGAGAACCCAAAGGGTCTAGGAGAAGAGACGGAAACACTGGAAGCAGAATTGGGAAATCTACTGCTAACTCGAGTAGAGGAGGAAACCAAACCTGGGATTGCCAAAAGGGAACTATCAGGATGAGAGAAGCTTTCTGACGCCTGACTTGGTTCAGGACTCTGTTGATTAAGATGAAAGGAGGAAAGGCATAATTGAGCGCCCGGGACCAATCCTGGAGAAAAGTGTCCGTAGCAATGGCCAGAGGATCGGGGTGCCAACTGAAGAAGAGAGGAAGTTGAGCATTGAGTCTCGATGCAAAAGGATCTATGTGAAAAGGACCCCATTTTCTTACGAGTTGAAGGAAAACTGACTGGTGCAGTTTCCAGTCGCTGGAATCCGTGAGATGGCGGGAATGCCAGTCTGCAGTGGAATTCAAGGACCCTGGGAGATACTCGGCTAGAAGGGAAAATGTGTGGGACAGACAGAACTCCCAAAGGCTCTTGGCCAGAAGGGCAAGGGGCCTGGACCTGGTACCTCCAAGATGGTTGATGTATCTTACCGCGGATGTGTTGTCCATACGGAGCAGGATGGAGCATCGCACTCTGTTTTTTGTAAAAAACTTTTGATCGCAAAGGTGCCTGCAAGAAGCTCTAAACAATTTATGTGCAATTTTGACTCCTCTCTGGACCATATACCGCCAGTCGATATCGAACCACATTGGGCGCCCCAGCCCGTGCGACTTGCATCTGATTCTAGCACAAGATCGGGCACAGAGGGGAAGATGGATCTGCCGTTTCAGGCATCTAAATAGGATATCCACCACTGAATTTCCATTCAAGGCTCTTTGTCTAGAGACACGAGGTCAGAAAAGGCCAAACCTCAAAGATGAAGGATTTTGAGACTTTGTAGTGCGCGATAATGCAGTGACCCCGGGAAGATGGCCTGGATTGAAGAGGAGAGAAGACCTACGACCCTTGCGAGAGACCTGAGGGAAATTAGGTCTTTTTGGAGTGTTAGAGTCAGTTCTCTTTTGATTGCGGCAACCTTGGAAGAAGGGAGGAGAAGAGTGGCCGAAACAGAGTCTATTTGAAAACCTAGAAACTCTATTTGTTGGGAAGGAACAATCATGGATTTCTCGTGATTTATAAGAAAACCTAGCTCTGACAGGAGTGAAGTTGTTGTATGTAGATGAGCCAGAAGGGAAGATACATTCTGATGCATGAGAAAATTGTCATTGAGGTAAATTATAAGTCTGATGCCCAGAGACCGAAGATAGGCCACAACGGGTTTCAGCAGTTTCGTGAAGCACCAGGGTGACGAAGATAGGCCAAAAGGAAGGGAGGAAAACTAATACGTTTTTGACTTCCATTGGAATTGTAAACATTTTCTGTGAGAAGGATGAATAGGAATGGTAAGATAAACATCCTGCATATCCAATCTGACCAACCTATCGTATTGAAGGAGAATATCCCTGAGATGGATAATGGTTTCTATCTTGAAATGTCGGTAGACCACAAACTGGTTGAAAGATTTTAGATTGATAACCGGTCTTAGTTTCTTGTTCTTTTTGTGGACGCGAAAAAGGGAACTGATGAAACCGGAAGAATCTGGGACGCAAGGGTGAATTGCGTTTTTGTCTAAAAGTGACTGAATTTCTGAAGAAATAAGAGATGACATTGAGAGAGAAAATCTTGGGAAAGGAGGAAGATGGGACTGGAAAGGAGGAGAGAGGAGTTTGACATAGTAACCCTGTACGGTGCTTAGAACCCATGGGTCTGAAGAAATCGACCACGACTTTGGTAGGAAGAAACGTAACCGGCCTCCCACAGGAAGGCCAGAAAGTTGGCTTACCTTGAGTACTGGTAGACCTGGAGTAGCGGTGACCACGCTTGTGGAAGCCCCTTGATCTTTGTGGGTAAAACTGGGGTTTAAATTCTTGTTTGTAGGTACTGAAGGAGTTGGAATAGCCTCTTGAGCCTTGGTTTTGATATGTGCGGCCGGTAAAGCGGCTCCTGCCTCTACCGGCCCGGGCAAAAACCCGCTGGTTAAAGACCTTTTTTAATGACTGTTGGGCTTTGTCCAAAGAAGAGAAAGTGGAAACAAAACGGCTGAGGTCTTTAATGAAAGAATTGCCGAAAAGTTTGCCATCCCACCTGAATGCCGGGATCCAAAGTGGCAAGGTTAGCTAGCTTAGGATCCATCTTAAGAAGGAGACCCTTCCGTCTCTCATGAATAATTGCCGAATTGGCATTTCCCAAGAAGCAGAGGGCTCTTTGGGTCCAAAGAGAAAGATCCGAAGGATCGATCGGAGAATCTTCCAGTCTGTCTGATTCAGCTAAATCGAAAACTCTAGCGAAGGGTCCCACTACATCCAGGAGTTTATCCTGACACGTCGTCCAGGCCTTGTCCACCCCTTTGCGAGGATCCTTGCCGAATTTTGTGAAAAAAGTTATAAGCGACTGGTCAATAGTCGGAGTGGCTGTGATGTTGGAATCCAACGAAGGTCTAGGACATTCTGATTTTAACTTCGATCGTGTTTGCTTGTCTAAAGGAAGACGCAAGCGAGAAGCTATGTAATCACCCACGTGGTCCAATGGAAGCCACTCAGTGGAATTAGGGTGTTGGATCAGGGACGGATCGAACATCGGGACACCCTCTGAATCGACAATACTGTGAGCGGGATCATTGGAACGTTTAGGAGGAGGAGAGGATGGAGGAATAAAATCATCAGGATTATCAGATTGCGAAATCGTCCATGTCATCATCTGTGTCCAATATTTTTGAGATAACAATCCATTTTGGCGCGGTAATATGTTTTGATTAAAATTTGCATTTTAAATGAGATTAAAGTTTTTTTGTAACATTCCCCTCCTTCGTAGGAGGCCTGGGAGGAATCAAGTCCTCAGTCTGTTGTGAGGCAGGCTCACCTTCCAATTGCACGCCTTTACCAGGTTTAGTCGCAGTTAATTTGCGTCTTCTGCCTTCCCCCGCAGAATGGGCCAGAGAATTGGACACCATGGACTTCACAGTATTTTCAATGTTTTTTTACATTTTGTCCATAGATGCTTGTAGAGCATGTTTCACTGATGTTTGAATAAACATATTTAAATCCTGTTTAAAGGTTGCCTCATCCTCATTAATATCAGGCATTATAGGGGAACTGTCTGGCTCCGTTATCAAGAATTATTACCAAAACAAAGGAAAAAAACGGTAAAATATGTAGAAACTGGCGTGTATATAAAAAACCTGGGCAGGCAGGGGTTAACTGAATAAGCAACATGCTCTCCGGAGAGGAAAAACCACTCCCTGAGGGAGGGGCCGCACTCAGAAGCCGGTCGAAGGACAAGCCTCACCCCTTAGACCTTCGCTGCCAGACGGAAAGAGCAGCGCGATGAGTGGGGCAAAGTCGGGGCCTCCCGAACTATGGAGGACGCCCAAGAAGTGGTTGTGAGGAAGGAAAACGTCTTCCAAGGGGCGCAAAGTCCACGAAACCGTCCCGGAGGTCAGACGCGCGAGGAAACACAGCGCTCTGACAGTGATGCGGAAAGGTGGCCAAATGGAACGCGCGGTGGTTGAGCCGCGCGCCACCTAAGAACACAGTAAACGGGAAAGGAAGGGCCAGAATAAGCTAAACGTGCAACAAAACCGAGTTATTGAGACAAATGAATTATTAAAGAAATAAAAGTTAATGTACACAGTTAAACAACATACATTTTCACAGTAAATAAAGGAAAACCATGAAAGAGTACTTATCTTGACTGCGAGCTGCAAGAAAAGAGGGCTGTTTGCAGTCAAGGGTAGTCTCTATGGTTTGGAGGGTTTCCCTTATTGGTCTAACGTTGGATTCTGTTTTCTCCCATTGGCTAGCCTGTTGCTAGTCCTTTTGGGAGCTGTAGTTCTTAACTGCTGCTATTGAGAATAAAGTAAGAAAAGAATGCATAATAGAGCCTCCGGTCTTGTCATAAAACTAACGTCATCCCCCCTACTCGCCTTTCCAATAATGCAAACAAAACAGAAGAAGCCCATTTTACTGCAGGAAAAGAACATAGCAAACATGCTATTGAAATACTTTGCAAGTGTCCATTTTCATAAATATGAAAGGAAGCTAAAATTACACACCAAAAGAGGGTACTACACTACCGAATCTGGGTACTGGATGGTGTAAGAATTTTGCGTAAGAACAAATCACGTTGATCAGAAACACTTCTACTTAGTCCATCTTTAAATGCAAGTGTGTTTGCTAAATGTGCTGTGCTGTGCGTGTGGTCTGGCCTTGCCCACCACCTCTATTGCTGCCCCAGTGTCTGTTTTATTTTTACACACTTATCCCTTCTCAACATCACACTCCTACAAAATTAACTTTGAGAAGAGAGACCTTGTTTCCATTCTCTTAAAAAGAAACAAATGCATGACTTTTCTTCGAAATTATGTCCGAACTGAGATGGACGCCTGAAAGCCGTTTACAGAAAGCTTTGTATGCAGAAAACTGATGAAAAAATGAAAAGGGTGTGAGTGAAGAAATAAGAACTGTTTTTATTTATGTTTAATGTATTTAGGTGAAAGAAACAAAAACGTGGGAGATAAAAGGGACCTCGGAGCAACAAAAAAAAAGATATTTTTGAAGCTGGAGCGACGTTAAGTGCTGCTCGCATGCTGAAGTCAGAAATGAGAAGCTGACGACTAATTTGAAACTGGCAACGTGCAATCAAGGGCTGGCATTTGCCATACTTCCTTATGTGACTTCCTAGGAAGCACTGACTTCCCAACCTGTGCGTCCCTACCAGTGGTCAACAGCTACCTCCAATTTGCTCAGTAGATTGATGCCTCTACTGCAGCAATCCAGCTGACATGGCTAGTAGCGAGCTCAATTCCCAGTATAACAGATTAATAAATTACTATACCTGGCACTTTTCCTGCCAATTGTGATTTTTAAGGCAAAACATAATTCTATGTATTAATATACCTGTTGTGTTTCGTCCTAAGGTCCACCTCTCAAGGGGATGCCTCGGCTTTGAACCTTTTAGTGCCAACCATTGTATGGAGCATTCCACCCTCCAGCCCTTCCCTTTTAAGTATTTAATATACTGGATGGTTCTTGGTGTAAAACGGGCACGGAGGCTGGAACTAAAACTGATTTATGAACTGATATTAGTGGTTTTTACTAACTAAGATTTCAGGCTTGCTGGTTAAACAGGGATGTTCAGGGGCACAAGGAAAGAGCAGGGGCCATATCACACAACATTTTGGCCAGGCACTAATATACGTAATTGACGAGAGCACCTTCTACAACCATTTTAGCAAAGAACATTTGTGGGGTCAGTAATGCGTGACCAGAATGTTTATACATATTGTCATGTTGCATTTTGTTGTGTTGGTAATGTTTTGTGTTGTTTTTTGAAAATTTGCGTTTTTGTGTTGCATTGTTGCACTGTGCTGGTCAAGTGTGTTACTGTTTTTTTCTGCTGTACGCTGTTGTATTTCCCCAGTTATTTGTCTTTGTGTATGTTCTATTATTTACTTTAGAGATACAAAAATGCAGCTATATTACAAAAACGGGAAATTCCTAAGAATATCCAGCTACATTTGCCTTTGTTTAAGATGGTAGACCAGTACTGTTTAAGCTTTTTACCTACTTAAGACACCAGTCAGCCCAAGACTCTCACAGAAGCGAGTCTTAAATTAGCACTTTCGCTGCTCATTTGGTGTAGTACGACTTCCACAGTAAAAAGGACGGTGACAGACGAAAACAGGAGATTCTGTGTATACGATGTGAAAAAAAGAAAAGCGACAAATGACAGGGTCGATAGGGACCCCCATCGTCTGCAGAATGTTGTTTCTATGTTTAGCTCTCCCCTACAGGCAGCTTTTAGCTGTCTGTTGTCACAAACCTATTGTGAACAATACTGATACTTACAATGGCCTTTTTGTCAGCCTACTAGTTAATATTGTTTGGCCTTCTTGCAAATGTCCTGTTTGCTTCTTATTCAATGGATTTCCTTTCTCTTCTTGTGTTTTCACCTCATGTAGATCATAACTTCTTTGCCATCCCTGCATGATGCATTTGTTTTTGGGAAAGGCTGCAGTTTGCTATCGGGCTGTTCTGTTATATTTTTTTTTTTTTTTTTTAAACACACACCGGCACACTTTATTCTTTTTTTTTTTTTTTTTTTTTTTAATTTACAGCTCTAGGATGAGCGTTTGTCATGTTGGAAAAGTGAATTGAAAACAAAAACAAATTGGGGGCAGCATCATGACTTAGGCATGTAGATGCCCGTGATACATGCATGCGCATAATTCATGATACTAAGGACAACATAACATGAAGACATTTAGGAGCAAAATAACTAATAGATTACTTAACTTTGTGAGTTCGACGCCTCACCACCCTTGTTATACATTAGTGGGTAGGGCCAGCCAGACCAGTAAGCAGAAATGTCTCTACATGGCTCTATTGCAGCTTGCTAGCCTGGGTAAGTTATATCTGTGTGGGGCCAGAAATGTTTGGAGTATGGTAAGGATTCCTCTGCTGGAACCTGAGCAGGCTATTCTGGTGCCCCTCTTCCAAGCTAGAAATGCCAACCCACGAAAGTCTTATCCCTCATCATGATAAACCCATGATGGCACCTGGGATGTCGGAGCAGACCTTGGCAGCAAAAGTTGAGATGCAGACATGAGAAGTGACTGCCCCCGAAATAATACCAAGGGAGAATAAAACTGGCTCTGTGTTGTAGCACTGAAGAACCCTTGAAGTGAATCGGCACAGCAGAGTCTTCCCTACTCAGCCCACTCAAACTGTTGACAAAGAGCCCAGCATGTCTAAAATTGGTGCAAGAACTCTGAGGTGACCAGGCAGTCACAGCTTGTTAGCTGTCTGGGTATGATGAGCGGAAATGAATACCTGGGAGGCCTACTTGATTCAGGGGATTACATTACTCAGGAATCACATGAGAGACCCAATTGCAGCCAGCATAAACTGCAGAATGCCCTTCCAGGAGTATCACTTGGAGGATATGGCCTGGAGATTCCAGCTACAGGCTCGATGCCAAGGCCTTGAGATGAAAGTGACAGCATTAGAGACCCATACCCAGAAACGCAGAGAAGATATGTGCCAGCATGAACCCTTTAAGAGTGCACGGGGTGACAGAGACATAGAACACCGATATTTCACTTTGAAAATGTCCAAGATCAGTGTGCTTACATTTTGCATATGCAGGGCTGTATGGAAGGATGTTGCTTTTCTGAAATCTGAAGTCCTGTTGGGCAATCCTTTGATCCTAATACAGGTCTGAAAAAGAATCCCCATCCCTATAAGAACACTTGACAGAAAGGCCCTCACAGCTGTTACAATACCAATGGATTTAGGTAATATCAAACAAAGGGAATTAATCACAAAAGCAGCAGCCAAACTGAAAGGTCAAGCTTTCTAAAACTACAAATTGTTGATTTTTCCTTAACACTAGTAAGATGCCCAAAATAAGAGCTCCTAGGTATGATATCAAGGATTAGGTGGGTCACGTTTTATATTTGAAGGAAAGGTAAAATAATTGGTTAAATTGCAGAACGTGTTGAACTTTTGGATGTGCTGTTAGGAAGCTGGCCTGGTGTGTGGTGAGCACCTATGGTGGTATCATCTTTTACTAAGTCCAGGTATTTCCTATTAGTGAGGTGTAGGCAGTGTCTAGGAAGCCAGTGCTCTCTAGAGGTAGCTGTGGATGAGCAGCCAAGACTTATCAAGGAGACATGCAAAGCTTATGCAATACCACTGTAGTCACACAGCACTCACACATATGAAGAGACCACAAAGTGTTATAAAAATAAAGGTACTTTATTATGGTAACACAAGTACTAAAATACTGTATAAGCAATTCTACATTAGAAGGTGAATAAACACACTATTATATACACATTAGAAGTCAGTGATTGGCATTGGAAGCAATAGAAAACAGTGAAATAACAAATTTCCATCCTGGGGGAGAGGGGGAAACCAAACCATATACTAAGTGGAATGCTAAAGTCAGTCCCCACCCAAGGAAGTGGAATCTGCAGAGGAGGGGAGCTGGAGGAACTAGGAACCCCAAAAGGTAAGTAGCAGGGTTCCCCTCAGCGACCAGGAGAGAAGAGGCAATTACCATTTTTTTCCCCAAACCAGTAGAAGAACTTTGGAAAAGGACTGTGCAAGACCCAAGCAAGACTGAAAGAAACAAAAGGTGGATACTGACGCAAGAGGACCTACAAAAGAAGGGGACCAAGTCCAGTTCGAGTTGGAGTGTCCGGCTGTGGCAGGAGCCACTACTCACCCTTCAGGTAGTGAGTGACCTGTGTCCAGTACACAAGTAAAATTGCTTCCCCGTACTTACGAAGTCCAGGCAAATGGAGCTGGGGTTCATAGGTGCACCTCTGCTCATGCAGGGAGGCCCTCACACACAAGTACCTGCATCCTGTCCACTGTGCTAGGAGGGCCTGCCATAGGGGTGACTTACAGTGAGCTGGTGTGGTGACCTGTAGTGAAAGGGTGCATGCACCTTTTCATGCAGGCTGCAATGGCAGGCCTGCAGACACATTTTGCATGGGCTCCCATGGGTGGCACAATACATGCTGCAGCCCATGGGGAACCAGTGGTGCCCTAATGCCCTGGGTACCATATAGTAGGGACATACATGGGGCACCAGTATGCCAACTGTGGGGTGTGCTAAGTCCTAAACAAACACATCTAGTGGGAGAGAGCGCAGCCACTGGGGTCCTGGTTAGCAGGATCCCAATGAACAGTCAAAAACACACTGACAGCAGGAACAAACTGGGGGGAACCATGTCAAAAAGAGGGGTACTTTTCTACATTTTTCAGCCCTCAACCTCGTGTGCTTCTCCCCACCAAATACTCGTCGTCCCCCCCCCTTAGTAGTCCATGTTACTCTCTCCTCCCACCACTTGCTCTCTCACTTGTGCACTGCTCTGTTTTATGATATAGCTTAAGAATGACAGACACTGTGGCTTCTTGGTGCTAAAGCATTAACAATTTATTGAAAACTAAACGTGTGACTAGCAAAGATTATGGTAAATTGAAAGGCAGTTTAAACAGCTGGCTTTTAACTGCTTTTTGAACAGTACATGTACATTTTGTGAACACAGGGTTAATGGTAGAAGATTCCATTATTTGGCAGACATAAGGGGAAAAGATCTGAAACCAAAAGTGTGAGTTCCAAGTATAGATAACAAACAAATGTTTGCCACAAAGCGTAAATCTCGAGATGGTGAATGCAAAATGTATCAGCTAGAAGGAAGAGGACTGAACACAAAGAACCTTATGAATGATATCTTGAAACCTGAAGCGTAAATAAAAAAAGTTAATATTATCCTTGTTAGTACAGATGGATATTATGCGAGCAGCTAATTTCTGGATCAGTTGAAGCCCCTTAAGAAGTTTTTGTTAGTAAGGCTAAAGAGAAGGATTTAGCATAGTCCAGATGGGACTCGATCATAGTAGTTACCACTTGTTTGTGAAAACATTTAGGAATAAACAGCATAATCTTTTTGAGAAACTTCAGGTGCCAGAAGCAGGTACTGGAAACCTACTTGGGGATTTTAAAGGTAAGCTTTTATCTAGGATTATGCTTAGATTTTTGACTGTCAACTAGAAGAAGGCCAGATATTAGGGTTGCAGTTATCAATGTGACTTCTACTAACCATTACTTCCATCTTTGTGAGACGGATTTTTTTTTAAAAACAAAATCTACAGTCATCCAGGAGAGGATAAAATTGAGAATTGTATGCATGTTGGTATTCAGGTTTGTGGAATTCCCATTTCTTGATTCCCGCTTGAAAATAATCTGAATGGCATTAGGGTACATGTAAAATTATGAAGTCATATTTTGCAGTGTGTGATCAAGGGGGACGATGTAAAAGTTAAACAATGAAGGAGATACTGGCTGCTGATGACCGATTAGAGTGAAATAAAACTTATTGACAACGATCTGACAAAAATGAATCTATCCTGTTAACTGCATTATCATTCAGGCCAAAAGTAGAGGCTCTCACAAGAAGAATAGAAAGGTCGATGGTATCAAACACCACAGATAAATCCAATAAGACCAAGGTACAAACCTCACCATTATCAGACAATTGAAGAAGATCATCCAGCATCAATGTCCCCACAAGGGCTGCACTCTGGCTTAGTCCGAAGCCAGCTTGAAATTAATTTAGCAGGTTGATTCAATGATCGACTGAAGTTGGAGTTATGTTTGTTTTCCAGTGCTTTCACTAGACAGGGGAGTTAGAGCATAAGACAATAATTTGTCCACCACTAATGATGTTTTTTTCAATAATTGTTTGGTCGTAGTGGATTTCCATGTATCAGATATCTTACTGTGGAGAAAAGAGTGGTTAAAAAGGCAACCATATCACAGATTACTTGAGAGCCTTTTGCTTTGGCTTAAAGATTTAAGTTTGTAACTTCAATTTCTAAAGGAAAACGTTTTCAAATTTTGGGAGGTGTTAGATTTGTGTATCCAAGGATTTTGTGGTGACCAAGATTTCATTTTATATCAGATCTAAGTTTGGCAATTCTAAATGCAAAGTAAGCAGCAGGTTTATTGCATTTGAACTGTGCGGTATAAATTCTTTGGGAAGATAAAGACAAAGACAAGTCATTAATGACAGCATTGGTTCCTTTGCTGGGTTGGGTGCATGCATTACTCAAAGGGCGCAATACTGGCATTTTGAAGCATGAATATTTTGTGGATAACATGTGCAAGTATAGTGCCTTGGCCACTTGGCCAACTTTCGAACTCCACTGTCTTTCTGTACGATAACTCTCAAGCTTTAATAAGGTCAGTGTGGGCGAAATACAATGACTTAATCTATGTATGGGATAAGTGGAGCAATAAGCTGTTTCTGAAAGCAAAATTAAATCTTAATAGTCTCTTATCTCATTTGTTATGTTTATTTTAATCTTAATAGTCTCTTATCACATTGGTTATGAATAAGAGACCATTTAGTAGTGTTGGAAAATGCTCCATTAGGTTCCAAACAGGTTAAAATTGATAAAATGTCATCTAAAGGTTGCTGCTTCCAATCTCTCTAAACGCTGAAAGTTTTAATATGTTTAGACATAGACTGCCTACTTATGGTAATGCTAAAAAGGATTGCTACATGGTCTAATGAATGTAAGTCAATATATTTCCCTGATGGAACTGGATAAATCTGGGGAAGTAAAGATGGCATCTGGTAAGTGGTTTGCTACGAGTGGGTTTATGGTTTAACAGAGATAACCTGAATATAGACATACAGTTTAAAAAAAAATCCATTGCATGAGCTTGACCCAGCTGGAAGATAAAATCCCATAACGCTAAAACATGCTTATTATTAAAACAATAATTACATATATTGTTCAATGTTTCTGTTTTTCTGTGTAAGCTTGTGGCAAACGATAAGGTAGAAGGAAGTTAATCTCAAAAGAGCTGCATCTATCTTTGTGACATAAGGATTCACCAATAAAAGAAAAAACAATGAAAGTCAGGTGACCTAAAGTTAAAAGTGTTTTCAAAGATGACTGCAACCCAGTCCACACGTCTGTTGGAATGATCCTTTCTTGCGATAACACTCAATATCCCTCCTACTTCTCCCCTAACAATCATATATATATATATATATTTTTATCACACTCCCCTGCTCACTTTCCGTTGTTTCCACCATACATACTGCTCTGTTGCTCCCACTCCCCTCAAGGAGTGCTTTTTTTCATAGGGCACTGCAAATTGCATTAAATCCAGGCTTCTTTGGTATCAGAAATGAACTTTTGCATAAGTGAAAATGTAGTTTTTATTTACTACTGCAAATGGTGTTTGTCCAGTGTTGCCAGACTTTAAGACCAGTCCCAAGCCCAAAGCTGTCCGCGTTCAAGTTCAACCCAGTAGACTAGTATCAGCCCAAAATCCAGCCCAAAGTTGCTGCTCTCAAAGTATGGAAACACAGCCTTCAGGAAAAATTCAGACCGTAATTCTAATTTTAGTTTTTCAGTCATGTCCAAATTCTATCAATTATTACTGATTTTTTAGACTGGTCCCCCTCTGACCTTCTACCTGGCAGTTTTGGCACCACAAATCCAAACCTGAACCTGGCACTGATTAATGAACTTTACAAGAGCAGATCATAACTCATCTTAATTAAGCACAAGTGTGGAAATGTTGACACTGTTTAAGAAATGTGGATTTTAAAACAGTATATTTAAAGGATCTCGCAGGATTAACATCAAACAATGATACAAGTATAAATAAACCACGCTGGTGTTAACCTAATTCCACCACAACTGGTTTGGTGAGCTGCAAGGGTCATCACAGTATGACAGGAGGCCCACTCCTTCAAGGTAAAATGTAAGAAGGCCAGAAAGGATATAGCCACCTGCTCTGATGAGTACACTACACTCCAAAGTCCTGCACCATGACCACTTACTCTGGCACTAAATGTTGTCATGGCCTATGCTGTTGCTTTTGTGTTGCAGCACAGACTAGACTGAAGCTCAACGTGTTGGAAAGCAGCAGGTGGGTTTGTTTGGGGACTAAATGAAAGCAAGGCTTTTGGAGCAGAAAGGAAAACAAACCCTTTCCCCACACCTTCAGTGATATCCTCCCTCAACATTTCAACAACAACCCTCCCTTGAGTCTGCTGCTCATCACTCCCCTTTTCCCATCCCCAACCCATTCCATTCCCCTCCATCATTAGCACTGTCCGACTCACTTTTTACCACTGACCTGTGCAGTCTCGTTAGGCTGCACAGCTACCTTACCACCCTGGGCTTTAAGTTAGGCAGATCCTAAAAATGAAATAACTTTGAAATGAGTCCATAAGGGGACCTATGTTCATACCTTCAAACTAAAGGCAAAACATGGATTTATTTCTCAGTAATGCATGTAAAAAAAAAAAAAACAATGTAACTCATTTCAACAAAACAGTCCCTGATTACATTTTACCTTCTTTTTCATTCCATCCTTCGTATCCTAGAAGTGTTTGTTGTTTTAGGTGCGTTTCTGTAGCTTTTTTTCATGCAACATATGACTCCTGTACAATGCACTTTGTGAACTGCATCATCTCCCGTGTCTAGGTGAATTTAGATTGTGGGTGAATATTTATGGTGAGGCACAACTGTGTCCTGTGGCTGACAGCAGTATGAGGTTCTCAGGGCCAATAAGGGGTTTGGACTAAATTCACATCCAATCGTTGCTACTTCTGCAAAACACACAGAATGGTGGTCAGACATAAATTGCGCCCATGCGGGTGAGTAACAGCGAGTTTCATATACATATCTTTCTGGGCATAGTGAGGCTAGGGCTTTGGGCCTGTTTTCTTCTCCACATGTTTTTTAAATCCTCCATCTGCATATCTCACACCACTGCTTTCCTATACAGGACAACGTTTCCCTCTTCTCTTTATATATACCCTTTCATTAGTGCAGAATATGGTTAGGGGACCCAACTAGTTCTGGCAGAAAATAGGGATCTGGACCAGGGCCAGCATCAGTCAAAAATGATGGATTTGTCCCCGTATAATTTGCTGACACTAAGAATCACTCAGCAGCACCCAAAACTGGTTTGCTTTCCTTTCAAAGCAGCAAGCTGTGGAGTATAGGAGCTTCTTATTGTCACTTCCGGCTGGGACCAACATAAAGGTCACTGAAAAGGCCATAACCCTTCCTTTTCCTGGAAGCACATCCTGGCTGGAGAAGTTGAAAGCACAACAAGGGAGCAGCGTTGGAAAAGTCTGCCAAGACTTGCCAGCAAGGCAAAGGAAAAAATAAAGTGCTGCTCCACAACACAGAGCCATCAGTCATATAAAGAAAATGCTTTAGACAGTAACAACCAGGTACAACACAAAGAACGACAACCAGTTTTAACGCTAGAAGGCAGTGACAGCCAGGTATGAGGAATAAATAAATGTTCACCAGTAAGACAATGGTCACAAGTGAAGCATCAGACAAGCAGGCTGAGACCTGATGGACAGGCCATTACGTGCAAAGTTGCAAGAAACATCAACAACATCAATCTCGCCTCAAGCATCCCCTGACAATGTCCGATCCCCCTCAACATGCGTGGGAAAAAAAAATTGCAGTTGATTTCTTTGGGCCTCTGGCCAATAGACATCATCTGATGGTGATGACTGACAAACATTCCTGGTTTTCACTGGTAGAAGTCATGTCATCCACAATCCACAACAAAGTAATTGAGCGGCTAGGTAACATCTTTGCAGTGTGGGGCATATCGGACAATCTCAAGTCTGACAATGGTCCACCGTTCAAACAGCAAGGAGTTTCTAGCTGGTCTTAGCATTAAACATCAGAAAAGCACATCTCTGTGGCCTCAAGCCAACAATGTTGTGGAACAATTTATCAGGACTCTGAAGCAGGTGATTAAACGTACATCGGTAGAGGGACTTGATATGAGTCATGCATTATGCAGGAGCCCTCTGTGCCTATCACTCAACTCCTCATTCCCCTACTAGCGAGAGTCCTGCCACTCTGATGTTCAGGACAGCCATGAGAACCAAACTACCACAGTGGACCCCTGAGCGAACTGTACATGAGGATGTGGTTTGTGCTACTGAAGCTGCTCGGGGAAGCATCAGATGAAGACTTATGCTAATCGACATCGTCAAACTGGAGAGTTCACGTTTGATGCAGGTGATGTGGTTCTTGTCAAACAAAAGCTAATGCGCAAGACAGAACCTCCATTTGTTGGTGAACATTTAAAGGTTGGGACACAAAAGGTGCATATAATAACAGTGCATCGGCCTGGCAAATCCATCACAAGGGACTCTTCCCACTTCAGGCATCCGACTCATCGATCATCAGTCTCTACAGATTCAGAGAAAACTACCCCACCTGAAGACTTTGATCAAACAATAGACCATGCACCCCTGAGGTACCTCACACCATGCAGTCTGGTCGACTGTAGGAGCACTTACAAGGCTGTTTGAAGAAAAGTGATGCTGCTATTTGTTCATATATTTTATTTATGTATTTTTTTATCTAACAAACTGGGAGATGTAGTGTCTTGGAACTGTACTTGTTAAGACCACGTGACTAAGGGCATAGTTATGAAGAAAATTATGTAATCGATTTGGGAGGTGTCAGGGTGTGTTCTTTACAGTTATGGGAGTCTTGAGAGTTAATGACATGTTGTGTGCTGATGAGTAAAGACGTTAACCATGAACTCTGTGTGTGATGTGTTTCTTGTGCATGCTACCAGGCTGAGGAGGACGCGACACCTACTTGTATCTTTACTGTGTGAGCCTATGATAGACTGTTCTGTAGAGCGTAGCATTAGCCTGCGGGAGTGGGACAGACTCAAAACAGTAATCAGATAGAATAAGGAGAGCAACCAATCGAGCTCAGGGCACCGTGCCTACCTTCAGTGTGTAACCACAGATAAGGCGCCACTTCGTTCCTGAAAAACACACACACAGAGAGCAACCCAGCGGGAAAATCAGTCATTCACCACATGTTTTGTTCCTACACAGATGGGAAAAATGTCACCCATTTGGGCAGGAAATAGCCCACTCTGGCAACATTGTGTTCACCATCTTGGAATGGCAATTAAAAAAATAAAAGGACACGCAATACGTTTTACATTGATCTTTAAGATTACAAAACCATAATACAAATTTAATAAATGTACCTGTAGTTTGTGATGAAGAATTAATCCAGAAACTGCTGAACAATAAATTGGGTGCATCCAAGTAGATGTTAAACCGACAGTATGGTCTGAGTGCATATGGCTGAGGAAAAACAAGCGAACGTGGCTACTGCATCTTAATTTCCAACAGTCGACCGCAATCGGCGTTTTCGGGATCACTGCCCCATTCATATCCAAACTTGTTATTCTGCAGAGTTAGGAAGCATAAACCAAATATACACATTTACTTAATAAGGATGCAACCTTCATGTTTTGTATCTCAAAACAAGTGCACATTAATATTCCCAAGCACAACTTACACTAAGGTATTAGTTCACTTATGTATTTAACATTATTATGCAACTCAAAATTAACAGCCGTGACTCTACTTACCCAGACTGTCCATAAATCACACCCAACGTTAATTATTGATCACATTTGTTCGTACTTTCTAAACTTCTGGTCACGGGAGAGCCAATCCCACAGCTGAGTACGTTCTACGAGTCGGCGGCGAGGACTCGTAATTTGTAAGACAACTTAGTGTTGTGGAAACCTCAGCCAATTCTAGTGCACCAAACAGAATGAGTATAAACTCATTGGCTGGGGAGTCATATGTGCTTCTCAGAGTTGATAAACAAGTGTTGGAGCATGCTCTACCCTAGAAGTAAGTGGGCTGGATTTCACTGCTGAATGATGAATATGGCCAGGTAGTAAAATGTGAGCTTCGTAATGGCTGTAGGTGTTGCCCTGCCGTTACTCTCTAGTTCTTTTGGATACAATACAGGAAGCAAGAGGCTTGGGGGCGGGATATGGGCCTGGCGGTAAATTGTATTTTTTAGCGCTTACTAAGCTTGACAAAACGTTGAAGAATCGCAAGAAACGTAGGGAGAGGATGTTACGGTACGGTCAGAGATACCAACCTTGGAAGTGGGGAACCAGGTTCGAGTGTTGGCGTCCGCTCAACATTCTGTGATACCTGGAAATTAACTTAATCTCCGAATGCCTAATAAATTAAAGTGCGTGTGATGTTGTGTAAAGTATTTGGTGCTCATGTGAAGTGCACTGAAACCCTCTGGACAAGTTAGCACTATATAAAACTACATATGAATAAATAAAATAAACGTGACCCTTGGCGCAAGATAGGCATTTACCGACTGCTCAGTTCACGACTTGATGACTGGCTGGTTTCTGCTTATGTTTCTGGACCTCACGTCCCTAACTGACATAAGAGTGTTTTCGACGACAGTGACCAGGTCCTGGACATAGAAGTACGGCAATATGTTGTCATTCATGGACACGCTGAGGGACGTTAGTGACAGGATTCACTCCACACAGAAGGACTTCATGGACAATAGTCAGAGACTGTGTTTTTTGTTTTATATCACAAAGTTTTGTCTAACTCATGGCTCGCCAACCTTTTGTGCAATAGTATATTCCTGCACTGAGTGGAAGCTGCAGCCTTACACTCCAACTGATAGCGTGGCAGTTTCAATGTCAGGAACTCTCGCCCTTAGACCAAATATCCGCATTCCTGCTGAACTACCAATTAGAAATTTAAGGATACAGCAAGAATTCTGTGGCAGGACCGGAGGCTTCAGATTATGTTTCTCTTTCTTTACTGAAAGATTTTACAGCAGCCCATTAAAACATTTAACCACAAAAAACTACTTCTCCTATGATCCCCAGTTGTCCATAACCTGCCCAATCATAGGCCTGCTCCATGTATATATGTCTCTGTGACCTCATTCCTTCCTCTTTCTTTGCTGCTTGCAGCCAGAAATAAGTACATTCCAATTTCCCTTAGTTGTATATTGCGCATATTTGTACTTTCGCTCTAGCGATCAGGCTTTTTGCCCTCAGAGGTTTCCTTTTGAGTACCCTGCTACGCCGTGGAGTGGGGAGAATTAATAACAAGTGCTTTGCTTTCAGAGGACCGTGTCCTCTTTCTACTTCTGATGTCGCACATGCGAGTGAGGCTGACTGACGGTAACATTTTCTCCGCTCAGCCCTGCGTGCAGCGCTGACAAGAATCCAAGTGTTTCTCCATCCCCCAGAATGCCCAACAGGGAGCATAAACTTTGCAAGGCTCTGCCTCAGGGAAATAAGCGCAGGTGCTCCCTCCATCAAGCTGGCTGACAATTTTGTCTCAGATACTTCTCCAAGAGAGAAATAAAATTTGACCTGCTGGGGTTTTCCCCCCACTGAACTCCTCCATCCCTCGTGCTTCATACAGCCATAGCGAATGTGTAGAAGAGGACAAATATTATCTAGAGATATCTGAAGTGCCCTATGAGCACCAAATGGAGGAGAGATTAGTGGAGGCCCTGGGGAACCACGTTCAGGACTCCGTTAACCAGGCTCCTATTAAGGCCCTAAAGCCATTCACACAACATCTCATAAGGTTTGGACACCGTGGACTAATGGGGGGACCCCTTCCAGAGACTTCGGCCAGGGACGTCCAAAATTCTGAATTGGGCATTGCCCAGAGAGCCTTATTAGGACCCACCTCTTCGGCAGAGATTCTCACTCATATGGCAGTCCTAAAAGACCACGAATACGGATCCTTTGCATCCTTGTGTTCTTCCGAGACCTTATCGGTCCCTACTGCACAGTCAACACACTCCCCCTTCAACCTCCTCTCAGTCCTCTGACTCTGATCAGGCATGAGATGAGTGCAAGCCACCATCCAAACGTAAATATAAGCCCCATCATCTAAACATTGAGGCCCCAGTTCAGTGAAGCTGTGTTTTTCGACTCAGAGAACATTATACACCGACATTCCACTGAGTAGGTGCCATGAATGGAGGTGACGCACTATGTGCAGGACAGGTTGAGGAAGGGCTTTGAACCAGAAGTGCACAACACCCTCCATTCAGAATGCCCTCGTCCCTCTCATCTTGGGAAGGTGGCCAACACACCAGAATTGGATCCCAATATGGCAACCTTCCTTAAAGAAAATTGCTAAGGACCTTAAGAAGTGCCTAGATCGAGCATGGAGAGGATGTCAGGTTAAGCTCATGGACATCTCTGGCCCTATTACAAAAATCCTGGAACTCGCCGTGCAAGCGGAGTCAAATTCTCAATTGGATCCAGAGACAATTTAAAAATGAGAACAAAGGGCCATATGTCTTTTGGGCAAAGTCAGTTGCACTATGTTCAATGAGCATCAGAAATCCTTCCTGATGTGTATTGACCCGAAATTGGCAGAACTGGCACAGACTTAAAGCAAGCCCCCTGGCAAACAGACTTATTTGGAGACAAGTTTGTTAAGTACTTAAGAAAGTATGTTGCCACCTTTTCCGCGCTGGACAAGGCCCAAACGTCCAAGTTCAGTGGGGGCCTTTTTACCAGGGCCAGACGCTTCTGACGCTGAGTGTCAGGCAGTGGTCCCTATCAGGCATTAGGAGGATATCTCCAACGGGGTCGTGGTACCTAGTATGCCAATTACGGATTTAATCCTGCCTGGTCCCCAAGAGGTCATGGTCTTGTCTACAAAGGGGGAAACCAAGGAGGTTTCAACAAATCAGAGGTCAGTCAACCAGGTGAGAGTAATCTCCTTTTCAGAGGTCATTCGGAGGGGTGTGAGTGGGAGGATAAAGTGGCACTTACAGGCCTGGGAGGGGATTTTTCAGGATCCATGGATCCTGCAGACAGTGCCGGTCTACAGACTGGAATTTTAGCCCAACCCTCAGCAGGTATCTCTCTCCTGCCTTCTTCCTTTTGCCCAAACAGAGATCAATTTCAAAGACGACCAGATTGGCTCGCTCCTCCTCATGCAATCCATAGATCAACCCCGCACACCAAAGGGTTTGTCAGTAAAATCGCCCTGGTTCAGCAAAAAAGGCTGTGGATCCTGATTGGTCCTAAATCTCAAGGCTTTCAACTCTTGGATAGCGTACCGCCATTTCAAAATGGAGGGTATGCATCTTTGAAGGCATCTATTGTAAGAGGGTGACTGGCTAGTGCATCTAGACCTCAAAGATGCTTATCTAACAGCTCCTCATCATCGTTATCTTCAGTTTTGCTGGTGAGACCAGTGGTACTAGTTCACTGCCCTCCCCTTTGGTCTTTTTTCGGCCCCTTGGTGCTTCATCAAACTGCTGCAGCAGGTACTGCAGTATCTCACAGAAAGAGGCATTCTCCTCATTATCTATCTCAACGACATCCTGATCATGGCTCAAAGTGAAAACACAGTCCTGCATCTGTCCTGGACTATACAAGTTTTGAAAGATCTAATCGATTATGACACCGTCTCAGTCCATAGAATTCTTAGGATTTCAGGTGGATTCGGTCATAGCCCAACTGAAGTTGCCTCTAGCGAAGCTGAACTCTATCAAGAATGAGGTGAGGCGAGCCCTTGTCTCTCTGACTATCACTGAGGACCCTTGCCCAACTGGTGGTTTTGTTAGCCTCCTCTATCCGAGCGAATTTTACAGGATCCCTACTTTGGGGCGTTTGCGATCCAATCCCTCTCTCCACGCAAAGCGAGCTGTTGAATACTGCTGCGCATGGACAATATCTCATCATTCAGATACATAAATTGCCTAGGAAGAACCAGGTCTCGAGTCATTATTGTCTCCAGCATCACATATGAGTGACATCGGAGTACATTCCAGGGTGCTCCAATGTAGTGGCGGACTGGGACTCTCGCTTCCTGAGGGATGTCAGCAACTGGAAACTCAGTACGCATTTTTTTTACAGATTGAATCTCACGTGGAGACCACGTTTGATACACCTGTTTGCCTATCGTCTGAATACTAAACATCCCTTATTTTCCAGTTTGAGGCTAGATCCCCTAGCAGCAGGGTCAGATGCATTCCTTCAATCGAAGCGTACGGGCCTCCTCTATGCGTTTCCCCATTTTCAATGATTCATAGAGTACTCTCTCAGGTGAGGAGGCAGTTGGAGATAATCTTAGTGATCCCGTTCTGGAAGGCTCAGACATGGTTTTCTGCGGCAATGTCACTGTCCTGTGCTCCTCCGACTCGAATCCTATCCTGTCCCACTCTGCTTTTAGACCCATCGGGTCTTCCTCATCCATTAGTAACAGCAGGACTGTCCCTCATAGCATGGAGACTTTCCAGCGATGTTGGCAAGTGCCGGGAGTTTCAGAGGACACAATGTTTTTCTTATCCTAATCTTGGGCTCCCTCCACTCATAAATACTACAAGGCTGCCTGGAAAAAGATTGGTTTGTTGGTGTGGCGAACGACGTGTTGATCCTTTGAGAGCAGGTATTAATATGACTGTCAATTTTCTTTCTGATTTGGCATCTCAAGGTTTGGCATATAGGACCATTAATAATTTTGGTCAGCTGTTTTAGTTGGTCACCTGCATCTGGAGGGCAAACTGGTGGGTGAACATCCTTTGGTTTGTAAACTTCTCAGCGGTATCAGGATGGTGAGACCGGCTGCGCCGAAGTATACTACTTTGTGTGATGTGGATATAAATACGTTTTTTGAGAGCCTGGCCATGTAACGAGGATCTCTAGCACAAACAGGTGTCAGCGAAACTCATGCTTCTCCTTTGTCTGATATCATGTAGGCATGTTTCTGACATACATGCATTGGCTTTGGCAGGTAGAGTATTTACTCAGGGGTTTCACTTTCTATAGCTAGACGTACAAAAAACAGTTTTGCATTGCATTTCCTACCAAGCCTTTCCCCATAATCACAAACTATGTGTAGTGAAATGTTTAGAGGCCTATGTAGATTGCACTTGTGAGCTTCGTAGAGATGGCCAGGGTCAATTGCTTATTTCCTTGCAGAATCCATTTGGACCTGTATCTGCAGCCACTTTGGCTAGGTGGGTCGACGGTTGTTAGGAGGGGCTGGAGTGGACATTACTAGATTCGGAGTGCATTCTGTTTGTGTGGCCATGCCATCTAAAGCCTTTTGCACAGGCTCTCGTTTAGAGGTCACCATGGGGGGATTGGTCTTCAAATTTCACTTTCAAAGAGTTCTATCATAAACCAATTGTACAAGTGGTGTCTACAGTGGTGGAGCAACTTTCAACTAGCATTATCTGAAGCTTATGGTCCTGCCATAGAATATAAACATTTCTAGATAGCGCGTCAATAATGTTCAATTCTATTAAAGACACAGACAAGAATTATCCCAACCATAGAGTAAATATCTGTGTATAATTCTTTTGATTATGACAATGTTGATGAATATGCATAATGTTATTATGCTATTGTTTCACATGCCCGCCCGTTTGATTTTTCTATTGGCGAGATCAGTGTTGTTCGCATATTCTATTTACTTCTCAGGATCAGGTAATAAGGGAGCGTCAATAAACAAGAGGGTCATGGAATGAAGAATTTGTGTCCGAGACACAGGTCCAGCTGTCGGTTGCAGTTTGGAGTTCTCCGTTGAATGGGCTCGTTTGGCTCTAGTTCTTTTGCTGGATTCAGGGTGTTATGTTGTTAATGGACTGCAAAGAAAGAGGAGGTACTGAGGTCACAGAGACATATATACAAGCATCAGGCCTATGATTGGGCAGGCTATGGACAACTTGGGATCACAGCAGAAGTAGTTTTTTGTGGTTAAACATTTTAATTAGCTGCTGTAACATCTCTCAGTACAGCAAGAGAGGCATAATCCTCACCTTCGTGTCCTTAATAAAATTGAAAATGCTTGGCACGTTAGATAGAAAATGTTTATTTTTCACCAGAATATACTGACTACTGACAGTCAGAAACAGTCAGCGAGGCTCATAGACACGCTCCACTTTGAAAGCTTCATTTTCTGCAGCAGTCGACCAATTGCCAGTCAGCCTGCCAAACTCTTAAATGATGGGTGCTTCCGGCGTGCATGTGGCCAGCAGAAATAAATAAACAAAAACAAAGTCCCTCCACCAGGAACAAACCGAGCACTCCTAAGACTTGGAAATTGCAAAATTGCATTTATTTAGATAATTAACATGAATTAGTTCCACTAAGCATGACGCGTTTCGGCTACCAAGTCTTTCTCAAATGCTCTCAGTGAAACCACTCTTTCAAGTGCACATATTTCATATTTCAATAGTTCACTTAGCTCCTCCTGCACAGTGGCTACCAAAAAAGGACTACTCATTTCACTATGGCTCCTTCAATTTATACCAGCACCATCATTGCATGCATCCTGTCCCTAAAGGAACCAACTAACAGTAGGAGACTTAAAGAGGCTTGGTCAAGTAATCTCATAAATGTGGATATAGCAGAAAAATAACCTTTAAGGGTGCCCAAAGCAGAGCCCTGCTAGGCCAAAGAAAGCATGAACAAGAGCACTTTGGAAAGAGGGGCAGAAAGGTGGGAGGGTGGGGGGGGTGGGTCAACAGGCTTGTCTGTGTACCATGCCACAAATTTGTTCCAATGACAGGCATATACCATTTTGTGGAAGAACGTCTGACTGCCAAGATCATTTTACAGGCTTTGGGCGGAAGGTGACGCTGCTGAATCTCGATGCAAGAAGGTGGGGAATGGACTGGTTCGGGTGGAGAACCCTCCCCTGCTACTGCGACAGCAGATCCTCCCGAAGGTGGAAGTCTGATCAGAGGATAAATGGCCATGCTCAACAGCTCGGGATACTAGACTCTTCGTGCCCAGCCGAAGCCACAAGGACTATTCGGACCCGTTCATTCTTGATCTTCAAGAGAACTCTGGGCAGAAGCGGTATGGGCAGAAAGGCGTCCTCTTGCAATTAAAAGCTTCGCCAAGCGAGTGCCGCCTTGGAAACTCCAACACGCAAAACAGCTGTCATTGCATGTTCTCTGCGGAGGTGAACAGATCTAACCAAGGCACTCGCCACTGCTGAAAGAGACCTTGCACCACCTGGATGGAGACATAATTTGTGATCGACCAGGAATTGTCAGCTGAGTTTGTCTGATCTGGCATTCAGAAAGCCCACCAGGTTGTGAACTACTTGGGAAATGCCCTGATGTTCCAGCCATATCCAGAGGCGCAGAGCCCTCCTCATGGACAAAGGATCCATGACTCCACCCCAACCTGCTTGTTGCAGTACCACATGGTGGTGGTGGTGTCCGTGAACACCTGCACTACTTTACCTCTGAGAGAGGGAAGAAATCCTTTCAATGCCAGTTTGATCGCCCAGTGCTCCAAAAGGTTGATGTGGAGTCTGGAGTCTGCCGGAGACCAGATGCTCTCATCTCTGCCTCACCCAGGTGGCCACCCCAACCTAGGAGTGACGCATCTGCCAGTACTGTCAGATCTTGCTGGGGAAGGGAGAGGAATCTCCGTCTGACCCAATTGCGGTTCATTAGCCACCAATGCAGATCTTGCGCAGTTCCCTCCGAGATCCGGACCATGTCGGAGAGATTCCCCTGATGCTGCTCCCACTGGAACTTTAAGTCCCACTGCACAGCCTGCATATGCCATCTGGCAGGGAGGCTAAGCTTGACACAGCACTATGTCCAGAACATCTCTGATGAAAGGGAGCGTCTGAGAGGGAGTCAGGTGTGACTTTGGCATGTTTATAGTGAACCCCAACGAATGCAGGAGGGCTGCCGGAGTCTGAAAGTGGGAGACAACAGCCAGGGGGGAGCACACCTTCAACAGCTAGTCGTCGAGGTAGGGTAAGACTGAAACCCCTAACCTGCGCAGATGAGCTGCGACCAGTGCTATCACTTTGTCCAACACAAGATGGGCACTGGGAAGGCCAAAGGGGAGCACACTGAACTGAAAGTGCTCGTGGCTCACCGTGAACCGCAAGTAACGTCTGTGGGTAGGCAGGATGGGGATATGACACTAAGCGTCCTGCAAGCTCAACGCTATCATCCAGTGTTCTGGGTACTGGCCAGATAAAACATGAGCTAGAGTGAGCATTCTGAACTTATCTTTTTTGAGGAAGAGATTGAGGGACCAAAGGTCTAGCCTATGGTGCAGGCCCTAGGTCTTTTTGGATACCAGAAAGTTGGGCTAATAACAACCATGACCTACTTCTGGCACAGGGACCCTCTCCTTGCGGAGAAGTGGCAAGTGATCCTCCGTCATCCTATCTTAGAATGGCGGCATTGATGGAGGGGTAGTTTTGAAGGGGAGAGAGTAGCCTCTTTGGACTATCAGAAAAACCCACCCGCCTATCTGACGTTATGGACTGCCAGCAAAGCAGGTGATAGTGAATCCTGCCTCTGACTGGTCCCTGGTAGGGAATCGTCAGACTAGGAAGGTTTGGAGGCAGCCGCAGAGGGCCAGGCGGTGGACTGGGCAAAGTGCTGGCTCCCTGATCCACAAGAACGGTGGACCCCACATCCCTGGCAACGTAGAGGCTGGGCAGCATTGACGGCACAGTGGCTGGAGGGGAACCAACGAGGTAGGGCGCCCATTCCATAGCCACGGATGGGGAGAAAAACAGACAGAAGGGGGTGAGAGGCAGCTATGAGGCCCAAGGACCTGGTCATAGTACGAGAATCCTGGAAGCGCTCTAGTGCAGAGTCTGCTTTGTCTCCGAAGAGACGGGTGCCATCAAAGGGCATGTCCATCGGGGTAGATTGGACATCCCCCCGAAAAGCCAGACGCCCTCAACCAGGCACCTCAAGGCCACAGTCGATGCAACCGATCTGCCGAGTGAGTTGGTTGCTTCCAGCCCACATCTGATTGTGAACTTTGATGCGTCTCTCCTGTCAGAAACAGCTTGAGACAGAATGGCCCAGGCCTCATCCGGAACCTGTGACAGCACTTGTACAACAGTGTCCCATTTGAGTATGGGTATAATAGCCCAAAAGGCATAAAGTGTTTGTGGACCGCAATGCCAATCTGAAAGAAGAAAAACATTATCTTCCCAATTTGGTACAGACTCTTGGATTCTCTAACCAGGGGTGCAGAAAGAAATGCACCCTGGGAGGTAGAGGCTTGGATAATCATGCTCTCAGTGGTAGGTGGTGCGTCAGAAACGATGGGTCATTTGGAGCAGGTCTATGGCGGAGGGTGATTGGCCTGTTCACAGGAGCCACTGTACTGGGCTTGGACCAGGTACCCAGCACGACACCAGTAAGGGCTTCACCAAAGAGCAAAAGTGGTTCAGAGAATGAAGCCCCAGGCTCAAGCAGCTCTGTCAGGAGGTTAGTTCTGACTGCTAACAAAGGTAGCTTGAGGTACAGGACCTCAGCCACTCTTCACACCACCATACGCTCCCTTCTCCGTAGCCACAGTAGGGGGAGAAAGCATGCCAATGTCAGGTGAAATATCCAGACCACTGGCCTCAACCAGGTCCATCTGCCAGTACATAGGGTCTTGGTGCTGGTATTCTAAAAGGTCCAGCAACCCCTCCCATCCCTCAAACCATAAGAATAAGGGTCAGGATCTGACATAGTGGGCAAGGCCTGTGCTGAAGTCAGAGTCGCACAAAGCTGATCAGGCTCTGTGACGGAGTCAGCAATAAGGATGGGGTCAACACCACCCAGGGACATGGACGGCATCAGGAACATTGACATCAGAGCCGGCACCAGGGAAGGTTAAGGTGGTACAACCAACACCGGTTCAGTTCCTGGAACGGAACCCTTATGCCTCATGGAGCCGAAACAGCTGGTGGGGAACCCAAGGGGGCCCCTGCTGACCCCACCGGGCCCGAAGATGCTCCAATGGAGTCGGACTGCCCAAAGATGAGGCGCACGCCTTATAAAACTCTCTAAGTCCTGTGTCCCAACCATGAATCGGAGATGCTGCGTGTGTATGCAGAATGGGGATGTGAGAATACACATCCTGCAAGTCGATAGACACCATCCAGTCTTACTTGTCCAGTGCAAGAAGCACCTGAGCTAGGGTTGGCATCTTGACTTTTTCCTGTTTGAGGAACCAATTCAAAATAGTGAGGTCCTGGATGGGCCGCAGGCGACCATCTTTCTTGGGATCAGGAAATATCTTGAATAGCATCCTGAACCCTTTTCCTCCTCTGGAATCAACTCAACTGCGCCCTTTAAAAGCAGATTTTGGACCTCCTACTGAAGCAACAGCAGATATCTTCTGAACAAAAAGTATGCTGGAGAGGGAAAGGAGAGGGAAACTCCCAAAAGGGAAGGGCAAAAACATTTCCTACAATGCTTAACACCCAAGAGTCTGATGTTATTGACTTCCAATCTTGGAGAAAATGAACTAACTCCCCCCTTCACCCCCCCCAGGCAACAAATGCTGCTGAAAGGAAAGAGAACTAGGGCTGCTTTCCTGAAAGGTTCCCAACTGAGGAGGAAGAGGAGGAGGAGGAAGGCTGCCGATCTGCAACACGTTGCATAAGTCTCCCCCGACCTCTGTATGACCTATAGAGGGGGTTGACAGAATGTTAACCCTGGAACTGCTGCCTCCCACGTATGGAAGAGCTGCAGCTAAACCCCCTAACCCACTGAAAGTTCTATAGGTCAAGAAGTGTGATTGAAGACCTAAAGACTTCGCTGTGGTCTTGCTGTCCTTGAACCTTTTGACTGCTGAGTCAGCCTTCTCTTCAAACAATCTGGACCCACCAAACGGGAGATCCATCAAGCTGGACTGTACATCAGGGGAGAACCCCGCTCCCCTAAGCCATGCATGTCCTCTGCTAGCCACCGATGTACCTATGGCTCTGGCAACAGAGTCTGCAGTGTCCAGGCCCGATTGGATGACCTGCTTAGCTGATGCTTGACTATCCTGCAGCAGCTCCTTGAAATGTTCCTGCACATCTTGTGACAGTTTGGGAATCTCCTCCTTAGCCGAGTCCATTAGCGTATGGATATATCTGCCTAACATACATGTAGCATTAACCGACTTCAACGCCATGCTACATGATGAAAAGGACTGCTGCAGATAGGGAATGGAAACGCATGGTCTGCTAAAGAGTTGTAGGGAAGGAACCAGGAGCCACTTTTGAAGAACAAGAAGCCTGGACTACCAGACTTTCAGGTGTCGGATGCCGACTAAGGAATTGCGGGTCACCTGGCGCAACCCTATACCTTCGTGCAATTACTTTGGAAACAGCTGGAGTAGACACAGGTTGCTGCCACAGATCCAGAACCAGTTCCAAAAAAGCCTTCTTAAACAGTAGCAAAGGTTCCGATGTAGCGGAGGAGTGGAGAACCTCAGTCAGGATATGGGATTTCAGTTCCGATGTGGGTAATGGCAATTCCAAAAGGTTGGCAGACTTCCTGATAACATCATGATAAGTAGTAACTTCCAGAGGCGGAAAACCCCCAGATGACAATAACTCCCACTCAGGAGAAGTGTCCAGTCCGCTTGCCACCTCAATACCCTCAAGGCCATGAGAATGTAAAGGGATCTCTCCGTCTTCTAAATCTTGTTGCTCCTCCAAGAACCTCAAGGCCTCCCTTCTAGATCCTAATCTAGACTCCAATCACAGCGTTGATAAAGAGTGCGCCAGCGTTGCGGATGTTTGTTGCGGCACCGGTGAAGCTGGAGCCGGGATTTTACTCCAGGAAGGTGTTGAGTCACTCAACACAGGACGAGCACTATCAGACGTCGGTTTCAGCGCCGTCAACCCTGAAGGTGATGGAGTCGTGGGCAGAAAAGGCAGAAAAGGAGCCTGTTTATATGGAGCCAGGAAGCCTGGAATAAAGACTAAAGGTCCTGCGGAGCCCAGAGGCGCACCAACAGGGGTCATCGTCCTATTGAAAATGCTGAACATAGCATTTAAAATGGCAGATGGATCCACCCCAGGAGCCAGAAATGCCAGATATTCTTGTTGAGGTTGGACCTGACTTGACTTCGGCTCCTCATTCTCCTGCGGTGTAACAGGAGAGAACTGCGCCGCAGGACTTGAGGGAGATGCTGAGATCGGAACCCAAGACGGCGCCGATGACATCTCTGGCAGCTTTGGTTGTGGAAGAGAAAGGATGGGGCTCACTTCCCAGGTCGAACAGTGCTGAGACTTGGAAGCAGGTGACAAAGTCCTTGGGCTAGCATCTCGGGAAGAGCGATGCTGAGAACTGTGGTGATGCTGCTTCTTATGTGATCTTGAAGACCTATGGGAAGACACCTCCCCTCGATGCCTGGATCCTAGACTGCGTCACTTCTCCTATTTGGCCTTTGCCAGGAACAGTTTTGCTTCTCTTTCCTTATATGTCTTCGGGTTCATACTCTGGCAAGAAGGGCATCCCCGGCGTCGTGATCGAAACTCAGGCACCAGAGGTAATTTTTGTGCGGGTCAGAAACAGATATATGACCTCCACACTCTCTATAGGGCTTAAAGCCCGACTTCTTCGGCGGAGAAACTGTAGCAAAACTCGACGAAGAAGCTCCCTCGACACAATGTAACACCTAGAGAGGCAGAAAAAACGCTAGCGAAGAAGGCGTGGAAAAAAGGGAACTGACGTCAGCACGCTGGCAAGGGCTACTTATGGCTCCAATGACGTCAGACCAAGTCACGTACAGAGCCGTTTCATTGTAATGTCCACGTGGAGAGCTAGAAAGAAAATATTTCAGTCAAATGCTGGCGTATTGGGAGTATTCCAAGGTGAGGACTCCACAGGTAGATATATCCATCAGAAATTTTGTGAACAGTGGTGGTTGAACTTGGTCTGGTTGGTATCAGAAATCAGGAGGATGGCTAGATATTTAAAACTCAGAGTGACTGTATTTATCTTTATTAAATTCAAGTGACAGTGGTAAAGCAGTGCAAGTCTGGCTTGAAGGATCCCCCAGCCAATCTTGTTTTCTAAAAAGGAGATTAATCAGGAGAGGTGCCACTCTGAATTTCAAAAGAAGGGTTCTCTTACTTTGCTTGCCCATAAGTCATGTAGAGGGCTTTGAATGCTATACTTCAGGCCACCTGGAGCTAGTACTAGGCTTTGAGAGCATGAATAAAGTCATCACACCTGCTGCCTAGCCTTGCTGCAACATTCTGGGTCAGTTTAAAATTATTAGGCTTCTGGGGAGACACGCTTGTAGTCTACGGGCTTAGTCTATGAGTGGCAAAAGTAGATCTTTTAATGCCAGAAGCCTCCAACAACAACCCACATGTGGCAAAATCCTGCAAAGGCCTCTCATGAAATAGAAAGCATTTTGGTTACCTAGTTAATGTGTGGTTGGAAACTGGGATTTTGGAGTCCATTATTGCCCCAGGATTCTTCACTTGTGTAGAGGTGTTTAGTGGTGGTCCAATTTCCTAAGGTCCATGATGCAATTGTAGTTCCACCATGCTGCATAGGTGAGGATCTCGGTGTTTGAGGAGCTGAGTTTCAGATACTTTTTTGTTTGTTTTTTAAACATCCAACTGTCTACTGAACTCAAGCACTGGATAAGTCCATCTTATGGATGATCTGGGTGTTGTCGGTTTAGCTGTATCAAGTGAGGTTGAAAGTGTCAACAATTTCTGTAAGTGGGGACAGAGAAACATTAAGTAGCAATAGGAGCACTGCATCAAATTGCAGAACACCTACACAACCCTCTTAACATCTGTAACCCACTAAGGTACCCAATTCCCAAAGATATTTGTGTGCTTAAATTGATCTTCAGTGCCACTTGTTCTATATTCACAAAAAATGAATTTACAGAATCGGTGGATGCATTCCTCATTATAAAATTAAATATCAGGCTTAATCTGGACATTATTTTGTTCAAAGGTGTGCTCCTGTGTGCGTAAGGTGTCCCAGAACGCTCTAGATGTGGTACAGAGCTGAAACAGTGCTTTCTGGCGGGTTATTAACTTACAAGGAAAAAAGGTGTCTATAGTCCCTGCTCTTTTACCAACACCATCATGCTAACAGCATCGTTTTCTTGAACTGGGAAATAGTTAAGTATGTTATGTTACAACGATTTGTTAAAAAGTGTCAGCCTAGGGTGTCCATTCGCTGAATAGTGAAAATAGAAGAAACATTATAGGTGAAAATTAACGATATTCCCAGAGTAACAGGTCCCCAGACTGAACCAAGGTTAAATGCCCTTACACAACCCTCCTCAGGCATACACATCCAGGGTCTCACTGGAGCATTAACAGCAAAGGGTAAAGTCTAAAATGCAGATGATAGAGGCCATCAGCCAAGGTCAGAGTGTGATGGCCTCACCCCGTTCAAACTTATCCCTGTCCTCAGTCTTGAGCTCTTATAAAGAGAAGGCAGGCTGTAACCCCCAAGTCCTTTAGCTTCATCACAATGTTTCCACTACTCTGGGCCATGCAAGCACATGTATCAAGCAAGAAGAGGGGATCTGGAGTGTTTAACTGTGTAAATCCTCTCTACCCACACGGATGCCAGGGAACAAATTAAAGCAGGGGAAGAAAACAGCATGACACTGGAACTTTTATGCCTAGTACAAAGAGTCTTCCAATAAAACAGAGGAACAGGTTTGATGCTAGGGCTGGCTAGAAAGATGTCAGATGGTACCAAAGTTAACACAATCACAGAAACCAAAAAAAAAAAAAAAAAAACAGCTTGAACATAACTCTCCAGCCAAGCCAAAGCTACGTGGTCAGATAGCAGGACTGAGACAGGTGTAATATGTCACAAACGCATGCCCACAGCAAGCCTACAACTCCAGTAAAACATATAAGAGGTCAGCAATGCCAGGAACATAGTCTCTGCAATAAGACTGCATTACGCACAGCTACAGAGGAACTAACCAAAACCAATAAGCACACTACATAACAAAAAAAGCTACTAACATAATATGCATCCCTCAACCCTGCGTAGCGGCATCAGTTGCCCATAAGTCGTAAGACCATACATAAGAAACAAGTCATTTATTTATCATTTTATCACTCGCTAGTATCTCAGGTTCAACAGCATAACCAAATTACTCCCTCCTGCGCCCCTTGACTCTCCGGGGGTAGCGAAGCAGAACAGTCAAACATTAATCAAAGAGTTAATATGGTTAGAAACTCCAGATTCAGAATTAATATGTAAACACCACCATAAACTATGTTCAATCAGGGCAACAACCTTAAACAAGAATACGTTTTGAGCATGTATATGAATTTGGACAATTAGAAATTATACTATATAAAAGGTATTAGCACCTTCAGATTTTTATAGAATGTTCCTGTTACATTTGAACATAACGTTGACTCCAATGGAAAACTCTGTTCTACAAGGCACTGGGCAAACTCTAACTGCTTCAAGACTTATAAGGTTTTCCACAATGTTTATAAGCAGATTTCAGTCACTAGGGCAGATACACAGAAAACTACTATGTTCTCAGTTCAACATGATATGTGGGGATTCTGTTGTAGTGGATGTGGCCTGGATACAAAGCTAGACAACCCAGTGAGTTTGAGACCTTACTATGGAGCTCACAGCAAAAAAATGCCCACTAATACATCTGCCAAATGCCCACCACCAAAACAAGAGCAAGTATCTCATTCAAGTGAAAGATGGGAGGGGGGGACTTACAAGGTAAAGGTCAGTTCAGAGAAAGTCTTGGTGCAAAATGATCAAGGGCCACTGGTGATCCAGCAGCTAGCATCCAGCATAACACTATTCAGGAGACGACAGCTGTAAGATCCAATCATTCTCACAGTCTTTAAAGATGTTTCACCCTACATAAAAGCATTAGCTGAGTCTCCCAACAAGACCAAATAGGGATTTGTTGCTTGAAAATACACCGGTAATGCAAATGTATTTTTAAGATGGTGGGGCCACCACTGAACTGGAGGCACCAAAGTGAACTGAGGGCAGATGAACTTCAGGGTTAAAGAACATAATTTAAACATCTAGACCTCCAGAGCTGTACATGGTAAAGAGATGGTTAAAATGCATCTAGAATAGGAATGCTCAACCACACACATGACAATGAAACTCTAAATACAGAGCCAAAAAAGAAAAAAAATCTGAAGGCAGATACAGATAACGTAAGGTATTGAGGAGGTCAGCTGCAGTGCAGGCTCAATACAGATGTTATGAAAAGGACCCGAGTTTATCTGGGACTCTGATCTTCAGCGATCTGCCTCTCTGCAAGTCAGGCTACTAGTCTTGGGTCTGCACATCCGTCTCACCTAGCAGTACAAATCCTATCAATTTCATTATATTTAATTTTTAAAGCAATTTCTTCAAAGCGCTATTAAAATTAATACAAACAGTACAACCTCAACGTGAAATTGGGAAAACATTAATGAGAAGAAACGGATGAAATGATGTGATGCTTAATCTGAAGCCTAAGAGATAAAGGTGGTCATTACAACCCTGGCGGACGGTGTTAAAGCTACGGAAATACCGCAAACAGGCCGGGGGACAAAAAAAGGGAATTATGACCCTGGCGGAAACCGCCAACAAAGACAGCCACTTTAACACTCCGACCACCACGGCGGTACAGACAAGCAGTGCGGCGGTCACCCCCAACAGACAGGCGGGAGACAATGTACCGCCCACAGTATTACAACCCACCAATCCGCCACCTTTTCCGGGGCGGATTCACCGTGGATAAAAATACGGCGGAAACAGCTTTTGCAATGGGAAAACGCTCACCTGAACACATCCCACGAGGAACGAGGACTCAATGGACCCAGAACTCCAAATACTCCCTGCCCTTGTGTTCCTGCTCCTCCACGACCAACAGCTACGTAGGCGCAGAAGACAACGGTGAGTACTGCACCTACGACACGGGGAAGGGGCGAGGCAAAAGTTAGGGGGACACACACTAAACACCCCCACCCTCGCATATTACAACATACACACCAATGCATTCACAAAAAACCACAGTAACAACCCACAACCCCCCCGGAAGAATGAAAAGACAATGCGAAATTTGGTTGAACATTGTAATGTGGCAATATACATGTCATACAAAAATATACAGATATATATTTGAAAATCAGTCATAATTATATACAATACGAGAAGTAGTGCAGATATGTACATAACAATGTCCGTGCACCAACAGTCCAAAAATTCATGGGCAAGGCCCACAAACGATACCTGACCACAATCGGAGAGAACACTGCCGGGGCATCAGATAGAAATACTACAGGCACCTCAGGGGGAAGGGATGGGGGGGCACCTCAGCTGGATGACTGCAAAGCCAGATCCACGACGGGGCACCATGCCCATTGATGTATCCTGGGGAGTGCAAAGCCACAGTCTAACAAGTCTCTACAGTGGCTGGGTTGCCCACTGTGCCATCCTGGGGAGTGCAAAGCCACAGTCTCTCAAGTCTCTACAGTGGGTGGGTTGCCCATTGTTACATCCTGGGGAGTGCAAAGCCACAGTCTCTCAAGTAGATGCAGGTCTCCACTGGTACTGGGGGGGACTAGTGCCCAGACTAAATGAGTCTCCCCGTGAAAGTGCCTGTCCTGTCACTGTCCCAGCTGCACATGGGATAAGGATGCCTGATGTGGCGGTCCATGCATTCCTACCCGGTGCATGCCCTGTTCAGCGGTGCTTTGCCATGGCGGTCTTTGCCCTGTTCAGCGGTGCTTTGACATGGCGGTCTTTGCCCTGTTCAGCGGTGCTTTGCCATGGCGGTTCAGGACTGTTCAGCGGTGCTTTGCCATGGCAGTCTTTGCCCTGTTCAGCGGTGCTTTGACATGGCGGTCTTTGCCCTGTTCAGCAGTGCTTTGCCATGGCGGTTCAGGACTGTTCAGCGGTGCTTTGCCATGGCGGTCTTTGCCCTGTTCAGCGGTGCTTTGACATGGCGGTCTTTGCCCTGTTCAGCGGTGCTTTGACATGGCGGTCTTTGCCCTGTTCAGCTGTGCTTTGCCATGGCGGTCTTTGCCCTGTTCAGCTGTGCTTTGACATGGCGGTCTTTGCCCTGTTCAGTGGTGCTTTGCCATGGCGGTCTTTGCCCTGTTCAGCTGTGCTTTGACATGCCGGTCTTTGCCCTGTTCGCCATGTCAAAGCACCGCTGAACATGGCAAAGACCGCCATGGCAAAGCACCGCTGAACAGGGCGAAGACCGCCATGGCAAAGCACCGCTGGTCTTCGCCCTGTTCAGCGGTGCTTTGCCATGGCGGTCTTTGCCATGTTCAGCGGTGCTTTGACATGGCGGTCTTTGCCCTGTTCAGCGGTGCTTTACGATGGCAGTTCAGGACTGTTCAGCGGTGCTTTGCCATGGCGGTCTTTGCCCTGTTCAGCTGTGCTTTGACATGGCGGTCTTTGCCCTGTTTAGCGGTGCTTTGACATGGCGGTTCAGGACTGTTCAGCGGTGCTTTGCCATGGCGGTCCTTGCCCTGTTCAGTGGTGCTTTGCCATGGCGGTTCAGGACTGTTCAGCGGTGCTTTGCCATGGTGGTCTTTGCCCATTTCAGGGGTGCTTTGACATGGCGGTCTTTGCCCTGTTCAGCGGTGCTTTGCCATGGCGGTCTTTGCCCTGTTCAGCGGTGCTTTGCCATGGCGGTCTTTGCCCTGTTCAGCGGTGCTTTGACATGGCGGTCTTTGCCCTGTTCAGCGGTGCTTTGCCATGGCAGTTCAGGACTGTTCAGCAGTGCTTTGCCATGGCGGTCTTTGCCCTGTTCAGCTGTGCTTTGACATGGCGGTCTTTGCCCTGTTCAGCGGTGCTTTGACATGGCGGTTCAGAACTGTTCAGCGGTGCTTTGCCATGGCGGTCTTTGCCCTGTTCAGCTGTGCTTTGCCATGGCGGTCTTTGCCCTGTTCAGCTGTGCTTTGCCATGGCGGTCTTTGCCCTCTTCAGCGGTGCTTTGCCATGCCGGTCTTTGCCCTGTTCAGCGGTGCTTTGACATGGCGGTTCAGGACTGTTCAGCGGTGCTGTGCCATGGTGGTCTTTGCCCTGTTCAGCGGTGCTTTGCCATGTCGGTTCAGGACTGTTCAGCGGTGCTTTGCCATGGCGGTCTTTGCCCTGTTCAGCGGTGCTTTGCCATGGCGGTCTTTGCCCTGTTCAGCGGTGCTTTGCCATGGCGGTCTATGCCATGTTCAGCGGTGCTTTGCCATGGCGGTCTTTGCCCTGTTCAGCGGTGCTTTGACATGGCGGTCTTTGCCGTGTTCAGCTGTGCTTTGACATGGCGGTCTTTGCCGTGTTCAGCGGTGCTTTGACATGGCGGTCTTTGCTCTGTTCAGCGGTGCTTTGACATGGCGGTTCTGATATGGACATTGGTGTGTGGCATGACGTTCTCTACACTGGGAATTGGTGTGTGGCATGACGTTCTCTACACTGGGAATTGGTGTGTGGCATGACGTTCCATCATTGGCCAGCGGGGCTGTGGCAGCCGGGGCCCTCCAGAGCACTGACTCCGGCGGTGTCGGTGGTCTCAGGACCAGTGACGATACTTGGGCCCTCCTGGGCTGTGACTCCGGCGGTGGTCTCCTGACCAGTGACGATACTTGGGCCCTCCTGGGCTGTGACTCTGGCGGTGGTCTCCTGACCAGTGACGATACTTGGGCCCTCCTGGGCTGTGACTCCGGCGGTGGTCTCCTGACCAGTGACGATACTTGGGCCCTCCTGGGCTGTGACTCCGGCGGTGGTCTCCTGACCAGTGACGATACTTGGGCCCTCCTGGGCTGTGACTCCGGCGGTGGTCTCAGGGCCAGTGACGATACTTGGGCCCTCCTGGGCTGTGACTCTGGCGGTGGTCTCTGGACCAGTGACGACGGTGCTGGCGGTTGTGTCGCGACCGCCGGAAATGATGGCGCACTTCTCCGCCGTGACACTCACAACCGGCTGGGCAGACTTCCCCTGGCCCTTCCCCACCTTTGGTGGAGTCACAGCTGACTCTCCAATCCCCTTGGAACCCATGTCAGTTGTTTTCCCACCAGGACTCTTAACACGGTCCCGTCGTCCACTCTCCAATTTTAAAGCCTTTATAGGGGGTGGGCTACCAGTGCCTTGGCTCCGGGTCATACTGCCTGCCCTGGTGGCTGGTGCACTCCACAAACCTTGAACAGGCACCACTGGTATTGGAGGCTTTTTGGCTGAGGCGCTACGACAGGACTGATGAATTGGAGGGGAGGGTGGGGGCAAAAAGGTCAACTTTACAGAGGGACAGTTTCTGACGAACACTGGGATGAGTAGCTGGAGGGGAGTGGAGGAAGAGGAGGTGGTTGTAGGAGGTGTCACTTTAGCTGTTTTGGGTGCAGGTGCAGGTACTGGAGGCTGTCGTAAGGTGGATGGATGTTGGGTGAGTGATTGCCGGCGTTTGTGTACTTTGGGAGGGGGCGTCACAGACACACTGGGAGAGGACACAGGGGACATGTAAATGGGAGTGGAGGTGGTGAGTGCAGGTGAGCGGCTTGTTGTGCTGGGTCTCCTTGTGCGATTCATGGTGCCTGTAGATGTGGTGCATGCAGGTGTGTGTGTGTAGACGAAACTGGGAGGGAGGAGGGAGAAGAGGAGGAGGGGACACAGTGGAGGCAGTGGATGTTGCTATGTCTGTACGTGGGTGAGGCTTGTGTGAGTGCCTGTGGTGTGTGTGGTGCCTATGTTTGCTTGAGCTACTGGTGTGTGTTGACTTGTGTGCATGCTGGTCTGATGGTGTGCTTGGGATGGGCTGGGGTACAGGAGATTGGGTCTGGGTGGAGGAAGTTGGAGGGGGGAGGCTAGACACAGGGACAACGGCTGCCATCAGTGCTGAGGCCAGAGATTGCAGGGTTCGCTGAAGGACAGCCTGACCAGAATGAATGCCCTCCAGGAATGCATTACCGTGTTGCAACTCTCGTTCTACACCCTGGATGGCATTCACAATGGTAGACTGCCCAACAGTGAGTGACCTGAGGAGGTCAATGGCCTCCTCACTGAGGGCAGCAGGGGTGACTGGGGCAGGGCCTGAGGTGCCTGGGGAAAAGGTGATGCCCACCCTCCTGGGTGAGTTGGCACGGGGCGAACGCTGAGGGGCTGTTGGGAGGGCGGTGCTGGTAGGGGAGGTGGCGGCTGTACCTGTAGAGGTGGGGGGCACAGATGGTGCCGCCACCACAAGGGAGCCCCCCATCGGCGAACGAGTCCGTGTCGCTGCTTGGTGATCCGGTGGCCGACGTGAAGCTCCCCTCGCCCTCCGTCCCACTGATGCATTCAGAGTCCGTGGTGTGGCCCTCCATGGCCATGTGGGATGCAGCTCCCTCGTGCTCCGGTGCCACTGTACCTCTGCCTGTTGATGCTGATATACAGAAGGACAGGGAGAGCAGAAAAAGGGGGGGGGAGACAGAAGAAAGAGTTTTAGTGCATGGATTACCGCTACCGTTGGCGGACAAGACAGACGCAGCAGCCCCCTGCATTACGCCGTGCTCCTGCCCTCTGAACATGCAATTTCTGGGATAAGGCCTACGTGGCTATGGTGGACATCTGCGCACATGGATGCCACAGGGACAACTGTACCTCGACTTGGCACTCTGCTGAGGTGGGGTAGAGTGCCACATGGCCTACATTACGGAGGGGCCTTGCCTACCTTACTCGCCCTGGCCTAGGAACACCCACAGCCCACCTCCCCCACCCAGACACCTCCACTGCACGCAAAGTCAGCATAATTTGGTTGTACTCACCCCCTTGTGTCTGCTGTGATGCCCTCAAGCGCCCATCCAACTCCGGGTAGGCCACCGCCAGGATCCGGAACATCAGGGGGGTCATGGTGCGATGGGCACCCCTCCCACGTTGGGAGGCAATCCCCAGCTGAGCCTCCACCGTCTTCTTGCTGCAGCGGCGCAAATGTCCTCCCATCTCTTACGGCAGTGGGTGCCCCGTCTCTGGTGGGACCGCAGGGTCCCGACGTCCTTGGCGATGGCACGCCAAATGTCCCTCTTCTGGTGGGCGCTGACCTATATGACATGCACAGGGGAAGAGGAACATTCATTACCAACTGCACCGTCGTTATGAGTGGCCCCCTCCCTACTCTGGCCATGTGGCCCATTCATTCCCATGCATTGTTGTTCTTTTCACTCTGCCCCCTTCCCTCTTCCAACTAGCCTTCTCCACCCAGGCATAGGCCATACAACGTGCTCCCTGTGTACTAACCTGTTGGTATGGAGGACCGTAGAGTAGCGTGTACTGGGGGAGGACCCCGTCTACCAGTTTCTCAAACTCCTGTGCAGTGAAGGCAGGGGCCCTTTCCCCAGACGCAGCAGCCATCGTCGCTTCCAGACCGAGGTCACAGCAGCACTTGCAGTGTAGGTCCTCTCCTGTCGAAGGTCAGGTATCTAGTGATTGAACAGATAGAAAATGGCGGTGACGTCCGCGGCGGTGCGCATCATCACCTCCGGCGCACCTGTTCATTGGCTCCTGGGACCCATAGGGTCCAATGTTAACCAATGCAGCATTGCGTCACGGTCTACGGCCGCCTACCGCCACGGTGTGCAACGTCAGCGCAGTTACCCCACAATCCCATTGTCCCAGTTTAGTGGTCAGGCAGCCGCCATTTCAGGGGCCCATTGGCTTCATTTACTACTGCGTCACACATAGCTAGGCCTACACTCAACACACATACAGGAAGGGTTTTGTGAGTGGTGTAGTCTTGTGTGTAACTGTGGGTACATACCTGGAGGAATAATGACTGATTCTTCGCAGTTGTCCTTCGTAGGCACCGTCAGCTGGGACAGTTGAGAAGATGGCAGAATCCTCTGGTGTACTGACCGCTGGTGGACCTGTTGACAGTGGAAGAGAGACATGTCATCGTCACCTACCGGTCTGACCGTGCCACAATCCAGGAACTGTGTACCAAGGTGGAGCCAGACCTGATGTCACCAATCAGGCATCCGACTGGAATCCCCCCTGACGTGCAGGTGCTGTCAGTGCTCCATTTCCTTGCAAGTGGGTCATTTCAAACAACAGTGGCCATGGCATCAGGGATGTCCCAGCCTATGTTTTCCAACGTGTTGTCCAGAGTGTTGTCTGTCCTGCTGAAACCCGTAAGGAGATACATCATTTTCCCTGAGGTGGAGGATTTGCCTACAGTGAAAGGTGACTTCTATGCCCTTGGACATATCCCCAACGTCATAGGTGCCATTGATGGGACCCATGTAGCTCTGGCCCCCCTCCCACAGGAGTGAACAGGTGTACAGGAACAGGAAGAGTTATCATTCCATGAATGTCCAGATGGTCTGTTTGGCAGACCAGTACATCTTGCAGGTAAATGCTATGTTCCCTGGCTCAGTGCATGACACCTACATCCTGCGGAATAGCAGCATCCCTGATATGATGGATGAACTCCAAAGGCACCGTGTATGGCTATTGGGGGACTCTGGTTACCCCAACCTTTCCTGGCTATTGACCCCAGTGAGGAATCTCAGGACCAGGGCAGAGGAACGGTACAATGAAGCCCATGGGCGGACTAGGAGGGTGATCGAACGCACCTTCAGCCTCCTGAGGGCCAGGTTCAGGTGCCTCCATATGACAGGTGGATCCCTATTCTACTCACCGAAGAAGGTGTGCGAGATCATCATCGCCTGCTCCATGCTCCATAATTTGGCTTTACGACGCCAGGTGCCTTTTCTGCAGGAGGATGATCCAGATGACGGTGTTGTAGCAGCTGTAGAGTCTGTGGAGCCTGTGGACAGTGATTAGGATGAAGCTGATGAAGAAGACAACGACAACAGGGAGTCAGTCATACAGCAATACTTCCAGTGAGACACAGGTGAGAACATTTTCGGATTTCAAATTACATTAACTTTCACACGTCTACCTCTGTCATGTTTGTCGATTTCAATCACTATTTGGTGACTGAGTTGTACCCTTCCATTACGGTTTCACAGTGCAGGCATTCCTGTGTGGGGGCTTGTGTGATGATGGTTGGGGGGTGTTATGGGTATGTGCAGTGGGCATGCTTTAGTGATGGGTGTCCATGCTTAGTTGTGTCATGCAGGGCATGGTGTTGGGATGGGTGGTTTGTGGTATGGGTACATTAGTGAGGATTTGGAGTGATAGGGGAGGGGGTGGGGTGGGGGGTTGTGATAGCATGCAGGTAGGGTGGGGGATATGATAGTTAAGATTTGACTTACCAGTGTCCCATCCTCCACCGACTCCTCCGAGGCCCTCAGGATGCAAGATGGTCAGGACTTGCTCCTCCCATGTTGTTAGTTGTGGGGAAGGAGGTGGGGGTCCGCCGCCAGTCCGCTGCACCGTGATGTTGTGCCTGGAGACCGTTGAACGCACCTTCCCCCGTAGGTTGTTCCACCTCTTTATGATGTCCTCCCTATTTCTTGGGTGCTGTCCCACGGCGTTCACCCTGTCCACTATTCTGCGCCATTAACTCCATCTTCCTGGCTATTGATGTGTGCTGTACCTGTGAGCCAAATAGCTGTGGCTCTACCCGTACGATTTCCTCCACCATGACCCTGAGCTCCTCCTCAGAGAAGCGGGGGTGTCTTTGGCGTGCCATGGGGTGGTGTGTGTGATGTGGTGTATGTGGTGATGAGTGTGGTGAGTGTAGTGGTGTGTGGTGTTTTGTGCGTGGATGTTGTGTGGGTGATGGTGTTGTTTGCCTCTGTGTGATGGGGATTGTCTATTCTGTGCTATCTCTGTGGCCTTCGTTCGTGATAGATTTTTGGTCCTAGGGGTTTGTGGGTGATGTGGGTGTGTGTGTTATATAGTGTTGGGTGTGTGGGAGTGGTGTTTGTATGTGTGTCAGGTGTGTGTATTTGCAATTGTCCAATGTGGCGGTGTTTTGGAGATGTGTGTGTATTTTGAGCGCGGCGGTGTGTACCGCCAATGGAATACCGCAGTTGAAAGACCGCCGCGTGGATTCGTGGGTCGTAATAGCATGGGTGTGTTTCTGTTGGTGTGGAGGTAGAGGATTTGTTTCCGCCAGTTTATCACTGACCTTTGGTGTGGCGCTGTTGTGTGGGTGTCTGAATTTCGGCCGATTCCAAGATGTGTGTCATAATAGCTGTGGCGGACTACCGCCTCCGCCGCCGCGGTGTATTGGCGGTCTTCTGCATGGCGGTAAGCGCCTTTTACCGCCAATGTTGTAATGACCCCCAAAGTTCCAGTCATCACAAATAGAAAGGAGCAATAAGTTGCAGTGTCTGAGAAGCAGGAGAAAAAAAACAATGCTCTCTGAAGAACTTAGGTCATAAATACAATTAACGACTACGGCAAGAATACAAAATAACATGTCGGACGAACCTAATAGAAGAATTAAAAATATCGGAAAATGAACAGCAGTAAATGCAAGTAAAAGAGAAAAGTAGTCAAAATAGGAGGTGATAAAGAGTATAGAAACATGTATGTAGTATTTTCATTTTTGTAGTATCTAAAGCAAGAAAAGCTTAAACTTTTTAAAGATTGTGAAGCTTAAAGCAGCAATTGTGAGCAGTAGGGACAATGTGGGTGGTAAAAGAGAGAGAGGAGCCTGAATAAAACATTTAGGAGGCAGACACAAAAGAGGGAAACAGTCGGAAAAAATAATTTCACTTCTGGCTCGCCACTCGAACCAATCAAGATCATAATATATATTAAAGTCAATCTATTTCAGCAACACAGTGAAACAGGGAGGGGATGTTTTACTGTACTAATAGAAACCTAGTCTCACAATGGAAAGTAAAAAGAATCGCCCCTCTTACCACTTTCCCACCAGCTCTGATCCATCCAGTAACTCCTGCACTGAAGCATGAGCTGGTAAACAAAGGGCCAAGCAAATGAGCACGTCCACTACGGAGCAATGATATTCTGCAGGGAACCCACCATTGTACAACCTTTGCTTCTCTAACAAACACATCTTTAGGAGATCATGAATTAACTGCAAGAGTGGGGAGATGGCTAGAGCCTCTCACTCTCATGGTAGTCTCCTGGGCCTAGAATCATAGTAGACTAGCTTTCATTTTAATTCCATGAGAGCCCCAATTTCTGGGAGCAGGCACTATGATTCCATTTCTCTCTTTAAATTGAAACATGAAAAATACAAGGATACAAAGACTATGCCGAAACTGACAAAGTGCTTCAGAGCTGAACTTATAGCTGAAGGCATCAAACAAATGCATTTAAGATGCAGCGGTATGGTAATTAGCTCAAGAAGGTCAAGCTGTCTGGGGGCCGTAAACTGTATCAGAACAGAAATACCCTTCAGAGAGACAGAATTTTGTGGCGGTGTAGATGCACAGTTAAGGATCCTTAAGCTAAACATGTCTTGGGGGGACAGACAGGCTTGGCTCTGGATTCCCCTAATCTGTATCGCACCAGGCCCACAGATTAGCCCAAAATGTAACAGTCAGAGCTCACGACAGTCTTTGCCCTTTCACCCACGGTCTCATCCATTTTAAAGTCTTTGTCACTGTGGTAGGGACAAAGACCTCTGTTGTGTATCTCCAGGAACAGTCCATCACTGTTGGGTGACTGACTGGCTCCTCAACACTGGGTCCTGGTGGATGGACTATGTTGAAGTTTACCACTTAATGTATCCACACCTGCTGTGAGGCCCCCATATGGCAATTAGTAGTAATCTACAAAGAATCCAAATAAAGTAAAATAAATATTTATGTAGAACAGAACACACGCACCAAACGTCTCAGATATGCCTTAACTCTCCATGACAGGTCCCCACAACACTAAACTCTAACAGAATTTCTTACAGGAAATAAAATTAGCTATACAGCTGAACAAACACTGTGCAGACATGCCATGCAGTGGGCATATCACAGTTAACTTCCAACACAGTATTTGAGACAGAATACCAACACTGCATAAATATACCGCTAGGATTGATATCAACATGCACCTAATACCATTTGACCACACCATCTTTACTATTAATAAACAGTGCGCATGCACAGGTAAGCCACAACACACAGCCAACACACTCTAGATAAAACAGCATATGGCTATCGGAACCCTACAGCACCACCACCCACAAGTTCTGATCAATTCACACAAATCCACTGGGCAACGCGCAAGCCAAACAAAACTAGTTAACAGAAAGCATTTAGGAGGCAGACACAAAAAAGGGACAGTCGGAAAAAATAATTTCACTTCTGGACCCCCACCCAAACCTTTCAAGATCATAATATGTATTAAAGTTAACCTATTTCAGCAACACAGTGAAACAGGGAGAGGATGTTTTACTGTACTAACCTAGTCTCACAATAGAAAGTAAAAAGAATCTCCCCTCTTGCCCCTTTCCCACCAGCTCTGATCCATCCAGTAACTCCTGCACTGAAGCATGAGCTGGTAAACAAAGGGCCAAGCAAATGAGCACGTCCACTACGGAGAAATTATATTCTGCAGGGAACCCACCACTGTACAACCTTTGCTTCACTGAAACACATCTTTAGGAGATCATGAATTAACTGCAAGAGTGGGGAGATGGCAAGAGCCTCTCACTCTCATGGTAGTCTCCTGGGCCTAGAATCATAGTAGACTAGCTTTCATTTTAATTCCATGAGAGCCCCAATTTCTGGGAGCAGGCACTATGATTCCATTTCTCTATCTTTAAACTGAGACATGAAAAATACAAGAATACAAAAACAGATTTATAATACTTAAGGTCGTCAACACCAGATCGAATAACCTCATACTGCCCGTTTCTTACCACAGTTTACTAACACCACCAGACTTTAATCAGCAATGGAATCATCAAAATCCAGGGCAAAAAAGGTCCCAAACAAAAGTGAAGCTGTAACGAATGCCTAATGTGCAACATGAGCTTAACTAATATAGCTTAAGTAATCAGCGAAATCTTTTGACAACCAAAAACTAACACTAAAGATATGTCTCTAGAGTCATATTTTGCTAAAATGTGCATTACACAAACCTAAATGACAGCTGGATACCGACCCCTTCTAGTTCTTGGAAATCAGTGCTCACGTGATTTTTCCAGATCAGCGGGAGCAATCTGACAAATCTGCGTTTCTTCAATACTTCCTGCACATACTCAAAATAGCAGTTCGGTTACACATCAGGAAACGCACCCCTGCCACGAAGACGATGATTTATGTAGCAAGGTTTAAGTGCAAGGCCGGCTATTGAAAATAAACGCCCAAACTGGAGCCAACCTGAATGTTTCCAAATTCAAAATAAGCCACACATCATGAAATGCATCACATACTGTGTGTAATGCCTGGCTCGTTTGAGAATTATAAACATACACAAGTAACGTCATAATTTTTTTTTACTGTGCATGAAAGTAAAAAAAAAATCAGATTCACCTATGTCTTCTCATTGTGATAGCTTTATTTAAAAACATGTTTATCAAAGTGTAGGGACCACTTACGTACAAGCATTGACAAATCCCAAAGTTCTGGAATTAAAGTGCTAGAGCTTGCAACCACGTCTATACACAAATGCTTGCAGGTCTTTGGTGCAACCTGCTCTTTCTGTGCATCCTATGTATGCACTATATTAATTTCTCGGTTTAGCTGTGCACCAGCGCTGCTTACGGAATAAAAAAAGTGCAGCACCACAAGCAAAATCACATTTGGTTCAACATCAACGAGTGTGGAAACGTTTAGAAAAAAAGGAAAAAATAAATCACACCTAAGTTCAAAAACACAATTAGGGGGGTCAGAATAATTCTGGATGCAAAGTAAGCAAGACTCTAATAGAAGGTCTGAGGAAAACTCAAACTTAGGTGCAAACTCGTTTAGTTGTATCGAATTTAGGTAAAAAAACAGGAGTGTGGAAACACTTGCAACTGCAAAATCATTTTAGGCGAACGATTACATTTAGGTGCAAAATATCCTCGGTGCAACAGTTATAGAAGTTTGAAAACAGCTGTGGGTGCAACATCAACAAGATCGTGATGATACTTTGGTGAACAAATCATATTGAGGGGCACAAATCACCCTTGGTGCAAAGTCCAAAGTCAGAATTTGGGTGCAAAACTATCAAGTGTAGCTAGAAAAGGTGGGTGTAAGATGTCACATTATCTGTGAAATGTGAACTTCAATATGGCATGGAATTTGAGGCGAAAACCATGTAACATTAACGTATGTGTGAAAAAACAATTATGAGCAAAACTCAGTTCCAAATTTTAGTTGCAAAATCACTTTCCGGTGTGGCACCCATTTAGGTGGAAAATGAAAACATGGTGTAACATCAGCAGGTCGGCGGAAACAATATGACATGAACTGCACTGGAAAGCACTATTTAGGTAAGAAGGACAACTAATAGCCAAAAACAAGACAGAAATACTCACCTGTTCTGGCCAAAATGTAAATGACACTTTCATCAAGCCCTGGCTTAAGAAGGCTTACCCAAACAAACCTGTTGGTTGAGGAGGCCGGCCCAAAGCCCAGCACCCCAGCACCCCCTTTGAGTATGTTTCAGTTAACAATAGCATGAACTCTTTAACAGCTAAAGCTGCCGACAGCCAGTCTTAAGAATACTTTGGAGCACAGTGTACTGGTCACAGGCACAAACAAGCATTGGCAAAGCCAATAGGGTTTGCCTGTGCAAGGTCTATTGGCACTGTCAATGTTATTTTAGACATGTTGCGCACTACTATAATGCTTTGTGGACAGACAACATAAAGGCACTTGAGCAGCCCCAGCTCTCACAAACGATACGCTGTCCAAGCCAGGCACTTGAGTAACCTCAAACTGTACAAAAGCAAGCCAAACTTGCACAGGAGCAGTCTCTGTCTTGTTAAAGAGCAGCGTGCTCGCACTGAGCAGCAGTGGCATATGTAAGCATGTGTGGCGCACCCACCAAGGGACCTAGCAGCACCCTTGCCTGGACAGTAGGAGCCTTACATAATGCTTCCTTGGAGGACACAAAAGCTCCCTTTGCTCTTATCCCGGAGGATCTATTGTACAAACTACAGACTGCACAAAGTGTGGGACTAAATAGGACAGGTCCTGTGTCGGAGGTTAGGTCATCCCTACATTGGCTCTTTGTGAAGGAAAAGCTCTTCTTCATAGCATTGCGGTTCCCTTACAAATGCCTTCCTGTGGGCAATTGAGCGATTTCCCACGGCCCTCAGCTTTAAAGGAGCCCTGAAGGAGATATCTATTTCTATATCACTTATGTCTATTTCTATATCTTAGCCACTCCCACTCTGCAGTGTAATCGTACAGACTTTAAGGGCCTATGGCAATTTGGGGCCTACCCAGTTTCAAACGTCTGCTCAAGGCTTGCCTTTTTTAACTACTTCACCACTTAGGTCACTAGCGCCTATTGACCCAATGTGGGCCTCAGCATGTTATGTAACGGTCCTGAGTCGGCCGGTCACCCTATCTTTCAATACCAGAAACTTGGGACATGATGGAAGCAGTTCTGATAGTACTTCATTTTCTGCCTTTGAACTTGGGGACAAGTGAGGACAACAGGGCATTTAGGATGCACAAACAGAGGGTGCTAGAAGCTTTTATCACATAAAAAAATCTTCAAGTGCAAGGAGCACCTTCTGTTTATCGGCTTTTATTGCTCTCCAACAGCTACAGTCGACTCACATTACATTTCGCGGAACAAGCACACGGTGAACAATTCGAGACCGGGCCCCTTTAAGAAGGAAAAAAAGGTGAAATCTGACATACTTTGAATAGACGTTTATAAAAACAGGCTCAGGCTCTGTCCACAAGAGTAACATGAGGTTGCTTGGCAGGCACTGTGGGGATGGATATTTCCAGCTTGTCATAAGACTTCACGGATACATCTTTAACAAGGCATTGCACACAAGGTAGGTCCCTCTTCACACCTCTTCCAGAAGGGTACTCAGAGGGTTAAGTGATGCCGACTTGGCCCTCAAGGGAAACCGCGTGCGCCAACCATTTCCCGAAAGCCAGTGTTCTTACGCAAGCTAGGATAAACAAAACAAGCAGAAAGGACAGATAGCAGTGCCTGAGAAGAGGCTGAAAAACCATATGGAGGAGAGACGACGTGCTGATCCAGTCATAGGCAGTGGTAATGTGTACATTAAATAAAAAGTACCTGTGGAGTGAAAGAAGGAGTACTTGGTCCAGAATCCACCGACTGATGGCAAATCAACGGAGAGCAGGAAGTGAAAGCAGACAACGTACTGGCCAATCAAAAGCATGTAAATTAGAGCAAAGTTGAACAAGCCAATGGTAAGGTCAGGTAAGTAAGGGGAGGGTTCTAAGCCTCTTTTAACAGTTTGTTTTGTTAACAAAAGATTTCACAAGCATGTGGGCAAGAGCGCGCATGCAGGCAAAACCTAAAAAGGAAAAGAACAACCCAGCTAACTCAAACATCAAAAATAATAAGTAAAATGAAAGGGAGAGGCACAAACCCCTGCATGATGCAGTTTTTTCAAGCATGCTCCCAAGCCTCAACCGAAGAGAAGTATTTGACAAAACGTAGCCAGTACCAACATCAGTTGGTACACAAATGTTAGAGGATGGAATAAACTTCTGGTGCCCTCCCTTTAGGTGGATGTCAGCAATTATGAGGATATTGCACAAGCAGCCTTTTCTGGGGGACAGTATGCAGCACTTTACTTGTAGAGGAAGGATGCTAAAATGTTGTAGGTTAGAAACAAGGCCTTTTGCAGGTTATAAACAAGGCCTTTTGCAATTATTTTTTCTTTTTGCAAATGTATACCCTGTGAAATTATATTTGCTACTTTTCTTTTAGACCATATGTTCATAAAGTACTTCTCCCTTTCTTATACACCTTGCAAGGTGTTATAATTATATAACGATAATATCTCATTGCTCTTCAATTACTAAATGCTGCCAGAGTCCTTACTTTTTGAAACGCAAGGAAAACTTCCATTCCCATCACACTCCATTTTTGCCAATGTACCAGAAAACAGCATCTCTGTACAACATTTATCAGAAGGAAAACATCAATCAAGTAGAAAGAAGACTGTTCTTGTAATGGTGGTTAGTAGTGAGAGAGCGTAGCTTATATAATCTATATTAACATAGAATGTTTACGAATTAATGTGTGATAATGCCGTATAGAAACAGATGTAGTGATTTTGCTCAAACGCGCACTTGAAATGTGACCACGGGGAGTGGCCGCCAATGTATACGTGGACTAATAATGATAACTAAAATGTTTATAGGTTGTTATATTGAATACGTTCTATACTAATCATTAATCATTGTGTTATTGAATTTGTGCTGAAATCCTTGTAGGCCTTAAGTTAGCATGAGCCGAAGCTTAGCTGCTTGGCTCTCATATTAAATGTATTTTTCCGATCTTGCAGTATGCTGACTTGCAAAAGGACATGACCTCTTGTTTTCTTCAAACTAGAAGCCGAATGTAACCATGCTAGATCCGTTCTCACGAATTCTTCATTACTTGTAGGGAGATACTAAACAAAATGCAACAGTGTAGATTAATGTAATGTACAAGGTCATTCAAACCGGTGAAGACAATGGAGCTACTGACCAAAAGATGTGCAAAGAATTACAGAAAGATGAAATCATACCGGACGCGCCACCTCTGAAGACGTCAATTATGAAGACCAATGAGACTTGTAAAATAATATGGGGTGAAAGATAAATGACTTAATGCATTTTCTGATAGGTTAAAGATAGTGGGGTATAACAAATGTCCAATAGAATTTTAGGGGAATGTACAACGAAAAAGGGATAAAAACCCATGACACGGGGAACCATTTAGGTGGGTTAGGGAATGCTATTGATTTTATCCAGAAACTTTGTCACTCTGTTTGGTGACTTATTGGTTTGCTTAAGAACCATCCTCGTCCTTAGATTGCCTATTTTACAATTTACCTCCTTATGAGGGAAGTGCCCCGGAGCTGAGTTCTGACTAATGGCGATTTGACTGATGTCCCGAAGACGAAGACTGAACCTGTGTGCTGACCTAAACTTTGGAGGGTAATTATGACAAGGCATTTGTGATAGGTCTGTTTGCTTTTCCTTTCTAGGTATCAACTGCTTACTCTTGACAGAGACCATAGTTAGATTTTTTCCAAATTGTTCTAAATTGTTTTGCATGAAGCCCAACATGCTAATGTTAATCAGTGGTTAGGACAGGTGTTCACTAAACTGACGCAAATAGACAAACGACCGAAACTATGTTTTGTTGAACTGACGCGTTATTGACACTTTGCTAATTGATCTATGTTCACACCATGTTATGTTCTGATGGTTGTGATTCTCGCCTTAATGAAATCTTATCAAAATTGCCATATTGTGACTATGCTATTATGTTTCTTGGTTTTGAGATTAACGCATCTGCTTTTAGAATTGTAATCAATAGGGAATAAAACTCATAAAATTCTACTAAACTAGTGTGGTTATTCATGACTGCAAGGTCATGGTAGTAGTCTTGAATTGATTAATGACTTTGACTAAAGTGAAATGTATTGTTGTGATAAATATTGATGACATTATAGATGTATTGATCGACATATTGATTAGCTATCTCATCCTAAGGTGTCTCTCAACTGGGTCAAAAGATTCATTGGCCTGAAACGAGTCCTGATGTGTAATAAATTATCATAAAGGGACGCGTAAGCAGTAGCTACATGCTGATCGGTCCCTCCAGTGGCCTGCAAAAGTTTGCTTCCCTATGAAGATGCATTACAAATTGATATTCAATCCATTCTTTACTTTTGAAAACCTGGTAAAGATGTTTACATTTACTTCTTGCTCCCCACTATGTATTGCAACTGGGTGATTCAAAGATATAGGTCCTCATTGCGTCTTTGGTTGTCTTTCGTGAAGACCTCCAAAGCAGCGGGTGCCAGGAGACCGCCGGTGCTGGTGGCCTGCCCACCATATTATGGGTACTGCTGGATTTCCGCCACACTTTGGGTGGAAATCCAGCAGTAGTCGTGTTGGTGGGCAGTGGCGCTCTGGCGGTTTCACCACCCGCCCCGCCAGTAAGACACTGCTCGCCATATTGTGGGCCATAAAGCAGCCTGGTGGTGTCCTGCTGGCGGGGCGCTGCCGGCAGTGGAAGCACCCCGTCCCGTTTCCTGCCGGACGACATTCTCCCTGGAACAGGTAAGGGGATCTTCCGTCACGGGAGGGTACGGGTGTGTTGTCTGCATGAATGTGTGTATGCGTGTCTGAAAGTTGAAGTGATTGCGTGTCTGCTTGTAAGTGTGTATGAGTGCGAGTATGCATGTTTGGATCGGTGTGAGTATGCGTGCTTGAATGCGGGTATGAATGTTGCTGTGTATGGATGCATGTGAGTGGATGCGTGTATGTAAGTGTAGGCGAATGGGTGTATGTGTGGTGCGTGTCTGTGTGCATGTATGCGGGGGGGTCGGCGGAGGAGGGCGCTGTGGCCGAAGGGGGTGGTTATCACCAGAAGCCTTTCTGCCACGGTTTTCATTGCGGTGCTACCGTCGCGGAAACCAAGGTAGAAAGCCAGCTCCTAATACGGCCAGCGGTCCTCTGTGGACCGTCGGGTCGGAGATGATCATCTCCGACCCGGCGGTTCCGACCGCCATGGCGGTATGAGTGAAGATGTGACGGGTTGGCAGAGGCCAACCCGCCACACTCAATGTGGTGGTCTGCACTGCCAGCCTGTTGGTGGTGGGACTGCCACGGTCAAGATGACCCCCATAGTGCGCTTTGGGACAATCTAGGGCATCCACGTGATGGCACTTGATTGTAAAATACTTGCTAACAGGAAGCCTGTGTCATGCAAAGACCAAAAATCAAAAGCAATGGCCAAACTAGGAGATTACGTGAACCAGCCATCCAGTTTCTAGACTATTAAATGTACAAAAAAATTAAACTTGTGAAAGGCAGTAAAATCTAACTGCGGAGTCTGGTCAGATAGGTTGCCAGCTGTTCCTCCCAGATAGCACAAACGTAATTATGTTGTACATTTGTGCAGCTAAAAAAAAAAGCACCTAAAAAAATAAACAAAAAAAAATAAAGCTATTGTTATTTTAAACTCTCATTAATTTCTAGCAAGAATCAGTTTGGATATTTACAAGCTGCTGGACCAAGTAGACAAGTAAAACGAAAAGTCACAAAAAAATCCTCCTCCACCAGCCAGACCTACTTGGGGTAGATCAGTTAATAAAAGCACCCAACAATAAGTTGTGATCTGAGAATGAGAAAAAGAATTACAACAAAATATGATCGGCCAAACAAAGAAAGCTCCTTCTTTGGCCAACATATACACATGCTCATCCATGATGATATGGGTTATGTTTGATGGTAATCGAGCAGGGGCCACGCTGCATTTATCCTTAATTCCCAGTAACAAATCCCTAACCTACTCACCTGTGCCACTTGGCTCACTTTGAATCCCTAACCAACCACAGTCTCATGAACTATGTCATAAACGTCCATCACAGATATGCAGGTGGACAACAAAAAATATATTTTAAATTGTGATATCAGTAAGCTAATAAGATAGAGAATGGACAATTGCAGAAAAAGTCTTTGTTGGCAAAAATCGCCTTGGGCTGTACCCTTGCTTAACTTGCCATTATTTGTTTGCCCTTAATGTCCGTCCTTCCTTTAATCCCCAGTGGTCCTGCATTCTAGAATGCCAAGACCCACTGGCTTAAAGACCACCACCTTCTATCAGCCTCTCTCATGACTGGGGGATATTGCTCCCAGGAAGTTTGACCGCTCTTCCTCACGGCGTCTCCCAGGACTGTTCTCACCTTTGTCCTATTTACCCAAGAAGATTCTGATAGCTCCAGTGCGCTTGCCTTGTTGAGAAAAACCTTGTCCATACCCACGTCACATATGCGGTGTGTTCAAAGGCAGAAGTTAAACGTTAGCATAGAGGTCTGACAAATTGCTATTTATTCTTGTACCATGGACATAGGGATTTACTTTTCTTTCTTTTACTGTGAAATGTGAGAGTTTTTGCAAAGTGAACTACGTGACAATCTCGCTGGTGTGAAAACAAAAGCTGTAGGCATAACATTTAAATACATAAAAATGAACTTCTCTGTAAAAATATTTCTGAATATATAAAAAGGAAAACACAAATGAAGTGTTTTTTTTAATTCTTAACTGTGATGGAAACAAAGATTTGAATAGGATCAAAATAAATCAAGATACTTAGTGATGCACAAATGACAAACATTAGCTGAAACATTGTCATTATGGTGCTATATAGATTTATCGGTAAAACTGTATGTCTGTGTAAATTAAGTTTGTTTCAATGGAAAGTGTGCTGTCTAAATGATAGTGCGCTGCACACAATGCTTTCGTAATGGATTTGTGACAATGTGCTCCTAAATGAAACACCAGCTACATACTATCCCCTTTTCACTTTCCTGCTGAATGAGTGTAGCTCATTTGCAACACTGTTCTTTGTGCGATGCTTGGATTTTTCCACAATCCTTACGAGTTTAGTGAGGTGTCATTGATGCAGCAACCCTGGTCTAAAAATTGTTGTAGTACCACTGCCAGCAGCTTTCCCCTACCTAAAGTATTCGGGCCATTTCCTGTAGATACACCATTAGGACATTAGGCCTGACATAATCCTTCATGATGTTAGCCACAACAAGGACCAGTTGCGTCCATCTGTTCTCTGGCTTGCCGATCCATGCAGTGTTGGCGTTTGACAGCCACATCCCCCCAACTAACCTTAGTATACTGTTTGCCCATGTGTCATGGTCATGTATGAATGTCCAAAGAACAAAACAGTGTCCTTGCATTCAAGCATTCCTGTCAAGACACAAAGTTGCACACTCAGCAACATTTCTATTTCACTTTCTATATTTTGTCCATCAATATTGTGGTCACAATATTGTGGCCCTTGAATATTCTGATTTCAAAATTCCCAACTTACACCCTATGATTGACATTTGACCTGGATTCTAACTTGGCATGTGCTACTCTCACTTAGAAGCCAGGATTTGCTTTTTCCATGATTCTAAGCTCAGTGAATGAACTCGGACAGTCAACCTAGTCTGATTGACATCTCCCTCTCATTCACCAGTCCAATAACCTGGCAGAATGCCATCAAGTACTTACAGCACTTAGGTGCTGTTTCGATAAACTGTGAGCAATCTCAATGCACTCGGATCTGGTCTTCCCTGTCCCGTAACTCAGGAGGGAAGGATGTCATCTAGTAGTCAGCAAGAGGGGCCTGCTGCATAATTTCTCCCACTGAGAAAGAGTATGAAGCAACTGTGCTAACACTGACTAGTGTCTCACTTAATTTCTACATCCGCCATTAACTGGCACTTTCAAAACTGCTTAGGTAAGCCAACAACCCAAGGCACTATTGTTTTTCAACTGTGTGCTTTCTTAATCTCCAGCTCAACCTTCCATACATTAAAGGCAGCCACTATGGGGAGTATATCCACCAGTATGATTGTATTGGTGGACCCAGCGTTCACCACTGCTCAGGCTACCTCTTTGTGCACCAAGCTGTACCCATGACTGCCCCAAATCTTTGCTAAGTCAGGAAACAGCTCTAGCTGCTGTGATGACCCACAGACCTCTCCAAATGAGTGCAAAATTAAAATCTGCCAAAATTGTGTTCCACATAAGCAAGTATTGCTGGACCCCTGGTGAAAGCTGTTGTAAATCAAAGCACACCTTCTTCTTAAAGGAAAGTCTTTAGCGAGGCTAGAACATAAATGTGGTTGCTGGCCAGGAATCAACTGCCCAAGCACGGAGTGCTACAACTTAAACAGCTCACATGGAACCCGGAGAAGAATCCATGACTAGATTATACAAAATTAAAACATATTATAACACATCTCCTTCCCGCCCATAAAAATAAATATAAAGTACTTATGAACAAATAAAAAAGAGGGAATATAAATGACCTACTGACATGACAAAAACAGAGATTAAAACAGAAAATTACATTTAATAAGTAATTCATTTATATAAGACAAAATGGCAGTTAAAAATAGTTCAATTAAAGTGATTGGCGGAACAATGGTGTTTAGTTTGGCACTTGTGTATGGCTGACTTGTCAGGTTCTCTTACCAGACACCAATAAAAAAAAAGTACCAACAAAAAAAAAAAAGTGACTGCCGGACCAACTGTCTTGTCTTAGGCCAGAAAGACCTTCAGAGTTTTTATTAGGGGTAAATGGGCATAACTGCACCAGTTATCCCTTAAGTATTCAAGCCATTTGCTCTCGAGAGACACTTCCTTAGCCCTTCCCAAACACGAAATCATCTAAGTAGCACAGCTTGCCACCACCTGGGCACTGTTTATGCAGAAACCATTTGACAAACATACTTTTCATCACTGAGCATTCCATGGATATGCATTTCTCACAGAAAAATTAACATATAAACGGAAAACCAGCAGCTTGAAGCGGTCTGTGTGAACTGGAGTAGATCCGTTACGGCCATCAGTGTGCCTCTGTCGGTTGCCCTCAATTGGTCAGCTGTATCATACAAGGTTGTGTCTGCCACCGAGCACTGCTCCCGACTGATCCTGTCAAACTAAATCCCCTTTTGGATGAGAAAGGTGATGGATTAATCTACATTGCCCGGAATCCGATCTATTTTGTCCCCTTCCTTAAGTGTTGGGGTCCTTTTGGCCACACCGTATCCTCCATATTTTGATGCTCCCATACTATATTTCCCCAAGACTTCATGGACCCTCTTAACATAGCCTTCATTTCCTCACCATGCACTTGTTGTGCCTTCTGAGTCCTACTGGATGAAGACCCAAGCTCTCATGTGCATTAAGGTGTGCAGCTCGGAAACTGGCACCCCTTCACACAGCTGCAGATGCTAGTCAGTCTGCTTATTTTGTGGTGAGGGGCGGTGGGGAGAAGGAAGGGTGCTCTGCCTGTTGGGTATGTTGCTGGAACAATGCAGGTATACAGGTGCTTTGATACCCTGCCCATTAATGTGCCACTGGCAGTCATTTGACCACCCGCTGTTTCCGCATGCTGTGCCATGAACACTGTGGAGTGAAGGACAGTTGTGGCATTTCCCAGCCGTGCTGGCTTGCTCATTTCTGCCCGTCTGCCCACTGACCTACTTCCTTATCATCAACAGCAAGAGAGAGATTTGTGAGTGGGTGCTGCACATGAATGTTGTTGTACGTCTAGGCTGGCCATTGCAACCTTTTGACGGTCACACTCTGCTTCCTCAGATATCACTGTTCTGGTGTGCATCTCAATCAGCTCACTGCTCTTCACGTAGGAGTGTTCCTCAATGTAATGCCACTTCAGCCAATTATGTTGTATAGGACCCTTAGTCCCCCATTTTGTACACTAAGCCCCTGACAGGCTTGTTCAATGTGTGCCAGCCAATTCGATCACATGCTCTGGTCATTCGCTTTTCCTATTCCTCCGCCCACCAGTTTCGGCCGACTTCTTTGAGCCAGCGATCCGGCCCCACAACCTCCTCCTTGCTTGGAGCAATTTCCAGTGCAGTGCTGTAATTTATGGGCCACCCAAACTAAATGATTATAGCTGCCAGCCCTCTAAGCCCTGAGGGCCTCTACTATTTTCTCTGTCAATAGAGGACAAGCACTATAAAGAATTGTTGATGTTGAAACTTTTTCGAGAAGTGCAATTTTGAGTAAAAAAATATTTTTGAATACTAATGATTTTATATTATGAATATTGTAAACCAATTAAACATTGATATTGCATTTGGAATTATTTTATTACTTATAGAAATGTGTTTATTAATGTAATTTAGTCATGTCACATTACTGCAGAGACACCATTTTATTAATATGGGTGCTCATCTTGCTCGCAATTCTGGAGTACAGTGAAATATTGTGATTCGGTTTCTACAAACTAGAAGGTAGCAAATTTGGCTATACTTTATTTGTATTATGCTACCATAATCTTAAACACATCAAGATACGTAAACTATCTATTGAATGTGTGACTTACATATTTTATCACACTCATGCTGAAAGGGTAATTTTCTCTGGAGCAGAAATATCATTAGAACTCTAAAACTGGGTGTGTGCCACGTATTTTCTCTCGCCTTTGGCAACGGGCGGTACTTTGTAAAAATGTCAATACTTTTTTTCATTGCGACTGACTACACAGTGGAGGCTTTGCATAATTTCCTCAGATTTTACTAAATATATGGTTAGTACATGATGAAAAAACACTTTACTTCAAACACCCCCAGGAGCACCAAGTTTAAGCTCGTTAGTAGTGCAATTCTTCCTCGGAATCCTAAAGTAAGCCTACATTTTTCCTAGCATATCTCTCGACGAACTGTTAAATAAAAATAGGTTTATACGGAGGAGAGAAACAGGATGAGAACAGTCATTCTTCAAATTCGAAAGGCGTTATTTACCCTCTGGAATGTTTTTCATCCGTGGCTTGTTAAGGATGACAAGGGAGCGCCAGGTTGTGAACAAGATAAGTGTGTTCCATGAATAAACAGTATCTTATGCTAGGCAGGTCAGGGCGGTTGTGGTCAGCTCCATATAAATAGCTTGACAATTCAGAATTCCGCACACAAACATGTGCCTCATTGGAAAGACTGTGTATTTTCGTCCTATAATAAGTAGGAAGCTTTACACTCAGTTTAAAAAAACATCAGTAACTACGTAAGCCCTATGCCATCTCCAGAGATAAGTGCTCGCCTGAAATGCGGGCATCTGAATTCAAAAGAATGCTGGGCCATCCATCATCCTTTTGTGTTGCTAAAGTTGCCCTATGGGGGAAGGGTATGCCCAGACGTGGGTCCCTTGCTCACTGTACCACTGGATTCAAGCTAGCCTGGCTAATGAAGGGTGATACCCTGAAACCGGTCCAAGGATGCTTGTTTGTGGTCCAGGGAGGACCTGGCTTGGTAGTTCGGGCTGAACTGTTTCCATGAGGAACAGGATCAAGACTGATTTGCATATGGCTGGGTCCAAACTGGGGCGGCATGGTGAGCAAAAGAAGATGGATTAAACCCAGATCTATGACTGGGGGTGAGTTTTTGCATTGTTCAGCACTCCGTCCATCATCCTTTTGTGTTGCTATGGGCACATACACACACAATCAATCACTCAATCAGTAATTTCTAAAGCACGCCTAGCTGCTCAAGAGCCAGCTCTTGAGGCCCTTCCTAAAAACTGTCCTATGTTGTGTAGTGCCTTGTAGGTGTAGATCAGGAGTTTGATGTGATGCACTTCTCTTCTGGGAGCCAGTGGAGGTCACTGAGGTGGGAGAGGTGGCTGTGTCGGGGATGTCCAGGATGAGTCTGGCTGCTGCCTTTCGGATTCTTTCTAGTCTTGACTGCAGTATCTTGGTGATGCCAGCATAGAGTGCATTGCCGTAATCCAGTTTGGTAGTGACAACTGCATGGGTGACTGTCTTCCTCGTGTCGGAAGGGATCTACTTGAAGATCTTTCAAAGGAGTCGGAGGGTGTGGAAGCATGATAACGAGGCGGCATTGACTTGGGAGGTCATGGATAAAGAGGAGTCCAGGATGCTGCCCAGATTGCGTGCGTGGTCAGTGGGAGCGGGTGTGTTTCCCAGTGCGGTAGGCCACCTGGAGTCCTTCCAGGCGGAAGGGGTGGAGCCCGTTACAAGGATCTCTGTCTTGTCCGAGTTGTGTTTGAGGCAGCTGGCTTCAATCCAGGCGGCAACCGCTCTCATCCTGTTGTGGAGATTTCTCTTGGCTTTTACAGGGTCGTCGGACAGGGAGAGGACCAGTACGGGATCATCAGCGTAGGAGACAATGTTTAGCCTGTGTTGTTTGATGACCTTGGCTAACAGGGCCATGTAGATGTTGTGCTGAGTGATGATCCTTGGTGCAGTCCGCACCAAGTATCTTTGGGTTCTGATGTGAACGGCGGTAGTCTGACACTGTGTTCTTCTGGTGAGGAAGGACCTTATCCAGTGCTTCATCGCGGATGCTGATGTCGTGGAGTCTGGCACAGAGGGTGTAGTGGGAGACAGTGTCAAATGTGGCATAGAGGCCGAGGAGGATGAGTGTGGCGGTGCCTTAACGGTCTAGAATGGCGTGTATGACGTCAGTGGCTGTTAGAAGTGCTGTTTCTGTGCTGTGGTTGCTCCTGAATCCAGATTCGGATGGGTCTAGGTTTTGGTGTGCCTCGAGGAAGTCTGTGAGTTGCTGGTTGACTGCCTTTTCCGTTACTTTGGCTGGGAAAGGAAGCAGAGAGATGGGTCCATAGCTTTTCGGCTCCCTTGCGTTGGCAGTGGGTTTCTTGCGTAGCGGGTTGATCTCTGCATGCTTCCAGTCTGATGGGAAGGTGGCAGCCTCAAAGGATTGGTTGCCAGTTTCGCAGAGCTCAGGTGCTATGGTGATGCTGGCTGGGTTGAAGATGTGATGAGGGCATGGATCCGAGGGAGCTCCCGAGTTGATGGAGCTCATGAGTCTTTGGGTGTCCTTTTTGGTGATAGGGGTTCAGGATCTGGTGTGGTGTTGGGTCCATGGTGGTATTTGTGGGCGGTCGGACGGGTTTTGGTTCTTGAAGCCTTCGTAAATGTCCTGGATTTTTCAGTGGAAGAAGGTGGTGAGGTCGTCGCAGAGGTCTTGGGATGCAGGGAGGGATGGATGAGGTGTCTGTCCTGGGATTCACAGCACCACAATGCCACAAAACCCTATGGCCGACATAACCTGGAACGATGGATCTAGAATTACCTCCTCACAGCTTGATTTCCCCTATTTGCTCTATAATGGGTAAATGAGAACGTGTCAGGACAGAGAACGGCCCCTTCCTCTTCATTGCTTTTGGTATCTGGCAGCAGGCAACCACGCATGCCTGTTTAACCTTTACATTCTTCGGTGATGACATCTCAGTTTACACCCTGGCTTGACAATCAGAGTGTCGATCAACCTTTGCTCATCACTTTCAACACGATCGGAAAACTGCTTAGTGGGCATGTAAGAGGAGTGTGCACAGTGAGAAGCACATGGAAAGCAGTGCACCTTCATTCATTAAAAATATAATTTCTTGCAAATATTACATACCCAGTTACAGAGAAAAATAAACACCAGTAACATGCTTGAATAAAAATATCGATAAGGGTGTGAGTGTTTATGCAAGTAGACAAATTGATCAATAGTGAAAACAATTTGAAATAATAAGGCCACCGACAGGTGCTCCCTAGAGTGTTAGGGCACCTGGCATAGTACGAGAACCAACAACGGAGTCTGCGTGTGTGAAGGGGATCTAGAGGGCAGTAAAACCCTGCCACAACACTGGCTTTTTTTGTTAGCCCAATGACCAAAGCATATTAATTCCATGATCACAAAAACAGTGTTCGTCGTATCTGCGTAAAATCCTTCCCCCCCCCCATAGAAAGGGCTTGGAGGGGGACTTGTATATTATCACCACTGACCATGCTCTATTTTGCAGTATGCCCACCCCCCAATAAAAATGCATTCAGTCTAAGCTTAAATTAGCTTTATTTTGTGCATTTTCAGTGTTATTTACATTGTGTTTCTTTCTATTCTGATTCACTTTGTAGATCTTTGATTTCAGTTTCTTGCAATGACTTGAGCGAGAGCTGGCGAGATAAAACTTTAGGCAATGATCAACCAGTTTCAAACCACAACACCAAAACCAGATCACCAGTCAAAACACTCAGAAAACCAGTTTCCCGGAGGGGCTAAAATGAAAGTCTAAAACAATTAAACACCCTAATACTCACAAAATCTTCCAGTGTAAAAAACAGCCGTTGACATTGGTCCACAGTGGCCAGGTTATCTGAAATGTACATAAAAAAACATCAATTAGCAAGCTGAGTTGGCACACTTATTTTATATTTATACCAAAAAGGGCTGTTTGTGGCCAAAACACCTCAAATTCCATGGTACATCTCCATAGTGCCAACACGCAAACACACAAACAGATTATGCACAAGTGGAGGCTGCAACTTTAATATTTCAAACAAAAAGAAGAAAGTTTAGATTAAGTGTGGCCATGTAACTGCAAATATGTTTAATATTAATCCACACCAATACCGAGAAGCTCATTTCGACTTCGGTGGTCTTTTCGTAAGACCGCCAAAGCCGCGGGCGCCAAACACCCGTAAGTGCTGGCAGTCTGAAGGCTGCTATATTACGACGTTGTGCCGATCTCAGGTGGAAATCCAACACCGTCGGCCTGGCGATGCCGTAATAGAGGCGCCAAAGGACTCCGCCCGCCGTATTACGACTCGTAATACGTTGCAGCGGTTTCCTGCACGGCAGTGCTTTGCTGGCGGTGGAAAGCGCAGGGACCAATCCCCTCCTGGACAGCCATAACGCTTTGTCTCCGTTCGAAAGGGGGGGCTGTTGTGTGAATGTGAGTGGTGTCTGCGTGTGTGTATGAATGCAGGGGGGTGGGTGGGTAGGGGGTGCCTGTGTGTGAGTGCGTGTGTGAATGCTGGGGGGGTGTATGTCTGAGTGCGTGCATGCAAGTGAATGTGTATGTCTAAGTGCATGCATGCAAGTGGATGTCTATGTGCGTGTGTGCGAGTGAATGGGTGTATCCGAGTGTTTGGGTGCAAGTGTGTGGGGGTGTTTGTAAGTGAATGCATGGGTGAGTGAATGTAGGTGTGTGGTCGTGTGGGGGGGGGGGGCTGCTGGCGACAGAAATTGACATTCCTGTCAATGGGTGCATGACCGTCAGCATTTATGTGGCAGTGCGACAGCCACGAAAATGCTGGCGGTCTGCCGAGTCGTAATGTCAATGGTAGTATTGGGGCAACTGCTTGGCCAGAGGTGCTCATCTCTGGCCCATCGGTCACACCGCCCTGGCGGTATGGGTGGCGCTTCAGCCAAACCGATAAAGTCATTATATCGCAGTCTTTACCGCCGGCCCGGGGGTGGTAAGACCGCCATCGCAAGTCTGGCGGTCCTTGGACCGCCAGACTCAAAATGAGGGCCTGAGTGCTTATAGGCAATCATCTGTGTAGTTATTAACGATGTGACTGCGAAAATCACTCAAACCTGCTTGCCATTGTTAATCGCTAAGTAATTACCAAATGTATATGCGCGTGCTCCTTCTTACACCCACTCCAAATTGTGGGTCTCCCAACATCTCATGGTGTGGGTCTCAACAAACTAGTGCTTGGCCTACATGAAGAGGCTCTGCACAGCTTGGATCAACAGGATACGGCAAACAAGCCCCAAGGAGCATTTTTCACTAGGGTTTCGGATGGCGATATGGCCAACTGACACCGCAGGCAACAGTTAAATCCTAATGATCACTCTTTTCAAAATAGTCCAAATAATATGTGTGTATGTGTAAGAAAGGCACCTAACCCCTTGCTGCTGCACAGTCTATACTTGAGCTCCCATTTGTTGCATGCTCCACGCAACACGCTGGGGACCCAGACTAGACCATGGCAATAATGATGACAGGACACAATCATGGGGTTAACTAGCCTTTGGCACCAAGCCTCGGGCCTCTTTATTTCCTCGTCCCTTACGTCAGGGGCGTAGCATGAATCACCGCTGCCATCAGGGGAAACACCCGGTCTCACAGTGAGGGTCTCCCCTCGCAGTTGGACGATCCCACAACACAACATTCCTCCTTTACCCACAACTGAAAAAGTAAAAACAAAACAAACAGATCAAACTGCACAACCGGCTGATGAGATTAAACAAAATAAAACAGAGATCACAAAAGCTGTCAAACAAAATTAAAGGGCCCACAGCCGTGAGCTATACTCATTGTGTCTTCATGTGGGGTAGTTCGACCTGACGGACCCCAGATATCAGCCACAGGACCATTGCTGAACCTCTCCAGCACCTGCCTCCAGATGTTCTCTCACATCAGGGCAAAATCTCTCAGCCTGCTGGACGGCTGGGGTCGGGGGTCTCAGATGATACCTTCCAGAGCCATCTCGCAGAGGGACGATCTCGACTGTCACTGCTGGACCACCTCCCACAGATGGCCTCTCACTCCCATCTCTCCCAAGGGGAAACAACGGACCCCACCCGGATACGGCTCTCTGTCTGCCGGGGCGCTCAAAGAGTCCTTCTCAGTGCATTCTAGGATGACTTCATTATCCTCTTGGCTCTCTGCACACTCAGGGGTATCAGACCTTTCATCTGCAAAGGTCCTTGGCTCCCTGCCTTCAGACCGGTAGTGCTTGAAAAATTAGATGCTCCTGGATACGTACTCCTCTCCATGGGTTGCAGTGATCATGGTGAGCGTATCTTCACCAATGTCCATGGCGCTAGTTCAAACTGAAGCTCGCACTTCTCTCCCAGGCGTCGGCTCTTGACTAGCACCCGGTCTCCCACTCTCAGGTGCATGGTTCAAGCATGTCTCTTCCTTGACAAGCAATCATTGATAGGGCCACGTAGGCGCAGCCTCTTCGCTGCTTGCTCCTGCAGGGCTGTGGGTGTTTCGTAATGTGGGTTGGTGTCCCAAATCATCTGGTTTATGCACAGTGAGCTTAGCGGTATCATAGTGGTGGTGTGGGGGCATGAGTCGATACTCCCTCAAGAAGGAGAACAAAGCACAGTCCATGTTCTGCACCTTGGCCACCGCAATCCTCAGAACTTTGTTTAAACTCTACATAAAACATTCATCCTCGTCGTTCGCCTGCGGCCAGCACGGGCGTGATAGTGCGGTGACGGATACCCTTGAATACGGATATTCTGCAAAGTCCTGACTTGAGAACGGCGGTCCGTTATCTGTCCTGGCCTGGCATTCCGAGGGAGATAGTTTGTGGGGTTTTGGGCCCCTGGTCAATAAACCACTGTAAACTGACATTCCTGCAACTGGAGAATCCACTTTTCAATCCTGGGGGTGGTGTTGAGGCTCACTCACTGAATAGTGAAATTAGAGGTTTGTGGTCAGTGTGCACGGTGAAAGGCTGTCCATATAAGTGCAGATGAAAATGGCGGCAGCCCCAATAGACAGATATAGATAGCTTCTGTTTCAATGTGGGACTACCTATGTTCTGTCTCAGTCAATGCTTGACTGGCATAGGCTACTGGAGCCCAATCCCTGTTCTCACCTTGTTGAGATATGATTGTTACCAGTCCGGTGGTCCAATGATAAGTCAGACTTTTTGGACGGGTCAAAGTACACCAGAGTGGTATGAGCAGACAGGGCACATTTGGTGGCACGAAATGTGTCTTTCTGAGTGGGCCCCCATTCCCACGGGGCGCTGGCTTTCGTCAGCTCTCGGAGAGGGGCAGTTAGGCATGCCAAATTCTGCATGAACCTCCAGCAATGCGTGACCATGCCCAGAAAAGTGTGCATTCTGGTGGCTGAAGTGGGTGCTGGTGCTGTTTGGATCTCGTGTACCTTTTTGGGATCTGGCAACCCCTCCGTCTGAAAAGTGATACCCGAAAAATGCAATGTCTCTCTGCAAAAAGGAATGCTTCTCCTAATTCAGCATCAGCCAGTGATCCTGTAGGCGCTTGAAGGTGGCTCGGAGTCGTTCAAGGTGTTCCTCTATGGTGGAGGCATGCACCAGGGTATAGTCACTAACATTTATTACTCCCTCCAGTCCTGCCAGTACCCCCCTGAAAAACCTCGACGACAATGGACACCATGAAGCCGAGACATTTGCATCTTCGGAGTCCCACATGTGTAGAGAAGGTAGTAATGGTCCTCAATTCTGGGGCCAGCAACAGTTGGTGATAGCCAATCCACAGGTCCATCTTGGAAAACAACCGTGATCTGCTCACCTCCACCACAGTCATCCATGGTCGGGGTTAGGTGGCGCTCCGACAGATGGCCATGTTGGGCAGCCTCATTGCAATGCATATTCTCACCCTGCCAGGCTGCTTGGGCTTGCGGATGATGACAATTGGTGAGACCCAGGGAGGGGGTCCATCCACCCTTTTGATGATGTCAGCAAGCTCTAGCTTTCACAGTTCCTCCTCCACCTTGGGACAAGGCTCTCAAGGAGAGTTACACGACCTAGTAATGTGTGACCAAATGGCCCTGGTGGCCTGGAGACTTTCAGGAGACTCTGGCGAAAGCCAGGGCTTTCATCAGAGGCTTCCAGACTTAATGATGAATCCTAGTCTCCTGGGACTAGGAAAGCATATCAACTGGTATGGAACAAATGGGTTTGCTGGTGTCTGGAGAGGGAATGTGACCCTGTTTAAGTCGATGTGGTCTGAGTTGTAGGTTTTTCGTTTGAACTTTTTAGAAAGGGCTTAGCTTATAGAACAATCAATGTATATAGATCTGCTGTAGCTGCAGCACATATTATGGTCAATGACTTATTGGTAGGACAGGACATGATAGTGAGGAGTTAGTTAAGGAGCATTAGGATAGAAAAACCTCCAGGAACCAGGTACAAGTCCCATGGGATGTTGCTGTAGTTTTGAAGTTTATTAAAAGCTTGGATTGCAATGAGAACCGTTCTTTATGAGATTTGTCTCTAAAGCTTGCAATGTTGCTTTGTTTGGTTTCCTTTTGAAGGATGTCCGATGTAAGGGCCATGGAAGTGTCAAGTAGAGTGTTTACCGCTGAAGGTTTAGGCATTCACCTTAAACAGAGAACACAAGTCACTCAACTACCGTATTTTACCCATATGTTGATGAAAGAGAGAAGATATGTGTGGTCAGATGTGTAAAAGAGTATCTCCTATTTTCTTTTACACACCCTTTTAAAGGGGTTTCCTCTCCAACCATTGCAAGATGGGTGAAAGAATTTATATCCAGAGCAGGTGTGGATGTGGATCTGTTTAATGCTCATTCAGTGAGAGGAGCTGCTGCTTCGAAAGCTTGCCTGGTGGGTGTCAGTCTGCAAGATATTTAGCACTGCGCTGATTGGTCTTCAGTTTCTATTTTTAGACGCTTTCATTTTAGGCCAAATGAGAGTGAAACAAAATCTTTGGTTGCAAAGCTTTAAAACTGCATAATGTTAGCCTCCAGGTCTTGACATAAAATGTAGATTTCCATTAGCTTTGGTGTACCGAAAATCTGGATTTTATTGAAGACACGGAGGCTAGTATTATCCCACCCTGTTTTCACCCCTCCCTAGCTCTGCTTTAATTTTTGTGGGACAGATGTAATCCCTTAAGACACTCTGCTCAAGCATTAAGTTTGCGAACCTTGTCTACTGTCGAAATCCTTCCAACTACAATAAAAGTAGGAAGAGGGATGTTGCCATGGACATTTATAACTTTAGATTGTTATTGTTCTGATGTTTGAGGACTTCATAATGGCTGCTGAGTAGTAGCATTTAAGGGACTAATGAACAGACAATCAAGGGTAAGAAAACAAAAGCTTAGGCCAAAACTGACGAAGCACCGTCAATGGGAAAAAAAACCTCACTGACTTGCATAACTTGCCACAATGTCACTAAACCAACGTTCTGATAAACGAAAAACACACACAAATCTCTTTGAATACATGAAACACTACTACTCAAACACGCAACCCAGTTAGAAACATCCCGGTAACACTAAAGAAAACTATGGAAGCAACGGAAGAGCACTATCGCTAAGCAAATTAACTTTTGAGGGGACAAACCACAGTGCCTACAGGTGTTGAAATCATATGACTCCAAGTGTATAAACTGTGCTTGTGCGTGTTTGTACAGTAACAATTTTACTAGACACCTGCCTGTTAGTACTATACAGAGGTACTGCAATATTCCAACCAGCCAACTACAGTAAACCTGGAGAATTAAATTAATCTCATCCCAATCCTATTCAGCACGGTTCATGTTGGCTTAATGAATAAACATGTTCTTTGCATGCATTCCAAAAGTCTGTACATCGAAAGTAATTTTGACTAGGATCCAGCTCAAAGAACTAGAGTTTCTAGACACACACTCCGCATCTCGAGAAACACGGAGAAACTTAGCAAAGTTATAACAATACCTCCCAAAGAAATTGCAGATAGCTTCTGTACATCATCATGTCCCCCTAACCAATAGTTTTCAATTGCTCTTGACCTAATAACCAAACTCACCTACAACTATGCAATTGCCAGGAAGTGCAATGGCTCTTTGGCTATTTTGATCTGGCTCCTAAAGTAACATTGGTGTCCTGCATAGATTTGTTCATGCAAAAAGATAACATGGATGTAACACAATCGGTTTCCCATTTCTAAGTAAAACCTGGTTCACTCATGTCTATACCTGAGAAATGAGTCAAAATACTTTCCCTAAATTGAGAGAAGGGAGTCTTTGTTATGAGGTGGTACATACGTGTTGTCTTTTTTTCAGGGAAAGGAGAGGGGAAAAATTTACTTGAGAATTACATTTAGCTGAAAGTTCAGCAAGGTTAAACTGCCCACGGGAGTTAAGTCGTAAGCCAAGGCTATTTGACTTCACAGCTGAATAGGGACAGTACCTTTAGCTTGAATCAGGCTGACAACAAATCCACTTGACACAAACAACCCCCCACGTTTAGCCAAATGAAACCACTAGAACCACGTACTGCACATATCTTCGGTTCTGCTTAAGTTTATGGACAGCACACAACAATCTGCCAACATAATTAGCAAGGGTGCACCTATTGACAGAACTGACACCAGCAGAGGACATACAACAACAGTCACACTACCTTAAGAACTAAAGATACCATGGGATTTGCAAGGTAAAGGCAGTCAAAGCAACAGGCATATGACTGAAGTCCTTAAATGCCTAAGATTAACCTATATTACATTTCCCACAACACGACTTACACATTTTATTATGAGTCATGAAAGTGAACCTCCAAGAGAACAATTTCACTTTTTTTAACCGCAAGGGAGCTAATGTACATAAAAATTATTCATAATTTTCAGAAAAATAGCAGTTTGCTTGTTTACAAACAATTAACTTCACAAATAAACTAGTAAAAACATATAAAGAGCTAGAATCTCAAAATACAGATTATTACAAACCAGGTCCTTACTTTGGAACAAACCAGTTCTAAATGTTAGTTTGCAGTTCAGAAGACAATTCAGAACAATAATCTCTAGTGATGATGTATATTTTAACCATTATGGAATTACTAGGAGCAAATGGGTATAAAAGTATTTCTTAACCCCCACATCAGGGATTACATCATTAAAACTACTGATCGCCAAAAAAGAAATCACCATCTTTAGCTACGCTGGATTTTCAGTCTGAAGATAGCATGACATAGCAGTGCCTTTCAAATCAGAGTGCTCAATTTGAGAGCAGAAATAAATCCTACCATAATATGGATGGATGCTTCAAGAGCCCAGATCTTTTTAAACAATCAACCATCTCACCCATCAGACTAACTGTATAAGTACACTTATGCCATGTCTGTGAAAATAAATGTGGGCCAACAACCCATTACTTGGAGCACCTATTCCCAATACACAAATAAGTATTACTACAGCACAAAGGTCAGTCCTGGTTATTACCACAGTACAGAGAAATTGACAGAAAGGCACTGCCTCTCAGATGGCACACTACAATTAATTTGCACAGAAAGAATAACAAGGCTTATTCAGGGCAAGCTTATCTCATTAGATAAATGGAACTCCTTGCCCCTGGTTCTAGATAAGCATCCGTTTTTCCAATTAAATACGTATGAAAAATGCCCTGACATCAATCATGTATAGAGAAGCACAGCGTAACATGCTATTTATAACTACTGCTGATGGGTGGGTCATAATAACAAACATTGCACGCACATTACATACATCAACATATATAAACATACATACAGCACTACCAAATGGTTTAAGGATACCAGTGTGTGCCTGCCTTTTGCAAGAATGTAATGCCATGTTAGACATCCATGATCTATTCTGCATTAACTTAATGATGTACATGGTCTTGGAGCTATGGGGTACCTTATTCACAGGGATGTGGAATTCCTATTGCCCGACACCTGGGACATATCGTTTGGGGTCAAGGGCAAGTTTTCATGTTTATTTTGTCCTTTGGACAAGTAGGCCCAGGGGCCTGCAGCACAAATCCTTTGGCTGCCAGTTTAGAGAGAAGGGAACTGTCTACAGTTGAGGTAATATGAGTGTCCATATGTTGATGTTGTTCGAAATTGTATTTATGGTTCATTAATAAAAAGCCTTAATTATTAGGGTGAGTGGTGTAAATAAGGTCACAATGCACTACTGACAGTGGTTCCAGGAAAAAAATAAAGAAAAAAAAACTGTTAAAAGAGTGTACACACATTTTGAAAAGTTTAACAATATGAGCCTAAGTATAATGCTCCCAGAATGCTCTCCGATTAGATGCAAATGTTTGCAGAAGCTTTCTTTACTTTCAAAATAGAAATGGTGGGGAAAAAATGCAAGTAGTTAAAAAAAACATTTCACTACTGTGAAATTTTAGGTGCTATTTCTTTGAAGCGTCATTTAATAAAATGTATTGATGCATGCTAGTATTTTCAAATAATAGTCCTAATGGAAAATCAGTATAGCCATTTTCCACAAGATTATGGGAAGCATGAAAATTAACAAGCACTGGCAAAGCTAACTGATCCGACATTTTTTGTGAGTGTTTTGGTTTCATTAACGGGTGTCTTGTTTTGACATGGCTTTTGTACCACTTTATTGTTGTGGGAGCTGCCATGCCCTCACCATTGTAACAAACACTAACAAAAAGAAAACCCTCCAGACTCACTCAGAGTAGGTGCTGTTCTGGGGTGGCTCCCTGGAGGGGGGGCCTCGGGCCTTTGTTACACCACTGGTGTGGCAATGTGTGCTTTTTGAGACCAAAACCTTTTGTTTTCCTTTTTGCTTGTGTTTGTTACTGCCATAATTTGTCGTTGCACTACATGGCACCAAAGGGACAAGTAGAAGTTTTTTTTTAGAGGACAAATAGATTTCAGAAGCAACCTGTTCCATGGACAAGTGGATATTTAAAAAAATTCCACACCCCTGTATCCACATCCTTGGATCTGTGATTGTGGCATACCACACCGTCAAATTTCCCTAGTACATTTTCCTGGGTTCTGCAACCAAGCTCCACAGTGCATCTATCCATACCACTGCACCTGTCCTACAATTATAGCAGCTCTCAAGTACACATATGTTTTACCTGTCCCAAGCACAAAACCTAACCTTAGCTGATCCTATGCTTCTCACAAGCTCAGGGCTATACCTGAAACACACCACTCCTCACTGAGCATAACAATCTGTCTATAAATACTGGTCCTTTGTCTAAAAATTGGCTCAGTTAGTTAAATGCTCACCACTATCACCGGCTGTGAACTACATCACCCAGTTAAAATTTTAGCAAGCACAAGTCAGCAGTCTATGCTTGCAGAGTTCTGCAAATTGAGTACTATTAAATAAAATAACTCTACCAGTTACATAAACAACAAGTTATTACGTATACAACCCAATGCTGTACTAGGTCATAAATCCACTGTTGTGGCAATCTTCAAACCGGCAAAGTCATTTAGCTGTATCTTAGGGCCAGATGTAGCAAAGTAAAATTTTGCGAGTTGCAAATTGCGAGTCATACCGACTCGCAATTTGCAACTCGCAAAATGTTATGCAGAAAGGGGTCTCAGACACCTTCTGCGACTCGCTATGGGGTCGCAAAGACCCACCTCATGAATATTAATCAGGTGGGTCGCATTTTGCGACCCCATAGCGAGTCCATGCACTCACATGGATGGTGGCCTGCTGGAGACAGCAGACCTCCATGTCTGTGACTGCTTTTTTAATAAAGCAGTTTTTTTTTTCTTTTTGCAGCCCTTTTTCCTAAAAGGAACACGAGTTGCAAAAAGAAAAACTTCAGAAACCATTTGGTTTCGTTTTTTTCGGCATTCACAAAGGGGAAGGGGTCCAATGGGGACCCCTTCCCTTTTGCGAATGAGTTACAACCCACTTCAAGTGGGTGGTAACTGAGAGTTGGTTTGCGGTCACAAAACAACTCAGCATGGCGATGCGGTCGCAAATAGGAAGGGAACACCCCTTCCTATTTGCGAGTCGCATCCCCAAATCGCATTAGGCTGTTTGCATGGCGCAAACTGTGTTTTTTGCAGTTTGCGACATGCAAACAGCTACCTACATCTGGCCCGAAGTTCCCTGTAGTACATACTACATTTTCTGGTGCAATATCTGTGCTGTACCAGTCTAATGCATTCGCTCACTGCTGCACCGGATTTTAAAGTTGTAACTAATGTCCTTAGGTGGTGACTGTTAGCACGGCTGACCTTAATAAGTAAGCTTACAAAGGGACGCGAATAGGTTGATGAACCTTTTGACTCGCAATTAAGATATTCTTACCATAGCTCCAGTACATAATCAATACACAGTTATCAATAAAGGCAGTAATAGTCACGCACCATGACCTTTCAGTCATGAATAACCACACCTCTTAGTAAAAGTTTAGAATGTTTATTTCCCTATATTAACAATGGTAAGGTCATGCAAATTAATCTAAATATAAAATGAAACACATACAAAGACAACACTGGCTGTCCAAAGCTGTGGAAGAAACGTAATCTAATGAAAGCTTGAACAACAACACATTATAAGGTTATGGTGCAAATCAGTAACAAAGTCAACTGTGTCAATGTGATAACATACATGAAATTTAGCAGAGAAATTAATCAAGTATTAGTCCCTGTTATCACAAGTCAATTGTGAGAATCCTTAACAAGCATCAGATTAGCGTCAGCATGTTAGGCTTCATGCAAACAATTTAGTAACACAAACATCTAACTATGGCTCTATCAAAACAGCGCCTTTGGTACCTAGAAAGAAAAGGCAAATATGCATAATAATCACAGTTAGGTTATATCTAGCCTCAAGGTGGATCAGCAAAGTAGAATCAGTCTTCGTCCTCAGGACAGCAGTCAATCAGCAAGGCTTCAGCATCAAAGGTCAGGAAAGGGCAAAGTCTTTAAGCACTTCTCTCGTCAAGATGCACAAGAAATGATTGACCTTTCGGCCAGCAAGAAAATGGGCAATGGGCAGAATGACTGTCTTCTCTCTGTGTACTCTTCTTAAGTCAAAACTGCTAAAACTACCCCCCCCCCCAAATCCCTACTGGTTAATTGTATGTTCACACTTTCTCCAATAAATCTAAAATCAAAAATCTATAAATTCTAATATTACTCCGTTCACATGTCGTTGATTGGTTGGTCTTGCAATGTTCTCATCATCCGGCTTGTCAGGTGACAATATTGTTGCTACTTCTACTCTAGCCAGTATCTTCATAGTTCTTGTCCTGGGAAAGTCAGTCTTACACACATTACACATAAAATGTTGCATTAGTAAGAGTATCATCTCCTAGCAGTCAGTTCACACGAGAAGCTTCTGTTATGAGCACATTTAAAGAACACAATAGAAATTCACAGTTTAACTCACTTGGACAGCCATTTTATTAAACGCTAAGAAATACAGCTTTTACATGTGGACTGGCAAGTAGGCCAAGACATTCGCTAAGTTAAGGCAAACAATTAATAAAGCTGAAGTCATAACCCTCAATATGACATATTACTGCATTAGTCTAACATATATTCAATATTTCATAAATATTTAATCAATGATTAGTACATTTCATTAACATTGGTGGCCATTCTTTGTAATCCCATTTTCAAATGTGTGCATTATTTTTCTGCGTCATTTTATGTTCTACATAGACTTATTTATTCAGAATACATAAACACTCATTAATAAACACTGGTGCATCAGATTTTAAAGTTGTAACCAATGTCCTTAGGTGGTGACCACAGTGGGGTACTTTCTTTTTGGCTTAGCCAGCACTGCTGTGTCTGCAATCGTCCACGCACTGAGCCAGTATACATACCTGTCCTGTTATTACAGTAAATAAATGATCTCGCTTCCGTACCTGACCTAGGCTCGATGTCACACCTACACTGCTCTTGTACTCCGATAGCTTTACCTATGTTCCTCGTAGCTAAGATCATAGTACACTCCATATTTATGGCACGGCGCTAGCGGCATTTAATATACTCATCGCAACTGAACCTTCTCCTGGACACCAAATACATCCCCAAACCTACACTTACAACTAGTGTTTGTGGCTTTCAGCCGCGGACGGGGGCTGCCTTGTTGCTCGGAGAACGGGAACCCCGGGGTCGGTTCATCTTCCTCTAGGGGAAGACATCAGCAGCGAAGCCAGTCCCCCGCCCCAGACAATCAGCGGCTTCAGGGGTGACTGGGCAAGCACGGCCCAGGATGAGCGCCTGCGCCACCGGGGGAAAGGAGCGTGGGCCGTGGGCATTTAGCCCGGAGCACCTCACCCCTCCCTCGGCTCACCAGGCATCGACGGCGGCGGCAAAAACAGCAGTGCCTGGCCACGGGCCCCTGTGTGAAGCCAGCGAGCACCACCAGGCAGAAGCAGCCTATCGCCGAGCTACAGCTTCTCTTCCCTTCAGGCTGCCCAAGTACTTCAGCAACGCTAGGTTTACCAATCCATCAGCCGAACCAACGTTTCCATACACAACTTCCGAAATCGGACTCAGGTGAGATGTAAAATGTCAGCCATGTTGAAGTGGAGAATGTTGCAGGTGAATTGGTCAAGTAAAACATTACATTAAAAAAAAAATCATTTTGAAAACAGTTCTAGAGTTGTTTTAATCGAATTGCTGTTTCTACGTAAAGTACTTTAAAATATGAGTATTTGGCAACTGTACAATTTCAAGTAATTGTAACTTCGAAAGGAAGGAAACCAGGGTAACAATTTAGAATGGAACACGAAATGTCACTTTTAGAATCAGGCTAACTTTTTTTGCTACATGAATACTTTATGTAGGAAGATGCAGAACAAGACCTTACAACCGTCTACTTCCTTTGATTCAGTGAATATTCAACAGCCTGTTTTGCGCCTAGCTATAAAATGGTTACTATTATTCTATGTCAGGACCGGAGGCTTCGGATTATGCTTCTCCTTCTTTACTTCTTATTATTTTCAACATACTGCAGCCAATAAAAATGTAACTTTTATAAAAACCATAAATCCCAAAATGCACCCAGTTAGTCAGTCAAATAACTTTATTCGGCAAATGCCATAAAAGTACATACAAAGACACATATTCAAAACTGTAAATAATATAAAACACAAAAACCGTAAAAACAATTCATAAAAACACCATGTAAACATCGGAGTTAAAAAACCCTTAACATGTAACAAATAAGTATACTAAAACATAATTAAGAATCGCTAAAACAAAATTTACAGATATTATCTCAAAATAGAAAGCTCTCACAAACATATAGAGATTAAAATGGAGTAGACCTTTTCCTAATACTTAGAGAAGCTGTAACAAAATTTAGTACGTGGTGACAAGTTTGGATATCTGTCAATCTCTGAAAATAGAAGAGAGCTTCCTTATAATGGATAGGTCTAAGATGACATAAAATAGGTAAAATAAAAGCCTTTCTAGGAGCAGCATATAGAGAACAAAAGAGAAAAAAATGTGTGGTACTCTGCTTTGATTTAGAATCACAGGGGCCGGGTGGTAAATCCTTTTTCCAGAAACATGGTTTGGGAAAGGCTACCTTAAAATGAATCAAATTAAATAAAAAAAATGTTAAAAGAGAGGTTATTTTAGAACTTGAAAACCAGATCAAATAAGGTTCAAGACATGAAACAGTTACAATCCGGATATAGGGATCAAAAGTTTTGAGTTTCAGGGAGCTATAACATCTCAACTCTAATATGTGCTCAAAATAAGTTGACTTCAAGACAGACCTAGAGTTTGTAGTTAACAATTGGGGTTCTTCAAACATATATCTGATCCCTAGCTTCTCAAAGGAGTTTTGCAGGAACACAAGCCAGGGAATCCTGTTTGAGTTGTCCAATTGGAAGCAATCAGAAATGCAGTCTTGAATAAGCTTTGCCGCAGGGTTCAACCAGCATCTGATCCAGAGCAGTAAAGGAGTGATAGAAACCCTGTCCTCCAAAAAACACTGGCCAGTTTCCTCATGACTGATGATGTTTGCTATACATTTTGGAACCGTCAGTAGTCTACGCAGGAATTTATTTTCAGCACTTTGGAGAAAGGGTATTTTGTTGTAGCTCCAAACTTCTGCCCCGTATAGGACTGCTGCGGCACACTTGGAGTTATAAAGTGTTTTCATCTGTGCGAGGGGTCTGTGACCTAATTTACTAGTAAAGCGAAAGATCGCTTCATTATTCCTTATCAGCTGTTGGAACTTGAAATTGATATGAGTCAAAATGCACCCATGACATCAGCTCTTCTGCACCAATCACAACACACTAATCCGTATAAAGCAGCGAGGAACCATAAACCGTCCTCTTTCTTTGCTGCTCGCATGACAGATAAGGGCCTTTTCATTAACGTTTCCTTAATGTTGGTTGTTTCTTTATTTCACACTATTCGGCGATACTGCCTCGCTGGGTGGCGCGGTGAAGCGAGTATCCTTACAACGCTGCCCACGCTCACCCACTGCTTCAGCAGCATTGCTTGGGGCACCAGGCCGGGTGCAAGGAGGCGGAGGGATGGTGTGCTACGGTGCGAGGACAGCTTGTCCTCTTTCTGGCTCGCTGCCCGCGCACAGGCACAAAGCGCTGCTGGTCTGTTTCACTGTCAGAAAGTGACAGAGAGCCCACGCCTCGACTCAGCAGACTTAGAGTCGGCTCCCGTTAACAAACAACGGTCGAGCAGAGCGTCTCTCCTACGCCCGTTAGGCTGGGCTGCATTTTGGATATTACAGGCTCTCTCCTGAGGGGTTTTCAAACCAGCACATACTGATCAATATCAAGTTTGCCAACAAACTTATCCTCTGGTAATTTTCAAGCCTCCTGAGCGGCATATTGATTATGGGCACCCCCCCTCTTTTGATGTATACATCTCTACTTACAGATTTAGTACAGACTACCAAGTCCATACCACCATAGCCTCTGTGTTGCGAACTTGCAGATCATGGCAGATAGACAGATCTCCGACGAGACAGCTCTCTACCAAGAGCAGGAATACCTTCTTTTGGCTGAAGACTTTGTCCATGCTCTGAATGCTTCAGTGGCCCAGTCAGTCAACAGGGCCCTTGCAGTGGCGCTGCAGCCAATTGCTAGGCAATTAAAAAGATGTGCACTAACGGTCCCGCCCTATGGCCAGCCTACCCCAGGGCCCTCCGCTCCCCAGACAGACAACCAGGCTCCCCGCCCCACGACTTGGCCCCACGCAGCCCCTTTGGCCCGACTGTCCCAGACTATGGTCATGGACCACGAGTACTCAGCACAGCCCTCCACCAGCACCCAGGTTATGTCCCTTCCTTCACCTGACATTCTGTCAGATGAGTCTCTTTCTCCACATACCGAATCAGACAATGATTCTCCACAGCCAAAATGACAACAACGTTCCCCTGATGGCCCCACTCTAGCTTTCGAGGCCTCGGAGACCTATTCCCTTCTTAACTTTGATCCTGAGGCAATAGTGCACCCTAGATCCTCAGACTGGACACCCCTTCCAGCGGTCACAGACTATGTACAGTCATGATTAGGAAAACCACTAGACAAAGAGGTGCGGAACCGACTTAGGTCCGAGTGTCCCCGCCCAGATATTCCAAACAAGGTAGCCCTTACCCCCGAATTGGACCCCAATTTGGCCATCTTCACTAAAAGGTCCTCAAAAGACCCAAAAAAGGGTATCGACAGGTCCCGGAAAATGTGTTAGGACAAAGTTCTCGATATGACTGACCCCCTCTGTAAAATCTTAGATCTGGCTGTGGCAGCAAAAGAATCTGGCTCTAGCAGTGATCCGGATATCTTAGAAGGATGGGCTCAACGGGCTTTATGTATGCTCGGAAATGCAAATTGCACGCTCTCCATAGAGAGAAGGAAGTCCATATTGATGCGCATAGATCCCAAGTTAACAGAACTAGCCACAGCAGAACCAGGTCCTCTGGTGGATGGTCTCCTGTTTGGGGACAAGTTCGTTAAGGATCTTGGGAAGTTCGTTCACACCTTCACAGCGTTAGATAAAGCCCAGAATTCTCTCAACAAAGTGTTCAAACAGCGCATTTTTACCAGGGACGGCACAAATCGAGGGCATCTGTCTGGCCGCACCATCTCCCGCAGCTCTCTCACAAACTACAGTTCATTGAGAAGAGGCTACGCAACCCAGACCAGGGACACCTTCTATCCTGCGAGGGCACTATCAGGACATGCCAGCTTCAGTCGCGGCTCCTGTCCCCAGTACAACGCCAACTTTAGCGCCACCTCTCAAGGTAAGGCTGATATCACCATTGGCAGTAGTCTTGGGGGGGGGCAGGACCAGGCAGTTCTTCCACAATTGGGGTCTGTTAACTTCCGATCACTGGGTTCTGGAGACGATCACAGGGTTTTATCTATAATTTTTTGGGGAACCACACCAAACAGTCATTCCACAGCTGATTCATTTTTCACCTCTCGACCACAACTTTAGCCAGCAAGCGGCAGACCAACTGTTAAGCAAAGGTGCGATCGCCCCTTGCCGGATTGATCCATCGGGTTTTTGCAGCAATATATTTACAGTGAGCAATAAGAGAGGGGGTTCCCAACTGGTGATAAATCTGAAAGATTTCAACAGTTGGATTATTTATCGGCACTTCAAAATGGAGGGGATACATTTACTCAGAGACACAATCAGGGAAGGGGACTGGATGGTCTACATGGATCTCAAGGATGCCTATTTATCAATCCCAATATTTCACCCACACAGGAAATACTTACAGTTTCAGTGGGACAACCAATTGTTTAATTTCAAGGTCCTTCCCTTCGGCCTTTCTTCGGCGCCCTGGTGCTTCACCAAGGTCATGCGTCCGGTAGTAGAGAAACTTCAATCCAGAGGGATTCAAATGATAGTCTATCTCGACGACATTCTTCTCATGGCGCAGGACATTCAGGGGGTCATTCTGACCCCGGCGGTAATTACCGCCATGGCGGAGGTTGGCGGTAGCACCGCCAACAGGCCGGCGGTGCTCCGACGGGCATTCTGACCGCGGCGGTACAGCTGCGGCCAGAAGCGGAAAGCCGGCGGTGTACCGCCGACTTTCCGCTGCCCGTCAGAATCCTCCATGGCGGCGGAGCGCGCTCCGCCGCCATGGGGATTCTGACACCCCCTACCGCCATCCTGTTCATGGCGGTTCTCCCGCCAGGAACAGGATGGCGGTAGGGGGTGCCACGGGGCCCCTGGGGGCCCCTGCCGTGCCCATGCCAATGGCATGGGCACGACAGGGGCCCCCGTAAGAGGGCCCCACAAAGTATTTCAGTGTCTGCCTAGCAGACACTGAAATACGCGACGGGTGCAACTGCACCCGTCGCACCTTCCCACTCCGCCGGCTCAATTCTGAGCCGGCATCCTAGTGGGAAGGTTGATTTGCCCTGGGCTGGCGGGCGGAGTTTTGGCGGCCGCCCGCCAGCCCAGGGCAAATCTCAGAATCACCGCCGCGGTCTTTTGACCGCGGTGCGGTGTTCTGACGGCGGTACCTTGGCGGACGGCCTCCGCCGTCCGCCTAGGTCAGAATGACCCCCTCAGTCCCTTATGCAGCACCTCGAATGGACCATTCAACTTCTACAGAATTTAGGTTTCCTGATCAATGCCACCAAATCCAAACTGACACCTTCTCATCAAATGGAGTTCCTGTGATTCCAGATAGACTCTACCACCTCCCTTCTGTCCCTTCCAGTCCAGAAATTAAACGTAATCCAGAAGGAGATACGGTTAGTCCTTCACAAAGACAGGATTTCCCTCAGGATTTTAGCCAGAATAGTGTAATTACTAGTGCCCTCGAATCAGGCGATATTTCCAACCCCCTTACACTACAGGGCTCTTCAGCGTCTCAAGATCCACCACCTTCAAAAGGGCCTAAGTTACGCAGAGCTCATAGATCTCACTCCAGAGACACGCAATGAGTTGCAGTGGTGGCTGGATTACATGGTGGCCTGGAACGGCAGAGCCATTTTTGGATCTCCCCCGGATGTTGTCTTAGAATCAGACTCCAGCAGGTGGGGCTGGGTTGCTCGATGCAGCACCATCTCCACCGCGGTCGATGGTCTCGCAAAGAATTCTCTCACATCAAATAGACCAGTTGTAGGAGGCTGGCCTGGCTTATAGTGGGTACCTGATGGTACTTACACCTTGTGCCAGGTCCAGTTGTCCCTTATTAGTAGATTAGTAGTGTTCTAGCAGCTTAGGCTGATAGAGGTAGCTATAGCAGAGCAGCTTAGGCTGAACTAGGAGACATGCAAAGCTCCTACTATACCACTTATATCATATAGGTACTATATCATAAGAAAGACAAAACCTTTACTAAGGTACTTTATTTTATTGACAATGTGCCAAAAATATCTCAGAGGATATACTCCCTTAGGAGGTAAGTAAAATACACAAAATATACAAACCAAAATCAGGTAGGTAAAACAGTCAGAAAGTCGTGCAAACACTGCAGAACACAATAGGATGCAATAGGCCTAAGGGCAACGCAAACCATTTACTAAGAAAGTAGAATGCGAACCACGAATGGACCCCTAGGCTAGTGTAGTGTGTAGAGGGTCGCTGGGAGTGTAAGAAAACACTAAGGGTGTCCAAGATACCCCACCCCAAGACCCTGGAAAGTAGGAGTAAAGTACTACTATTTCCCCAGAAACACACTAAAGTCATGATAGGGGATTTTGCAAAGACCACAACAGACTACAACACACTGAAGACGGATTCCTACCTGCAAAGGAAGGGGACCAGGTCCAAGAGTCGTGGAAGTGTCCAGGGGGGGCAGGAGCTCACTAAACCCCGGATGAAGGTGCAAAATGTCTGCCTCCAGATGGAAGGAGCTGAAGATTCTGCAACAACAAAAGGTGCTAGGAACTTCTCCTTCGTGCAGAAGATGTCCTAGTGCTGGAGGATGCAGAGTTGTTTCCATGGTAAAATACCGCTAACAAGCCTTGCTAGCTGCAAGAGTCACGGTTGAAGAAAAAGGGTGCTGCCCGGGCCCAGGAAGGACCAGTAGGTCGTCACCTAGGAGAGGAAACAGAGGGGGGTCTCAGCGACGTAGAGAGCCCACGCACAAGAAGGTAGCACCCGCAGAAGTTGTTGAACATGGGTTCAAGAAGTCTGAACACAGCGGTCATCTCAACACTGCAAAAGAGGGTCCCACGACACCGGAGATCAACTCAGGGAGGTTAGCATCGCAGGACAGAGTGCTGGGGATCTAGGCTTGGCTGTGCGTTTTGGCGAAATGTGCACAGAAGCCCTTGTAGCTGCAGTTCACACGGTGCACAGGATTACTGTCTGGAGAGGGGAGGCAAGGACTTACCTCCTCCAAATTTGGACAGTTGGACCACTGGACAGTCTGGGTCACTTGGGTCCACCACCTTTGTTCCAGGGGCCACGCTTGTCAGGGTGAGAGGGGTCCCAGAGTACCGGTGACGCTGAAGTTTGGTGCCTGCTGAAGCAGGGGGAAGATTCCGTCGACCCACAGGAGATTTCTTCGTGGCTTCCAGTGCAGAATGAAGGCAGGCAGCCCCCAAATCATGCAAATCATGCACCACCAGGAAACAGTTGAGGAAGCTGGCAAGATTAGGCGCTACAATGTCGCTGGTAGTCTTCTTTCTACTTTGTTGCAGTTTTGCAGGCGTCCTGGAGCAGTCAGCGGTTGATCATTGGCAGAAGTCAAAGAGAGAGGTGCAGAGGAACTCTGGTGAATTCTTGCAAGTCGTTATCTGAGGAAAAGCCCACTGGAGAGACCCTAAATAGCCCTCAGAGGAGGATTGGCCACCTAGTCAGGTAAGCACCTATCAGGAGGGGTCTCTGACGTCACCTGCTGGCACTGGCCACTCAGAGGCCTCCAGAGTGCCCTCAACCCGTGGACCCAAGATGACAGAGGTCCGGGACACACTGGAGGAGCTCTGGGCACCACCCCTGGGATGGTGATGGACAGGGGAGTGGTCACTCCCCTTTCCTTTGTCCAGTTTTGTGCCAGAGCAGGGACTGGGGGTTCCCTAAACCGGTGTAGGCTGGCTTATGCAAGGAGGGCACCATCTGTGCCCTTCAAAGCATTTCCAGAGGCTGGGAGAGGTTACCCCTCCCCAGCCTTTAACACCTATTTCCAAAGGGAGAGGGTGCAACACCCTCTCTCAGAGGAAATTCTTTGTTCTGCCTTCCTGGTACTGGGCTTCCCAGACCCCAGGAGGGCAGAACCCTGTCTGTGGGGTGGCAGCAGCGGTAGCTGCAGAGAAAACCCCAGAGAGCTAGTTTGGCACTACCCGGGGTCCATAGTGGAGCCCCGGGGATGCATGGAATTGGCACCCCAATACCAGATTTGGCATGGGGGGACAATTCCATGATTTTAGACATGTTACATGGCCATATTTGGAGTTACCATTGTGAAGCTACATATAGTTCTTGACCTATATGTAGTGCACACGTGTAATGGTGTCCCCACACTCACAAAATCCGGGGAAATGGCCCTGAACTATGTGGGGGCACTTTTGCTAGTGCAAGGGTGCCCTCACACTTAGTAACTTTGCACCTAACCTTCAGCAAGTGAAGGTTAGACCTATAGGTGACTTATAAGTTACTAAAGTGCAGTGAAAATGGCTGTGAAATAATGTGTGCGTTATTTCACTCAGGCTGCAGTGGCAGTCCTGTGTAAAGGTTTGTCTGAGCTTCCTATGGGTGGCAAAAGAAATGATGCAGCCCATAGGGATGTCCTGGAACCCCAATACCCTGGGCACCTAGGTACCATATACTACTTTCCTACACCGGTTCTTTTCTTGGAGACCGGATCCCATAGCCATAGCCTCGGACGCGTTCCTATAACAATGGACAGGTCCGCTCCTCTATGCCTTTACCTCATTCATAATGCCTCCGAGAGTGGCATCTCAGGTTCTACAACACTGAACGGAATTGATTCTGGTCTCATCTGTTTGGAGAGCACAGGCTTGGTTTCCTCTTCTGTTAGAACTATCCCGAGATCTTCCGGTGCGGATCCTGACCAGTCCCAATCTTTTTTTGGACCCGTCAGGACAACCTCATCCTCTCATTGTGCAGAACAAGTTACAGCTCATGTATATGTAATGGCAACTTCCCATTTTCTCTGAGTAAGGCAGATAAGCAGCCAGCTCAGAGTGAAACAGCATGTATCATTTCTAACTTTGGAGTGGAGACGCAAGGAAGACTTGAGACTTATCATTTTCTCACACAACTTCCAGTCTTCTTTTTTGAGACTACCATGAACGAGTTACTCAAAATTATATTTCTGAGGCATATTCTGTCTCCTTTCTACATTCATGGCACTTTCCAGACTGCACCTTCGCTTTGAGCCTTGAAAAAGTTACTTGTTGTGACAAAACACTTGTTGGCTTGCTTATGCAACAATGTTCATCCAACTGAGTACGATGGCTGTGGTTAAGGAATGTTAAGGACTGATTTAGCTATGTACTTTTTGAGTGCGGCAGTGGCTGTAATTAATAAGTTACAGCTCATGGCCTGGCGCATTTCAGGCAATGCTGGTGTTTGCTGAGCCTTTCAGAGAGAGCTGTTTCATTCATCGCAGCCTCCTGGGCAGACTCCACTCATAAGCGATATCTATCCACCTGGCGTAGATGGGTGGGTTGGTGCAACTCATGGGACCTGGATCCCTTGGGGGGCCCCATTACATATATAATCAATTTCTTGGCTTAATTGGCTTCAGAAGGCCTGAGTTACTTTTCAGTCAATAACCATAGATCAGCCTTTTCAGCTGGACATACGTCTATAGAGGGGAAATCAGTAGAGGAACATCCAATGGTGAGTAGAGTAATGAGGGGTATTCGATTGGCCAATCCTCCACAACCCAAGTATGCGTATTTATGGGATGTGTATATCATGCTAAAATTTTTGGAGAGATGGCCATGCAATGCAGATCTATCCAGATAACAATTGTCAGCAAAACTAACCATTTTACTGTGCCTCCTCTCCTGCAGGAGAGTTTCGGACGTTCACGCCCTGGATATTGCAGGTAGAGTATATTCTCCTGACGGTGTTACTTTTTCCATATCCCAGAGAACAGAAACCTTTTCCAGGCAAGTAACCTATCCTAGATTCCCAGAAAATTCTAAACTATGTATTGTACAATGTTTAAGAGAATATGAAGATCAAACCAGGGAATTTCGTCAATCTCCTGGTGTCAACTACTGATTGCTCTGCAGAGGCCTTTTTTAACCCCATGTCTTCAGCTACGTTGGTGTGCTGGGGGAAGTTGATTCTGTCGGAAGCAGGTATAGATACATCCGGATTCCGGGACCACTCTGTGAGAGGGGCAATGGCCTCAAAATCTTATTCTCTTGGGTCTCAACTACAAGACATAATGAGGGCAGCAGATTGGTCGTCAGACTCTACTTTTAAGAAATATTGTTATAACCCATTCTGGATGTGGCTTCCATTGATATAAACTAGCATAATCCGAAGTCTCCGGTCCTGACATAGAATACAAAATGTTCTAGCATACGCGCCAAGAATTTTCAATTCTATTAAGGACACGGAGGCGAGGATTATCCTACCCTAATAGTAATCATGCCCGTCCCTTGTTCAGTACACATAGAACTACCATTTGCTTGCGCCTTGAATTCAGAGTGTTAATTTTAAGTATATGCTTTGACAATTGCATCAGATGTGTTTGGTTACATTGAATACGAATAAGATTGTCTATGTTCGATTCATAACGGATTGTTGTAGGATGAATTTTGTACACAACAGATGATTACAAGTTATCTCTTCTCTTTTGCAGTTACCGATCAGAAGACTGGATAACTGGAAGTCTAAAGACTACAGTGCCGGTACACAGATCTCCTCGTCCTGCTAATTCAAGTGACAGTTCAATTCGATGTATTCCACCCTGCAGAACGTTTTTGTGGGACCTGTTCACTAGTTGATATTCTTGTTTCAGAGCAAAGAACGAGGACGGTTTATGGTTCCTCACTGCTTCATACGGATTAGTGTGTTGTGATTCGTGCAGAAGAGCTGATGTCATGGGGGGCATTTTGGGATTTGTGGTTTTTATAAAAGTTACATTTTTATTTGCTGCTGTAGGTTGAAAATAATAAACAGTAATGAAGAAGAAGCATAATCCTCGCCTCGGTGTCCTTAATAGAATTGAAAATTCTTCACGTGTATGCTAGAAAATTTTATATTCCTAACACTGCGCTGTACCAGGAAGAACGATTGGTATAATTAAGGCACTTTTATTATTCAGGTATGCCACTGTAAACCCAGGACTGCAGCTACCAGAACAATAGTTCGGAAAACTGCATTGTATAATCTGCTGATGCCTGAAATGAGAAACCTGAGAGCTCCACAGTCACCAAAGAGTAAAAAATAAAACAGGCATTTGCAATGCAACAGGTCTCGCATTTGTTTGAGTTATTGGCATTGTAAATTCATAACTGGACTTTTCTTGCTGCTTAAATTGGTCAACCCTGCCTCATGAGTTCGTCTTTTCCTGCCATATAATTCCAGGGGCCCTCCATATAACTAAACCACTTCTTTTTATCTTCTTCCTCCGTCTGCAGCAAAAAACCGAAAATTATGCTATTTAGCATCCTAATTTAAATCTGACATGCTAATTCCAATAGAATACTACTTTCACCACCCCACCATCAGAGTTGCTGTGTGGTTTACACAATTCCCTCAAAAAAAGACACAAGACAGCCACGGAGGAGAAATAAACTAGAAAGGTCACCCAAACATATCAAGAGTGTTCAAACAGTCATAGACTAATAAGGGTGTTAAGTTGGCCTGAATCATGGTCATAACTGTAGTAAGGAGAGATTATTAAAAAATACAATTTTCATATAAACCTTTATCAGAAATAAACTTTTGGCATTAGACGTTAATGCTCAAAACAGCCCCTAGATGGCACCATCATAAAATTATAATTTGTAAGAAACATGGTCATGTAACTATATTGTTAGCCCCTAGAGGGCACAACCTCATGAGAAAAAAGGCAAAAGTAATGCAGTGTAACCAAATACTTAGACCCTAGAGTGCGTTTTTAGGGCTAGCAGTCCGCCTACTGAGCAAGCTTCCTGGGGTCAATAAGCTTGCTGTCAATCAGGTACTGGCGCAGCTATGGGAAACACAGAGTAGACAAGTGCTCCCATACACACAGATTGTACAGCCCCTGATAATCTGTCACCTCTCCGCCCTTTACCTAACCATACAGTGCTCTGCAGAAGGAATCCACACACTCATGCCAGGTCTGAGAATCAAGTTTCCTACTTTCCCTGAGCTTTCTCCTGTACATCTCTGGTGTCAAGCCATACCTAGTGATGAGAGCATCCTTTATCCTGGTGTAGGTGAGCTCATTAGCTACCCCTAGCAGCGAAAAGGGGTCCCTTCCATCTGCTGTGAAATAGTTCCACAGGCCCGCCTCCAATCTCTCTCAGGGACCCTGTGCATGTGGAGTGCTGCGTCATAGCACTGAAACCACCTCCTTAGTGTACTCTACCCTTAGATTCTTGAGCAGGTGCACCCTTATCTACGACTGCACTGAAATGCTGCCACCATCTGTGCTGGGCCTGCTCCTCAGATCCAGCTCCTTCAAGCTCAGCTCCTGAGGTAAAAGCAATTTTCTCTCCTGTATGTCAAGTTTCTATTTTTCTGCCACCCTGTTGATCTTTGCCAGCTTCAGCTGAAGTTCCTTCTCATGCTGCAGCTTACGTTTTTCCATCTCCATCTGATGCCTCCTCTTTGCTTGTCTGTCCTTCAGCTCCTCTGTGGCCAGACCTCTGAAGGAAACACTGCTACTTTCCTTGGAGAGTGCCTCCCTCCTAGGTAGATCCTGGTTATCCACCACATCCTGCAGGGTGTCCTCCTCTCCCTCCTCTGTAACATTCTCCTCCTCTGCAGGCCCACCAGCCTCCTTTGCCAACCAAACCCTTAGTGCCTTTTGCAGCTCCTACTTTTTATTGAGGCCTTTAATTAGACACTGGAGCTCTTTACAAAACCTCCTGAGCAAAGACACTGAGTATGTTTCCAACTTTTCCTCCTCAAACCTAACATTTGCAGCAACTGCTACTGGCTCCTCAGACTGAGACATGCTTGTAGATATGGCTCATAAGTTGCAAAGTTCAAAAAGGCAAGAGAAATCCAGAAAGGAAAGAAAAAAATGATTTGTGGTTGCATAATGGTCTGCAATCAGACAGTAGTGTACACCAATCACTGTATGCAAAATACAAATACAAGTCATATCCTCACCACGGATCACCAGTGTTAGAAATGGGGGTCTCTAGTTGACAGTCAGTTTACACCCTGACCAAGTAGGGACCCTCACTCTAGTCAAGGTAAAGGAGTCACACACCTAAGATAACCCCTACTCACCCCCTTGATAGGTTGGGTGAGTAGCCAGGCTTATCTTAGAGGCAATGTGTAAATTATTTGTAACACTATGAAATCACCACAAAAGTACTCAACACCAGTTTAGGAAAATAGGCAATATTTATTTAAGTTAAACAAGACCAAAACAACAAAAATCCAACATACACAAGCAAAGATATCACTTTTTTAAAGTTTTAAAAGAGTTGTAATCCTGAACAATTAGTGGTTGTATCCTTATAACACACAGTACTTTGGATGCGTCAAAGCAAAGATAATGCGGGCGCAAAGGAAGGAATGCATCAGGAAAGCAAGTGATGCGTCAATTATTTTCACGCTGGACAGGCGATGCATGGATTCTTTCCCTGCCCTGCTGGTGATGTGTCAATTCTTTTCCTGCTCTGTTGGCGATGCGTTGATTCTTTTCCAGCTGGACTAGCAATGCTGCTTTTCCTCATTGCAGAGCAACGTTAATGAAGTAAATGACACCTCGGGATGTGTGGAAAATCCAGGCGCACGCTAACTATAGATCTGGGCTGAAGCAGGAGATGCGTCTATTTCACAGCCGTGAGGCAGGCATTGCATAGATTTCTCAGCCGCTGGGCAGGTGCTGCATCGATTGTTCTGCCACAAAGGCCTTGGTGTGTGGATTTTCCCTCAGGTTACCAGCTAAGGGCAAGTCAGGACTCTCAGCTAAAGAGCCCAGGCACTGGCAGATAAAGTCTTTGAGGGCCCTGAGACTCAACAACAGGAGGCAAGCTCAGTTCAAGCCCTTGGAGAACCTTGGAAAGCAGGATGTAGAAAGCAAAGACCAGTCCTTTCACTCCCAGGACAGAAGCAGCAGGCCAGCACAGCACAGCAAAGCAACAGGCAGAGTGAAAATTCCTCCTACAACATCCAGCTGTTCTTCCTGGCTGAATGTCATCAGTCCAGAAGTGTTATACAGTTATGGGGTCAGCAACCACTACTTATACTCATTTCTGCCTTTCAAGAAGGCAAACTTCAAAGGAAAGTCTTTGTAGTGCACAAGAACACTGTCCTGGCCCCAGGCACACTCTAGGGGGTTGTGGACTGCTTTGTGTAAGGACATGCACAGCCTTATTCAGTTGCAGGTGTCAGCTCCTCCCTCCACTCTAGCCCTGGAAGACTCATCAGGATATGCAGGACATAACTCAGCCCCCTTTGTGTGACTGTCTAAAGTGAATTCACAAACAGCCCACCTATCAGTCTGACCCAGACGTGTATTCAACAGCTAGGCAGAGGCACAAAAAGGTTAAGCAAGAAAATGGCCACCTTCTAAACGTGGCATTTTCAAACTTACAATCTAAAAACCAACTTCACCGAAAGATGTATTTTGAAATTGTTAGTTCAGAGACTCCAAACTCCATATCCCTATCTACTCGCAATGGAAAACTGCCCTTTAAAGATATTTCAAGGCACTCCGGATGTTACCCTATGAGAGAGATAGGCCTTACAATAGCGAAAACCAAATTTTGCAGTATTTCACTATTGGCCATGTAAAACACACAAGTGCATGTCTTACGTTTTAAATATACTGCACCCTGCCCATGGGGCTGCCTTGGCTTACCTTAGGAGTGACTAGCATTTAGTAAAAGGTAAAGTTTTAGCCTGGCTAGTGGGAACACTTGCTTGCCAGGTCGAATTGGCAGTACAAAACTGCACACACAGACATTGCAGTGGCAGTTCTGAGACAGGTTTAGAAGCTTTCTCGTGTGGGTGGCACAATTAGTGCTGCAGGCCCATTAGTAGCATTTGATTTACAGGCCCTGGGCACACATACTGCACTTTACTAGAGATTTACCAGTAAATCAGATACGCCAATTATGAATAAACCAATCACCAATCCAATTTAGACAGAGAGCACTTGCACTTTAGCACTTGTCAGCAGTTGTAAAGTGCCTAGAGTCCTAAAACCAGCAAAAACAGATCAGAAAATAATAGGAGGAAGAAGACAAAAGGTTTTGGATAACCCTGCAAAATGAGACATTTCCAACAGGGGAGAATTGGAACAACAGAATGTTGACCTTATACCGGAAACGTGGTGAATGTAAGGTGAGTGAAGGGAGGCAAGGTTGTAGTAAGTTCATGATGATGTCTGATGAGGTTTTAAATTTAACAGTCTGTATATTTAACAACACTGTCACGTTGCCTCATGAGAGAGTTGATGGGTGTCATGGGATTCAATGAGAACCAAGTCAGAGTGAGGTGTTACCAAGGAAAGTTAGACATAGCAGACTGGATGTATTCCTAAATGATTATGTTATGTAATCATTTATGTTCCCTAAAAGAGATATACATGCATTCTTTACTGCCTATGTATCCAAATAGGGTATTAATATAATTAATTTAGTTATTTAGTAATGTTCTGATTTAGTTGTATTGCAACTTTTATGTTGTTTTGTTTTAGGTTAATTTCTGTTTGCTTTGAAAGGAAAGAGGATATGTAAACAGGCTGGAATGCTGCACCTATTCCATGTTCTATTTAGGTGGTGTTGAGGTGGTGTCGAGGTTGACAGTTCACGCTGTTGGAGGAATGGCTGCTCAGGAGTTGTGTTAAGAATAAATCTACTTACCTCTCCTTCCTCCGTCATGGTACTGTGTGTCAACATAAGAGGCTCTTTCTTCAATCAACATTACATCTGGTACCAGGAGTGGGGTATTGCTAATCCATGAAAGAGCCACACATTTAACAAGACCCACCGCAGGTGGATATTGGCATTTCAAAAAGAAATAAATTAAGATATTTATTGGTGTGCGACAAGGAGAATTTCAGCACATTTACTTGGACAGCAAGGCTGCAACTGTACAGGTCTGTTTGCCAGCATCTACTGCATCGGCAGCAATGGTATTGGCGCGTGAAGCCTGCGTTTGCCTGATTCCAACCAGGGTGTGCCAGGGCTTTACCATGGTGGCTTGGCCTACTTTTTAAATTTACTGGTCAGCAACGGCCTCAGCACATGCAGTTAGCACAATCCTCCTCCTGACTGGATTGTGCCATCCTTTTGAAATGCTCAAGACATGCTCAAGATTTTTAGGACCTGCTGCAAGTACTTGCGCACTGCATCCTGGGACTCTGCATGATGTTGTCACATGTTGATGGCCATCTTTATTTGGGATCACACTCAAAACTACAGTGTATTACTCATCATGTTCATCGTGTTTCCTGCAATATTTCACACAAACCTTAATCTTCTTTTTCTTGACTAGGTTTTGATTTTGATAAATGAATAGTTTTGTTCCTACGTATAGGGGGTCATTACAACATTGGCGGTAAAAGCCGCTTACTGCCGTGCAGAAGACCGCCAATACAACGCCGCGGCTGCGGAAATCCGCCACAGCTATTTAGACACACATCTCGGATTCCGCCGAAATTCAGACACCCACACAACTCCACCACACCAAAGGTCAGTGTTAAACTGGCGAAAACAATTCCTCCACCGTCACGTCAACAGAAACACGCCCATGCCATCACGACCCATGAATCCACGCAGCGGTCTTTCAACCGCGGTATTCCATTGGCGGTACACACCGCCGCACTCAAAATACACACACATCTCCAAAACACCGCCACATTGGACAATTCCAAATACACACACCTGACACACATACAAACACCACTCCCACACACCCAACACAATATAAAACACACACCCACATCACCCACAAACCCCTACTACCATAATTCACGAACAAAGGCCAGAGAGACAGAGAGCACAGCAATTGAGAACCCCACCACACAGAGGCACACAACTCCATCACCCATACAACATTCCACGCACAAAACACCACACACCACTACACATCACCACACACATCAACACTTACACCACCCTACACATCACCCACACCACCCCATGTCACGCCAAAGACACCCCCAGTTTTCCGAGGAGGAGCTCAGGGTAATGGTGGAGGAAATCCTACGGGTAGAGCCACAGCTATTTGGCTCACAGGTGCAGCACACCTCCATAGCCAGGAAGATGGAGCTATGGCGCAGAATCGTGGACATGGTCAACGCTGTGGGACAGCATCCAAGAAATCGGGAGGATATCAGGAAGAGGTGGAACGACCTACGGGGGAAGGTGCGTTCTGTGGTCTCCAGGCACAACATTGCGGTACAGCGGACTGGCGGCGGACCCCCACCTCCTCCCCCACAACTAACAACCTGGGAGGAGCAAGTCTTGACCATCATGCATCCAGAGGGCCTCGGAGGAGTCGGTGGAGGAATGGACACTGGTAAGTCAAATCTTAACTATCATATCCCCCACCCTACCTGCATGCTATCACACACCCCCACCCTCACCCCCTCCCCTATCACCCTAAATCCTCACCAATGTACTAATAACACAAACCACTCATCCCAACACCAAGCCCTGCATGACACAACTAAGCATGGTCACCCCTCACCAAAGCATGCTCACTGCACATACCCAGAACAACCCCCTAACCATCATCACACAAACCCACACACAGGAATGCTTGCACTGGGGTACACGCACACCAACCCATTGCACACCATTACACACACACATGCAATAATCATGCTCTCATATCCCTACAGGACCACAAAGGAACGTCACCACACCGGAGGGTCCAGACATCTCCACTCCACCCACAGAAGAGGCCCAGAGTGACGACAGCAGCTCTGCCCTACTGCATCCTGATGACCAGCCCGGACCATCGTGGGCCTCGGGACAGTCAGTTCCCCTTGCACAGGCACAGCCCAACACTGACCTTCCACCCTCTGGTAACACCAGCACAGCACCCACCCAGCGGGCCCATACCTCCGTACCCAGGACACGCCAATCACCGGTGTGTCCACCACTACAGGGAACCCAGGATAACCCACCACCCCAACAACAACAGGGACCTGGGGGCAGTGGTAGTGGGTACACGGTACAGGGGACGGAGGCACAGGAACACAGAGGAACTGGGAGGGCTGCTGTGCGACAGGGTGCGGACAGGCCAAGGGAACCCACTCTCCACGAGGCCCTCTCCTCCATCATGGGAGCATACCACCACTCCCAGGAGACGATGGCGACGGTCCTGGCCAACTTTCAGGAGACCCAGCGCCTGCAGGAGGAGCAGTATTTGGGGTTCAGGGAGGAGCTCAGAACCATCAGCTCTGCCCTGGGCACCATCGTAGGGGTGCTGAAGGACATACAAAAGACCATGAGGGACACCGTTGCACTCCAAGGGGCCCCGGACACTAGCCTGGACGATGAACTGCCTACCACCTCCGCCGGCGCTAGTGGACAGGACCCCCGCCACAGGACCACCACACCAGCACCCCACCCCCTGCAGACGGACAACCACCACTCAAGCGGTCCCTGAGATCCAGGAACAGGACAGAGCAAGATGGCAAGACCCCTGCCAGGAAATGAGACCACCCTGATTGTCCTCCCACTGTCCCACTTTGTTACCCTGCCCCAGCTCCACTTCCTATGCCCATATGGGCAGTGCACCTGTGTGACCAATAGACTGGACTCTGCCATGGACATTCCTCCACCGTCCCCCATCACCATTTTACAACCCCCCTCCATTTTTTAGCACTTAAATAAACACCCTTGAACCACAAAACAATCTGGAGTCAGTCTGTGATTTGGTGAATTTGTATTATCAATGACAGTGTCAAAATGCGTTTTCAATTGTAAAGCCAACATACCTATGTCACACATCACAAGTCCTTGAAGGATGCAAGCAGATGACACACGTTGGTAACCACACCTGTGAAACCGTAATAGAAAGGTACAACTCAGTGACCAAATAGTGCTATGGAATGACAGACATGATAGAGGTGGAAGTGTGAAAGTGAATGTAATGTTAAAAAAGAAATGTTCTCACCTGTGTGTCACTGGAAATATTGCTGTATGACTGACTCCCTGCTGTCTATGTCTTCTTCCTCAGCTTCCTCCTCATTACTGTCCACAGGCTCCACAACAACACCGCCATCTGGACCATCCTTCTGCAGAAAAGGCACCTGTCGTCGCAAAGCAAGATTGTGAAGCATCGAGCAGGCGATGATGATCTGGCACACCTTCTTCGGTGAGTAGAATAGGGAACCACCTGTCATATGGAGGCACCTGAACCTAGCCTTCAGGAGGCTGAAGGTGCGTTCGATCACCCTCCTAGTCCGCCCATGGGCCTCATTGTAGCGTTCCTCTGCCCTGGTCCTGGGATTCCTCACTGTGGTCAGTAGCCATGACAGGTTTGGGTAACCAGAGACCTCTAATAGCCACACCCGGTGCCTCTGGAGTTGACCCATCACATAAGGTTTGCTGCTATTCCGCAGGATGTAGGCATCATGCAAAGAGCCAGGGAACATAGGATTTACCTGGGAGATGTACTGGTCTGCCAAACATACCATCTGTACATTCATCGAATGATAACTCTTCCGGTTCCTGTACACCTGTTCACTCCTGTGGGGGGGGGACCAGAGCTACATGGGTCCCATCAATGGCACCTATGATATAAGGGATATGTCCAAGGGCATAGAAGTCACCTTCAACTGTAGCCAAATCCTCCACCTGAGGGAAAACGATGTAGCTCCTTACGTGTTTCAGCAGGGAAGACAACACTCTAGACAACACGTTGGAAAACATAGGCTGGGACATGCCTGATGCCATGGCCACTGTTGTCTGAAAAGAGCCACTTACAAGGAAATGGAGCACTGACAGCACCTGCACGTCAGGGGGTATTCCTGTGGGATGGCGGATTGGTGACATCAGGTCTGGCTCCAACTGGGTACATAGTTCCTGGATAGTGGCACGGTCAAACCTGTAGGTGATGATTAAATGTCGCTCCTCCATTGTCAACAGGTCCACCAGCGGTCGGTACACCAGAGGATTCTGCCATCTTCTCAAATGTCCAAGCTGACGGTGCCTAGGAAGGACAACAGCGACCACAGAGTCAACAAATTTCAAGGTATGTACCCACAGATACACAGAACACGACACCAAACACAAAACTCTTCCTGTATGTGTATTCAGTGTAGGCTTAGGTATGTGTGACGCAGTAGTAAATGAAGCCATGTGGGCCCCTGAAATGGCGGATGCCTGACCTCTAAACTGGGACAATGGGATGTGAGGTATCTGCGCTGGCGTTGTACCCCGTCGCGGTAGGCGGTCTTAGACCGTGGCACAATGCTGCATTGTTTAACATTAGACCCTATGGGTCCCAGGAGCCAATGATGAAGTGCGCCGGCGGTGATGGTACGCACCGCCGCGGACGTCACAGCCGCGGAGGTGACCGCCATTTTCTTTCTGTTCAATCACTCGATACCTGATCTTCGACAGGAGAGGACCTACAATGCAAGTGCTGCTGTGACCTCGGTCTGGAAGAGACAATGGCTGCTGCGTCTGGGGAAAGGGCCCCTGCCTTCACTGCTCAGGAGTTGGAGAAGCTCATGGACGGGGTCCTCCCCCAGTACACGCTACTCTACGGTCCTCCAGACCAACAGGTAGGTACCAAGGGAGCACGTTGTATGGGCTATGCCTGGGTGGAGAGGGCTGGTTGTAAGAAGGAAGGGGGCAGAGTTCAGGGAACATGAAGGACTGTGAATGCATGTGCCACATGGCAAGGGTAGGGATGGGGGCCACTCACATCGACGGTGCAGTTGGTAATGACTTTTTTTCTTCCCCTGTGCATGTCATGTAGGTCAGCGCCCACCAGAAGAAGGACATTTGGGATGCCATCGCCAGGGGCGTCCGGACCCTGGGGGTCCACCAGAGACGGGGCACCCACTGCCGGAAAAGATGGGAGGACATTCGCCGCTGGAGCAAGAAGACGGCGGAGGCTCAGCTGGGGATGGCCTCGCAACGTGGGAGGGGTGCCCGTCGCACCATGACCCCCCTGATGTTCCGGATCCTGGTGGTGGCCTACCCGGAGTTGGATGCGTGCTTGAGGGCATCACAGCAGACACAAGGGGGTGAGTACACTCTCATTCTGGGGACTTTGCGCGCATTGGTCTGGGTGGGGGAGGAGGGATGTGGGTTTCCCTAGGCCAAGGCGACTTCCGTAGGCTAGGCCCCTCCATGATGCAGGCCATGTGCCACTCCATCCCACCTCAGTAGAGGGCCAAGTACAGGTATACATGGCATCCATGTGTGCAGATGTCCACCATAGCCATGTTGGCCAGATCGCAGGAATTGCATCTGTAGTGGCCAAGAGCACGGCGTAGTGCAGGGGGCTGCTGTGTCTGTATTGTCCGCCAACGGTAGCGGTAAACCATGCACTCAACCTGTCTTTCTTCTGTCGTCCCCCCCCTTTTTGTGCTCTCCCTGTTCTTTTGTGCATCAGCATCATCAGGCGGAGGTACAGTGGCACCGGAGCACGAGGGAGCTGCATCCCACATGGCCATGGAGGGCCACACCACGGACTCAGAATACACCAGTGGGACAGAGGGCGAGGGGAGCGTCACGTCGGTCACCGGATCACCAACCAGCGACACGGACTCGTCCGCCGATGGGAGCGCCCTTGTGGTGGCGGCACCATCTGTGCCCCCCACTTCTACAGGTTCAGCCGCCACCCCTCTACCAGCACCGCCCTCCGAGCAGCCCCTCAGCGTTCACCCCGTGCCCGCTCACCCAGGAGGGTGGGCATCACCTTCGTCCCAGGCACCTCAGCCCCTACCCCTGTCACCCCTGCTGCCCTCAGTGAGGAGGCCATTGACCTCCTCAGGTCACTCACTGTTGGGCAGTCTACCATTGTGAATGCCATCCAGGGTGTAGAAAGGGAGTTGCAACACTGTAATGCATTCCTGGAGGGCATTCATTCTGGTCAGGCTGCCCTTCATCAAACCCTGCAATCTCTGGCCTCAGCACTGATGGCAGCCATTGTCCCTGTGTCTAGCCTCCCCCCTCCAACTTCCTCCACCCAGACCCAATCCCCTGTACCCCAGCCTATCCCAAGTACACCATCAAACAAGCATGCATACACCTCAACACAAACAAGTAGCTCAGGCAAACATAGGCACCACACAACCCACAGGCACTCACGCAAGCATCACCCACATACAGACACAGCAACATCCACTGCCTCCACTGTGTCCCCCTCCTCGTCATCTCCCTCCTCCCTCCCAGTGTTGTCTACACTCTCACCTGCATGCACTACATCTACAGGCACTAGGACTCGCACCAGAACACCCAGCACCACACCCGCTCACCTGCACTCACCACCCCCACTACCATTTACACGTCCCCTGTGTCCACTCCCAGTGTGTCTGTGACGCTGTAGGAGGCTGGCCTGGCTTGTAGTGGGTACCAAGGGGTACTTACACCTTGCACCAGGTCCAGGTATCCCTTATTAGTGTAGAGGGGTGTCTAGCAGCTTAGGCTGATAGAAAAGGTAGCTTAGCAGAGCAGCTTAGGCAGAACTAGGAGGCGTGTAAAGCTTCTACTATACCACTGGTGTCACATGCACAATATCATAAGAAAACACAATACACAGATATACTAAAAATAAAGGTACTTTATTTTTATGACAATATGCCAAAAGTATCTCAGTGAGTACCCTCAGTATGAGGATAGCAAATATACACAAGATATATGTACACAATACCAAAATCTGCAGTAATAGCAATAGAAAACAGTGCAAGCAATGTATAGTCACAATAGAATGCAATGGGGGCACATAGGGATAGGGGCAACACAAACCATATACTCTAAAAGTGGAATGCGAACCACGAATGGACCCCAAACCTATGTGACCTTGTAGAGGGTCGCTGGGACTGTAAGAAATCAGTGAGGGTTAGAAAAATAGCCCACCCCAAGACCCTGAAAAGTGGGTGCAAAGTGCACCTAAGTTCCCCAGAGAGCACAGAAGTCGTGATAGGGGAATTCTGCAAGGAAGACCAACACCAGCAATGCAACAACAATGGATTTCCAGACGAGAGTACCTGTGGAACAAGGGGACCAAGTCCAAAAGTCACCATCCAGTGGCAGCTTCTTTGCACCCACAGCTGGCATTTCCTGGGCATCTGCCCAGGACTGGGCAGATGCCCAGGAAATGCCAGCTGTGGGTGCAAAGAAGCTGCCACTGGATGGTAGAAGCTGTGGATTCTGCAAGAACGACAAGGGCTAGAGACTTCCCCTTTGGAGGATGGATGTCCCACGTCGTGACAAAGCTTGCAGAGGTATTTCCGTGCAGAAAGACCGCAAACAAGCCTTGCTAGCTGCAAGGGTCACGGTTAGGGTTTTTGGATGCTGCTATGGCCCAGGAGGGACCAGGATGTCGCCAATTGCGTGAGGAGACAGAGGGGGCGTCCAGCAAGACAATGAGCCCACTCAGAAGCAAGCAGCACCCGCAGAAGTGCCGGAACAGGCACTACGAAGTGGAGTGAACCGGAGCTCACCCGAAGTCACAAAGGAAGGTCCCACAACGCCGGAGGACAACTCAGGAAGTCGTGCACTGCAGGTTAGAGTGTCGGGGACCCAGGCTTGGCTGTGCACAAAGGAAATCCTGGAAGAGTGCACAGGAGCCGGAGCAGCTGCAAATTATGCGGTACCCAGCAATGCAGTCTAGCGTGGGGAGGCAAGGACTTACCTCCACCAAACTTGGACTGAAGAGTCACTGGACTGTGGGAGTCACTTGGACAGAGTTGCTGAGTTCAAGGGACCTCGCTCGTCATGCTGAGAGGAGACCCAGAGGACCGGTGATGCAGTCTTTTGGTGCCTGCGGTTGCAGGGGGAAGATTCCGTCGACCCACTGGAGATTTCTTCGGAGCTTCTAGTGCAGAGAGGAGGCAGACTACCCCCAACGCATGCACCACCAGGAAAACAGTTGAGAAGGCGGACGGATCAGCGTTACAAGGTCGCAGTAGTCGTCTTTGCTACTTTGTTGCAGTTTTGCAGGCTTCCAGCGCGGTCAGCAGTCGATTCCTTGGCAGAAGGTGAAGAGAGAGATGCAGAGGAACTCTGATGAGCTCTTGCATTCGTTATCTAAAGAATTCCCCAAAGCAGAGACCCTAAATAGCCAGAAAAGGAGGTTTGGCTACTTAGGAGAGAGGGTAGGCTATCAACACCTGGAGGAGCCTATCAGAAGGAGTCTCTGATGTCACCTGCTGGCACTGGCCACTCAGAGCAGTCCAGTGTGCCAGCAGCACCTCTGTTTCCAAGATGGCAGAGGTCTGGAGCACACTGGAGGAGCTCTGGGCACCTCCCAGGGGAGGTGCAGGTCAGGGGAGTGGTCACTCCCCTTTCCTTAGTCCAGTTTCGCGCCAGAGCAGGGCTGGGGGATCCCTGAACCGGTGTAGACTGGCTTATGTAGAGATGGGCACCATCTGTGCCCATCAAAGCATTTCCATAGGCTGGGGGAGGCTACTCCTCCCCAGCCCTGACACCTTTTTCCAAAGGGAGAGGGTGTAACACCCTCTCTCTGAGGAAGTCCTTTGTTCTGCCTTCCTGGGCCAAGCCTGGCTGGACCTCAGGAGGGCAGAAACCTGTCTGAGGGGTTGGCAGCAGCAGCAGCTGCAGTGAAACTCCGGGAAAGGTAGTTTGGCAGTACCCGGGTCTGTGCTAGAGACTCGGGGGATCATGGTTTGGGGTGACAATTCCATGATCTTAGACATGTTACATGGCCATGTTCGGAGTTACCATTGTGACGCTACACATATGTCATGACATATGTATAGTGCACACGTGTAATGGTGTCCCCGCACTCACAAAGTCTGGGGAATTTGCCCTGAACAATGTGGGGGCACCTTGGCTAGTGCCAGGGTGCCCACACACTAAGTAACTTAGCACCCAACCTTTACCAGGTAAAGGTTAGACATATAGGTGACTTATAAGTTACTTAAGTGCAGTGGTAAATGGCTGTGAAATAACGTGGACGTTATTTCACTCAGGCTGCAAGGGCAGGCCTGTGTAAGAATTGTCAGAGCTCCCTATGGGTGGCAAAAGAAATGCTGCAGCCCATAGGGATCTCCTGGAACCCCAATACCCTGGGTACCTCAGTACCATATACTAGGGAATTATAAGGGTGTTCCAGTATGCCAATGTAAATTGGTGAAATTGGTCACTAGCCTGTTAGTGACAATTTGGAAAGAAATGAGAGAGCATAACCACTGAGGTTCTGGATAGCAGAGCCTCAGTGAGACAGATAGTCATAACACAGGTAACACATACAGGGCACACTTATGAGCACTGGGGCCCTGGCTGGCAGGGTCCCAGTGACACATACAACTAAAACAACATATATACAGTGAAATATGGGGGTAACATGCCAGGCAAGATGGTACTTTCCTACAGACGCCCCCTCCCAAAGTACACAAACGCGGGCATCCACACACCCAACATCCATCCACCTCACGACAGCCTCCAGTACCTGCACCTGCACCCAAAACACCTAAAGTTACACCTCCTACAACCACCTCCTCTTCCTCCACTCCCAGACCCCCTCCAGCTACCCATCCCAGTCTTCGTCAGCAACTCTTCTTCAGCAACGTTGACCTCTTTGCTCCCACTCCCAACCCTCCAATTCATAAGTCCCGTAGTAGCACCTCAGCCAAAAAAACTCCAGGACCTGTGGTGCGTGTTCAAGGTGTGTGGAGTGCACCAGCCACCAGGGCAGCCAGTGTGACACGGAGCAAAAGCACTGCCAGTCCACCCCCTGTAAAGCACCTCAAGTTGGAAAGTGGCCGACGGGACAGGTTGAAGGCTCCTGGCGGGAAAACTGCTCACAAGGGTCCCAGGGGGATTGCAGAGTCAGCTGTGACTCCTCCAAAGGTGGTGAGGGGCCAGAAGAAGTCTGCACAGTCTGGGAAGAGCAGCACGGCAGACAAGGGCGCCATCCTCCCCGGCGGCCGGGACGCCACCGCCAGCACTGTCGTCACTTGTCCGGAGACCACCGCCAGAGTCAGTGCCCAGGAGGGCAGCAGTATTGTCACTGGTCAGGAGACCACCGCCGGAGTCAGTGCCCAGGAGGGCAGCAGTATCGTCACTGGTCAGGAGACCACCACCGGATTCAGTGCCCAGGAGGGCCCCGGCAGCCACAGCCCCGCTGGGCAATGACGGACCGTCATGCCACACACCAATGCACAGGTCAGAGCCCGCCATGGCAAAGCACTGCTGAACAAGGAAAACACCGCCGTGGCAAAGCAACGCTGCACAAGGAAAACATCGCCATGGCAAAGCACCGCTGAACAGGGCAAAGCACCGCTGAACAGGTCAGAGACCGCCATGGCAAAGCACCGCTGAACAGGTCAGAGACCGCCATGGGAAAGCACCGCTGAACAGGGCCAAGCACCGCTGCACAAGGAAAACACCGCCATGGCAAAGCACCGCTGAACAGGGCAAAGCACCGCTGAACAGGTCAGAGACCGCCATGGCAAAGCACCGCTGAACAGGGCCAAGCACCACTGAACAAGGAAAACACCGCCAGATAAAGCATCGTTACCCCATGTGCAGCTGGGACAGTGACGGAACAGGAACCGTCACAGGGAGCCTGATGCAGTCTGGGCACCATTCCCCCTTCAGAACCAGTGGAGACATGCATCAACTCCATCTGTCCTTAACAGGATGAAGCACTCTGGGCACCAGTCCCTCTCCAGAACCAGTGGAGACATGCATCCACTCCATCTGTCCTGAACAGGATGAAGCACTCTGGGCACCAGTCCCCCTCCAGAACCAGTGGAGACATGCATCCACTCCGTCTGTCCTTAACAGGATGAAGCACTCTGGGCACCAGTCCCCCTCCAGAACCAGTGGAGACATGCATCCACTCCGTCTGTCCTTAACAGGATGAAGCACTCTGGGCACAGTCCCCCTCCAGAACCAGTGGAGACATGCATCCACTCCGTCTGTCCTTAACAGGATGAAGCACTCTGGGCACCAGTCCTCCTCCAGAACCAGTGGAGACATGCATCCACTCCATCTGTCCTTAACAGGATGAAGCACTCTGGGCACCAGTCCCCCTCCAGAACCAGTGGAGACTGTTATCCACTTGAGAGACTGTGGCTTTGCACTCCCCAGGATGGTACAGTGGGCAACCCACCCACTGTAGAGACTTGAGAGACTGTGGCTTTGCACTCCCCAGGATGTTACAGTGGGAAACCCACCCACTGTAGAGACTTGGAGCCCCGTCGTGGATCTGGCGTGGTGCTGTAATCCGGCTGAGGTGCCCCCCTTCCCTTCCCCCTGAGGTGCCTGTTGTATTTCTATCTGATGCCCCTGCAGTGTTCTTTCCGTTTGTGGACAGGTATCTAGTGTGGGCCTCGCCCATGCATTTTTGGACCAGTGGTGCACGCACATTGATATGTGCATACCTTCACTACTTCTCGTAATGTATATAATTTTGAATGTGTATATACATCTGTATATATTTTGAACTGTATTTTGATACATTACAATGTTTGAACTGATTTTGTTTTGTCTTTGCATTCTTCCGGGGGGGTTGTGGGTTGTTACTGTGATGTTTGGAAATGCATTGGTGTTTGTGTTGTAATGTGCGAGGGTGGGGGTGGGGGTGGGGGTGTTGAGTGTGTGTGTCCCTGACTTTTGCCTCCCCCTACCCTATGTCGTAGGTGCAGTACTCACCGTTGTCTTCGGCGCCGCCGTTGCTGGTGTTCGTAGATGAGCAGGAAGACAAGGGCAGGGAGTATTTGTAATTCCGGCTCCATGGTGTCCTCCTTTCTCGTGGAGTATGTTGAGGTGAGCGTTTTCCCATTGCAAAAAGCTGTTTCCGCCGTGTTTTTATCCACGGTGAATCCGCCCCGGAAAAGGTGGCGGATTGGCGGGTTGTGATACTGTGGGCGGTACATTGTCTTCCGCCTGTCTATTGGCGGTGACCGCTGCGCTGCTTGTCTGTACCGCCGTGGCGGGCGGTGTGTTAAAGTGGCTGTGTATGTTGGCGGTTTCCGCCATGGTCATAATTCCCTTTTTTTGTCCGCCGGCCTGTTTGCGGTATTACCGCACCTTTAACACCGTCCGCCAGGGTTGTAATGACCCCCATAGTCCTTTAGCAGCTGGGATTCTTTATTGTTATTGCATCCAGTCAGAACGTTGTGAGGCCACCACCTTTCTTACAAAGGCCTGGTAACAGAGATATTAAGTGTGACAATGAGTACTTAGCGACTATTGCTGCTCACGGTTTTGAGCCACCAAGGAGTTAGCACAGTTAGTTAATCACTTGGGAACAGTATGACAAAATGTTTTTGACTATCGTCCTGTTGTGGCAGCACCTAGTGGTGATGGGGAATGACATCTTTATATGGAAGCTAAGGAGAGGTTGAGAAGACTATGGCCCTCATTACAACATTGGCGGTAAGTGCCTCTTACCGCCATGCTGAAAGCAGCCTACATACCGACCCACGCATAGAAATACGCCACTATACAGACACACACACAAGTCCACCAGACCAAAGGTCAGTTGTAAACTGGCGGTACCAAAACCCACACTGTTACACCAACAGAAATACGCCCACAGCATCATGACCCACGAATCGCCGCAGCAGTCATTCAACCGCGGTAAACCATTGGCGGTACACACCACTGCGCTCAAAATACACACACACTAACAAAACAACACCACATTGGACAATTCAAACTACACACACCTGACACACATACACACACTACACCCACACCAATATAAAACACACACACACACACTACCCACAACCCTTTACGACCCAAAGATTTTGGCAAGTGAGAGAGAGAGACAAGCCAGGAGCACCCACTGAATCTGAGCCACTAACCACCATCACCCATACACCATCCACGCACCTCACAGCACACACCCCAACACATCACCCCACACACCCTCACACATACCACTCACACTACACCCATGGCACCACAAAGACACCCCAGGTTTTTATAGGAGGAGCTAAGAGTCATGGTGGAGGAAATCACCCGCCACAGCTATTTGTATCACAGGTGCAGCAGACATCTATTGCAAGGAAGATGGAGCTATGGCAGAGAGTTGTGGACAGGGTCAAAGCTGTGGGACAGCACCCAAGAACAAGGGATGACATCAAGAAAAGGTGGAATGACCTACGGGGGAAGGTGCGTTCAATGGTTGCTAGACACCAGATAGCTGTGGAGAGGACTGGCGGTGGACCCCCGCCTCCTCCCCCACAAGTAACAACATGGGAGGAGCAAGTCTTGGCGATCATGCATCCTGAGGGCCTGGCAGGAGTAGCAGACTGGACTCTGGGAAGTCAACTCTTTACTACTTTATCCCCCACCTTACCTGCATGCCATCACAAACAACAAACCCTACCCACACCCCCACCACCTCACATATACCCCACCATCACAACCCATCCATCCCAATCACAAGCCCTGCATGCAACATCAATTCATGGACACCACTCACAGACCTGCATGGACACCCATCACCACAGTATGCACACTAGTGACAATCACTTAGCCAAACCAATCACAACTCACACAAGCCAAAGCTGCCTTGATAATAACAGCCATAGAGGGAAACATACCCATGCACAAGATGGCACACGCAGAAACAATAACACTACATTTACATCCCCACAAGACCCCACTCAACGTCACTGGAGAGGAGGTGCCAGCCACATCCAGTCCCCCCCACCAGAAAAGGCCCACAGTGATGACAACAGTTCTGCACGCCTGGATCACGATGACCAACCTGGCCCATCAGGGACATCTGGAGAGTCGGTTACCCAGGCACAGTCCCAACCCACCACAGAGCCTCCCCCCTCAGGAAACACCACCAAAGCACCCACCCAGTGGGCCCATCCTTCTGTCCCCAGGACACATCAATCAGCAGTGTGTCCACCACTACAGGGACTCCAAGCAACTTCACAAACACAGGACGATCAGGGACCTGGGGTCAGTGGCAGTGGGCACACGGTTCAGTGGACAGAGGCACAGGACAACAGGGAAGCTGGGAGGACAGCTGTGCGACAGGGGGAGGACAGGCCCAGGAAACCAACTCTCTACGAGGCACTCACCAACATCCTGGGAGCATACCACCATTCCCAGGAGACCATGGGCCAGATACTGGCCAAGTTGCAGGAGACCCAGCGGCTGCGGGAGGGACAGTACCTGGGGATCATGGAGGACCTGAGGACATCCACACCACCCTGGTCATCATTGCAGGGGTGCTGGCAGACATGGCCAACACCACGAGGGAGGCAGTGGCACACCAACGGGCCCCTGACACTAGCCACACCGAAGAACAGCCCTCCACCTCCGCCGACGCTAGTGGACAGGAGGCCCCGCCACAGGAACAACAGGCCACCAGCACCCCACCCCCTGCAGAAGGAGAACCACCACGCAAACTGTCCCTGCGATCCAGGCAGAAGCCAGAGAACATTGCCAAGACCTCAGCCAGGAAATAAAACTCTGCTGATTGTCACCCTGTCCACCTTCAACTGCCATTGCTCCAATTACTATGCCCCCTTGGACAATGCACCTGTGATACAAATAGACTGGGCTCTACCCTGGACTTTCCTCCATCGGCAACCCAGCCTATTGCAATACCCCCTCCACTTATTAGCACCTAAATAAACATCCTTGGAACAAAATCAAATATGGAGTCTGTCAATTGTTTGACAAATGTATTAGTTTCATAAACTGTAAACATTGCAATTCAAATGTACTGTAATATTTTCAAAGGTATGACCTGTAGTGGGCAGCAGTAAACACACCAGGAGCCAGAGTGGAGCACAGAGATCTGAAAATAGAGATGCCAAATGGTACAGTAAGTGGCCATAGAAAAAGGGAAATCAGGCTACCATGTTCAATGTCAAAACAAAACTGGAATGGAAGGTGATGTTACAGTGTCTTACCTGTGTGTCACTGGAAGTACTGTTGAATTAGTGTAGTTCTGTTGTCCACATCTTCTTCCTCTGCCTCCTCTTCGTCACTGTCCACAGGCTCCACCGCTGCCACACGACTATCTCCAGGCTCATCCTCCTGCAGAAAAGGCACCTGGTGACTCATAGCCAGGTTGTGCAACATGCAACGATGATCTGGCACACCTTCTTGGGTGAGTAGTACAGGGATCCAACTGTCAGATGGAGGCACCGGAATCTGGCCTTCAGGAGGCCAAAGGTTCGCTCAATGATCCTCCTTGTTCGCCCATGTGCCTCATTGTAACGTTCCTCTGCCCTTGTCCTGGCATTCCTCACAGGGGTCAGTAGCCATGAGAGGTTGGGGTAACCAGAGTCAACTGCAAATATCGAGGGATACCTGTTAGCCACACACTCACCCTTAGGACAAAACCCACACCCATATACCTACATCAACTGGGTGGGGACCATGGGCTCACCTATTAGCCACACCAGGTGCCTCTGGAGTTGGGTAATCACATATGGGATGCTGCTATTCCTCAAGATAAAGGCACCATGCACAGAGCCAGGATACTTGGCATTGACATGGGAGATGTACTGGTCCGCCAAACACACCATCTGCACATTCAGAGAGTGAAAGCTTTTTCTATTTCTGAACACTTGTTCATTTCTCCGGGGGGAGGCAAATGCAATATGTGTACCATCAATGGCACCAATGATGTTGGGGATATGTCCCAGTGCATTGAAGTCAGCCTTCACTGTGGCCAAATCCTCCACCTGGGGGAATACGATGTAGCTGCGCATGTGTTTCAGCAGGGCAGACAACACTCTGGTCAGCACGTTTGAGAACATAGGCTGTGACATCCCTGATGCAATGGCCACAGTTGCTCGGAAGGAACCACTTGCCAGGAAATGGAGCACTGACAGGACCTGCACTAGGGGGGATACCTGTGGGGTGGTGGATAGCTGATACCAGGTCTGGCTCCATTTGGGCACACAGCTCTTGGATTGTGGCCCTATCAAGTCTGTAGGCCAGGATAAAGTGCCTGTCCTCCATTGTCGCCAGGTCCACCAGGGGTCTGTACACGGGAGGATGTCTCCATCTCCTATTCATCCTAAGTGGTTGAACTCTAGGGTGAAAAACGGTGAGCAGAAGGTCTTATTCACACATATTTTAACATTAATATGCAATTTTTGCTTTACAGAAACAGTATGTGAACTTGTAAGTCAGTTGATGTGCCAATGTCTGCTGTGACACAGTTTGGTGCCATGGCCTGTGCCCCCCTGAAATGGCGGCTGCCTGACCTGTGAGGAGGGACAAGTGGAAATGAGGTAATTCTACTGGCATTGTGCGCGTTGCGGTTGTCGGTCGATGGCCGCCGCACAACACCGCATTGGTTATTATTGGGCCCTATGGGTTCAAGGAGCCAATAGCAATGTATGCCGGTGGTGACGGTACGCACCGTCGCAGACGTGACCGCCATTTTCTATCTGTGCACTCACTTGCCACCCTGACCGTCAACAGGAGAGGACCTACACTGCAAGTGCTGCTGTGACCTGTGTCTGGAAGCGACAATGGCTCGAGTGTCTAGGGAAAGGGCCCCTGCCTTCACTTTGGAGGAGTTGGAGAGACTGGTGGATGGGGTCCTACCCCAGTATCCTTTACTCTATGGTCCTCCAGACAAACAGACCAACAGGTGAGTACACTGTGAGCATGATGCGTGGGCAATGAATGTATTGATTGCTGTGTGTGTAAGCCTCATGTGGGGGGAGGTCTGAGGGGACCTGGGCAGAGTGCTGCATGTATGGCGGTCAATGTATGTGCATAAGGGGATGGGGGATATGTTGGGCCATGAGTATAACAGTCCGGACGGTATGACTAATGCCTTTTCAGCAGTTTTTTTTCTGCAGGTCAGCGCCCATCAGAAAAAGGGTATTTGGCGTGCCATCGCCAAGGAGGTGTGGACCCTGGGGGTCTTTGACAGGCAGAGCACCCACTGCCGCAAACAGTGGGAGGACCTGTGCCGCTGGGCAAGGAAAATGGCGGAGGCCCAGCTGAGGCTGGTCTCCCAATGAGGAAGGGGTGCCCATCGTACGCTGACCCCCCTGATGTTCCACATCCTGGCGGTGGCCTATCCGGAGTTGGATGGGCGCTTGAAGGCATCACAATAGCCACAAGGGGGTGAGTAATGATTCTGAATCATGACTTTGCACGCCTTAAGGTATTACCTGGGTGGGGGATGAGGGCTGTGGGTGCCCCTCGGCAAGGGCAAACATGGCAGGTTATGTTCAATGATGGGCAAGCTCAAATGCACTCCAACCCCAATAATATTAGTGGTCATCTACTACTGGGCAGGGTCCTGTGGGTTTCAGGTGTGGAGCTAATGGCGTTTGGCATTGTACCCCATGGGCTGGTGACTAGCATTGTAATTGGTAGTGCATGGCCCAGTGCTTAGGGCTGTTCCTTGTGAGTTGTGTACGCCAACTGTAGTGTTGCTAGCATTGACCAAGTGTATCCTCTGTCTCCCCCTCCCCTTTTTGTTTTGTCACCCTGTCCTTATGTGCATTAGCATCATCTGGCGGAGGCACCGGTGACGGAGGGAGCTGAATCACTCATGGGCCTGGAGGGCGAATCTACAGACGGTGAGGGCACCAGTGGGACGGCGGGCGAGCGGAGTACCACGACGGAGACAGGAGGGGACAGTACCAACAGCGACACCTCCTCCGATGGCAGCTCCCTGGCAGTGGCGGACACCTCTGTGGCCACCCCAAGTACAGGTACAGCTGCCACCCCCTGTGCCAGCACCGCCCTCCCAGCAGCCCCTCAGCATGTTTCCTGTGCCCACTCAACCAGGAGGGTGGGCATCTCCTTCGCACCAGGCACCTCAGGCCCTACCCCAGTCAGCCCTGCTGCCCTCAGTGAGGAGGCTATTGACCTCCTGAGATCCCTCTCTGTTGGGCAGTCAACCATACTGAATGCCATCCAGGGTGTAGCAAGGCATTTGCAACAAACAAATGCATACCTGGAGGGAATTCACTCTGGCGTGGCGGCCCAACAGAGAGCATTCTAGGCTCTGGCCAAATCACTGATGGCAGCCATTGTCCCTGTCTCCAGCCTCCCCCCTCCAACTTCCTCTACCCAGTCCCAATCCCCTCAACCTTAGCCTATCCCAAGCACACCTTCAGACCAGCAATCATCCAAATCAACACACAGAAGTGGCTCAGGCAAACACAAACCCCATCCACATGCAGACACACCAACATCCACTGCCTCCACTGTGTCCCCCTCCTCCTCCTCATCCACCTCCCTCCCAGTAGCGTCTTCACTCACACCTGCATGCACTACATCCTCATCCACTACCTCCAAAACCTGCACGCCTATCAGTACACACCCCTCACTGCAAGTCACCACCCCCACATCCATGCACACGTCCCCTGTGTCCTCTCCCACTGTGTCTGTGACCCCTCCTCCCAAAGTACGCAAACGCAAGCAGTCAGACACCCAACAGCCATCCACCTCACAACAGCATCTAGCCCATGCACCTGCACCCAAACACAGCAGACTGACACCTCCTACAACCACTCCCTCTTCCTCCACACCCAAACCTTTACCCTCTTCCCCCCCAGTGTCCCTAAGAAGCTTTTCATCACCAACATTGACCTATTTCCCTACCCCCCCCATCCTTCACCTCGGGCCAGGGTGGCCAGAACCCAGCCCAGCACCTCAGCCACCCAGTCCACAGCCACTGTGGTTTCTGCAGAAACTGCAGGTGTGAGAGGCTCCAAGAAGTCACCCATCAGCCCAGCCAGTGTGCCAGCACCACCTACCAAGGCCAAGAAGGGTCCGCCACCTAGCAAGGGCAAGAAGGGGACACCAGCCAGCAAGGGGAAGGAGCCACCACCAGCCAGCAAGGGCAAGCAGGCACCACCATCTGCCAAGGGCAGGAAGGGGCACACACCAGCCATGGCACTTCAGCCGTCTGAGGCTGCAGGTGAAGGCCTGGAGGCTACCACCACCACTGCCAGCACCGCCACATGCACCGCGGCCAGCACCGCCACCTGCACCGCGGCCTGCACCACCACATGCACCTCCAGCAGCAGCACCACTGCCAGCAGCAGCAGCCACAGTGGGCAGCCGTCTGAGGCTGCAGGTGAAGGCCTGGAGGCTACCACCACCACTGCCAGCACCGCCACCTGCAGCGCAACTGGCATCCACTGAGCAGCCGTCACCGCCGGCGAGCAGTGTGTAGTGGTGACTACATGGGCTGCAGTGCGTCCTGGCCCCTGCAACGCCTGTCGGTGTGACACACAGGTGAGAGACTGTGACCTTGCCGCATCCAGGATGAAGCACACGGGGCACAAGGCTCCCTCCAGAACCAGTGGAAGAAGCCATCAACGTAGCCCTTCCTTGCCAGGATGAAGCACACTGGGCACAAGGCCCTCTCCAGAATCAGTGGAAGAAGCCATCCACTCAGCCCCTCCTTGCCAGGATGAAGCACACTGGGCACAAGGCCCCCTCCAGAACCAGTGGAAGAAGGCATCCACTAGAGAGACTGTGGCTTTGCACTCCCCAGGACCAAGCAGTGGGCAAACCACCCACTTGAGAGACTGTGGCTTTGCACTTCCCAGGTCCAAGCAGTGGGCAAACCACCCACTTGAGATACTGTAGCTTTGCACTCCCCAGGAGCAAGCTTTGGGCATAAAGCCCCCTCCAGTCCAGGGTCGTTGTACCATCTTCCAGCTGAGGTGCCCCCCCATCCCCCTTCCCACTGAGGTGCCTGTGTGTTTTCGACCTGATGCTCCTGCAGTGCTCTCTCCGTATTGAGGCAGGAGTCAACTGTGGCCTTGGCCTATGTGTTATGGCCCAGTGGGCCACAGACATTTTGGAGTGGGCATTGTCCCTCCTTTTGTATATATTGATTATATTGTATGTACTGTTTATTGTTTAAAGACGTATTTATCTAAAATTGTACTGTTACACTAATTTTAATCCATTCCTTTTGTCCTTGCGTTATTCCTGAGGGTTACGGGTGTATATGTAATGTTGTTGCATCTGTTTGTGTGTACGGTTTTGGGGGTGGGGGTGTTGCATGCTGCGTGTGTGTGTCACTCTCTTTTTCCTTCCTCCCTCCCTTGTGTGCTAGGTGTAGTACTCACTGTGGTTGTCTTCACCAGCGTTCGTGTTCCTGGTGAATGAGAAGGTACACCACCATTGGGAAAAAGTGCAGGTCGGGCTCCATGGGGTCATGGTTCTTCCTTGAGTGTCGAGAGGTGAGTTGTTTCCCTTCAGTGTTCTATTTCCACCGTGCTTTTGATGGTGTTGGTATCGCCCCGGAAAAGCTGGCGGATATGCATGTTGTAATGCTGTGGGCGGTACATTGTCTTCCGCCTGGCTGTTGGCGGTTACCGCTGCAGTGTTTGTTGCTGCCCCCGTGGCGGTCGGTGTGTTAAAGTGGCTGTTTGTGTTGGGAGTTTCCACCATGGTCATGATTCCATTTTTTTTACCGCCGGACTGTTGGCGGTGTTACCGCCGCTTTATCATCGACCGCCAGGGTTGTAATGAGGGCCTATGTTCTGAGAAAGCCAGTGTGCTGTTAGAAAGGCAAAAAAAATTCAAGGTCAAGCAACACTGCAATGAATCAGTTAAGGAATGTATTGCAGCTCTACATGGTTTGGCATCTACGTGTGAATTTGCAAACTGCGTAGAGCCACATTGGTAACAACTCCATAAGTCCTGCCGATGGGGAAAATTTAAAAATGCAAGACTGAGGACATGAGCTAGGAATCTCCAGCCCGGCCGTCACTATTATATCACCTCAGGCATTTTGACGCTGCCTACCGCCATGGTTTTCGTGGTGTTCGTAACACCTTAAAAACCATGGCGGTAGGCCCTATCAGGGACAGGGAATCCCTTCCCTGTCACTGATTGCAGGCCCCCGCCCCCAACAACTCCCTAGACGCCACCCACCCCCCTCCATCCATGCTCCCCCCTGCCAATCCCTCACCCCCCTAAACACACATGCAGACACGCACCACGCACACACACACCCACTTACACAGGCATACACGCATTCATACACACATGCATCCATTCATTCATGCACACATCCGCACCACATTCACACTGACACGCAGACACATATCCAGTCATACATGCATTCTCACACATGCATACACGCACGCAACAACACTACACATACATTCGCATTGACGCACACACTCATGCACACACCCCTCACACACAAAACACCCTCAAACCCCCTCCCTTGTCAGAAACCCGACGTATCTGAATCCAGGGGGTCTTCTGGCAGGGGAAAGGACAGGGCGCTGCCAGCAGAACACCGACCAGGCCGTATTAATTTTCATAATACGGCTGGCGGCGGTCTACTGACGTGGTGTGCTGGTGGTAGCAGCGCCACCTTACCACAATCCGCCAGCATGGCCACAGCTGGATTTCTGCCCTTCTTGTGACGGAAATCCGTCTGTGGTCATAATTTGGCGGACGGCCGCCAAAAGACTGTCAACACAGCGGTAGGCGGTATTAACCGCCAATGTCATAATGTATGCCTAAATATAATATAATTGAGAGAGAGGCGTTGGCATGCGTTTCGGCAGTCCAGAAATTTAAGGCTTATTAATTGGAAACATCTTTTCATGTTTTCACTGTCCATAAACCCCTAGTATGTCTTTTGAGTGGGGATGGTTTAGTCAGAGACTCCGCTTGCTTTGTTAGGCTTCTTTCAAAATTGATGGAGCATGATATGTGCATCATATACGTTCAAGGAGGTAAAAACATCCATGTAGATGATATTTCATGGTTGCCATTGTCTAATTTTGATGCCGAGGGTTCATTGGAAGAGGAACATCAATGTGTTGTTGCTGTGATTGATGCTATTTCTAATTCTAATGGATCTGTTTCAGAGCAAGAATGATAAGATGCCTCATCACGTAATGCTGTTTTGCTGAAAGTTTTTGACTTTCTACATTTAAGGTTTGGGCTTCTTTTAAAAACCTCCCTGATTCCTATCAGCCATTTGCTCAAATTTTCTCTGAGCTCTCATGTGGGAATGGTGTTTGTTTGAAGAGTGGCCTTTTTGTGCTGTGTGATAGGGTTTTGATATTCCTATCTCCCAAAGATCCCACGGAGCCGCTATAGTCATATCCCAGGGGCACCGCAGACAGGGGCTGATGCCCAGGACGTCAACCTGGATATCCGTTAGCAGATGGATGCAAAAGGTACAGGAAGACGCGTGGAGCACGAAGAAGGTGAGAAGAACGGAGCGGTCCATGAAGAGGACGACTTACCAGCCAGAGAGAGCGACGTGGAGGGCGTGTGGCAGTAGTCCGTCAAGGAGGGGAGAAGAGCGACGAGGAGGGTGTACATCTAGCTGTCCGTCCAGGAGCAGAGAAATACAAAGACCCAGATCCACCGGGGAGACAGACCAAAGGTTCCCGCCACGTCCCTGGAGGGACGTGGCTCACTCAGGTGTGTGCATACCTCCCCAACATCTGCAGCGTATTGTGAAACTGGGAAAAGTGGAAGAAGGGAGGAGGGGCAAGCAGCAGGAGGGTGGAGGTGATACAAGGGAATAACCAGGAAAACGGCACGAATTGGTAAAGAGGATAGGATTGGACTCTGTGTTATCAGGAATTACCTTTCACCCGGGTGACTAAAAGACCATACGAGCACTTCCCTCCTGGTTACCTGAGATGTCCCTTTTGGTTACGGTACTATCCTCCTAATACTCAACTCCGGCACGCTCTTTTCCTTCTCCCGCACCATTATTAACCTGAAGAAGACTTATTGAAAATAAAATCCACTTACCTTTATTTTGTTTTCTTTTCCCATCCCGACTACGTCTCCATATTCCCCATTCCTCCACGAGGCGAGCTTCTCTTCGGAAAGAAAAAAACGCTCAAGGCAGAAAATTCTGTAAGGAACAGAAGAAGAAGACAATAGGGGGACAATTAAAGAAGCCCTAAACGAACTATAATCAGAAGTACAAGGACAAAAACAGAGAATCAAACGACCAGTGCTCCTAATATAAAAAAAGTTTCTATTTAGTTTCAAAACGTTTTTTTGTTGTTGTTTGTTTGCGAAGACTTTATTCACACATCCCGAGAGCGCTATAAAAACAAATAAACCTATAAAAGACCTAAATAATAGGTCTCTGTCTTCCAAATAGAACCATAACTTTTACTTTCTTTTTCCCCTGACCTGGGAGACCCACCACATGCTGCCTCTGGAATTTTGGGAGAGCATTATTAAATTTGCTCATGAAGACCATTTGGGTATTTCAGTAAGCTGTAAAAAGTTGAGGGAAAATTATTGGTGGCTTTCTATAGATGTTCAGGTTGTATCCATTGTTAGTCTGTGTCCACAATACACTGTCTCAGGCAAGCATTGAAAAACTGCTGGAAAGCCACTTAATACTGTTCTGTTACCTGATGGTCCTAGGCACAAAGTGGCACTTGATTGATTTTTCAGGTCCTTTTGTTGGTCTTAATTGTTTATTTTTCTAAATGGAAGTATTTTTCTTTTGGTGGACTCAACTTTTACATATAATTGTTAGACCTGAGAGCCTTAGGGTGGTGTTGCCATAAACCTTTTGCTTCAAATTTTTGCTGATTTCTTTTTGTTGGTCTTAGGACTCTGAGCACGTTACCCCTGCTGACGAGTGCTAAAGTGCATGTGCTTTCTCCCCTAAACACAGATTGATTGGTACATCCACAACTCACTTATTTAATTTACTTATTAATCACTAGTAAAGTGCACTACATGTGCACAGGGCCTGTAAGTTAAATGCTACTACTGGGACTGCAGCACTGATTGTGCCACCCCCTCAAGTAGCCCATTAACATGTCTCAGGCCTGCCACTGCAGAGCCTGTACGTTGACTTGGCATTTACAACCTCTTGCCAAGCCTTAAACTCCTATTTTAGTACATATAACACAATCCCAAGATAGGCTCCAGGTATCCCATAGTGCAGGGAGCTATGTAATTAAACAGGACATATACCTTTAGGTTTTACATGTCCCGGTAGTGAAAAACTCCCAAAAACGTTTTTCACTAATGTGAGGCCTACTCCTTTCATAGGTTAACACTGGGGATTGCTTATTACTTTAATAAGTTGTAATTCCTAATTGAGAAGGATTGATATATCATGTTCAGTAACTATGGAATTGTAATAATAAACCCTCCTTAAAGTAAAGTTTGATTTATTGTTAGAATTTTTGAAATTACACTTTTAGAAAGTTGGCATTTTCCTGCTCTTAGCTCTCTGTGCCTGCAGCCTGTCTTCATTACATGTCTGTGCGGGGGACAGCTTCACTTTATGCATTCCCTCTATACAGCCACACACAAAGGGAGCTTAGGTATGACTGATGGGCCATCTGCATCCTGATGGGCCATCCTGGGCAGGATGGGAGGAATAAGCTGACACGTACACCTGAAAAGGCAGTGTCCTGCTTCAGCACAAAGGGTTGCATAACCCCCTGTAGTCAGTCTGGAGCCAGGGCAGGGAGGAAAGAACTCCCGCCCCCACTTCAACAGCACAACTGGGTAATAGTACTGGACGACAGACCCTGCCAACTCAGTAAACTGCTGGAACTGTGAAGAACTCTGCCAGGAAGAAGGACTGCTGTGCTGCTACAAGGACCGCCTCTCAGGATTGCTGCTCTAGGAGAACTGATTTCCTGCTGTGATGCCCTGCTGCCCTCTGCCCTTCTGACGAAGGACTGGACCCATCTCACTTGAACTTGAATTTCTAACAATAATGATTTACAATTTCTCGAAAATGTGTTTTACCTTTAAAAGTTTCCAAAAGAAATTGTAACAGACAGCAGAACTAATTTTGTATCTAGTGAGATTAAGATATTTGTGGCTATGCGTGATATTAAGCACCTTCAAGTTGCTCTATATAGCCAATTACTTTAAATAGAGAGCAAATTGTTTTCTTAAAAATATGTTGAAACGGCTCTTTCTTCAGGCTTAGATGTCAAATGTTTTCTTAAAGAACAAATTGGAGCTTATAACACTGCGGAGTGTTACCCTTTTAATTGTTATGGGGTAGAAAACTAAAATCTAGAATTTTGCCACATTGGTTGGATTTGTTTTGTGATTCACAAACTGAAAAGCATACAGATACATTTTGTATTGTTGATAGGGTAAAGGAAAAACAATGGGGACAGAAACAATATTATGATCTCAGAAATAATACAAAAGAAAAAGAATTTAAGGTGGGTGGGTTCTTATCAGGAAACATTTGACAGTTAACAAGGGGGAATGTAATATCACTACTCCAGTGAGAATTAACAAAGTTAATAGAGGTTCCATCTTGCTGTATATCAAAGGATGATGGAATAAGAACAATCTAATTCGCATTTCTGATCTTCTGGACAACATTTACAACCACTCTATTGTCTCTGGAGATGAGTTTTTCAATTGTAAAGACTCAGGTGGTCATTACAACCCTGGCGGTCGGTGTTAAAGCGGCGGTAAGACCGCCAAGAGGCCGACGGAAAAAGAAATGGAATTACGACCGTGGCGGAAACTGGCAACAAAGACAGCCACTTTAACACTCCGACCGCCACGGCGGTACAAACAAACAGCGCGGCGGTCACCGCCAACAGACAGGCGGGAGACAATGTACCGCCCACAGTATCACAACCTACCAATTTGCCACCTTTTCTGGGGCAGATTCACCGCGAACAAAAACACGGCGGAAACAGGACTTCGAAGGGAAAACGCTCACCTCTGCACACACCACTAGGAACCAGGACGCCATGGAACCAGAGCTCCACATTTTACCAGCCTTTATCTTCTTGCTCCTCTACCAGGAGCACGAACGCCGGCGGCGAAGACCACGGTGAGTACTGCACCTATGACACAGGGGAGGGGGGAGGGAAAAAACAGTGACACACACACGCAACATGCAACACCCCCACCCTCACCCTCACCCACGACAACACACACACTAATGCAGCATGATACATTACAGTTACACCCCCAAACCCCCCGGAAGAATGCAAAGACAAAAGGAAATGAGGTGAACAATTGTAATATATTAAAATTCAGTAGTCAAATAATATACATACACTATTTACAAATATATACACCAAGAATATTAGTCCAAGGCATTCCACCCTTAAAGTCCATGGACCACTGGGCCCACACTGCATGGGCGAGGCCCACACAAGATACCCGAACATGACGGAGAGAACACTGCAGGGGCATCAGATAGAAATAAAACAGGCACCTCAGGGGGGAAGGGAAAGGGTGGACACCTCAGCCGGTTGAGTGTACGACCCCAAATCCACGAGGGGGCCCCATGCCTACTGTTCAATCCTGGGGAGTGCAAAGCCACAGTCTCACAAGTCTCTACAGTGGGTGGGTTGCCCACAGTTCAATCCTGGGGAGTGCAAAGCCACAGTCTCACAAGTATCTACAGTGGGTGGTTTGCCCACTGTTCAATCCTGGGGAGTACAAAGCCACAGTCTCACAAGTCTCTACAGTGGGTGGGTTGCCCACTGCTATATCCTGGGGAGTGCAAAGCCACAGTCTATCAAGTGGATAACAGTCTCCACTGGTTTTGGAGGGGACTTGGGTGGTCATTACAACATTGGCGGTAAAAGCCACTTACCGCCGTGCAGAAGACCGCCAACACACCGCCGCGGCCGTGGAATTCCACCACAGCTATTATGACCCACAGCTCGGAATCCGACAAAATTCAGACACCCACACAACTCCGCCACACCAAAGGTCAGTGATAAACTGGCGAAAACAAAACGGACACCGCCACGCCAACAGAAATACGCCCACACTATCATGACACACGAATCCACTCGGCGGTCTTTCAACCACGGTATTCCATTGGCGGTACACACCGCTGCGCTCAAAATACACACACTTCTACAAAACACGGCCACATTGGACAATTCGAAATACACACACCTGATACACATACACACACCACTCCCACACATCCAATACAATATAAAACACACACCCACATCACCCACAAACCCTTACGACCACTATTACAGAGAGAAGACCAGAGAGAGACACCACCATCCACAAACTAGCATCCACAGGCACTCAACACCATCACCCACACAAGTTCCACGCACAAAACACCACACACCACTACATATCACCACACTTATCACCACACACTCCACCCCACACATCACCCACACCACCCCATGGCACGGCAAAGACACCCCAGGTTCTCGGAGGAGGAGCTCAGGGTCATGGTGGAGGAAATCGTCCGGGTAGAGCCACAGCTATTTGGAGCACAGGTGCAGCACACCTCCATTGCAAGGAAGATGGAGCTATGGTGAAGAATAGTCGACAGGGTGAACGCAGTGGGACAACACCCAAGAAATCGGGACGACATCAGGAAGAGGTGGAACGACCTACGGGGGAAGGTGCGTTCCGTGGTCTCAAGGCACCACCAGGCGGTTCAGCGGACTGGCGGCGGACACCCACCTCCTCCCCCACAACTAACAACATGGGAGGAGCAGGTCTTGGAGATTCTGCATCCTGAGGGCCTCGCAAGAGTCAGTGGAGGAATGGACTCTGGTAAGACAAATCTTAACTATTACATCCCCCACCCTACCTGCATGCCAGCACATACACCCACCCTCACCCTCACCCCCAGCACTCCAACTCCTCACAAATGTACCAATATCACAAACCACCCATCCCAACACCAAGCCCTGCATGCAAAAACCAAGCATGGACACCCATCACTAAAGCATGCCCACTGCACATACCCATACAACCCCCTAAACCATCATCACACAAGCCCCCACACAGGAATGCCAGCACTGAGGTACACTGTCACCCACTCATTGCACACCATGACACACACAGATGCAATAATCATGCTTTTCCACCCCTGCAGGACCACTACCCAACGTCACCAGACAGGAGGGTCCAGACATCTCCACCCCACCCACAGAAGAGGCCCACAGTGATGACAGCAGCTCTGTCCACCTGGATCTAGATGACTAGCCCGGACCATCGTGGGCCTCAGGACAGTCGGTTCCCCTCACACAGGCACAGGCCACCACAGACCTTCCACCCTCTCGTAACACCAGCAGAGCACCCACCCAGCGGGCCCATACCTCCGTCCCCAGGACACGTCAATCAGCTGTGTGTCCACCACTACAGGGAACCTAGGATAACCCACCACCCCAACAACAACAGGGACCTGGGGGCAGTGGTAGTGGACACACGGTCCAGGGGACGGATCCACAGGAACACAGGGGAACTGTGAGGGCTGCTGTGCGACAGGGGGTGGACAGGCCCAGGGAACCCACTCTCCACGAGGTCCTCTCCTCCATCATGGGAGCATACCACCACTCCCAGGAGATGATGGCAACGGTCCTGGCCAAGTTTCAGGAGACCCAGCGCATGCAGGAGGAACAGTATTTGGGGTTCAGGGAGGAACTCAGAACCATCAGCTCTGCCCTGGGCACCATAGTAGGGGTGCTGAAGGAAATACTCAACACCAGGAGGGACACTGTGGCACTCCAAGGGGCCCCTGACACTAGCATGGACGATGAACTGCCCACCACCGCCGCCGGTGCTAGTGGACAGGAGGCACCGCCACAGGACCACCACACCAGCACCCACCCCCTGCAGATGGAGAACCACCCCGCAAGCGGTCCATGAGATCCAGGAACAAGACAGAGCACGATGCCAAGACCCCCGCCAAGAAATGAGACCACCCTGATTGTCAACCCACTGTCCCACTTTGTCACCCTGTCCATATTGGAACTTCCCCAGCTCCACTTCCTATGCCCATATGGGTAATGCACCTATGAGACAAATAGACTGGACTCTGCCATGGACACTCCTCCGCCATCACCCCTCACCATTTAACTTCACCCTCCAATACTTTTTATGTAAATAAACACACCTAAAACACCAAAAGATCTGGAGTCTGTCTGTGATTTCGAAATAGTGTATTTGCAATTACAGTGACAACATTTCCAGGAAATAGTAATGTCAACATACCGTTGTCACACAGCTCTAGTCCATGAGGAATCTAAGCAGATGACACACGTTGGGACCCACACCTGTGAAACCGTGAGGGAAAGTGACAACTCAGTGACCATACACTGAGTGAAATCAACAGACAGGAGAGAGGTAGAAGTGTAAAAGTACTTGTAGTAGGCAGGAATGTATTCTCACCTGTGTCTCACTGGAAATATTGCTGGATGACTGAGTCCCTGTTGTCAATGTATTCTTCCTCTGCATCCTCCTCATCACTGTCCACAGGCTCCACAGCTGCCACAACACCGCCATCTGGACCATCCTCCTGCAGAAAAGGCACCTGTCGTCGCAAAGCCAAGTTATGAAGCGATGATCTGGCACACCTTCTTTGGTGAGTAGAATAGGGATCCACCTGTCATATGGAGGCACCTAAACCTGGCCTTCAGGAGGCCGAAGGTGCGTTCGATCACCCTCCTAGTTCGCCCATGTGCCTCATTGTAGAGTTCCTCTGCCCTGATCCTGGGATTCCTCACTGGGGTCAGTAGCCATGACAGGTTGGGGTAACCAGAGTCACCTAATAGCCACACCCGGTGCCTCTGTAGGTGACCCCTCACATAAGGGATGCTGCTATTCCTCATGATGTAGGCGTCATGCACTGAGCCAGGGAACATAACATTCACATGGGAGATGTACTGGTCTGCCAAACACACCATCTGTACATTCATGGAATGACAACTCTTCCGGTTCCTGTACACCTGTTCACTCATGCGGGTGGGGAACCAAAGCCACATGGGTCCCATCAAAAGCACCTATGATGTTGGGGATATGTCCAAGGGCATAGAAATCACCTTTCACTGTAGGCAAGTCCTCCACCTGAGGGAAAACGATTTAGCTCTGCATGTGTTTCAGCAGGGCAGACAACACTCTGGACAACACGTTGGAAAACACAGGCTGGGACATCCCTGATGCCATGGCCACAGTTGTTTGAAAAGACCCACTTGCAAAGAAATGGAGCACTGACAGCACCTGCACTTGAGGGGGATTCCTGTGGGATGGCGGATTGCTGAAATCAGGTCTGGCTCCAACTGGGTACACAGTTCGTGGATTGTGGCACGGTCAAACCTGTAGGTGATGATCAAATTTCTTTCCTTCATTGTCGACAGGTCCACCAGCGGTCAGTACACCGGAGGATTCCGCCATCTCCTCACATTTCTCAGCGGACGGTGCCTATGAAGGACAACAGCGAGCACAGAGTCAAACAACTCAGAGGTATGTACCCACAGTCTAGACAGAACACGATTCATACACAAATTCTGCCCTGTATGTGTGTTGAGAGTAGGCCTAGGTATGTGTGACGCAGTTGGTAATTAGGCCATGTGGGCCCCTGAAATGGCGGCTGCCTGACCTCTAAAGCGGGACAATGGGATGTGAGGTAACAGCGCTGGCGTTGTACACCGTCGCGGTAGGCGGTCGAAGACCATGGCGCAATGCTGCATTGGTTAACATTGGGCCCTATGGGTCCCAGGAGCCAATGACGATGTACGCTGGTGGTGATGATACGCACCGCCGCGGACGTGACCGCCGCGGACATGACCGCCATTTTCTAGCTGTTGAATCACTCGATACCTGATCATCGACAGGAGAGGACCTACACTGCAAGTGCTGCTGTGACCTCGGTCTGGAAGAGACAATGGCTTGTGCGTCTGGGGAAAGGGCCCCTGCCTTCACTGCGGAGGAGTTGGAGAAGCTCGTCAACGGGTTCCTCCCCCAGTACACGCTACTCTACGGTCCTCCAGACCAACAGGTAAGTACACAGGGAGCATGCTGTATGAGCTATGCGTGTGTGGAGAGGGCTGGTTGTAAGAAGGAAGGGAGCAGAGTTCTGCGTGCATGAAAGACGGTGGGTGCATGTGCCACATGGCAAGGGTAGGGATGGGGGCCACTCACTTTGACGGTGCAGTTGGTAATGACTTCTCTTCCTCCCTAGTACATTTCATGTAGGTCAGCGCCCACCAGAAGAAGGATGTTTGGCGTGCCATCGCCAAGAACGTCCGGACCCTGGGGGTCCACCACAGACGGAGCACCCACTGCCGGAAGAGATGGGAGGACTTTCGCCGCTGGAGCAAGAAGACGGCGGAGGCTCAGCTGGGGATGGCCTCCCAACGTGGGAGGGGTGCCCGTCGAACCATGACCCCCCTGATGTTCAGGATCGTGGCGGTGGCCGACCCTGATTTGGATGGGCACTTGAGGGCATCACAGCAGACACAAGGGGGTGAGTACACTCTCATTCTGCTGACTTTGCACGCAGTGGAGGTGTCTGGGTGGGGGAGGAGGACTGTGGGTTTCCCTAGGCCAGGTCGAGTTCGGTAGGCTAGGCCCCTTCGTAAGGCATGGCCCTGAGGCCCCCCACCCCACCTCTGTAGAGTGCCAAGTACAGGTATTCATGCCCCTGTGTCATCTATGTGTGCAGATGTCGTACATAGCCTTGTAGGCCATTTCCCAAGGAATTGCAGTGTAGCGCCCAACAGCGCGACGTAGTGCAGGGAGCTGCTGTGTCTGTCTTGTCCGCCAACGGTAGCGGTAATGCATGCACTCAACATGTCTTTCTTCTGTTCCCCCCCTTTTTTTTGCGTTCTCCCTGTTCTTGTTTGCATTAGCATCATCAGGCGGAGGTGCAGTGGCACAGGAGCACAAGGGAGCTGCATCCCACATGGGCATGGAGGCCCACGCTACGGACTCAGAATACACCAGTGGGACGGAGGGCGAGGGGAGCACCACGGCGGTCACAGGATCTGCAACCAGCGACACGGACTCGTCCTCCGATGGGAGCTCCCTTGTGGTGATGGCAACATCTGTGCCCCCCACTTCAACAGGTACAGCCGCCGCCCCCCCTACCAGCACTGCCCTCCCAGCAGCCCCTCAGCCTTCACCCCGTGCCCACTCACCCAGGAGGGTGGGCATCACCTTCGCCCCAGGCACCTCAGCCCCTGCCCCTGTCACCTCTGCTGCCCTCAGTGAGGAGGCCATTGACCTCCTCAGGTCACTCACTGTTGGGCAGTCTACCATTTTGAATGCCATCCAGGGTGTAGAAAGGGAGTTGCAACACACAAATGCATTCCTGGAGGGCATTCATTCTGGTCAGGCTGCCCTTCATCGAACCGTTCAGACTCTGGCCTCAGCACTGATTGCAGCCATTGTCCCTGTGTTTAGCCTCGCCCCTCCAACTTCCTCCACCCAGACCCAATCCCCTGTACCTCTGCCTATCCCAAGCACACCACCAGACCAGCCTGCACACACCTCACCACACAAGGGAAGCTCAGGCAAACATAAGCACCACACATCCCACAGGCACTCACGCAAGCATCACACACATACAGACACACCAACATCCACTGCCTCCACTGTGTCCCCCTCCTCGTCGTCTCCCTCATCCCTCCCAGTCTCGTCTACACTCACACCTGCATGCACTACAACTTCAGCCACTATGTCCCGCACCAGCACACTCAGCAGCACACCCTGTCACGTACTGCGCTGGACTTCTCACCTCTGGATTTCGGATTGGCGAATACACCAAGTCTTCTACAGGTCCTGGATGCTCCCAGATAAGGGCGACCCCTTCTAGTAGCCACGGTGCTGCTTGACAGGCTACGCCAAAGCAGACCGTACCCTCCAGAAGGAGTCCCAGAGGGAAAAAACCCCAACACTGGGGAAAAAACCTCTAACAGGAACTCCAGAAGGAAAACAAGAAAAGGCAATATCCAGGGTACAAGGCAGGAAAAAAGGAACAGGCAAAAAATATCCCAAGGAAAAAGCAGGAACAAAGAACAGGCAAAAATCTCCCAAGGCAAAAGCAGGAACAAAGAACAGGCAAAAATCTCCCAAGGCAAAAAAGCAGGAACAAAGAACAGGAGCGAACAGCACAACCAGAAGGAAGTGTTTGCAACGCAAGGAGGAACAAGACTGACTGACTTATATACTGAGAAAAGGGAAGTGACATCACAGGAAAGGGAAGTAACACCATCTTGGATTGGGAAAAGCCCATAGACCAGTATAGGAAAACGGAAGTAGTATAAAGAGAAACAGAGCATGCTGGAACAAAAACACGAAGAAGAGAAGATGGACACAACATGGATAGAGACAGGCAAAGGCCCAACAAAAAACCCACCACCAACAAGAAAAGAAGAAAAAAGGCTACACGTAAGTGTAGCGTGACCGGGAGCGAAATATATGCTTCCCAGAAAGCTTAGTCAAAAAACGCGGGGAACAGCGCTCCGAATATCGGTAGCACGTTCCACCCGCGAGGACAGAAAGAGACGCTGCGTCAGAGCGCGGCGTTACAGTAGGTCCCCTCCCCGAGGCTCCAGGTTTGTCAGGATGATTGTCAAAAAACAGGCGAACCAAACGGGGAGCATGGACGGAGGAAGCATCTTCCCACGAACAGTCACTGAGGGGGTATCCTTTCCAGTGGACCAAAAACTGTAGTTTGCGTCGGAAAATTCTGGAATCACAGATCTCCTGGACTTCATACTCAGGCTGTCCGTTGATAGAAAGAGGAGGTGGACGTTGGAACTGGCGATGGTAAGGATCAGGAACGAAGGGTTTTAACTGGGACACATGGAAAACAGGATGAACCCTCCAGGTATGAGGTAAGCGGAGACGCACAACTACAGGATTCAGGATGTGCGAAATTCGAAAGGGTCCATAAAAACGTGGTTTGAACTTATTGGTGGAAAACCGGGATGGTAGAAATCTGGAAGAAAGCCATACCTTGTGGCCCACTTGATACAAAGGTGCGGCTTGCCGATAACGATCCACCTTTCGCTTCATAGCTTGTTTCGAAGCTAGGAGAGTAGTGTGAAGTAGGCCCTGGATTCGACGGATCTGTCGTGAAAAAGAAGTGACTGCAGGCACAGAAGAGGATGTTCAAGAAACAGTAGTGAAAGTCCTCGGATGAAATCCATAAGTACAATAAAAGGGTGTGGACTTGGTCGCACTATGTATTGTGTTGTTATAGGAGAACTCGGCAAGAGCAAGATATTCTGACCAATTGCTTTGTGTGGCATTACAGTAACATCTCAGATACTGCTGAAGTTCTTGATTCACTCGTTCAGTTTGCCCATTCGTTTGTGGATGGAAACCCGAGGACAAAGAAATCTCAATGTTAAAGAAGGCACAAAAGGCTCTCCAGAAACGTGAAACATATTGAGGCCCTCTGTCCGAAATGACCTCAAGAGGAAGACCATGGAGGCGAAAAATATCTCGTAGAAAAATGCGACTCATTTCTGGGGCCGTTGGTAGTTTCTTCAAGGCTGAAATATGGGCCATCTTGGTGAATTAATCTACGGTTACCATGATTACTTGGTTACCAGAGGAAGTAGGTAGAGAGCATATGAAATCAGTGGATAGAGTACACCAAGGAGCGGAAGGAACAGGTAAAGGTCTTAATAAACCTGCCACCTTAGTTCGGGGTGTCTTAGTCTGGGCACAGACTGGGCATGCTGACACATAGGTTTCAGTGTCTGTCTTTAGCGAAGGCCACCAAAAAGATCGCTGAAGCAGTTCCTGGGTCTTCCTGATACCTCGATGACCGGCTATAGGAGAATCATGGCACATTTGCAGGGCTTCTATCTGCACTTTCTTGGTAGGTAGGAAGAGAGCATGTTGATGATAGAAGTAGTTGTCCTTCTTCTGCAAAAAAGGAGTCACTTTATCCCATTCTGAAGCAGACAGAAACTGGTACTCGGATTGAATGCGTTCTTGAAAAGATTGAGTAGCTCCGATGATTCTGCTAGACTCAATAAGATGTGGAGAGGAGTTCTGGGCTATGTCAGGATATCTGTGGGATAAGGCATCTGCCACTAAATTCTGGGAACCAGGTATGTAAGTGATCACGAAATCGTACTGGCTAAAGAAGAAAGCCCATCGAGCCTGACGACTGTTGCGACACTGAAAGCTCCGAAGACACTGGAGATTACGGTGATCAGTCCTAGCTTCAAAAGGCTCTCTGGAACCCATCAGGAAATGCCTCCATTCCTTACAAGCTACTTTGAGAGCGAGTAGCTCTCGTTCCAGTACAGAATAATTTTGTTCAGCCTCTGATAGAATATGCGACAGATAAAAGATTGGATGTTCCAATCCATCATTGTCTTGCTTCTGCAGCAAAACTGCTCCAATAGCTCTGTCTGATGCATCAGTCACGACGAATTTTTTTTTGGTATTGTCAGGATGACGCAACACGGGTGCTTGGGTAAAGGCTGTATTTAATTCTTGAAACGAGTGTTCAGCCTCCTTGGTCCAAATGAAACCCTTCTTCAGGTTCTCTTTCTTAATTGTTTGTGTTATGAAACTTTGTAGGTGGGCAAAGTTCTGAATAAACTGACGATAAAAGTTTGATAACCCAAGAAAACATTGCGTTTCTTTAATGGACGTTGGAGAAGGCCAATCTAATATGGCACTGACCTTGTCAGGATCCATGGATATTCCGTGTTGATTAATACAAAACCCGAGATACCTAACTTCAGATTTATGGAACTCGCACTTCTCAGGTTTACAAAACAATTGTTTTTTCTTGAGTCTTTCCAGGACTTGCAGGACATGATCTACATGGTGCTCAGGATCACGGGAATATATCAAGATATCATCCAAATAAATGACCACATATTGATTGAGTATATCAGAGAACACTGAATCCATAAATCGTTGAAAAACAGAAGGGGCGTTGGTCAGTCCAAAGGGCATAACACGATACTCATAGTGCCCAAAAGGGGTACGGAAAGCAGTCTTCCATTCATCTCCTTCCTTGATCCGAAGGAGATGATAGGCACCCCGTAAATCTAATTTAGTAAATATCTTGGCTCCTTGAATGGCATCCAGTATATCTCTGATTAAAGGCAGTGGATATCGATCCTTAATCGTTATTCTGTTAAGTTCACGAAAGTCCACACAAGGACGCAGATCCTTAGTCTTCTTTGGGACGAAGAAGAGAGGAGCCCCAGCGGGAGATGTGGAAGGAGCAATCAAACCGTTGTGTAAGTTGTCGTCTAAATATTCCCTTAACACCTTCTTTTCTTGGTCTGTCAGAGAATACATTTGACCGAAGGGAACGACTTCATCAGGAATTAAAGGAATAGCACAGTCATAACTGCGATGAGGTGGCAAAATAGGATTACTGGGTTTCTGAAAAATCCTGATATATTCCTGATAACAATCTGGAACCCCCTGGATAATATTGATAGAGTTAGTGTTATCCTGAGTTGACTGACAGGACCTTTTTGGAGTCCAATAAGAAGTAGTAGAATAACAATTCTGTTGACAAAAGGAAGACGTTAGGGATATAGTTCGTGTTTCCCAATTGATATAGGGGTTGTGTTGAGCTAACCAGGGAATTCCCAAAATCATGATGTGATTTGGTGAGGCTATGAGATCGAAGGCAACTTGTTCTTGATGCCCCCCAAATGTCAAACAAAGAGTAGGAGTTGAGGCCACCACAGGTCCTGAGGTTAACGGAGAGCCATCCACTGTATGAACCTGCTCAGGGGTTTCTTTAGGAATGCAGGGAATTCCTTTACTAGTAGCCCAGGTCTCATCCAGATAGAGTCCACTGGCTCCACAATCAAGGAGAGCCAGAAGATGTTCTTCTTGATCTTGTGAACTCTGTAACTTGACCGAGAGGATAAACAGGGTGGACATGCTTTCTTTGGAGGAACATATTGATGGTACTTCAGCTCCTCCCGTCTCCTTCCTCCTTACAGGGGACGGGAGCTGGCGTTTCCCGCAGGCCTTGAGGGACGTACCGGACAACTACGGATCAGGTGGCCAGCCTTACCACAATATAGGCAAAGTCCCCTTCGTCGTCGTTCCTCCCTTTCTGATTCCGTCAATGGCCCACGAACCAGATCTAGCTGCATGGGCTCTTCATGGGGAGGTGGAGAGGCTTCAGATGTACTATCTTCCGTTCGCCGACTGCTAGCACGGAAGGTACCGGGCTGGTATGGAGCTCTAGTTCTACGTCTTTCCATCTTGCGCTCTCGAAGTCTATACTCGATGTTCATAGATTGATCCATTAATTCTTTCAAAGAACAAGCTGGGGAAGAGTGTACAAGCTCATCTTTAATTTCTTCACGCAGGCCTCGGCGGAAAAGGGTTACGAAGGTGCGTTCTACCCAGGAGGTTTCAGCTGCCAGCTGTTTGAAGCGGGTTATATACTGTAGTACATCCTGATTACCTTGCTGAATGTCACATAAGGCTTCTTCAGCTGCTGCTTCTACCCCAGGTCTCTCAAACATTTGTTTGAAAACAGTCAGGAAAGCGGAATAGTTAGCCAGGACTTGGTCATCTGCAGAAACCAGAGGAGTCGCCCAAGCAAGCGCTGGACCAGACAAGGCGCTGATTAGATAGCCCACCTTAGTCTTATCCGAAGAAAACTGGAGTGGACGAAAGGCAAAGTAAACCGTCAGGGCGTCCAAAAATTCCTTCATCTTTAAAGGATCTCCGGAATATCGAGGAATAGTAGCAGATACGGGTGGTATGTCCATTGATTGGGAAGACAAGACCTGTCGTAGCGCAGTGTTCTCTGCCCGTAACTGTTGTAACTCTTGGGCTTGTTGTTGGACAGTCTGTAACATAGCTTGAGCATTTTCTGACACCTCTCCCTGTGGATCTTCCATGGCGCTCTCGCAACGCAGAATCTTTTGGGCGTTGCAATCTGTCACGTACTGCGCTGGACTTCTCACCTCTGGATTTCGGATTGGCGAATACACCAAGTCTTCTACAGGTCCTGGATGCTCCCAGATAAGGGCGACCCCTTTAGTAGCCACGGTGCTGCTTGACAGGCTACGCCAAAGCAGACCGTACCCTCCAGAAGGAGTCCCAGAGGGAAAAAACCCCAACACTGGGGAAAAAAACCTCTAACAGGAACTCCAGAAGGAAAACAAGAAAAAACAGGACTTGACAACAGGAAACAAAAATAGGCAATATCCAGGGTACAAGGCAGGAAAAAAGGAACAGGCAAAAAATATCCCAAGGAAAAAGCAGGAACAAAGAACAGGCAAAAATCTCCCAAGGCAAAAGCAGGAACAAAGAACAGGCAAAAATCTCCCAAGGCAAAAAAGCAGGAACAAAGAACAGGAGCGAACAGCACAACCAGAAGGAAGTGTTTGCAACGCAAGGAGGAACAAGACTGACTGACTTATATACTGAGAAAAGGGAAGTGACATCACAGGAAAGGGAAGTAACACCATCTTGGATTGGGAAAAGCCCATAGACCAGTATAGGAAAACGGAAGTAGTATAAAGAGAAACAGAGCATGCTGGAACAAAAACACGAAGAAGACAAGATGGACACAACATGGATAGAGACAGGCAAAGGCCCAACAAAAAACCCACCACCAACAAGAAAAGAAGAAAAAAGGCTACACGTAAGTGTAGCGCGACCGGGAGCGAAATATATGCTTCCCAGAAAGCTTAGTCAAAAAACGCGGGGAACGGCGCTCCGAATATCGGTAGCACGTTCCACCCGCGAGGACAGAAAGAGACGCCGCGTCAGAGCGCGGCGTTACAGTAGGTCCCCTCCCCGAGGCTCCAGGTTTGTCAGGATGATTGTCAAAAAACAGGCGAACCAAACGGGGAGCATGGACGGAGGAAGCATCTTCCCACGAACAGTCACTGAGGGGGTATCCTTTCCAGTAGACCAAAAACTGTAGTTTGCGTCGGAAAATTCTGGAATCACAGATCTCCTGGACTTCATACTCAGGCTGTCCGTTGATAGAAAGAGGAGGTGGACGTTGGAACTGGCGATGGTAAGGATCAGGAACGAAGGGTTTTAACTGGGACACATGGAAAACAGGATGAACCCTCCAGGTATGAGGTAAGCGGAGACGCACAACTACAGGATTCAGGATGTGCTTAATTCGAAAGGGTCCATAAAAACGTGGTTTGAACTTATTGGTGGAAAACCGGGATGGTAGAAATCTGGAAGAAAGCCATACCTTGTGGCCCACTTGATACAAAGGTGCGGCTTGCCGATAACGATCCACCTTTCGCTTCATAGCTTGTTTCGAAGCTAGGAGAGTAGTGTGAAGTAGGCCCTGGATTCGACGGATCTGTCGTGAAAAAGAAGTGACTGCAGGCACAGAAGAGGATGTTCGAGAAACAGTAGTGAAAGTCCTCGGATGAAATCCAAAAGTACAATAAAAGGGTGTGGTCTTGGTCGCACTATGTATTGTGTTGTTATAGGAGAACTCGGCAAGAGCAAGATATTCTGACCAATTACTTTGTGTGGCATTACAGTAACATCTCAGATACTGCTGAAGTTCTTGATTCACTCGTTCAGTTTGCCCATTCGTTTGTGGATGGAAACCCGAGGACAAAGAAATCTCAATGTTAAAGAAGGCACAAAAGGCTCTCCAGAAACGTGAAACATATTGAGGCCCTCTGTCCGAAATGACCTCAAGAGGAAGACCATGGAGGCGAAAAATATCTCGTAGAAAAATGCGACTCATTTCTGGGGCCGTTGGTAGTTTCTTCAAGGCTGAAATATGGGCCATCTTGGTGAATTAATCTACGGTTACCATGATTACTTGGTTACCAGAGGAAGTAGGTAGAGAGCATATGAAATCAGTGGATAGAGTACACCAAGGAGCGGAAGGAACAGGTAAAGGTCTTAATAAACCTGCCACCTTAGTTCGGGGTGTCTTAGTCTGGGCACAGACTGGGCATGCTGACACATAGGTTTCAGTGTCTGTCTTTAGCGAAGGCCACCAAAAAGATCGCTGAAGCAGTTCCTGGGTCTTCCTGATACCTCGATGACCGGCTATAGGAGAATCATGGCACATTTGCAGGGCTTCTATCTGCACTTTCTTGGTAGGTAGGAAGAGAGCATGTTGATGATAGAAGTAGTTGTCCTTCTTCTGCAAAAAAGGAGTCACTTTATCCCATTCTGAAGCAGACAGAAACTGGTACTCGGATTGAATGCGTTCTTGAAAAGATTGAGTAGCTCAGATGATTCTGCTAGACTCAATAAGATGTGGAGAGGAGTTCTGGGCTATGTCAGGATATCTGTGGGATAAGGCATCTGCCACTAAATTCTGGGAACCAGGTATGTAAGTGATCACGAAATCGTACTGGCTAAAGAAGAAAGCCCATCGAGCCTGACGACTGTTGCGACACTGAAAGCTCCGAAGACACTGGAGATTACGGTGATCAGTCCTAGCTTCAAAAGGCTCTCTGGAACCCATCAGGAAATGCCTCCATTCCTTACAAGCTACTTTGAGAGCGAGTAGCTCTCGTTCCAGTACAGAATAATTTTGTTCAGCCTCTGATAGAATATGCGACAGATAAAAGATTGGATGTTCCAATCCATCACTGTCTTGCTTCTGCAGCAAAACTGCTCCAATAGCTCTGTCTGATGCATCAGTCACGACGATTTTTTTTTTGGTATTGTCAGGATGACGCAACACGGGTGCTTGGGTAAAGGCTGTCTTTAATTCTTGAAACGAGTGTTCAGCCTCCTTGGTCCAAATGAAACCCTTCTTCAGGTTCTCTTTCTTAATTGTTTGTGTTATGAAACTTTGTAGGTGGGCAAAGTTCTGAATAAACTGATGATAAAAGTTTGATAACCCAAGAAAACATTGCGTTTCTTTAATGGACGTTGGAGAAGGCCAATCTAATATGGCACTGACCTTGTCAGGATCCATGGATATTCCGTGTTGATTAATACAAAACCCGAGATACCTTACTTCAGATTTATGGAACTCGCACTTCTCAGGTTTACAAAACAATTGGTTTTTCTTGAGTCTTTCCAGGACTTGCAGGACATGATCTACATGGTGCTCAGGATCACGGGAATATATCAAGAAATCATCCAAATAAATGACCACATATTGATTGAGTATATCAGAGAACACTGAATCCATAAATCGTTGAAAAACAGAAGGGGCGTTGGTCAGTCCAAAGGGCATAACACGATACTCATAGTGCCCAAAAGGGGTACGGAAAGCAGTCTTCCATTCATCTCCTTCCTTGATCCGAAGGAGATGATAGGCACCCCGTAAATCTAATTTAGTAAATATCTTGGCTCCTTGAATGGCATCCAGTATATCTCTGATTAAAGGCAGTGGATATCGATCCTTAATCGTTATTCTGTTAAGTTCACGAAAGTCCACACAAGGACGCAGATCCTTAGTCTTCTTTGGGACGAAGAAGAGAGGAGCCCCAGCGGGAGATGTGGAAGGAGCAATCAAACCGTTGTGTAAGTTGTCGTCTAAATATTCCCTTAACACCTTCTTTTCTTGGTCTGTCAGAGAATACATTCGACCGAAGGGAACGACTTCATCAGGAATTAAAGGAATAGCACAGTCATAACTGCGATGAGGTGGCAAAATAGGATTACTGGGTTTCTGAAAAATCCTGATATATTCCTGATAACAATCTGGAACCCCCTGGATAATATTGATAGAGTTAGTGTTATCCTGAGTTGACTGACAGGACCTTTTTGGAGTCCAATAAGAAGTAGTAGAATAACAATTCTTTTGACAAAATGAAGACGTTAGGGATATAGTTCGTGTTTCCCAATTGATATAGGGGTTGTGTTGAGCTAACCAGGGAATTCCCAAAATCATGATGTGATTTGGTGAGGCTATGAGATCGAAGGCAACTTGTTCTTGATGCCCCCCAAATGTCAAACAAAGAGTAGGAGTTGAGGCCACCACAGGTCCTGAGGTTAACGGAGAGCCATCCACTGTGTGAACCTGCTCAGGGGTTTCTTTAGGAATGCAGGGAATTCCTTTACTAGTAGCCCAGGTCTCATCCAGATAGAGTCCACTGGCTCCACAATCAAGGAGAGCCAGAAGATGTTCTTCTTGATCTTGTGAACTCTGTAACTTGACCGAGAGGATAAACAGGGTGGACATGCTTTCTTTGGAGGAACATATTGATGGTACTTCAGCTCCTCCCGTCTCCTTCCTCCTTACAGGGGACGGGAGCTGGCGTTTCCCGCAGGCCTTGAGGGACGTACCGGACAACTACGGATCAGGTGGCCAGCCTTACCACAATATAGGCAAAGTCCCCTTCGTCGTCGTTCCTCCCTTTCTGATTCCGTCAATGGCCCACGAACCAGATCTAGCTGCATGGGCTCTTCATGGGGAGGTGGAGAGGCTTCAGATGGACTATCTTCCGTTCGCCGACTGCTAGCATGGAAGGTACCGGGCTGGTATGGAGCTCTAGTTCTACGTCTTTCCATCTTGCGCTCTCGAAGTCTATACTCGATGTTCATAGATTGATCCATTAATTCTTTCAAAGAACAAGCTGGGGAAGAGTGTACAAGCTCATCTTTAATTTCTTCATGCAGGCCTCGGCGGAAAAGGGTTACGAAGGTGCGTTCTACCCAGGAGGTTTCAGCTGCCAGCTGTTTGAAGCGGGTTATATACTGTAGTACATCCTGATTACCTTGATGAATGTCACATAAGGCTTCTTCAGCTGCTGCTTCTACCCCAGGTCTCTCAAACATTTGTTTGAAAACAGTCAGGAAAGCGGAATAGTTAGCCAGGACTGGGTCATCTGCAGAAACCAGAGGAGTCGCCCAAGCAAGCGCTGGACCAGACAAGGCGCTGATCAGATAGCCCACCTTAGTCTTATCTGAAGAAAACTGGAGTGGACGAAAGGCAAAGTAAACCGTCAGGGCATCCAAAAATTCCTTCATCTTTAAAGGATCTCCGGAATATCGAGGAATAGTAGCAGATACGGGTGGTATGTCCATTGATTGGGAAGACAAGACCTGTCGTAGCGCAGTGTTCTCTGCCCGTAACTGTTGTAACTCTTGGGCTTGTTGTTGGACAGTCTGTAACATAGCTTGAGCATTTTCTGACACCTCTCCCTGTGGATCTTCCATGGCGCTCTCGCAACGCAGAATCTTTTGGGCGTTGCAATCTGTCACGTACTGCGCTGGACTTCTCACCTCTGGATTTCGGATTGGCGAATACACCAAGCGGGTCATTCCGACCCTGGCGGTCGGTGGCCGCCAGGGCCACCGACCACGGGAGCACCGCCAACAGGCTGGCGGTGCTCCTACGAGCATTCTGACCGCGGCGGTTTAGCCGCGGTCAGACGCGGAAAGCCAGCGGTCTCCCGCTGACTTTCCGCCGCTCGTAGGAATCCTCCATGGCTGCGGAGCGCGCTCCGCAGCCATGGAGGATTCCGACTCCCCCTCCCGCCATCCAGTTCCTGGCGGTTCTCCCGCCGGGAACCGGATGGCGGGAGGGGGAGTCACGGGGCCCCTGGGGGCCCCTGCCGTGCCCATGCCTATGGCATGGGCACGGCAGGGGCCCCCGTAAGAGGGCCCCTAAAAGTATTTCAGTGTCTGCAAAGCAGACACTGAAATACGCGACGGGTGCAACTGCACCCGTCGCACCTTCCCACTCCGCCGGCTCTATTACGAGCCGGCGTCATCGTGGGAAGGGAGTTTTCCCCTGGGCTGGCGGGCGGTCTTGCGAAGACCGCCCGCCAGCCCAGGGGAAAACTCGGAATGCCCTCCGCGGTCTTTCGACCGCGGAGCGGTATTTCGGAGGGGGGAAGTCTGGCGGGCGGCCTCCGCCGCCCGTCACACTCAGAATTAGGCCCCAAGTCTTCTACAGGTCCTGGATGCTCCCAGATAAGGGCGACCCCTTCTAGTAGCCACGGTGCTGCTTGACAGGCTACGCCAAAGCAGACCGTACCCTCCAGAAGGAGTCCCAGAGGGAAAAAAAACCAACACTGGGGAAAAAACCTCTAACAGGAACTCCAGAAGGAAAACAAGAAAAAACAGGACTTGACAACAGGAAACAAAAATAGGCAATATCCAGGGTACAAGGCAGGAAAAAAGGAACAGGCAAAAAATATCCCAAGGAAAAAGCAGGAACAAAGAACAGGCAAAAATCTCCCAAGGCAAAAGCAGGAACAAAGAACAGGCAAAAATCTCCCAAGGCAAAAAAGCAGGAACAAAGAACAGGAGCGAACAGCACAACCAGAAGGAAGTGTTTGCAACGCAAGGAGGAACAAGACTGACTGACTTATATACTGAGAAAAGGGAAGTGACATCACAGGAAAGGGAAGTAACACCATCTTGGATTGGGAAAAGCCCATAGACCAGTATAGGAAAACGGAAGTAGTATAAAGAGAAACAGAGCATGCTGGAACAAAAACACGAAGAAGACAAGATGGACACAACATGGATAGAGACAGGCAAAGGCCCAACAAAAAACCCACCACCAACAAGAAAAGAAGAAAAAAGGCTACACGTAAGTGTAGCGCGACCGGGAGCGAAATATATGCTTCCCAGAAAGCTTAGTCAAAAAACGCGGGGAACGGCGCTCCGAATATCGGTAGCACGTTCCACCCGCGACGACAGAAAGAGACGCCGCATCAGAGCGCGGCGTTACAGTAGGTCCCCTCCCCGAGGCTCCAGGTTTGTCAGGATGATTGTCAAAAAACAGGCGAACCAAACGGGGAGCATGGACGGAGGAAGCATCTTCCCACGAACAGTCACTGAGTGGGTATCCTTTCCAGTGGACCAAAAACTGTAGTTTGCGTCGGAAAATTCTGGAATCACAGATCTCCTGGACTTCATACTCAGGCTGTCCGTTGATAGAAAGAGGAGGTGGACGTTGGAACTGGCGATGGTAAGGATCAGGAACGAAGGGTTTTAACTGGGACACATGGAAAACAGGATGAACCCTCCAGGTATGAGGTAAGCGGAGACGCACAACTACAGGATTCAGGATGTGCAAAATTCGAAAGGGTCCATAAAAACGTGGTTTGAACTTATTGGTGGAAAACCGGGATGGTAGAAATCTGGAAGAAAGCCATACCTTGTGGCCCACTTGATACAAAGGTGCGGCTTGCCGATAACGATCCACCTTTCGCTTCATAGCTTGTTTCGAAGCTAGGAGAGTAGTGTGAAGTAGGCCCTGGATTCGACGGATCTGTCGTGAAAAAGAAGTGACTGCAGGCACAGAAGAGGATGTTCGAGAAACAGTAGTGAAAGTCCTCGGATGAAATCCATAAGTACAATAAAAGGGTGTGGTCTTGGTCGCACTATGTATTGTGTTGTTATAGGAGAACTCGGCAAGAGCAAGATATTCTGACCAATTGCTTTGTGTGGCATTACAGTAACATCTCAGATACTGCTGAAGTTCTTGATTCACTCGTTCAGTTTGCCCATTCGTTTGTGGATGGAAACCCGAGGACAAAGAAATCTCAATGTTAAAGAAGGCACAAAAGGCTCTCCAGAAACGTGAAACATATTGAGGCCCTCTGTCCGAAATGACCTCAAGAGGAAGACCATGGAGGCGAAAAATATCTCGTAGAAAAATGCGACTCATTTCTGGGGCCGTTGGTAGTTTCTTCAAAGCTGAAATATGGGCCATCTTGGTGAATTAATCTACGGTTACCATGATTACTTGGTTACCAGAGGAAGTAGGTAGAGAGCATATGAAATCAGTGGATAGAGTACACCAAGGAGCGGAAGGAACAGGTAAAGGTCTTAATAAACCTGCCACCTTAGTTCGGGGTGTCTTAGTCTGGGCACAGACTGGGCATGCTGACACATAGGTTTCAGTGTCTGTCTTTAGCGAAGGCCACCAAAAAGATCGCTGAAGCAGTTCCTGGGTCTTCCTGATACCTCGATGACCGGCTATAGGAGAATCATGGCACATTTGCAGGGCTTCTATCTGCACTTTCTTGGTAGGTAGGAAGAGAGCATGTTGATGATAGAAGTAGTTGTCCTTCTTCTGCAAAAAAGGAGTCACTTTATCCCATTCTGAAGCAGACAGAAACTGGTACTCGGATTGAATGCGTTCTTGAAAAGATTGAGTAGCTCCGATGATTCTGCTAGACTCAATAAGATGTGGAGAGGAGTTCTGGGCTATGTCAGGATATCTGCGGGATAAGGCATCTGCCACTAAATTCTGGGAACCAGGTATGTAAGTGATCACGAAATCGTACTGGCTAAAGAAGAAAGCCCATCGAGCCTGACGACTGTTGCGACACTGAAAGCTCCGAAGACACTGGAGATTACGGTGATCAGTCCTAGCTTCAAAAGGCTCTCTGGAACCCATCAGGAAATGCCTCCATTCCTTACAAGCTACTTTGAGAGCGAGTAGCTCTCGTTCCAGTACAGAATAATTTTGTTCAGCCTCTGATAGAATATGCGACAGATAAAAGATTGGATGTTCCAATCCATCATTGTCTTGCTTCTGCAGCAAAACTGCTCCAATAGCTCTGTCTGATGCATCAGTCACGACTAAATTTTTTTTGGTATTGTCAGGACGACGCAACACGGGTGCTTGGGTAAAGGCTGTCTTTAATTCTTGAAACGCGTGTTCAGCCTCCTTGGTCCAAATGAAACCCTTCTTCAGGTTCTCTTTCTTAATTGTTTGTGTTATGAAACTTTGTAGGTGGGCAAAGTTCTGAATAAACTGACGATAAAAGTTTGATAACCCAAGAAAACATTGCGTTTCTTTAATGGACGTTGGAGAAGGCCAATCTAATATGGCACTGACTTTGTCAGGATCCATGGATATTCCGTGTTGATTAATACAAAACCCGAGATACCTTACTTCAGATTTATGGAACTCGCACTTCTCAGGTTTACAAAACAATTGGTTTTTCTTGAGTCTTTCCAGGACTTGCAGGACATGATCTACATGGTTCTCAGGATCACAGGAATATATCAAGATATCATCCAAATAAATGACCACATATTGATTGAGTATATCAGAGAACACTGAATCCATAAATCGTTGAAAAACAGAAGGGGCGTTGGTCAGTCCAAAGGGCATAACACGATACTCATAGTGCCCAAAAGGGGTACGGAAAGCAGTCTTCCATTCATCTCCTTCCTTGATCCAAAGGAGATGATAGGCACCCGTAAATCTAATTTAGTAAATATCTTGGCTCCTTGAATGGCATCCAGTATATCTCTGATTAAAGGCAGTGGATATCGATCCTTAATCGTTATTCTGTTAAGTTCACGAAAGTCCACACAAGGACGCAGATCCTTAGTCTTCTTTGGGACGAAGAAGAGAGGAGCCCCAGCGGGAGATGTGGAAGGAGCAATCAAACCGTTGTGTAAGTTGTCGTCTAAATATTCCCTTAACACCTTCTTTTCTTGGTCTGTCAGAGAATACATTCGACCGAAGGGAACGACTTCATCAGGAATTAAAGGAATAGCACAGTCATAACTGCGATGAGGTGGCAAAATAGGATTACTGGGTTTCTGAAAAATCCTGATATATTCCTGATAACAATCTGGAACCCCCTGGATAATATTGATAGAGTTAGTGTTATCCTGAGTTGACTGACAGGACCTTTTTGGAGTCCAATAAGAAGTAGTAGAATAACAATTCTGTTGACAAAATGAAGACGTTAGGGATATAGTTAGTGTTTCCCAATTGATATAGGGGTTGTGTTGAGCTAACCAGGGAATTCCCAAAATCATGATGTGATTTGGTGAGGCTATGAGATCGAAGGCAACTTGTTCTTGATGCCCCCCAAATGTCAAACAAAGAGTAGGAGTTGAGGCCACCACAGGTCCTGAGGTTAACGAAGAGCCATCCACTGTGTGAACCTGCTCAGGGGTTTCTTTAGGAATGCAGGGAATTCCTTTACTAGTAGCCCAGGTCTCATCCAGATAGAGTCCACTGGCTCCACAATCAAGGAGAGCCAGAAGATGTTCTTCTTGATCTTGTGAACTCTGTAACTTGACCGAGAGGATAAACAGGGTGGACATGCTTTCTTTGGAGGAACATATTGATGGTACTTCAGCTCCTCCCGTCTCCTTCCGCCTTACAGGGGACGGGAGCTGGCGTTTCCCGCAGGCCTTGAGGGACGTACCGGACAACTACGGATCAGGTGGCCAGCCTTAACAAAATATAGGCAAAGTCCCCTTCGTCGTCGTTCCTCCCTTTCTGATTCCGTCAATGGCCCACGAACCAGATCTATCTGATTGGGCTCTTCATGGGGAGGTGGAGAGGCTTCAGATGGACTATCTTCCGTTCGCCGACTGCTAGCACGGAAGGTACCGGGCTGGTATGGAGCTCTAGTTCTACGTCTTTCCATCTTGCGCTCTCGAAGTCTATACTCGATGTTCATAGATTGATCCATTAATTCTTTCAAAGAACAAGCTGGGGAAGAGTGTACAAGCTCATCTTTAATTTCTTCACGCAGGCCTCGGCGGAAAAGGGTTACGAAGGTGCGTTCTACCCAGGAGGTTTCAGCTGCCAGCTGTTTGAAGCGGGTTATATACTGTAGTACATCCTGATTACCTTGATGAATGTCACATAAGGCTTCTTCAGCTGCTGCTTCTACCCCAGGTCTCTCAAACATTTGTTTGAAAACAGTCAGGAAAGCGGAATAGTTAGCCAGGACTGGGTCATCTGCAGAAACCAGAGGAGTCGCCCAAGCAAGCGCTGGACCAGACAAGGCGCTGATCAGATAGCCCACCTTAGTCTTATCCGAAGAAAACTGGAGTGGACGAAAGGCAAAGTAAACCATCAGGGCGTCCAAAAATTCCTTCATCTTTAAAGGATCTCCGGAATATCGAGGAATAGTAGCAGATACGGGTGGTATGTCCATTGATTGGGAAGACAAGACCTGTCGTAGCGCAGTGTTTTCTGCCCGTAACTGTTGTAACTCTTGGGCTTGTTGTTGGACAGTCTGTAACATAGCTTGAGCATTTTCTGACACCTCTCCCTGTGGATCTTCCATGGCGCTCTCGTAACGCAGAATCTTTTGGGCGTTGCAATCTGTCACGTACTGCGCTGGACTTCTCACCTCTGGATTTCGGATTGGCGAATACACCAAGTCTTCTACAGGTCCTGGATGCTCCCAGATAAGGGCGACCCCTTCTAGTAGCCACGGTGCTGCTTGACAGGCTACGCCAAAGCAGACCGTACCCTCCAGAAGGAGTCCCAGAGGGAAAAAAACCCAACACTGGGGAAAAAACCTCTAACAGGAACTCCAGAAGGAAAACAAGAAAAAACAGGACTTGACAACAGGAAACAAAAATAGGCAATATCCAGGGTACAAGGCAGGAAAAAAGGAACAGGCAAAAAATATCCCAAGGAAAAAGCAGGAACAAAGAACAGGCAAAAATCTCCCAAGGCAAAAGCAGGAACAAAGAACAGGCAAAAATCTCCCAAGGCAAAAAAGCAGGAACAAAGAACAGGAGCGAACAGCACAACCAGAAGGAAGTGTTTGCAACGCAAGGAGGAACAAGACTGACTGACTTATATACTGAGAAAAGGGAAGTGACATCACAGGAAAGGGAAGTAACACCATCTTGGATTGGGAAAAGCCCATAGACCAGTATAGGAAAACGGAAGTAGTATAAAGAGAAACAGAGCATGCTGGAACAAAAACACGAAGAAGACAAGATGGACACAACATGGATAGAGACAGGCAAAGGCCCAACAAAAAACCCACCACCAACAAGAAAAGAAGAAAAAAGGCTACACGTAAGTGTAGCGCGACCGGGAGCGAAATATATGCTTCCCAGAAAGCTTAGTCAAAAAACGCAGGGAACGGCGCTCCAAATATCGGTAGCACGTTCCACCCGCGAGGACAGAAAGAGACGCCGCGTCAGAGCGCGGTGTTACAGTAGGTCCCCTCCCCGAGGCTCCAGGTTTGTCAGGATGATTGTCAAAAAACAGGCGAACCAAACGGGGAGCATGGACGGAGGAAGCATCTTCCCACGAACAGTCACTGAGGGGGTATCCTTTCCAGTGGACCAAAAACTGTAGTTTGCGTCGGAAAATTCTGGAATCACAGATCTCCTGGACTTCATACTCAGGCTGTCCGTTGATAGAAAGAGGAGGTGGACGTTGGAACTGGCGATGGTAAGGATCAGGAACGAAGGGTTTTAACTGGGACACATGGAAAACAGGATGAACCCTCCAGGTATGAGGTAAGCGGAGACGCACAACTACAGGATTCAGGATGTGCGAAATTCGAAAGGGTCCATAAAAACGTGGTTTGAACTTATTGGTGGAAAACCGGGATGGTAGAAATCTGGAAGAAAGCCATACCTTGTGGCCCACTTGATACAAAGGTGCAGCTTGCCGATAACGATCCACCTTTCGCTTCATAGCTTGTTTCGAAGCTAGGAGAGTAGTGTGAAGTAGGCCCTGGATTCGACGGATCTGTCGTGAAAAAGAAGTGACTGCAGGCACAGAAGA